>NC_135755.1:31320000-31940000 GCF_041903045.1 Epinephelus lanceolatus | reverse complement strand
TCAGCAGAGGGCGCTGCTCCTCCTTTACTGGAGCCAGCTCCTTGGAAAACAGCACCAGTGGACAAACTCTCTTTTTTTTTTTGTTTTAATTTGTCAGTGAGTATATGTGCATTAACTGAAAACTAAATGGCGTGTGGGTCTTGTCATGGCGCTTGTTGAGTGCAGGAAAATGACAGATTACCATTTGCCATCCACCCTTGCTGATGTTTTACCATCTATAAATGGCGTGCGTGCATGCCCTTCCATGGCTTACGGCCATACCACCCTGAATACGCCCGATCTCGTCCGATCTCGGAAGCTAAGCAGGGTCGGGCCGGGTCAGTACTTGGATGGGAGACCGCCTGGGAATACCCGGTGCTGTAAGCTTTTTATTCTCACCTTTCATCAGCAGAGGGCGCTGCTCCTCCTTTACTGGAGAAAACTCCTTGGAAAACAGCACCAGTGGACAAACTCTCCTTTTTTTCCCTTTTTTTTCCTTTTTTGTTTTTTTTTAATTTCTCAATGAGTATATGTGCATTAACTCAAAACTAAATGGCATGTGGGTCTTGTCATGGTGCTTGTTGAGTGCAGGAAAATGACAGATTACCATTTGCCATCCACCCTTGCTGCTGTTTTACCATCTATAAATGGCGTACGTGCATGCTCTTCCATTGCTTACGGCCATACCACCCTGAATACGCCCGATCTCGTCCGATCTCGGAAGCTAAGCAGGGTTGGGCCGGGTCAGTACTTGGATGGGAGACCGCCTGGGAATACCCGGTGCTGTAAGCTTTTTATTCTCACCTTTCATCAGCAAAGGGCGCTGCTCCTCCTTTACTGGAGCCAGCTCCTTGGAAAACAGCACCAGTGGACAAACTCTCTTTTTTTTTTTTTTAATTTGTCAGTGAGTATATGTGCATTAACTGAAAACTAAATGGCGTGTGGGTCTTGTCATGGCGCTTGTTGAGTGCAGGAAAATAACAGATTACCATTTGCCATCCACCCTTGCTGATGTTTTACCATCTATAAATGGCGTGCGTGCATGCTCTTCCATGGCTTACGGCCATACCACCCTGAATACGCCCGATCTCGTCCGATCTCGGAAGCTAAGCAGGGTCGGGCCGGGTCAGTACTTGGATGGGAGACCGCCTGGGAATACCCGGTGCTGTAAGCTTTTTATTCTCACCTTTCATCAGCAGAGGGCGCTGCTCCTCCTTTACTGGAGCCAGCTCCTTGGAAAACAGCACCAGTGGACAAACTCTCCTTTTTTTCCCTTTTTTTTTTTTTTTTTAATTTGTCAGTGAGTATATGTGCATTAACTCAAAACTAAATGGCATGTGGGTCTTGTCATGGTGCTTGTTGAGTGCAGGAAAATGACAGATTACCATTTGCCATCCACCCTTGCTGATGTTTTACCATCTATAAATGGCGTGCGTGCATGCTCTTCCATGGCTTACGGCCATACCACCCTGAATACGCCCGATCTCGTCCGATCTCGGAAGCTAAGCAGGGTCGGGCCGGGTCAGTACTTGCATGGGAGACCGCCTGGGAATACCCGGTGCTGTAAGCTTTTTATTCTCACCTTTCATCAGCAGAGGGCGCTGCTCCTCCTTTACTGGAGCCAGCTCCTTGGAAAACAGCACCAGTGGACAAACTGTCTTTTTTTTTTTCTTTTTTTTTTTTTTTAATTTGTCAGTGAGTATATGTGCATTAACTGAAAAATAAATGGCGTGTGGGTCTTGTCATGGCGCTTGTTGAGTGCAGGAAAATGACAGATTACCATTTGCCATCCACCCTTGCTGATGTTTTACCATCTATAAATGGCGTGCGTGCATGCTCTTCCATGGCTTACGGCCATACCACCCTGAATACGCCCGATCTCGTCCGATCTCGGAAGCTAAGCAGGGTCGGGCCGGGTCAGTACTTGGATGGGAGACCGCCTGGGAATACCCGGTGCTGTAAGCTTTTTATTCTCACCTTTCATCAGCAGAGGGCGCTGCTCCTCCTTTACTGGAGCCAGCTCCTTGGAAAACAGCACCAGTGGACAAACTCTCTTTTTTTCCCTTTTTTTTCCTTTTTTGTTTTTTTTAATTTCTCAATGAGTATATGTGCATTAACTCAAAACTAAATGGCGTGTGGGTCTTGTCATGGTGCTTGTTGAGTGCAGGAAAATGACAGATTACCATTTGCCATCCACCCTTGCTGATGTTTTACCATCTATAAATGGCGTGCGTGCATGCTCTTCCATGGCTTACGGCCATACCACCCTGAATACGCCCGATCTCGTCCGATCTCGGAAGCTAAGCAGGGTCGGGCCGGGTCAGTACTTGGATGGGAGACCGCCTGGGAATACCCGGTGCTGTAAGCTTTTTATTCTCACCTTTCATCAGCAGAGGGCGCTGCTCCTCCTTTACTGGAGCCAGCTCCTTGGAAAACAGCACCAGTGGACAAACTCTCTTTTTTTTTTTGTTTTAATTTGTCAGTGAGTATATGTGCATTAACTGAAAAATAAATGGCGTGTGGGTCTTGTCATGGCGCTTGTTGAGTGCAGGAAAATGACAGATTACCATTTGCCATCCACCCTTGCTGATGTTTTACCATCTATAAATGGCGTGCGTGCATGCCCTTCCATGGCTTACGGCCATACCACCCTGAATACGCCCGATCTCGTCCGATCTCGGAAGCTAAGCAGGGTCGGGCCGGGTCAGTACTTGGATGGGAGACCGCCTGGGAATACCCGGTGCTGTAAGCTTTTTATTCTCACCTTTCATCAGCAGAGGGCGCTGCTCCTCCTTTACTGGAGCCAACTCCTTGGAAAACAGCACCAGTGGACAAACTCTCCTTTTTTTCCCTTTTTTTTCCTTTTTTGTTTTTTTTTAATTTCTCAATGAGTATATGTGCATTAACTGAAAACTAAATGGCATGTGGGTCTTGTCATGGTGCTTGTTGAGTGCAGGAAAATGACAGATTACCATTTGCCATCCACCCTTGCTGCTGTTTTACCATCTATAAATGGCGTACGTGCATGCTCTTCCATTGCTTACGGCCATACCACCCTGAATACGCCCGATCTCGTCCGATCTCGGAAGCTAAGCAGGGTTGGGCCGGGTCAGTACTTGGATGGGAGACCGCCTGGGAATACCCGGTGCTGTAAGCTTTTTATTCTCACCTTTCATCAGCAAAGGGCGCTGCTCCTCCTTTACTGGAGCCAGCTCCTTGGAAAACAGCACCAGTGGACAAACTCTCTTTTTTTTTTTTTTTAATTTGTCAGTGAGTATATGTGCATTAACTGAAAACTAAATGGCGTGTGGGTCTTGTCATGGCGCTTGTTGAGTGCAGGAAAATAACAGATTACCATTTGCCATCCACCCTTGCTGATGTTTTACCATCTATAAATGGCGTGCGTGCATGCTCTTCCATGGCTTACGGCCATACCACCCTGAATACGCCCGATCTCGTCCGATCTCGGAAGCTAAGCAGGGTCGGGCCGGGTCAGTACTTGGATGGGAGACCGCCTGGGAATACCCGGTGCTGTAAGCTTTTTATTCTCACCTTTCATCAGCAGAGGGCGCTGCTCCTCCTTTACTGGAGCCAGCTCCTTGGAAAACAGCACCAGTGGACAAACTCTCCTTTTTTTCCCTTTTTTTTCCTTTTTTTTAATTTGTCAGTGAGTATATGGGCATTAACTGAAAAATAAATGGCGTGTGGGTCTTGTCATGGCGCTTGTTGAGTGCAGGAAAATGACAGATTACCATTTGCCATCCACCCTTGCTGATGTTTTACCATCTATAAATGGCGTGCGTGCATGCTCTTCCACGGCTTACGGCCATACCACCCTGAATACGCCCGATCTCGTCCGATCTCGGAAGCTAAGCAGGGTCGGGCCGGGTCAGTACTTGGATGGGAGACCGCCTGGGAATACCCGGTGCTGTAAGCTTTTTATTCTCACCTTTCATCAGCAGAGGGCGCTGCTCCTCCTTTACTGGAGCCAGCTCCTTGGAAAACAGTACCAGTGGACAAACTCTCCTTTTTTTCCCTTTTTTTTCCTTTTTTGTTTTTTTTAATTTCTCAATGAGTATGTGTGCATTAACTCAAAACTAAATGGCGTGTGGGTCTTGTCATGGTGCTTGTTGAGTGCAGGAAAATGACAGATTACCATTTGCCATCCACCCTTGCTGATGTTTTACCATCTATAAATGGCGTGCGTGCATGCTCTTCCATGGCTTACGGCCATACCACCCTGAATACGCCCAATCTCGTCTGATCTCGGAAGCTAAGCAGGGTCGGGCCGGGTCAGTACTTGGATGGGAGACCGCCTGGGAATACCCGGTGCTGTAAGCTTTTTATTCTCACCTTTCATCAGCAGAGGGCGCTGCTCCTCCTTTACTGGAGCCAGCTCCTTGGAAAACAGCACCAGTGGACAAACTCTCTTTTTTTTTTTGTTTTAATTTGTCAGTGAGTATATGTGCATTAACTGAAAACTAAATGGCGTGTGGGTCTTGTCATGGCGCTTGTTGAGTGCAGGAAAATGACAGATTACCATTTGCCATCCACCCTTGCTGATGTTTTACCATCTATAAATGGCGTGCGTGCATGCTCTTCCATGGCTTACGGCCATACCACCCTGAATACGCCCGATCTCGTCCGATCTCGGAAGCTAAGCAGGGTCGGGCCGGGTCAGTACTTGGATGGGAGACCGCCTGGGAATACCCGGTGCTGTAAGCTTTTTATTCTCACCTTTCATCAGCAGAGGGCGCTGCTCCTCCTTTACTGGAGCCAGCTCCTTGGAAAACAGCACCAGTGGACAAACTCTCCTTTTTTTCCCTTTTTTTTTCCTTTTTTGTTTTTTTTAATTTCTCAATGAGTATATGTGCATTAACTCAAAACTAAATGGCGTGTGGGTCTTGTCATGGTGCTTGTTGAGTGCAGGAAAATGACAGATTACCATTTGCCATCCACCCTTGCTGATGTTTTACCATCTATAAATGGCGTGCGTGCATGCTCTTCCATGGCTTACGGCCATACCACCCAGAATACGCCCGATCTCGTCCGATCTCGGAAGCTAAGCAGGGTCGGGCCGGGTCAGTACTTGGATGGGAGACCGCCTGGGAATACCCGGTGCTGTAAGCTTTTTATTCTCACCTTTCATCAGCAGAGGGCGCTGCTCCTCCTTTACTGGAGCCAGCTCCTTGGAAAACAGCACCAGTGGACAAACTCTCTTTTTTTTTTTGTTTTAATTTGTCAGTGAGTATATGTGCATTAACTGAAAACTAAATGGCGTGTGGGTCTTGTCATGGCGCTTGTTGAGTGCAGTAAAATGACAGATTACCATTTGCCATCCACCCTTGCTGATGTTTTACCATCTATAAATGGCGTGCGTGCATGCTCTTCCATGGCTTACGGCCATACCACCCTGAATACGCCCGATCTCATCCGATCTCGGAAGCTAAGCAGGGTCGGGCCGGGTCAGTACTTGGATGGGAGACCGCCTGGGAATACCCGGTGCTGTAAGCTTTTTATTCTCACCTTTCATCAGCAGAGGGCGCTGCTCCTCCTTTACTGGAGCCAGCTCCTTGGAAAACAGCACCAGTGGACAAACTCTCTTTTTTTTTTTTTTTTAATTTGTCAGTGAGTATATGTGCATTAACTGAAAACTAAATGGCGTGTGGGTCTTGTCATGGCGCTTGTTGAGTGCAGGAAAATGACAGATTACCATTTGCCATCCACCCTTGCTGATGTTTTACCATCTATAAATGGCGTGCGTGCATGCTCTTCCATGGCTTACGGCCATACCACCCTGAATACGCCCGATCTCGTCCGATCTCGGAAGCTAAGCAGGGTCGGGCCGGGTCAGTACTTGGATGGGAGACCGCCTGGGAATACCCGGTGCTGTAAGCTTTTTATTCTCACCTTTCATCAGCAGAGGGCGCTGCTCCTCCTTTACTGGAGCCAGCTCCTTGGAAAACAGTACCAGTGGACAAACTCTCCTTTTTTTCCCTTTTTTTTCCTTTTTTGTTTTTTTTAATTTCTCAATGAGTATGTGTGCATTAACTCAAAACTAAATGGCGTGTGGGTCTTGTCATGGTGCTTGTTGAGTGCAGGAAAATGACAGATTACCATTTGCCATCCACCCTTGCTGATGTTTTACCATCTATAAATGGCGTGCGTGCATGCTCTTCCATGGCTTATGGCCATACCACCCTGAATACGCCCGATCTCGTCCGATCTCGGAAGCTAAGCAGGGTCGGGCCGGGTCAGTACTTGGATGGGAGACCGCCTGGGAATACCCGGTGCTGTAAGCTTTTTATTCTCACCTTTCATCAGCAGAGGGCGCTGCTCCTCCTTTACTGGAGCCAGCTCCTTGGAAAACAGCACCAGTGGACAAACTCTCCTTTTTTTCCCTTTTTTTTCCTTTTTTGTTTTTTTTAATTTCTCAATAAGTATATGTGCATTAACTCAAAAATAAATGGCGTGTGGGTCTTGTCATGGTGCTTGTTGAGTGCAGGAAAATGACAGATTACCATTTGCCATCCACCCTTGCTGATGTTTTACCATCTATAAATGGCGTGCGTGCATGCTCTTCCATGGCTTACGGCCATACCACCCTGAATATGCCCGATCTCGTCCGATCTCGGAAGCTAAGCAGGGTCGGGCCGGGTCAGTACTTGGATGGGAGACCGCCTGGGAATACCCGGTGCTGTAAGCTTTTTATTCTCACCTTTCATCAGCAGAGGGCGCTGCTCCTCCTTTACTGGAGCCAGCTCCTTGGAAAACAGCACCAGTGGACAAACTCTCCTTTTTTTCCCTTTTTTTTTCCTTTTTTGTTTTTTTTAATTTCTCAATGAGTATATGTGCATTAACTCAAAACTAAATGGCGTGTGGGTCTTGTCATGGTGCTTGTTGAGTGCAGGAAAATGACAGATTACCATTTGCCATCCACCCTTGCTGATGTTTTACCATCTATAAATGGCGTGCGTGCATGCTCTTCCATGGCTTACGGCCATACCACCCTGAATACGCCCGATCTCGTCCGATCTCGGAAGCTAAGCAGGGTCGGGCCGGGTCAGTACTTGGATGGGAGACCGCCTGGGAATACCCGGTGCTGTAAGCTTTTTATTCTCACCTTTCATCAGCAGAGGGCGCTGCTCCTCCTTTACTGGAGCCAGCTCCTTGGAAAACAGTACCAGTGGACAAACTCTCCTTTTTTTCCCTTTTTTTTCCTTTTTTGTTTTTTTTAATTTCTCAATGAGTATGTGTGCATTAACTCAAAACTAAATGGCGTGTGGGTCTTGTCATGGTGCTTGTTGAGTGCAGGAAAATGACAGATTACCATTTGCCATCCACCCTTGCTGATGTTTTACCATCTATAAATGGCGTGCGTGCATGCTCTTCCATGGCTTATGGCCATACCACCCTGAATACGCCCGATCTCGTCCGATCTCGGAAGCTAAGCAGGGTAGGGCCGGGTCAGTACTTGGATGGGAGACCGCCTGGGAATACCCGGTGCTGTAAGCTTTTTATTCTCACCTTTCATCAGCAGAGGGCGCTGCTCCTCCTTTACTGGAGCCAGCTCCTTGGAAAACAGCACCAGTGGACAAACTCTCCTTTTTTTCCCTTTTTTTTCCTTTTTTGTTTTTTTTAATTTCTCAATAAGTATATGTGCATTAACTCAAAACTAAATGGCGTGTGGGTCTTGTCATGGTGCTTGTTGAGTGCAGGAAAATGACAGATTACCATTTGCCATCCACCCTTGCTGATGTTTTACCATCTATAAATGGCGTGCGTGCATGCTCTTCCATGGCTTACGGCCATACCACCCTGAATATGCCCGATCTCGTCCGATCTCGGAAGCTAAGCAGGGTCGGGCAGGGTCAGTACTTGGATGGGAGACCGCCTGGGAATACCCGGTGCTGTAAGCTTTTTATTCTCACCTTTCATCAGCAGAGGGCGCTGCTCCTCCTTTACTGGAGCCAGCTCCTTGGAAAACAGCACCAGTGGACAAACTCTTTTTTTTTTTGTTTTAATTTGTCAGTGAGTATATGTGCATTAACTGAAAACTAAATGGCGTGTGGGTCTTGTCATGGCGCTTGTTGAGTGCAGGAAAATGACAGATTACCATTTGCCATCCACCCTTGCTGATGTTTTACCATCTATAAATGGCGTGCGTGCATGCTCTTCCATGGCTTACGGCCATACCACCCTGAATACGCCCGATCTCGTCCGATCTCGGAAGCTAAGCAGGGTCGGGCCGGGTCAGTACTTGGATGGGAGACCGCCTGGGAATACCCGGTGTTGTAAGCTTTTTATTCTCACCTTTCATCAGCAGAGGGCGCTGCTCCTCCTTTACTGGAGCCAGCTCCTTGGAAAACAGCACCAGTGGACAAACTCTCTTTTTTTCCCTTTTTTTTCCTTTTTTGTTTTTTTTAATTTCTCAATGAGTATATGTGCATTAACTCAAAACTAAATGGCGTGTGGGTCTTGTCATGGTGCTTGTTGAGTGCAGGAAAATGACAGATTACCATTTGCCATCCACCCTTGCTGATGTTTTACCATCTATAAATGGCGTGCGTGCATGCTCTTCCATGGCTTACGGCCATACCACCCTGAATACGCCCGATCTCGTCCGATCTCGGAAGCTAAGCAGGGTCGGGCCGGGTCAGTACTTGGATGGGAGACCGCCTGGGAATACCCGGTGCTGTAAGCTTTTTATTCTCACCTTTCATCAGCAGAGGGCGCTGCTCCTCCTTTACTGGAGCCAGCTCCTTGGAAAACAGCACCAGTGGACAAACTCTCTTTTTTTTTTTGTTTTAATTTGTCAGTGAGTATATGTGCATTAACTCAAAACTAAATGGCGTGTGGGTCTTGTCATGGCGCTTGTTGAGTGCAGGAAAATGACAGATTACCATTTGCCATCCACCCTTGCTGATGTTTTACCATCTATAAATGGCGTGCGTGCATGCCCTTCCATGGCTTACGGCCATACCACCCTGAATACGCCCGATCTCGTCCGATCTCGGAAGCTAAGCAGGGTCGGGCCGGGTCAGTACTTGGATGGGAGACCGCCTGGGAATACCCGGTGCTGTAAGCTTTTTATTCTCACCTTTCATCAGCAGAGGGCGCTGCTCCTCCTTTACTGGAGCCAACTCCTTGGAAAACAGCACCAGTGGACAAACTCTCCTTTTTTTCCCTTTTTTTTCCTTTTTTGTTTTTTTTTAATTTCTCAATGAGTATATGTGCATTAACTCAAAACTAAATGGCATGTGGGTCTTGTCATGGTGCTTGTTGAGTGCAGGAAAATGACAGATTACCATTTGCCATCCACCCTTGCTGATGTTTTACCATCTATAAATGGCGTGCGTGCATGCTCTTCCATGGCTTACGGCCATACCACCCTGAATACGCCCGATCTCGTCCGATCTCGGAAGCTAAGCAGGGTCGGGCCGGGTCAGTACTTGGATGGGAGACCGCCTGGGAATACCCGGTGCTGTAAGCTTTTTATTCTCACCTTTCATCAGCAGAGGGCGCTGCTCCTCCTTTACTGGAGCCAGCTCCTTGGAAAACAGCACCAGTGGACAAACTCTCTTTTTTTTTTTGTTTTAATTTGTCAGTGAGTATATGTGCATTAACTGAAAACTAAATGGCGTGTGGGTCTTGTCATGGCGCTTGTTGAGTGCAGGAAAATGACAGATTACCATTTGCCATCCACCCTTGCTGATGTTTTACCATCTATAAATGGCGTGCGTGCATGCCCTTCCATGGCTTACGGCCATACCACCCTGAATACGCCCGATCTCGTCCGATCTCGGAAGCTAAGCAGGGTCGGGCCGGGTCAGTACTTGGATGGGAGACCGCCTGGGAATACCCGGTGCTGTAAGCTTTTTATTCTCACCTTTCATCAGCAGAGGGCGCTGCTCCTCCTTTACTGGAGCCAACTCCTTGGAAAACAGCACCAGTGGACAAACTCTCCTTTTTTTCCCTTTTTTTTCCTTTTTTGTTTTTTTTTAATTTCTCAATGAGTATATGTGCATTAACTCAAAACTAAATGGCATGTGGGTCTTGTCATGGTGCTTGTTGAGTGCAGGAAAATGACAGATTACCATTTGCCATCCACCCTTGCTGCTGTTTTACCATCTATAAATGGCGTACGTGCATGCTCTTCCATTGCTTACGGCCATACCACCCTGAATACGCCCGATCTCGTCCGATCTCGGAAGCTAAGCAGGGTTGGGCCGGGTCAGTACTTGGATGGGAGACCGCCTGGGAATACCCGGTGCTGTAAGCTTTTTATTCTCACCTTTCATCAGCAGAGGGCGCTGCTCCTCCTTTACTGGAGCCAGCTCCTTGGAAAACAGCACCAGTGGACAAACTCTCCTTTTTTTCCCTTTTTTTTTTTTTTTTTAATTTGTCAGTGAGTATATGTGCATTAACTCAAAACTAAATGGCATGTGGGTCTTGTCATGGTGCTTGTTGAGTGCAGGAAAATGACAGATTACCATTTGCCATCCACCCTTGCTGATGTTTTACCATCTATAAATGGCGTGCGTGCATGCTCTTCCATGGCTTACGGCCATACCACCCTGAATACGCCCGATCTCGTCCGATCTCGGAAGCTAAGCAGGGTCGGGCCGGGTCAGTACTTGCATGGGAGACCGCCTGGGAATACCCGGTGCTGTAAGCTTTTTATTCTCACCTTTCATCAGCAGAGGGCGCTGCTCCTCCTTTACTGGAGCCAGCTCCTTGGAAAACAGCACCAGTGGACAAACTGTCTTTTTTTTTTTCTTTTTTTTTTTTTTTTAATTTGTCAGTGAGTATATGTGCATTAACTGAAAAATATATGGCGTGTGGGTCTTGTCATGGCGCTTGTTGAGTGCAGGAAAATGACAGATTACCATTTGCCATCCACCCTTGCTGATGTTTTACCATCTATAAATGGCGTGCGTGCATGCTCTTCCATGGCTTACGGCCATACCACCCTGAATACGCCCGATCTCGTCCGATCTCGGAAGCTAAGCAGGGTCGGGCCGGGTCAGTACTTGGATGGGAGACCGCCTGGGAATACCCGGTGCTGTAAGCTTTTTATTCTCACCTTTCATCAGCAGAGGGCGCTGCTCCTCCTTTACTGGAGCCAGCTCCTTGGAAAACAGTACCAGTGGACAAACTCTCCTTTTTTTCCCTTTTTTTTCCTTTTTTGTTTTTTTTAATTTCTCAATGAGTATGTGTGCATTAACTCAAAACTAAATGGCGTGTGGGTCTTGTCATGGTGCTTGTTGAGTGCAGGAAAATGACAGATTACCATTTGCCATCCACCCTTGCTGATGTTTTACCATCTATAAATGGCGTGCGTGCATGCTCTTCCATGGCTTACGGCCATACCACCCTGAATACGCCCGATCTCGTCCGATCTCGGAAGCTAAGCAGGGTCGGGCCGGGTCAGTACTTGGATGGGAGACCGCCTGGGAATACCCGGTGCTGTAAGCTTTTTATTCTCACCTTTCATCAGCAGAGGGCGCTGCTCCTCCTTTACTGGAGCCAGCTCCTTGGAAAACAGCACCAGTGGACAAACTCTCTTTTTTTTTTTGTTTTAATTTGTCAGTGAGTATATGTGCATTAACTGAAAACTAAATGGCGTGTGGGTCTTGTCATGGCGCTTGTTGAGTGCAGTAAAATGACAGATTACCATTTGCCATCCACCCTTGCTGATGTTTTACCATCTATAAATGGCGTGCGTGCATGCTCTTCCATGGCTTACGGCCATACCACCCTGAATACGCCCGATCTCGTCCGATCTCGGAAGCTAAGCAGGGTCGGGCCGGGTCAGTACTTGGATGGGAGACCGCCTGGGAATACCCGGTGCTGTAAGCTTTTTATTCTCACCTTTCATCAGCAGAGGGCGCTGCTCCTCCTTTACTGGAGCCAGCTCCTTGGAAAACAGCACCAGTGGACAAACTCTCTTTTTTTTTTTGTTTTAATTTGTCAGTGAGTATATGTGCATTAACTGAAAACTAAATGGCGTGTGGGTCTTGTCATGGCGCTTGTTGAGTGCAGGAAAATGACAGATTACCATTTGCCATCCACCCTTGCTGATGTTTTACCATCTATAAATGGCGTGCGTGCATGCTCTTCCATGGCTTATGGCCATACCACCCTGAATACGCCCGATCTCGTCCGATCTCGGAAGCTAAGCAGGGTCGGGCCGGGTCAGTACTTGGATGGGAGACCGCCTGGGAATACCCGGTGCTGTAAGCTTTTTATTCTCACCTTTCATCAGCAGAGGGCGCTGCTCCTCCTTTACTGGAGCCAGCTCCTTGGAAAACAGCACCAGTGGACAAACTCTCCTTTTTTTCCCTTTTTTTTCCTTTTTTGTTTTTTTTAATTTCTCAATAAGTATATGTGCATTAACTCAAAAATAAATGGCGTGTGGGTCTTGTCATGGTGCTTGTTGAGTGCAGGAAAATGACAGATTACCATTTGCCATCCACCCTTGCTGATGTTTTACCATCTATAAATGGCGTGCGTGCATGCTCTTCCATGGCTTACGGCCATACCACCCTGAATATGCCCGATCTCGTCCGATCTCGGAAGCTAAGCAGGGTCGGGCCGGGTCAGTACTTGGATGGGAGACCGCCTGGGAATACCCGGTGCTGTAAGCTTTTTATTCTCACCTTTCATCAGCAGAGGGCGCTGCTCCTCCTTTACTGGAGCCAGCTCCTTGGAAAACAGCACCAGTGGACAAACTCTCCTTTTTTTCCCTTTTTTTTTCCTTTTTTGTTTTTTTTAATTTCTCAATGAGTATATGTGCATTAACTCAAAACTAAATGGCGTGTGGGTCTTGTCATGGTGCTTGTTGAGTGCAGGAAAATGACAGATTACCATTTGTCATCCACCCTTGCTGATGTTTTACCATCTATAAATGGCGTGCGTGCATGCTCTTCCATGGCTTACGGCCATACCACCCTGAATACGCCCGATCTCGTCCGATCTCGGAAGCTAAGCAGGGTCGGGCCGGGTCAGTACTTGGATGGGAGACCGCCTGGGAATACCCGGTGCTGTAAGCTTTTTATTCTCACCTTTCATCAGCAGAGGGCGCTGCTCCTCCTTTACTGGAGCCAGCTCCTTGGAAAACAGTACCAGTGGACAAACTCTCCTTTTTTTCCCTTTTTTTTCCTTTTTTGTTTTTTTTAATTTCTCAATGAGTATGTGTGCATTAACTCAAAACTAAATGGCGTGTGGGTCTTGTCATGGTGCTTGTTGAGTGCAGGAAAATGACAGATTACCATTTGCCATCCACCCTTGCTGATGTTTTACCATCTATAAATGGCGTGCGTGCATGCTCTTCCATGGCTTATGGCCATACCACCCTGAATACGCCCGATCTCGTCCGATCTCGGAAGCTAAGCAGGGTAGGGCCGGGTCAGTACTTGGATGGGAGACCGCCTGGGAATACCCGGTGCTGTAAGCTTTTTATTCTCACCTTTCATCAGCAGAGGGCGCTGCTCCTCCTTTACTGGAGCCAGCTCCTTGGAAAACAGCACCAGTGGACAAACTCTCCTTTTTTTCCCTTTTTTTTCCTTTTTTGTTTTTTTTAATTTCTCAATAAGTATATGTGCATTAACTCAAAACTAAATGGCGTGTGGGTCTTGTCATGGTGCTTGTTGAGTGCAGGAAAATGACAGATTACCATTTGCCATCCACCCTTGCTGATGTTTTACCATCTATAAATGGCGTGCGTGCATGCTCTTCCATGGCTTACGGCCATACCACCCTGAATATGCCCGATCTCGTCCGATCTCGGAAGCTAAGCAGGGTCGGGCCGGGTCAGTA
Organism: Epinephelus lanceolatus; assembly: GCF_041903045.1. Taxonomy (NCBI): domain Eukaryota; kingdom Metazoa; phylum Chordata; class Actinopteri; order Perciformes; family Serranidae; genus Epinephelus; species Epinephelus lanceolatus. The sequence goes on along the minus strand of NC_135755.1, from coordinate 31,926,200 downwards.
CTTGGATGGGAGACCGCCTGGGAATACCCGGTGCTGTAAGCTTTTTATTCTCACCTTTCATCAGCAGAGGGCGCTGCTCCTCCTTTACTGGAGCCAGCTCCTTGGAAAACAGCACCAGTGGACAAACTCTTTTTTTTTTTGTTTTAATTTGTCAGTGAGTATATGTGCATTAACTGAAAACTAAATGGCGTGTGGGTCTTGTCATGGCGCTTGTTGAGTGCAGGAAAATGACAGATTACCATTTGCCATCCACCCTTGCTGATGTTTTACCATCTATAAATGGCGTGCGTGCATGCTCTTCCATGGCTTACGGCCATACCACCCTGAATACGCCCGATCTCGTCCGATCTCGGAAGCTAAGCAGGGTCGGGCCGGGTCAGTACTTGGATGGGAGACCGCCTGGGAATACCCGGTGTTGTAAGCTTTTTATTCTCACCTTTCATCAGCAGAGGGCGCTGCTCCTCCTTTACTGGAGCCAGCTCCTTGGAAAACAGCACCAGTGGACAAACTCTCTTTTTTTCCCTTTTTTTTCCTTTTTTGTTTTTTTTAATTTCTCAATGAGTATATGTGCATTAACTCAAAACTAAATGGCGTGTGGGTCTTGTCATGGTGCTTGTTGAGTGCAGGAAAATGACAGATTACCATTTGCCATCCACCCTTGCTGATGTTTTACCATCTATAAATGGCGTGCGTGCATGCTCTTCCATGGCTTACGGCCATACCACCCTGAATACGCCCGATCTCGTCCGATCTCGGAAGCTAAGCAGGGTCGGGCCGGGTCAGTACTTGGATGGGAGACCGCCTGGGAATACCCGGTGCTGTAAGCTTTTTATTCTCACCTTTCATCAGCAGAGGGCGCTGCTCCTCCTTTACTGGAGCCAGCTCCTTGGAAAACAGCACCAGTGGACAAACTCTCTTTTTTTTTTTGTTTTAATTTGTCAGTGAGTATATGTGCATTAACTCAAAACTAAATGGCGTGTGGGTCTTGTCATGGCGCTTGTTGAGTGCAGGAAAATGACAGATTACCATTTGCCATCCACCCTTGCTGATGTTTTACCATCTATAAATGGCGTGCGTGCATGCCCTTCCATGGCTTACGGCCATACCACCCTGAATACGCCCGATCTCGTCCGATCTCGGAAGCTAAGCAGGGTCGGGCCGGGTCAGTACTTGGATGGGAGACCGCCTGGGAATACCCGGTGCTGTAAGCTTTTTATTCTCACCTTTCATCAGCAGAGGGCGCTGCTCCTCCTTTACTGGAGCCAACTCCTTGGAAAACAGCACCAGTGGACAAACTCTCCTTTTTTTCCCTTTTTTTTCCTTTTTTGTTTTTTTTTAATTTCTCAATGAGTATATGTGCATTAACTCAAAACTAAATGGCATGTGGGTCTTGTCATGGTGCTTGTTGAGTGCAGGAAAATGACAGATTACCATTTGCCATCCACCCTTGCTGATGTTTTACCATCTATAAATGGCGTGCGTGCATGCTCTTCCATGGCTTACGGCCATACCACCCTGAATACGCCCGATCTCGTCCGATCTCGGAAGCTAAGCAGGGTCGGGCCGGGTCAGTACTTGGATGGGAGACCGCCTGGGAATACCCGGTGCTGTAAGCTTTTTATTCTCACCTTTCATCAGCAGAGGGCGCTGCTCCTCCTTTACTGGAGCCAGCTCCTTGGAAAACAGCACCAGTGGACAAACTCTCTTTTTTTTTTTGTTTTAATTTGTCAGTGAGTATATGTGCATTAACTGAAAACTAAATGGCGTGTGGGTCTTGTCATGGCGCTTGTTGAGTGCAGGAAAATGACAGATTACCATTTGCCATCCACCCTTGCTGATGTTTTACCATCTATAAATGGCGTGCGTGCATGCCCTTCCATGGCTTACGGCCATACCACCCTGAATACGCCCGATCTCGTCCGATCTCGGAAGCTAAGCAGGGTCGGGCCGGGTCAGTACTTGGATGGGAGACCGCCTGGGAATACCCGGTGCTGTAAGCTTTTTATTCTCACCTTTCATCAGCAGAGGGCGCTGCTCCTCCTTTACTGGAGCCAACTCCTTGGAAAACAGCACCAGTGGACAAACTCTCCTTTTTTTCCCTTTTTTTTCCTTTTTTGTTTTTTTTTAATTTCTCAATGAGTATATGTGCATTAACTCAAAACTAAATGGCATGTGGGTCTTGTCATGGTGCTTGTTGAGTGCAGGAAAATGACAGATTACCATTTGCCATCCACCCTTGCTGCTGTTTTACCATCTATAAATGGCGTACGTGCATGCTCTTCCATTGCTTACGGCCATACCACCCTGAATACGCCCGATCTCGTCCGATCTCGGAAGCTAAGCAGGGTTGGGCCGGGTCAGTACTTGGATGGGAGACCGCCTGGGAATACCCGGTGCTGTAAGCTTTTTATTCTCACCTTTCATCAGCAGAGGGCGCTGCTCCTCCTTTACTGGAGCCAGCTCCTTGGAAAACAGCACCAGTGGACAAACTCTCCTTTTTTTCCCTTTTTTTTTTTTTTTTAATTTGTCAGTGAGTATATGTGCATTAACTCAAAACTAAATGGCATGTGGGTCTTGTCATGGTGCTTGTTGAGTGCAGGAAAATGACAGATTACCATTTGCCATCCACCCTTGCTGATGTTTTACCATCTATAAATGGCGTGCGTGCATGCTCTTCCATGGCTTACGGCCATACCACCCTGAATACGCCCGATCTCGTCCGATCTCGGAAGCTAAGCAGGGTCGGGCCGGGTCAGTACTTGCATGGGAGACCGCCTGGGAATACCCGGTGCTGTAAGCTTTTTATTCTCACCTTTCATCAGCAGAGGGCGCTGCTCCTCCTTTACTGGAGCCAGCTCCTTGGAAAACAGCACCAGTGGACAAACTGTCTTTTTTTTTTTCTTTTTTTTTTTTTTTTAATTTGTCAGTGAGTATATGTGCATTAACTGAAAAATATATGGCGTGTGGGTCTTGTCATGGCGCTTGTTGAGTGCAGGAAAATGACAGATTACCATTTGCCATCCACCCTTGCTGATGTTTTACCATCTATAAATGGCGTGCGTGCATGCTCTTCCATGGCTTACGGCCATACCACCCTGAATACGCCCGATCTCGTCCGATCTCGGAAGCTAAGCAGGGTCGGGCCGGGTCAGTACTTGGATGGGAGACCGCCTGGGAATACCCGGTGCTGTAAGCTTTTTATTCTCACCTTTCATCAGCAGAGGGCGCTGCTCCTCCTTTACTGGAGCCAGCTCCTTGGAAAACAGTACCAGTGGACAAACTCTCCTTTTTTTCCCTTTTTTTTCCTTTTTTGTTTTTTTTAATTTCTCAATGAGTATGTGTGCATTAACTCAAAACTAAATGGCGTGTGGGTCTTGTCATGGTGCTTGTTGAGTGCAGGAAAATGACAGATTACCATTTGCCATCCACCCTTGCTGATGTTTTACCATCTATAAATGGCGTGCGTGCATGCTCTTCCATGGCTTACGGCCATACCACCCTGAATACGCCCGATCTCGTCCGATCTCGGAAGCTAAGCAGGGTCGGGCCGGGTCAGTACTTGGATGGGAGACCGCCTGGGAATACCCGGTGCTGTAAGCTTTTTATTCTCACCTTTCATCAGCAGAGGGCGCTGCTCCTCCTTTACTGGAGCCAGCTCCTTGGAAAACAGCACCAGTGGACAAACTCTCTTTTTTTTTTTGTTTTAATTTGTCAGTGAGTATATGTGCATTAACTGAAAACTAAATGGCGTGTGGGTCTTGTCATGGCGCTTGTTGAGTGCAGTAAAATGACAGATTACCATTTGCCATCCACCCTTGCTGATGTTTTACCATCTATAAATGGCGTGCGTGCATGCTCTTCCATGGCTTACGGCCATACCACCCTGAATACGCCCGATCTCGTCCGATCTCGGAAGCTAAGCAGGGTCGGGCCGGGTCAGTACTTGGATGGGAGACCGCCTGGGAATACCCGGTGCTGTAAGCTTTTTATTCTCACCTTTCATCAGCAGAGGGCGCTGCTCCTCCTTTACTGGAGCCAGCTCCTTGGAAAACAGCACCAGTGGACAAACTCTCTTTTTTTTTTTGTTTTAATTTGTCAGTGAGTATATGTGCATTAACTCAAAACTAAATGGCGTGTGGGTCTTGTCATGGCGCTTGTTGAGTGCAGGAAAATGACAGATTACCATTTGCCATCCACCCTTGCTGATGTTTTACCATCTATAAATGGCGTGCGTGCATGCTCTTCCATGGCTTACGGCCATACCACCCTGAATACGCCCGATCTCGTCCGATCTCGGAAGCTAAGCAGGGTCGGGCCGGGTCAGTACTTGGATGGGAGACCGCCTGGGAATACCCGGTGCTGTAAGCTTTTTATTCTCACCTTTCATCAGCAGAGGGCGCTGCTCCTCCTTTACTGGAGCCAGCTCCTTGGAAAACAGTACCAGTGGACAAACTCTCCTTTTTTTCCCTTTTTTTTCCTTTTTTGTTTTTTTTAATTTCTCAATGAGTATGTGTGCATTAACTCAAAACTAAATGGCGTGTGGGTCTTGTCATGGTGCTTGTTGAGTGCAGGAAAATGACAGATTACCATTTGCCATCCACCCTTGCTGATGTTTTACCATCTATAAATGGCGTGCGTGCATGCTCTTCCATGGCTTACGGCCATACCACCCTGAATACGCCCGATCTCGGAAGCTAAGCAGGGTCGGGCCGGGTCAGTACTTGGATGGGAGACCGCCTGGGAATACCCGGTGCTGTAAGCTTTTTATTCTCACCTTTCATCAGCAGAGGGCGCTGCTCCTCCTTTACTGGAGCCAGCTCCTTGGAAAACAGCACCAGTGGACAAACTCTCCTTTTTTTCCCTTTTTTTTCCTTTTTTGTTTTTTTTAATTTCTCAATAAGTATATGTGCATTAACTCAAAACTAAATGGCGTGTGGGTCTTGTCATGGTGCTTGTTGAGTGCAGGAAAATGACAGATTACCATTTGCCATCCACCCTTGCTGATGTTTTACCATCTATAAATGGCGTGCGTGCATGCTCTTCCATGGCTTACGGCCATACCACCCTGAATACGCCCGATCTCGTCCGATCTCGGAAGCTAAGCAGGGTCGGGCCGGGTCAGTACTTGGATGGGAGACCGCCTGGGAATACCCGGTGCTGTAAGCTTTTTATTCTCACCTTTCATCAGCAGAGGGCGCTGCTCCTCCTTTACTGGAGCCAGCTCCTTGGAAAACAGCACCAGTGGACAAACTCTTTTTTTTTTTGTTTTAATTTGTCAGTGAGTATATGTGCATTAACTGAAAAATAAATGGCGTGTGGGTCTTGTCATGGCGCTTGTTGAGTGCAGGAAAATGACAGATTACCATTTGCCATCCACCCTTGCTGATGTTTTACCATCTATAAATGGCGTGCGTGCATGCTCTTCCATGGCTTACGGCCATACCACCCTGAATACGCCCGATCTCGTCCGATCTCGGAAGCTAAGCAGGGTCGGGCCGGGTCAGTACTTGGATGGGAGACCGCCTGGGAATACCCGGTGCTGTAAGCTTTTTATTCTCACCTTTCATCAGCAGAGGGCGCTGCTCCTCCTTTACTGGAGCCAGCTCCTTGGAAAACAGCACCAGTGGACAAACTCTCCTTTTTTTCCCTTTTTTTTCCTTTTTTGTTTTTTTTAATTTCTCAATGAGTATATGTGCATTAACTCAAAACTAAATGGCGTGTGGGTCTTGTCATGGTGCTTGTTGAGTGCAGGAAAATGACAGATTACCATTTGCCATCCACCCTTGCTGATGTTTTACCATCTATAAATGGCGTGTGTGCATGCTCTTCCATGGCTTACGGCCATACCACCCTGAATACGCCCGATCTCGTCCGATCTCGGAAGCTAAGCAGGGTCGGGCCGGGTCAGTACTTTGATGGGAGACCGCCTGGGAATACCCGGTGCTGTAAGCTTTTTATTCTCACCTTTCATCAGCAGAGGGCGCTGCTCCTCCTTTACTGGAGCCAGCTCCTTGGAAAACAGCACCAGTGGACAAACTCTCTTTTTTTTTTTGTTTTAATTTGTCAGTGAGTATATGTGCATTAACTGAAAACTAAATGGCGTGTGGGTCTTGTCATGGCGCTTGTTGAGTGCAGGAAAATGACAGATTACCATTTGCCATCCACCCTTGCTGATGTTTTACCATCTATAAATGGCGTGCGTGCATGCCCTTCCATGGCTTACGGCCATACCACCCTGAATACGTCCGATCTCGTCCGATCTCGGAAGCTAAGCAGGGACGGACCGGGTCAGTACTTGGATGGGAGACCGCCTGGGAATACCCGGTGCTGTAAGCTTTTTATTCTCACCTTTCATCAGCAGAGGGCGCTGCTCCTCCTTTACTGGAGCCAACTCCTTGGAAAACAGCACCAGTGGACAAACTCTCCTTTTTTTCCCTTTTTTTTCCTTTTTTGTTTTTTTTAATTTCTCAATGAGTATGTGTGCATTAACTCAAAACTAAATGGCATGTGGGTCTTGTCATGGTGCTTGTTGAGTGCAGGAAAATGACAGATTACCATTTGCCATCCACCCTTGCTGCTGTTTTACCATCTATAAATGGCGTACGTGCATGCTCTTCCATTGCTTACGGCCATACCACCCTGAATACGCCCGATCTCGTCCGATCTCGGAAGCTAAGCAGGGTTGGGCCGGGTCAATACTTGGATGGGAGACCGCCTGGGAATACCCGGTGCTGTAAGCTTTTTATTCTCACCTTTCATCAGCAAAGGGCGCTGCTCCTCCTTTACTGGAGCCAGCTCCTTGGAAAACAGCACCAGTGGACAAACTCTCTTTTTTTTTTTTTTTAATTTGTCAGTGAGTATATGTGCATTAACTGAAAACTAAATGGCGTGTGGGTCTTGTCATGGCGCTTGTTGAGTGCAGGAAAATAACAGATTACCATTTGCCATCCACCCTTGCTGATGTTTTACCATCTATAAATGGCGTGCGTGCATGCTCTTCCATGGCTTACGGCCATACCACCCTGAATACGCCCGATCTCGTCCGATCTCGGAAGCTAAGCAGGGTCGGGCCGGGTCAGTACTTGCATGGGAGACCGCCTGGGAATACCCGGTGCTGTAAGCTTTTTATTCTCACCTTTCATCAGCAGAGGGCGCTGCTCCTCCTTTACTGGAGCCAGCTCCTTGGAAAACAGCACCAGTGGACAAACTGTCTTTTTTTTTTTCTTTTTTTTTTTTTTTTAATTTGTCAGTGAGTATATGTGCATTAACTGAAAAATAAATGGCGTGTGGGTCTTGTCATGGCGCTTGTTGAGTGCAGGAAAATGACAGATTACCATTTGCCATCCACCCTTGCTGATGTTTTACCATCTATAAATGGCGTGCGTGCATGCTCTTCCATGGCTTACGGCCATACCACCCTGAATACGCCCGATCTCGTCCGATCTCGGAAGCTAAGCAGGATCGGGCCGGGTCAGTACTTGGATGGGAGACCGCCTGGGAATACCCGGTGCTGTAAGCTTTTTATTCTCACCTTTCATCAGCAGAGGGCGCTGCTCCTCCTTTACTGGAGCCAGCTCCTTGGAAAACAGTACCAGTGGACAAACTCTCCTTTTTTTCCCTTTTTTTTCCTTTTTTGTTTTTTTTAATTACTCAATGAGTATGTGTGCATTAACTCAAAACTAAATGGCGTGTGGGTCTTGTCATGGTGCTTGTTGAGTGCAGGAAAATGACAGATTACCATTTGCCATCCACCCTTGCTGATGTTTTACCATCTATAAATGGCGTGCGTGCATGCTCTTCCATGGCTTACGGCCATACCACCCTGAATACGCCCGATCTCGTCTGATCTCGGAAGCTAAGCAGGGTCGGGCCGGGTCAGTACTTGGATGGGAGACGGCCTGGGAATACCCGGTGCTGTAAGCTTTTTATTCTCACCTTTCATCAGCAGAGGGCGCTGCTCCTCCTTTACTGGAGCCAGCTCCTTGGAAAACAGCACCAGTGGACAAACTCTCTTTTTTTTTTTTTTTTAATTTGTCAGTGAGTATATGTGCATTAACTGAAAACTAAATGGCGTGTGGGTCTTGTAATGGCGCTTGTTGAGTGCAGGAAAATGACAGATTACCATTTGCCATCCACCCTTGCTGATGTTTTACCATCTATAAATGGCGTGCGTGCATGCTCTTCCATGGCTTACGGCCATACCACCCTGAATACGCCCGATCTCGTCCGATCTCGGAAGCTAAGCAGGGTCGGGCCGGGTCAGTACTTGGATGGGAGACCGCCTGGGAATACCCGGTGCTGTAAGCTTTTTATTCTCACCTTTCATCAGCAGAGGGCGCTGCTCCTCCTTTACTGGAGCCAGCTCCTTGGAAAACAGCACCAGTGGACAAACTCTCCTTTTTTTCCCTTTTTTTTCCTTTTTTGTTTTTTTTAATTTCTCAATGAGTATATGTGCATTAACTCAAAACTAAATGGCGTGTGGGTCTTGTCATGGTGCTTGTTGAGTGCAGGAAAATGACAGATTACCATTTGCCATCCACCCTTGCTGATGTTTTACCATCTATAAATGGCGTGCGTGCATGCTCTTCCATGGCTTACGGCCATACCACCCTGAATACGCCCGATCTCGTCTGATCTCGGAAGCTAAGCAGGGTCGGGCCGGGTCAGTACTTGGATGGGAGACGGCCTGGGAATACCCGGTGCTGTAAGCTTTTTATTCTCACCTTTCATCAGCAGAGGGCGCTGCTCCTCCTTTACTGGAGCCAGCTCCTTGGAAAACAGCACCAGTGGACAAACTCTCTTTTTTTTTTTTTTTTAATTTGTCAGTGAGTATATGTGCATTAACTGAAAACTAAATGGCGTGTGGGTCTTGTAATGGCGCTTGTTGAGTGCAGGAAAATGACAGATTACCATTTGCCATCCACCCTTGCTGATGTTTTACCATCTATAAATGGCGTGCGTGCATGCTCTTCCATGGCTTACGGCCATACCACCCTGAATACGCCCGATCTCGTCCGATCTCGGAAGCTAAGCAGGGTCGGGCCGGGTCAGTACTTGGATGGGAGACCGCCTGGGAATACCCGGTGCTGTAAGCTTTTTATTCTCACCTTTCATCAGCAGAGGGCGCTGCTCCTCCTTTACTGGAGCCAGCTCCTTGGAAAACAGCACCAGTGGACAAACTCTCCTTTTTTTCCCTTTTTTTTCCTTTTTTGTTTTTTTTAATTTCTCAATGAGTATATGTGCATTAACTCAAAACTAAATGGCGTGTGGGTCTTGTCATGGTGCTTGTTGAGTGCAGGAAAATGACAGATTACCATTTGCCATCCACCCTTGCTGATGTTTTACCATCTATAAATGGCGTGCGTGCATGCTCTTCCATGGCTTACGGCCATACCACCCTGAATACGCCCGATCTCGTCCGATCTCGGAAGCTAAGCAGGGTCGGGCCGGGTCAGTACTTGGATGGGAGACCGCCTGGGAATACCTGGTGCTGTAAGCTTTTTATTCTCACCTTTCATCAGCAGAGGGCGCTGCTCCTCCTTTACTGGAGCCAGCTCCTTGGAAAACAGCACCAGTGGACAAACTCTCTTTCTTTTTTTTGTTTTAATTTGTCAGTGAGTATATGTGCATTAACTGAAAACTAAATGGCGTGTGGGTCTTGTCATGGCGCTTGTTGAGTGCAGTAAAATGACAGATTACCATTTGCCATCCACCCTTGCTGATGTTTTACCATCTATAAATGGCGTGCGTGCATGCTCTTCCATGGCTTACAGCCATACCACCCTGAATACGCCCGATCTCGTCCGATCTCGGAAGCTAAGCAGGGTCGGGCCGGGTCAGTACTTGGATGGGAGACCGCCTGGGAATACCCGGTGCTGTAAGCTTTTTATTCTCACCTTTCATCAGCAGAGGGCGCTGCTCCTCCTTTACTGGAGCCAGCTCCTTGGAAAACAGCACCAGTGGACAAACTCTCTTTTTTTTTTTTTTTTAATTTGTCAGTGAGTATATGTGCATTAACTGAAAACTAAATGGCGTGTGGGTCTTGTCATGGCGCTTGTTGAGTGCAGGAAAATGACAGATTACCATTTGCCATCCACCCTTGCTGATGTTTTACCATCTATAAATGGCGTGCGTGCATGCTCTTCCATGGCTTACGGCCATACCACCCTGAATACGCCCGATCTCGTCCGATCTCGGAAGCTAAGCAGGGTCGGGCCGGGTCAGTACTTGGATGGGAGACCGCCTGGGAATACCCGGTGCTGTAAGCTTTTTATTCTCACCTTTCATCAGCAGAGGGCGCTGCTCCTCCTTTACTGGAGCCAGCTCCTTGGAAAACAGCACCAGTGGACAAACTCTCTTTTTTTTTTTTTTTTAATTTGTCAGTGAGTATATGTGCATTAACTGAAAAGTAAATGGCGTGTGGGTCTTGTCATGGCGCTTGTTGAGTGCAGGAAAATGACAGATTACCATTTGCCATCCACCCTTGCTGATGTTTTACCATCTATAAATGGCGTGCGTGCATGCTCTTCCATGGCTTACGGCCATACCACCCTGAATACGCCCGATCTCGTCTGATCTCGGAAGCTAAGCAGGGTCGGGCCGGGTCAGTACTTGGATGGGAGACCGCCTGGGAATACCCGGTGCTGTAAGCTTTTTATTCTCACCTTTCATCAGCAGAGGGCGCTGCTCCTCCTTTACTGGAGCCAGCTCCTTGGAAAACAGCACCAGTGGACAAACTCTCCTTTTTTTCCCTTTTTTTTCCTTTTTTGTTTTTTTTAATTTCTCAATGAGTATATGTGCATTAACTCAAAACTAAATGGCGTGTGGGTCTTGTCATGGTGCTTGTTGAGTGCAGGAAAATGACAGATTACCATTTGCCATCCACCCTTGCTGATGTTTTACCATCTATAAATGGCGTGCGTGCATGCTCTTCCATGGCTTACGGCCATACCACCCTGAATACGCCCGATCTCGTCCGATCTCGGAAGCTAAGCAGGGTCGGGCCGGGTCAGTACTTGGATGGGAGACCGCCTGGGAATACCTGGTGCTGTAAGCTTTTTATTCTCACCTTTCATCAGCAGAGGGCGCTGCTCCTCCTTTACTGGAGCCAGCTCCTTGGAAAACAGCACCAGTGGACAAACTCTCTTTCTTTTTTTTGTTTTAATTTGTCAGTGAGTATATGTGCATTAACTGAAAACTAAATGGCGTGTGGGTCTTGTCATGGCGCTTGTTGAGTGCAGTAAAATGACAGATTACCATTTGCCATCCACCCTTGCTGATGTTTTACCATCTATAAATGGCGTGCGTGCATGCTCTTCCATGGCTTACAGCCATACCACCCTGAATACGCCCGATCTCGTCCGATCTCGGAAGCTAAGCAGGGTCGGGCCGGGTCAGTACTTGGATGGGAGACCGCCTGGGAATACCCGGTGCTGTAAGCTTTTTATTCTCACCTTTCATCAGCAGAGGGCGCTGCTCCTCCTTTACTGGAGCCAGCTCCTTGGAAAACAGCACCAGTGGACAAACTCTCTTTTTTTTTTTTTTTTAATTTGTCAGTGAGTATATGTGCATTAACTGAAAACTAAATGGCGTGTGGGTCTTGTCATGGCGCTTGTTGAGTGCAGGAAAATGACAGATTACCATTTGCCATCCACCCTTGCTGATGTTTTACCATCTATAAATGGCGTGCGTGCATGCTCTTCCATGGCTTACGGCCATACCACCCTGAATACGCCCGATCTCGTCCGATCTCGGAAGCTAAGCAGGGTCGGGCCGGGTCAGTACTTGGATGGGAGACCGCCTGGGAATACCCGGTGCTGTAAGCTTTTTATTCTCACCTTTCATCAGCAGAGGGCGCTGCTCCTCCTTTACTGGAGCCAGCTCCTTGGAAAACAGCACCAGTGGACAAACTCTCTTTTTTTTTTTTTTTTAATTTGTCAGTGAGTATATGTGCATTAACTGAAAAGTAAATGGCGTGTGGGTCTTGTCATGGCGCTTGTTGAGTGCAGGAAAATGACAGATTACCATTTGCCATCCACCCTTGCTGATGTTTTACCATCTATAAATGGCGTGCGTGCATGCTCTTCCATGGCTTACGGCCATACCACCCTGAATACGCCCGATCTCGTCCGATCTCGGAAGCTAAGCAGGGTCGGGCCGGGTCAGTACTTGGATGGGAGACCGCCTGGGAATACCTGGTGCTGTAAGCTTTTTATTCTCACCTTTCATCAGCAGAGGGCGCTGCTCCTCCTTTACTGGAGCCAGCTCCTTGGAAAACAGCACCAGTGGACAAACTCTCCTTTTTTTCCCTTTTTTTTTTTTTTTTTAATTTGTCAGTGAGTATATGTGCATTAACTCAAAACTAAATGGCGTGTGGGTCTTGTCATGGCGCTTGTTGAGTGCAGGAAAATGACAGATTACCATTTGCCATCCACCCTTGCTGATGTTTTACCATCTATAAATGGCGTGCGTGCATGCTCTTCCATGGCTTACGGCCATACCACCCTGAATACGCCCGATCTCGTCCGATCTCGGAAGCTAAGCAGGGTCGGGCCGGGTCAGTACTTGGATGGGAGACCGCCTGGGAATACCTGGTGCTGTAAGCTTTTTATTCTCACCTTTCATCAGCAGAGGGCGCTGCTCCTCCTTTACTGGAGCCAGCTCCTTGGAAAACAGCACCAGTGGACAAACTCTCCTTTTTTTCCCTTTTTTTTTTTTTTTTTAATTTGTCAGTGAGTATATGTGCATTAACTCAAAACTAAATGGCGTGTGGGTCTTGTCATGGCGCTTGTTGAGTGCAGGAAAATGACAGATTACCATTTGCCATCCACCCTTGCTGATGTTTTACCATCTATAAATGGCGTGCGTGCATGCTCTTCCATGGCTTACGGCCATACCACCCTGAATACGTCCGATCTCGTCCGATCTCGGAAGCTAAGCAGGGTCGGGCCGGGTCAGTACTTGGATGGGAGACCGCCTGGGAATACCCGGTGCTGTAAGCTTTTTATTCTCACCTTTCATCAGCAGAGGGCGCTGCTCCTCCTTTACTGGAGCCAGCTCCTTGGAAAACAGCACCAGTGGACAAACTCTCTTTTTTTCCCTTTTTTTTCCTTTTTTGTTTTTTTTAATTTCTCAATGAGTATATGTGCATTAACTCAAAACTAAATGGCGTGTGGGTCTTGTCATGGTGCTTGTTGAGTGCAGGAAAATGACAGATTACCATTTGCCATCCACCCTTGCTGATGTTTTACCATCTATAAATGGCGTGCGTGCATGCTCTTCCATGGCTTACGGCCATACCACCCTGAATACGCCCGATCTCGTCCGATCTCGGAAGCTAAGCAGGGTCGGGCCGGGTCAGTACTTGGATGGGAGACCGCCTGGGAATACCCGGTGCTGTAAGCTTTTTATTCTCACCTTTCATCAGCAGAGGGCGCTGCTCCTCCTTTACTGGAGCCAGCTCCTTGGAAAACAGCACCAGTGGACAAACTCTCTTTTTTTTTTTTTGTTTTAATTTGTCAGTGAGTATATGTGCATTAACTGAAAACTAAATGGCGTGTGGGTCTTGTCATGGCGCTTGTTGAGTGCAGGAAAATGACAGATTACCATTTGCCATCCACCCTTGCTGATGTTTTACCATCTATAAATGGCGTGCGTGCATGCCCTTCCATGGCTTACGGCCATACCACCCTGAATACGCCCGATCTCGTCCGATCTCGGAAGCTAAGCAGGGTCGGGCCGGGTCAGTACTTGGATGGGAGACCGCCTGGGAATACCCGGTGCTGTAAGCTTTTTATTCTCACCTTTCATCAGCAGAGGGCGCTGCTCCTCCTTTACTGGAGCCAACTCCTTGGAAAACAGCACCAGTGGACAAACTCTCCTTTTTTTCCCTTTTTTTTCCTTTTTTGTTTTTTTTTAATTTCTCAATGAGTATATGTGCATTAACTCAAAACTAAATGGCGTGTGGGTCTTGTCATGGCGCTTGTTGAGTGCAGTAAAATGACAGATTACCATTTGCCATCCACCCTTGCTGATGTTTTACCATCTATAAATGGCGTGCGTGCATGCTCTTCCATGGCTTACGGCCATACCACCCTGAATACGCCCGATCTCGTCCGATCTCGGAAGCTAAGCAGGGTCGGGCCGGGTCAGTACTTGCATGGGAGACCGCCTGGGAATACCCGGTGCTGTAAGCTTTTTATTCTCACCTTTCATCAGCAGAGGGCGCTGCTCCTCCTTTACTGGAGCCAGCTCCTTGGAAAACAGCACCAGTGGACAAACTGTCTTTTTTTTTTTCTTTTTTTTTTTTTTTTAATTTGTCAGTGAGTATATGTGCATTAACTGAAAAATAAATGGCGTGTGGGTCTTGTCATGGCGCTTGTTGAGTGCAGGAAAATGACAGATTACCATTTGCCATCCACCCTTGCTGATGTTTTACCATCTATAAATGGCGTGCGTGCATGCTCTTCCATGGCTTACGGCCATACCACCCTGAATACGCCCGATCTCGTCCGATCTCGGAAGCTAAGCAGGGTCGGGCCGGGTCAGTACTTGGATGGGAGACCGCCTGGGAATACCCGGTGCTGTAAGCTTTTTATTCTCACCTTTCATCAGCAGAGGGCGCTGCTCCTCCTTTACTGGAGCCAGCTCCTTGGAAAACAGCACCAGTGGACAAACTCTCTTTTTTTTTTTTTTTTAATTTGTCAGTGAGTATATGTGCATTAACTGAAAACTAAATGGCGTGTGGGTCTTGTCATGGCGCTTGTTGAGTGCAGGAAAATGACAGATTACCATTTGCCATCCACCCTTGCTGATGTTTTACCATCTATAAATGGCGTGCGTGCATGCTCTTCCATGGCTTACGGCCATACCACCCTGAATACGCCCGATCTCGTCCGATCTCGGAAGCTAAGCAGGGTCGGGCCGGGTCAGTACTTGGATGGGAGACCGCCTGGGAATACCCGGTGCTGTAAGCTTTTTATTCTCACCTTTCATCAGCAGAGGGCGCTGCTCCTCCTTTACTGGAGCCAGCTCCTTGGAAAACAGCACCAGTGGACAAACTCTCTTTTTTTTTTTTTTTTTAATTTGTCAGTGAGTATATGTGCATTAACTGAAAACTAAATGGCGTGTGGGTCTTGTCATGGCGCTTATTGAGTGCAGGAAAATGACAGATTACCATTTGCCATCCACCCTTGCTGATGTTTTACCATCTATAAATGGCGTGCGTGCATGCTCTTCCATGGCTTACGGCCATACCACCCTGAATACGCCCGATCTCGTCCGATCTCGGAAGCTAAGCAGGGTCGGGCCGGGTCAGTACTTGGATGGGAGACCGCCTGGGAATACCCGGTGCTGTAAGCTTTTTATTCTCACCTTTCATCAGCAGAGGGCGCTGCTCCTCCTTTACTGGAGCCAGCTCCTTGGAAAACAGCACCAGTGGACAAACTCTCTTTTTTTTTTTTTTTTAATTTGTCAGTGAGTATATGTGCATTAACTGAAAACTAAATGGCGTGTGGGTCTTGTCATGGCGCTTGTTGAGTGCAGTAAAATGACAGATTACCATTTGCCATCCACCCTTGCTGATGTTTTACCATCTATAAATGGCGTGCGTGCATGCTCTTCCATGGCTTACGGCCATACCACCCTGAATACGCCCGATCTCGTCCGATCTCGGAAGCTAAGCAGGGTCGGGCCGGGTCAGTACTTGCATGGGAGACCGCCTGGGAATACCCGGTGCTGTAAGCTTTTTATTCTCACCTTTCATCAGCAGAGGGCGCTGCTCCTCCTTTACTGGAGCCAGCTCCTTGGAAAACAGCACCAGTGGACAAACTGTCTTTTTTTTTTTCTTTTTTTTTTTTTTTTAATTTGTCAGTGAGTATATGTGCATTAACTGAAAACTAAATGGCGTGTGGGTCTTGTCATGGCGCTTGTTGAGTGCAGGAAAATGACAGATTACCATTTGCCATCCACCCTTGCTGATGTTTTACCATCTATAAATGGCGTGCGTGCATGCTCTTCCATGGCTTACGGCCATACCACCCTGAATACGCCCGATCTCGTCCGATCTCGGAAGCTAAGCAGGGTCGGGCCGGGTCAGTACTTGGATGGGAGACCGCCTGGGAATACCCGGTGCTGTAAGCTTTTTATTCTCACCTTTCATCAGCAGAGGGCGCTGCTCCTCCTTTACTGGAGCCAGCTCCTTGGAAAACAGTACCAGTGGACAAACTCTCCTTTTTTTCCCTTTTTTTTCCTTTTTTGTTTTTTTTAATTTCTCAATGAGTATGTGTGCATTAACTCAAAACTAAATGGCGTGTGGGTCTTGTCATGGTGCTTGTTGAGTGCAGGAAAATGACAGATTACCATTTGCCATCCACCCTTGCTGATGTTTTACCATCTATAAATGGCGTGCGTGCATGCTCTTCCATGGCTTACGGCCATACCACCCTGAATACGTCCGATCTCGTCTGATCTCGGAAGCTAAGCAGGGTCGGGCCGGGTCAGTACTTGGATGGGAGACCGCCTGGGAATACCCGGTGCTGTAAGCTTTTTATTCTCACCTTTCATCAGCAGAGGGCGCTGCTCCTCCTTTACTGGAGCCAGCTCCTTGGAAAACAGCACCAGTGGACAAACTCTCTTTTTTTTTTTTTTTTAATTTGTCAGTGAGTATATGTGCATTAACTGAAAACTAAATGGCGTGTGGGTCTTGTCATGGCGCTTGTTGAGTGCAGGAAAATGACAGATTACCATTTGCCATCCACCCTTGCTGATGTTTTACCATCTATAAATGGCGTGCGTGCATGCTCTTCCATGGCTTACGGCCATACCACCCTGAATACGCCCGATCTCGTCCGATCTCGGAAGCTAAGCAGGGTCGGGCCGGGTCAGTACTTGGATGGGAGACCGCCTGGGAATACCCGGTGCTGTAAGCTTTTTATTCTCACCTTTCATCAGCAGAGGGCGCTGCTCCTCCTTTACTGGAGCCAGCTCCTTGGAAAACAGCACCAGTGGACAAACTCTCTTTCTTTTTTTTGTTTTAATTTGTCAGTGAGTATATGTGCATTAACTGAAAACTAAATGGCGTGTGGGTCTTGTCATGGCGCTTGTTGAGTGCAGTAAAATGACAGATTACCATTTGCCATCCACCCTTGCTGATGTTTTACCATCTATAAATGGCGTGCGTGCATGCTCTTCCATGGCTTACGGCCATACCACCCTGAATACGCCCGATCTCGTCCGATCTCGGAAGCTAAGCAGGGTCGGGCCGGGTCAGTACTTGGATGGGAGACCGCCTGGGAATACCCGGTGCTGTAAGCTTTTTATTCTCACCTTTCATCAGCAGAGGGCGCTGCTCCTCCTTTACTGGAGCCAGCTCCTTGGAAAACAGCACCAGTGGACAAACTCTCTTTTTTTTTTTTTTTTAATTTGTCAGTGAGTATATGTGCATTAACTGAAAACTAAATGGCGTGTGGGTCTTGTCATGGCGCTTGTTGAGTGCAGGAAAATGACAGATTACCATTTGCCATCCACCCTTGCTGATGTTTTACCATCTATAAATGGCGTGCGTGCATGCTCTTCCATGGCTTACGGCCATACCACCCTGAATACGCCCGATCTCGTCCGATCTCGGAAGCTAAGCAGGGTCGGGCCGGGTCAGTACTTGGATGGGAGACCGCCTGGGAATACCCGGTGCTGTAAGCTTTTTATTCTCACCTTTCATCAGCAGAGGGCGCTGCTCCTCCTTTACTGGAGCCAGCTCCTTGGAAAACAGCACCAGTGGACAAACTCTCTTTTTTTTTTTTTTTTAATTTGTCAGTGAGTATATGTGCATTAACTGAAAAGTAAATGGCGTGTGGGTCTTGTCATGGCGCTTGTTGAGTGCAGGAAAATGACAGATTACCATTTGCCATCCACCCTTGCTGATGTTTTACCATCTATAAATGGCGTGCGTGCATGCTCTTCCATGGCTTACGGCCATACCACCCTGAATACGCCCGATCTCGTCCGATCTCGGAAGCTAAGCAGGGTCGGGCCGGGTCAGTACTTGGATGGGAGACCGCCTGGGAATACCTGGTGCTGTAAGCTTTTTATTCTCACCTTTCATCAGCAGAGGGCGCTGCTCCTCCTTTACTGGAGCCAGCTCCTTGGAAAACAGCACCAGTGGACAAACTCTCTTTTTTTTTTTTTTTTAATTTGTCAGTGAGTATATGTGCATTAACTGAAAAGTAAATGGCGTGTGGGTCTTGTCATGGCACTTGTTGAGTGCAGGAAAATGACAGATTACCATTTGCCATCCACCCTTGCTGATGTTTTACCATCTATAAATGGCGTGCGTGCATGCTCTTCCATGGCTTACGGCCATACCACCCTGAATACGCCCGATCTCGTCCGATCTCGGAAGCTAAGCAGGGTCGGGCCGGGTCAGTACTTGGATGGGAGACCGCCTGGGAATACCTGGTGCTGTAAGCTTTTTATTCTCACCTTTCATCAGCAGAGGGCGCTGCTCCTCCTTTACTGGAGCCAGCTCCTTGGAAAACAGCACCAGTGGACAAACTCTCTTTTTTTTTTTTTTTAATTTGTCAGTGAGTATATGTGCATTAACTGAAAACTAAATGGCGTGTGGGTCTTGTCATGGCGCTTGTTGAGTGCAGGAAAATAACAGATTACCATTTGCCATCCACCCTTGCTGATGTTTTACCATCTATAAATGGCGTGCGTGCATGCTCTTCCATGGCTTACGGCCATACCACCCTGAATACGCCCGATCTCGTCCGATCTCGGAAGCTAAGCAGGGTCGGGCCGGGTCAGTACTTGCATGGGAGACCGCCTGGGAATACCCGGTGCTGTAAGCTTTTTATTCTCACCTTTCATCAGCAGAGGGCGCTGCTCCTCCTTTACTGGAGCCAGCTCCTTGGAAAACAGCACCAGTGGACAAACTGTCTTTTTTTTTTTCTTTTTTTTTTTTTTTTAATTTGTCAGTGAGTATATGTGCATTAACTGAAAAATAAATGGCGTGTGGGTCTTGTCATGGCGCTTGTTGAGTGCAGGAAAATGACAGATTACCATTTGCCATCCACCCTTGCTGATGTTTTACCATCTATAAATGGCGTGCGTGCATGCTCTTCCATGGCTTACGGCCATACCACCCTGAATACGCCCGATCTCGTCCGATCTCGGAAGCTAAGCAGGATCGGGCCGGGTCAGTACTTGGATGGGAGACCGCCTGGGAATACCCGGTGCTGTAAGCTTTTTATTCTCACCTTTCATCAGCAGAGGGCGCTGCTCCTCCTTTACTGGAGCCAGCTCCTTGGAAAACAGTACCAGTGGACAAACTCTCCTTTTTTTCCCTTTTTTTTCCTTTTTTGTTTTTTTTAATTACTCAATGAGTATGTGTGCATTAACTCAAAACTAAATGGCGTGTGGGTCTTGTCATGGTGCTTGTTGAGTGCAGGAAAATGACAGATTACCATTTGCCATCCACCCTTGCTGATGTTTTACCATCTATAAATGGCGTGCGTGCATGCTCTTCCATGGCTTACGGCCATACCACCCTGAATACGCCCGATCTCGTCTGATCTCGGAAGCTAAGCAGGGTCGGGCCGGGTCAGTACTTGGATGGGAGACGGCCTGGGAATACCCGGTGCTGTAAGCTTTTTATTCTCACCTTTCATCAGCAGAGGGCGCTGCTCCTCCTTTACTGGAGCCAGCTCCTTGGAAAACAGCACCAGTGGACAAACTCTCTTTTTTTTTTTTTTTAATTTGTCAGTGAGTATATGTGCATTAACTGAAAACTAAATGGCGTGTGGGTCTTGTAATGGCGCTTGTTGAGTGCAGGAAAATGACAGATTACCATTTGCCATCCACCCTTGCTGATGTTTTACCATCTATAAATGGCGTGCGTGCATGCTCTTCCATGGCTTACGGCCATACCACCCTGAATACGCCCGATCTCGTCCGATCTCGGAAGCTAAGCAGGGTCGGGCCGGGTCAGTACTTGGATGGGAGACCGCCTGGGAATACCCGGTGCTGTAAGCTTTTTATTCTCACCTTTCATCAGCAGAGGGCGCTGCTCCTCCTTTACTGGAGCCAGCTCCTTGGAAAACAGCACCAGTGGACAAACTCTCCTTTTTTTCCCTTTTTTTTCCTTTTTTGTTTTTTTTAATTTCTCAATGAGTATATGTGCATTAACTCAAAACTAAATGGCGTGTGGGTCTTGTCATGGTGCTTGTTGAGTGCAGGAAAATGACAGATTACCATTTGCCATCCACCCTTGCTGATGTTTTACCATCTATAAATGGCGTGCGTGCATGCTCTTCCATGGCTTACGGCCATACCACCCTGAATACGCCCGATCTCGTCTGATCTCGGAAGCTAAGCAGGGTCGGGCCGGGTCAGTACTTGGATGGGAGACGGCCTGGGAATACCCGGTGCTGTAAGCTTTTTATTCTCACCTTTCATCAGCAGAGGGCGCTGCTCCTCCTTTACTGGAGCCAGCTCCTTGGAAAACAGCACCAGTGGACAAACTCTCTTTTTTTTTTTTTTTAATTTGTCAGTGAGTATATGTGCATTAACTGAAAACTAAATGGCGTGTGGGTCTTGTAATGGCGCTTGTTGAGTGCAGGAAAATGACAGATTACCATTTGCCATCCACCCTTGCTGATGTTTTACCATCTATAAATGGCGTGCGTGCATGCTCTTCCATGGCTTACGGCCATACCACCCTGAATACGCCCGATCTCGTCCGATCTCGGAAGCTAAGCAGGGTCGGGCCGGGTCAGTACTTGGATGGGAGACCGCCTGGGAATACCCGGTGCTGTAAGCTTTTTATTCTCACCTTTCATCAGCAGAGGGCGCTGCTCCTCCTTTACTGGAGCCAGCTCCTTGGAAAACAGCACCAGTGGACAAACTCTCCTTTTTTTCCCTTTTTTTTCCTTTTTTGTTTTTTTTAATTTCTCAATGAGTATATGTGCATTAACTCAAAACTAAATGGCGTGTGGGTCTTGTCATGGTGCTTGTTGAGTGCAGGAAAATGACAGATTACCATTTGCCATCCACCCTTGCTGATGTTTTACCATCTATAAATGGCGTGCGTGCATGCTCTTCCATGGCTTACGGCCATACCACCCTGAATACGCCCGATCTCGTCCGATCTCGGAAGCTAAGCAGGGTCGGGCCGGGTCAGTACTTGGATGGGAGACCGCCTGGGAATACCTGGTGCTGTAAGCTTTTTATTCTCACCTTTCATCAGCAGAGGGCGCTGCTCCTCCTTTACTGGAGCCAGCTCCTTGGAAAACAGCACCAGTGGACAAACTCTCTTTCTTTTTTTTGTTTTAATTTGTCAGTGAGTATATGTGCATTAACTGAAAACTAAATGGCGTGTGGGTCTTGTCATGGCGCTTGTTGAGTGCAGTAAAATGACAGATTACCATTTGCCATCCACCCTTGCTGATGTTTTACCATCTATAAATGGCGTGCGTGCATGCTCTTCCATGGCTTACAGCCATACCACCCTGAATACGCCCGATCTCGTCCGATCTCGGAAGCTAAGCAGGGTCGGGCCGGGTCAGTACTTGGATGGGAGACCGCCTGGGAATACCCGGTGCTGTAAGCTTTTTATTCTCACCTTTCATCAGCAGAGGGCGCTGCTCCTCCTTTACTGGAGCCAGCTCCTTGGAAAACAGCACCAGTGGACAAACTCTCTTTTTTTTTTTTTTTTAATTTGTCAGTGAGTATATGTGCATTAACTGAAAACTAAATGGCGTGTGGGTCTTGTCATGGCGCTTGTTGAGTGCAGGAAAATGACAGATTACCATTTGCCATCCACCCTTGCTGATGTTTTACCATCTATAAATGGCGTGCGTGCATGCTCTTCCATGGCTTACGGCCATACCACCCTGAATACGCCCGATCTCGTCCGATCTCGGAAGCTAAGCAGGGTCGGGCCGGGTCAGTACTTGGATGGGAGACCGCCTGGGAATACCCGGTGCTGTAAGCTTTTTATTCTCACCTTTCATCAGCAGAGGGCGCTGCTCCTCCTTTACTGGAGCCAGCTCCTTGGAAAACAGCACCAGTGGACAAACTCTCTTTTTTTTTTTTTTTTAATTTGTCAGTGAGTATATGTGCATTAACTGAAAAGTAAATGGCGTGTGGGTCTTGTCATGGCGCTTGTTGAGTGCAGGAAAATGACAGATTACCATTTGCCATCCACCCTTGCTGATGTTTTACCATCTATAAATGGCGTGCGTGCATGCTCTTCCATGGCTTACGGCCATACCACCCTGAATACGCCCGATCTCGTCTGATCTCGGAAGCTAAGCAGGGTCGGGCCGGGTCAGTACTTGGATGGGAGACCGCCTGGGAATACCCGGTGCTGTAAGCTTTTTATTCTCACCTTTCATCAGCAGAGGGCGCTGCTCCTCCTTTACTGGAGCCAGCTCCTTGGAAAACAGCACCAGTGGACAAACTCTCCTTTTTTTCCCTTTTTTTTCCTTTTTTGTTTTTTTTAATTTCTCAATGAGTATATGTGCATTAACTCAAAACTAAATGGCGTGTGGGTCTTGTCATGGTGCTTGTTGAGTGCAGGAAAATGACAGATTACCATTTGCCATCCACCCTTGCTGATGTTTTACCATCTATAAATGGCGTGCGTGCATGCTCTTCCATGGCTTACGGCCATACCACCCTGAATACGCCCGATCTCGTCCGATCTCGGAAGCTAAGCAGGGTCGGGCCGGGTCAGTACTTGGATGGGAGACCGCCTGGGAATACCTGGTGCTGTAAGCTTTTTATTCTCACCTTTCATCAGCAGAGGGCGCTGCTCCTCCTTTACTGGAGCCAGCTCCTTGGAAAACAGCACCAGTGGACAAACTCTCTTTCTTTTTTTTGTTTTAATTTGTCAGTGAGTATATGTGCATTAACTGAAAACTAAATGGCGTGTGGGTCTTGTCATGGCGCTTGTTGAGTGCAGTAAAATGACAGATTACCATTTGCCATCCACCCTTGCTGATGTTTTACCATCTATAAATGGCGTGCGTGCATGCTCTTCCATGGCTTACAGCCATACCACCCTGAATACGCCCGATCTCGTCCGATCTCGGAAGCTAAGCAGGGTCGGGCCGGGTCAGTACTTGGATGGGAGACCGCCTGGGAATACCCGGTGCTGTAAGCTTTTTATTCTCACCTTTCATCAGCAGAGGGCGCTGCTCCTCCTTTACTGGAGCCAGCTCCTTGGAAAACAGCACCAGTGGACAAACTCTCTTTTTTTTTTTTTTTTAATTTGTCAGTGAGTATATGTGCATTAACTGAAAACTAAATGGCGTGTGGGTCTTGTCATGGCGCTTGTTGAGTGCAGGAAAATGACAGATTACCATTTGCCATCCACCCTTGCTGATGTTTTACCATCTATAAATGGCGTGCGTGCATGCTCTTCCATGGCTTACGGCCATACCACCCTGAATACGCCCGATCTCGTCCGATCTCGGAAGCTAAGCAGGGTCGGGCCGGGTCAGTACTTGGATGGGAGACCGCCTGGGAATACCCGGTGCTGTAAGCTTTTTATTCTCACCTTTCATCAGCAGAGGGCGCTGCTCCTCCTTTACTGGAGCCAGCTCCTTGGAAAACAGCACCAGTGGACAAACTCTCTTTTTTTTTTTTTTTTAATTTGTCAGTGAGTATATGTGCATTAACTGAAAAGTAAATGGCGTGTGGGTCTTGTCATGGCGCTTGTTGAGTGCAGGAAAATGACAGATTACCATTTGCCATCCACCCTTGCTGATGTTTTACCATCTATAAATGGCGTGCGTGCATGCTCTTCCATGGCTTACGGCCATACCACCCTGAATACGCCCGATCTCGTCCGATCTCGGAAGCTAAGCAGGGTCGGGCCGGGTCAGTACTTGGATGGGAGACCGCCTGGGAATACCTGGTGCTGTAAGCTTTTTATTCTCACCTTTCATCAGCAGAGGGCGCTGCTCCTCCTTTACTGGAGCCAGCTCCTTGGAAAACAGCACCAGTGGACAAACTCTCCTTTTTTTCCCTTTTTTTTTTTTTTTTTAATTTGTCAGTGAGTATATGTGCATTAACTCAAAACTAAATGGCGTGTGGGTCTTGTCATGGCGCTTGTTGAGTGCAGGAAAATGACAGATTACCATTTGCCATCCACCCTTGCTGATGTTTTACCATCTATAAATGGCGTGCGTGCATGCTCTTCCATGGCTTACGGCCATACCACCCTGAATACGCCCGATCTCGTCCGATCTCGGAAGCTAAGCAGGGTCGGGCCGGGTCAGTACTTGGATGGGAGACCGCCTGGGAATACCTGGTGCTGTAAGCTTTTTATTCTCACCTTTCATCAGCAGAGGGCGCTGCTCCTCCTTTACTGGAGCCAGCTCCTTGGAAAACAGCACCAGTGGACAAACTCTCCTTTTTTTCCCTTTTTTTTTTTTTTTTTAATTTGTCAGTGAGTATATGTGCATTAACTCAAAACTAAATGGCGTGTGGGTCTTGTCATGGCGCTTGTTGAGTGCAGGAAAATGACAGATTACCATTTGCCATCCACCCTTGCTGATGTTTTACCATCTATAAATGGCGTGCGTGCATGCTCTTCCATGGCTTACGGCCATACCACCCTGAATACGTCCGATCTCGTCCGATCTCGGAAGCTAAGCAGGGTCGGGCCGGGTCAGTACTTGGATGGGAGACCGCCTGGGAATACCCGGTGCTGTAAGCTTTTTATTCTCACCTTTCATCAGCAGAGGGCGCTGCTCCTCCTTTACTGGAGCCAGCTCCTTGGAAAACAGCACCAGTGGACAAACTCTCTTTTTTTCCCTTTTTTTTCCTTTTTTGTTTTTTTTAATTTCTCAATGAGTATATGTGCATTAACTCAAAACTAAATGGCGTGTGGGTCTTGTCATGGTGCTTGTTGAGTGCAGGAAAATGACAGATTACCATTTGCCATCCACCCTTGCTGATGTTTTACCATCTATAAATGGCGTGCGTGCATGCTCTTCCATGGCTTACGGCCATACCACCCTGAATACGCCCGATCTCGTCCGATCTCGGAAGCTAAGCAGGGTCGGGCCGGGTCAGTACTTGGATGGGAGACCGCCTGGGAATACCCGGTGCTGTAAGCTTTTTATTCTCACCTTTCATCAGCAGAGGGCGCTGCTCCTCCTTTACTGGAGCCAGCTCCTTGGAAAACAGCACCAGTGGACAAACTCTCTTTTTTTTTTTTTGTTTTAATTTGTCAGTGAGTATATGTGCATTAACTGAAAACTAAATGGCGTGTGGGTCTTGTCATGGCGCTTGTTGAGTGCAGGAAAATGACAGATTACCATTTGCCATCCACCCTTGCTGATGTTTTACCATCTATAAATGGCGTGCGTGCATGCCCTTCCATGGCTTACGGCCATACCACCCTGAATACGCCCGATCTCGTCCGATCTCGGAAGCTAAGCAGGGTCGGGCCGGGTCAGTACTTGGATGGGAGACCGCCTGGGAATACCCGGTGCTGTAAGCTTTTTATTCTCACCTTTCATCAGCAGAGGGCGCTGCTCCTCCTTTACTGGAGCCAACTCCTTGGAAAACAGCACCAGTGGACAAACTCTCCTTTTTTTCCCTTTTTTTTCCTTTTTTGTTTTTTTTTAATTTCTCAATGAGTATATGTGCATTAACTCAAAACTAAATGGCGTGTGGGTCTTGTCATGGCGCTTGTTGAGTGCAGTAAAATGACAGATTACCATTTGCCATCCACCCTTGCTGATGTTTTACCATCTATAAATGGCGTGCGTGCATGCTCTTCCATGGCTTACGGCCATACCACCCTGAATACGCCCGATCTCGTCCGATCTCGGAAGCTAAGCAGGGTCGGGCCGGGTCAGTACTTGCATGGGAGACCGCCTGGGAATACCCGGTGCTGTAAGCTTTTTATTCTCACCTTTCATCAGCAGAGGGCGCTGCTCCTCCTTTACTGGAGCCAGCTCCTTGGAAAACAGCACCAGTGGACAAACTGTCTTTTTTTTTTTCTTTTTTTTTTTTTTTTAATTTGTCAGTGAGTATATGTGCATTAACTGAAAAATAAATGGCGTGTGGGTCTTGTCATGGCGCTTGTTGAGTGCAGGAAAATGACAGATTACCATTTGCCATCCACCCTTGCTGATGTTTTACCATCTATAAATGGCGTGCGTGCATGCTCTTCCATGGCTTACGGCCATACCACCCTGAATACGCCCGATCTCGTCCGATCTCGGAAGCTAAGCAGGGTCGGGCCGGGTCAGTACTTGGATGGGAGACCGCCTGGGAATACCCGGTGCTGTAAGCTTTTTATTCTCACCTTTCATCAGCAGAGGGCGCTGCTCCTCCTTTACTGGAGCCAGCTCCTTGGAAAACAGCACCAGTGGACAAACTCTCTTTTTTTTTTTTTTTTAATTTGTCAGTGAGTATATGTGCATTAACTGAAAACTAAATGGCGTGTGGGTCTTGTCATGGCGCTTGTTGAGTGCAGGAAAATGACAGATTACCATTTGCCATCCACCCTTGCTGATGTTTTACCATCTATAAATGGCGTGCGTGCATGCTCTTCCATGGCTTACGGCCATACCACCCTGAATACGCCCGATCTCGTCCGATCTCGGAAGCTAAGCAGGGTCGGGCCGGGTCAGTACTTGGATGGGAGACCGCCTGGGAATACCCGGTGCTGTAAGCTTTTTATTCTCACCTTTCATCAGCAGAGGGCGCTGCTCCTCCTTTACTGGAGCCAGCTCCTTGGAAAACAGCACCAGTGGACAAACTCTCTTTTTTTTTTTTTTTTTAATTTGTCAGTGAGTATATGTGCATTAACTGAAAACTAAATGGCGTGTGGGTCTTGTCATGGCGCTTATTGAGTGCAGGAAAATGACAGATTACCATTTGCCATCCACCCTTGCTGATGTTTTACCATCTATAAATGGCGTGCGTGCATGCTCTTCCATGGCTTACGGCCATACCACCCTGAATACGCCCGATCTCGTCCGATCTCGGAAGCTAAGCAGGGTCGGGCCGGGTCAGTACTTGGATGGGAGACCGCCTGGGAATACCCGGTGCTGTAAGCTTTTTATTCTCACCTTTCATCAGCAGAGGGCGCTGCTCCTCCTTTACTGGAGCCAGCTCCTTGGAAAACAGCACCAGTGGACAAACTCTCTTTTTTTTTTTTTTTTAATTTGTCAGTGAGTATATGTGCATTAACTGAAAACTAAATGGCGTGTGGGTCTTGTCATGGCGCTTGTTGAGTGCAGTAAAATGACAGATTACCATTTGCCATCCACCCTTGCTGATGTTTTACCATCTATAAATGGCGTGCGTGCATGCTCTTCCATGGCTTACGGCCATACCACCCTGAATACGCCCGATCTCGTCCGATCTCGGAAGCTAAGCAGGGTCGGGCCGGGTCAGTACTTGCATGGGAGACCGCCTGGGAATACCCGGTGCTGTAAGCTTTTTATTCTCACCTTTCATCAGCAGAGGGCGCTGCTCCTCCTTTACTGGAGCCAGCTCCTTGGAAAACAGCACCAGTGGACAAACTGTCTTTTTTTTTTTCTTTTTTTTTTTTTTTTAATTTGTCAGTGAGTATATGTGCATTAACTGAAAACTAAATGGCGTGTGGGTCTTGTCATGGCGCTTGTTGAGTGCAGGAAAATGACAGATTACCATTTGCCATCCACCCTTGCTGATGTTTTACCATCTATAAATGGCGTGCGTGCATGCTCTTCCATGGCTTACGGCCATACCACCCTGAATACGCCCGATCTCGTCCGATCTCGGAAGCTAAGCAGGGTCGGGCCGGGTCAGTACTTGGATGGGAGACCGCCTGGGAATACCCGGTGCTGTAAGCTTTTTATTCTCACCTTTCATCAGCAGAGGGCGCTGCTCCTCCTTTACTGGAGCCAGCTCCTTGGAAAACAGTACCAGTGGACAAACTCTCCTTTTTTTCCCTTTTTTTTCCTTTTTTGTTTTTTTTAATTTCTCAATGAGTATGTGTGCATTAACTCAAAACTAAATGGCGTGTGGGTCTTGTCATGGTGCTTGTTGAGTGCAGGAAAATGACAGATTACCATTTGCCATCCACCCTTGCTGATGTTTTACCATCTATAAATGGCGTGCGTGCATGCTCTTCCATGGCTTACGGCCATACCACCCTGAATACGTCCGATCTCGTCTGATCTCGGAAGCTAAGCAGGGTCGGGCCGGGTCAGTACTTGGATGGGAGACCGCCTGGGAATACCCGGTGCTGTAAGCTTTTTATTCTCACCTTTCATCAGCAGAGGGCGCTGCTCCTCCTTTACTGGAGCCAGCTCCTTGGAAAACAGCACCAGTGGACAAACTCTCTTTTTTTTTTTTTTTTAATTTGTCAGTGAGTATATGTGCATTAACTGAAAACTAAATGGCGTGTGGGTCTTGTCATGGCGCTTGTTGAGTGCAGGAAAATGACAGATTACCATTTGCCATCCACCCTTGCTGATGTTTTACCATCTATAAATGGCGTGCGTGCATGCTCTTCCATGGCTTACGGCCATACCACCCTGAATACGCCCGATCTCGTCCGATCTCGGAAGCTAAGCAGGGTCGGGCCGGGTCAGTACTTGGATGGGAGACCGCCTGGGAATACCCGGTGCTGTAAGCTTTTTATTCTCACCTTTCATCAGCAGAGGGCGCTGCTCCTCCTTTACTGGAGCCAGCTCCTTGGAAAACAGCACCAGTGGACAAACTCTCTTTCTTTTTTTTGTTTTAATTTGTCAGTGAGTATATGTGCATTAACTGAAAACTAAATGGCGTGTGGGTCTTGTCATGGCGCTTGTTGAGTGCAGTAAAATGACAGATTACCATTTGCCATCCACCCTTGCTGATGTTTTACCATCTATAAATGGCGTGCGTGCATGCTCTTCCATGGCTTACGGCCATACCACCCTGAATACGCCCGATCTCGTCCGATCTCGGAAGCTAAGCAGGGTCGGGCCGGGTCAGTACTTGGATGGGAGACCGCCTGGGAATACCCGGTGCTGTAAGCTTTTTATTCTCACCTTTCATCAGCAGAGGGCGCTGCTCCTCCTTTACTGGAGCCAGCTCCTTGGAAAACAGCACCAGTGGACAAACTCTCTTTTTTTTTTTTTTTTAATTTGTCAGTGAGTATATGTGCATTAACTGAAAACTAAATGGCGTGTGGGTCTTGTCATGGCGCTTGTTGAGTGCAGGAAAATGACAGATTACCATTTGCCATCCACCCTTGCTGATGTTTTACCATCTATAAATGGCGTGCGTGCATGCTCTTCCATGGCTTACGGCCATACCACCCTGAATACGCCCGATCTCGTCCGATCTCGGAAGCTAAGCAGGGTCGGGCCGGGTCAGTACTTGGATGGGAGACCGCCTGGGAATACCCGGTGCTGTAAGCTTTTTATTCTCACCTTTCATCAGCAGAGGGCGCTGCTCCTCCTTTACTGGAGCCAGCTCCTTGGAAAACAGCACCAGTGGACAAACTCTCTTTTTTTTTTTTTTTTAATTTGTCAGTGAGTATATGTGCATTAACTGAAAAGTAAATGGCGTGTGGGTCTTGTCATGGCGCTTGTTGAGTGCAGGAAAATGACAGATTACCATTTGCCATCCACCCTTGCTGATGTTTTACCATCTATAAATGGCGTGCGTGCATGCTCTTCCATGGCTTACGGCCATACCACCCTGAATACGCCCGATCTCGTCCGATCTCGGAAGCTAAGCAGGGTCGGGCCGGGTCAGTACTTGGATGGGAGACCGCCTGGGAATACCTGGTGCTGTAAGCTTTTTATTCTCACCTTTCATCAGCAGAGGGCGCTGCTCCTCCTTTACTGGAGCCAGCTCCTTGGAAAACAGCACCAGTGGACAAACTCTCTTTTTTTTTTTTTTTTAATTTGTCAGTGAGTATATGTGCATTAACTGAAAAGTAAATGGCGTGTGGGTCTTGTCATGGCACTTGTTGAGTGCAGGAAAATGACAGATTACCATTTGCCATCCACCCTTGCTGATGTTTTACCATCTATAAATGGCGTGCGTGCATGCTCTTCCATGGCTTACGGCCATACCACCCTGAATACGCCCGATCTCGTCCGATCTCGGAAGCTAAGCAGGGTCGGGCCGGGTCAGTACTTGGATGGGAGACCGCCTGGGAATACCTGGTGCTGTAAGCTTTTTATTCTCACCTTTCATCAGCAGAGGGCGCTGCTCCTCCTTTACTGGAGCCAGCTCCTTGGAAAACAGCACCAGTGGACAAACTCTCCTTTTTTTCCCTTTTTTTTTTTTTTTTTAATTTGTCAGTGAGTATATGTGCATTAACTCAAAACTAAATGGCGTGTGGGTCTTGTCATGGCGCTTGTTGAGTGCAGGAAAATGACAGATTACCATTTGCCATCCACCCTTGCTGATGTTTTACCATCTATAAATGGCGTGCGTGCATGCTCTTCTATTGGCTTACGGCCATACCACCCTGAATACGCCCGATCTCGTCCGATCTCGGAAGCTAAGCAGGGTCGGGCCGGGTCAGTACTTGCATGGGAGACCGCCTGGGAATACCCGGTGCTGTAAGCTTTTTATTCTCACCTTTCATCAGCAGAGGGCGCTGCTCCTCCTTTACTGGAGCCAGCTCCTTGGAAAACAGCACCAGTGGACAAACTCTCTTTTTTTTTTTTTTTTAATTTGTCAGTGAGTATATGTGCATTAACTGAAAAGTAAATGGCGTGTGGGTCTTGTCATGGTGCTTGTTGAGTGCAGGAAAATGACAGATTACCATTTGCCATCCACCCTTGCTGATGTTTTACCATCTATAAATGGCGTGCGTGCATGCTCTTCCATGGCTTACGGCCATACCACCCTGAATATGCCCGATCTCGTCCGATCTCGGAAGCTAAGCAGGGTCGGGCCGGGTCAGTACTTGCATGGGAGACCGCCTGGGAATACCCGGTGCTGTAAGCTTTTTATTCTCACCTTTCATCAGCAGAGGGCGCTGCTCCTCCTTTACTGGAGCCAGCTCCTTGGAAAACAGTACCAGTGGACAAACTCTCCTTTTTTTCCCTTTTTTTTCCTTTTTTGTTTTTTTTAATTTCTCAATGAGTATGTGTGCATTAACTCAAAACTAAATGGCGTGTGGGTCTTGTCATGGTGCTTGTTGAGTGCAGGAAAATGACAGATTGCCATTTGCCATCCACCCTTGCTGATGTTTTACCATCTATAAATGGCGTGCGTGCATGCTCTTCCATGGCTTACGGCCATACCACCCTGAATACGCCCGATCTCGTCCAAACTCGGAAGCTAAGCAGGGTCGGGCCGGGTCAGTACTTGGATGGGAGACCGCCTGGGAATACCCGGTGCTGTAAGCTTTTTATTCTCACCTTTCATCAGCAGAGGGCGCTGCTCCTCCTTTACTGGAGCCAGCTCCTTGGAAAACAGCACCAGTGGACAAACTCTCTTTTTTTTTTTCTTTTTTTTTTTTTTTTAATTTGTCAGTGAGTATATGTGCATTAACTGAAAAATAAATGGCGTGTGGGTCTTGTCATGGTGCTTGTTGAGTGCAGGAAAATGACAGATTACCATTTGCCATCCACCCTTGCTGATGTTTTACCATCTATAAATGGCGTGCGTGCATGCTCTTCCATGGCTTACGGCCATACCACCCTGAATACGCCCGATCTCGTCCGATCTCGGAAGCTAAGCAGGGTCGGGCCGGGTCAGTACTTGCATGGGAGACCGCCTGGGAATACCCGGTGCTGTAAGCTTTTTATTCTCACCTTTCATCAGCAGAGGGCGCTGCTCCTCCTTTACTGGAGCCAGCTCCTTGGAAAACAGCACCAGTGGACAAACTCTCTTTTTTTTTTTGTTTTAATTTGTCAGTGAGTATATGTGCATTAACTGAAAACTAAATGGCGTGTGGGTCTTGTCATGGCGCTTGTTGAGTGCAGTAAAATGACAGATTACCATTTGCCATCCACCCTTGCTGATGTTTTACCATCTATAAATGGCGTGCGTGCATGCTCTTCCATGGCTTACGGCCATACCACCCTGAATACGCCCGATCTCGTCCGATCTCGGAAGCTAAGCAGGGTCGGGCCGGGTCAGTACTTGGATGGGAGACCGCCTGGGAATACCCGGTGCTGTAAGCTTTTTATTCTCACCTTTCATCAGCAGAGGGCGCTGCTCCTCCTTTACTGGAGCCAGCTCCTTGGAAAACAGCACCAGTGGACAAACTCTCTTTTTTTTTTTCTTTTTTTTTTTTTTTTAATTTGTCAGTGAGTATATGTGCATTAACTGAAAAATAAATGGCGTGTGGGTCTTGTCATGGTGCTTGTTGAGTGCAGGAAAATGACAGATTACCATTTGCCATCCACCCTTGCTGATGTTTTACCATCTATAAATGGCGTGCGTGCATGCTCTTCCATGGCTTACGGCCATACCACCCTGAATACGCCCGATCTCGTCCGATCTCGGAAGCTAAGCAGGGTCGGG
Source organism: Epinephelus lanceolatus (assembly GCF_041903045.1). Taxonomy (NCBI): domain Eukaryota; kingdom Metazoa; phylum Chordata; class Actinopteri; order Perciformes; family Serranidae; genus Epinephelus; species Epinephelus lanceolatus. The sequence continues at coordinate 31,893,704 of NC_135755.1, read as the reverse complement.
CCGGGTCAGTACTTGGATGGGAGACCGCCTGGGAATACCCGGTGCTGTAAGCTTTTTATTCTCACCTTTCATCAGCAGAGGGCGCTGCTCCTCCTTTACTGGAGCCAGCTCCTTGGAAAACAGCACCAGTGGACAAACTCTCTTTTTTTTTTTTTTTTAATTTGTCAGTGAGTATATGTGCATTAACTGAAAAGTAAATGGCGTGTGGGTCTTGTCATGGCACTTGTTGAGTGCAGGAAAATGACAGATTACCATTTGCCATCCACCCTTGCTGATGTTTTACCATCTATAAATGGCGTGCGTGCATGCTCTTCCATGGCTTACGGCCATACCACCCTGAATACGCCCGATCTCGTCCGATCTCGGAAGCTAAGCAGGGTCGGGCCGGGTCAGTACTTGGATGGGAGACCGCCTGGGAATACCTGGTGCTGTAAGCTTTTTATTCTCACCTTTCATCAGCAGAGGGCGCTGCTCCTCCTTTACTGGAGCCAGCTCCTTGGAAAACAGCACCAGTGGACAAACTCTCCTTTTTTTCCCTTTTTTTTTTTTTTTTTAATTTGTCAGTGAGTATATGTGCATTAACTCAAAACTAAATGGCGTGTGGGTCTTGTCATGGCGCTTGTTGAGTGCAGGAAAATGACAGATTACCATTTGCCATCCACCCTTGCTGATGTTTTACCATCTATAAATGGCGTGCGTGCATGCTCTTCTATTGGCTTACGGCCATACCACCCTGAATACGCCCGATCTCGTCCGATCTCGGAAGCTAAGCAGGGTCGGGCCGGGTCAGTACTTGCATGGGAGACCGCCTGGGAATACCCGGTGCTGTAAGCTTTTTATTCTCACCTTTCATCAGCAGAGGGCGCTGCTCCTCCTTTACTGGAGCCAGCTCCTTGGAAAACAGCACCAGTGGACAAACTCTCTTTTTTTTTTTTTTTTAATTTGTCAGTGAGTATATGTGCATTAACTGAAAAGTAAATGGCGTGTGGGTCTTGTCATGGTGCTTGTTGAGTGCAGGAAAATGACAGATTACCATTTGCCATCCACCCTTGCTGATGTTTTACCATCTATAAATGGCGTGCGTGCATGCTCTTCCATGGCTTACGGCCATACCACCCTGAATATGCCCGATCTCGTCCGATCTCGGAAGCTAAGCAGGGTCGGGCCGGGTCAGTACTTGCATGGGAGACCGCCTGGGAATACCCGGTGCTGTAAGCTTTTTATTCTCACCTTTCATCAGCAGAGGGCGCTGCTCCTCCTTTACTGGAGCCAGCTCCTTGGAAAACAGTACCAGTGGACAAACTCTCCTTTTTTTCCCTTTTTTTTCCTTTTTTGTTTTTTTTAATTTCTCAATGAGTATGTGTGCATTAACTCAAAACTAAATGGCGTGTGGGTCTTGTCATGGTGCTTGTTGAGTGCAGGAAAATGACAGATTGCCATTTGCCATCCACCCTTGCTGATGTTTTACCATCTATAAATGGCGTGCGTGCATGCTCTTCCATGGCTTACGGCCATACCACCCTGAATACGCCCGATCTCGTCCAAACTCGGAAGCTAAGCAGGGTCGGGCCGGGTCAGTACTTGGATGGGAGACCGCCTGGGAATACCCGGTGCTGTAAGCTTTTTATTCTCACCTTTCATCAGCAGAGGGCGCTGCTCCTCCTTTACTGGAGCCAGCTCCTTGGAAAACAGCACCAGTGGACAAACTCTCTTTTTTTTTTTCTTTTTTTTTTTTTTTTAATTTGTCAGTGAGTATATGTGCATTAACTGAAAAATAAATGGCGTGTGGGTCTTGTCATGGTGCTTGTTGAGTGCAGGAAAATGACAGATTACCATTTGCCATCCACCCTTGCTGATGTTTTACCATCTATAAATGGCGTGCGTGCATGCTCTTCCATGGCTTACGGCCATACCACCCTGAATACGCCCGATCTCGTCCGATCTCGGAAGCTAAGCAGGGTCGGGCCGGGTCAGTACTTGCATGGGAGACCGCCTGGGAATACCCGGTGCTGTAAGCTTTTTATTCTCACCTTTCATCAGCAGAGGGCGCTGCTCCTCCTTTACTGGAGCCAGCTCCTTGGAAAACAGCACCAGTGGACAAACTCTCTTTTTTTTTTTGTTTTAATTTGTCAGTGAGTATATGTGCATTAACTGAAAACTAAATGGCGTGTGGGTCTTGTCATGGCGCTTGTTGAGTGCAGTAAAATGACAGATTACCATTTGCCATCCACCCTTGCTGATGTTTTACCATCTATAAATGGCGTGCGTGCATGCTCTTCCATGGCTTACGGCCATACCACCCTGAATACGCCCGATCTCGTCCGATCTCGGAAGCTAAGCAGGGTCGGGCCGGGTCAGTACTTGGATGGGAGACCGCCTGGGAATACCCGGTGCTGTAAGCTTTTTATTCTCACCTTTCATCAGCAGAGGGCGCTGCTCCTCCTTTACTGGAGCCAGCTCCTTGGAAAACAGCACCAGTGGACAAACTCTCCTTTTTTTCCCTTTTTTTTTTTTTTTTTAATTTGTCAGTGAGTATATGTGCATTAACTGAAAACTAAATGGCGTGTGGGTCTTGTCATGGCGCTTGTTGAGTGCAGGAAAATGACAGATTACCATTTGCCATCCACCCTTGCTGATGTTTTACCATCTATAAATGGCGTGCGTGCATGCTCTTCCATGGCTTACGGCCATACCACCCTGAATACGCCCGATCTCGTCCGATCTCGGAAGCTAAGCAGGGTCGGGCCGGGTCAGTACTTGCATGGGAGACCGCCTGGGAATACCCGGTGCTGTAAGCTTTTTATTCTCACCTTTCATCAGCAGAGGGCGCTGCTCCTCCTTTACTGGAGCCAGCTCCTTGGAAAACAGCACCAGTGGACAAACTCTCTTTTTTTTTTTGTTTTAATTTGTCAGTGAGTATATGTGCATTAACTGAAAACTAAATGGCGTGTGGGTCTTGTCATGGTGCTTGTTGAGTGCAGGAAAATGACAGATTACCATTTGCCATCCACCCTTGCTGATGTTTTACCATCTATAAATGGCGTGCGTGCATGCTCTTCCATGGCTTACGGCCATACCACCCTGAATACGCCCGATCTCGTCCGATCTCGGAAGCTAAGCAGGGTCGGGCCGGGTCAGTACTTGGATGGGAGACCGCCTGGGAATACCCGGTGCTGTAAGCTTTTTATTCTCACCTTTCATCAGCAGAGGGCGCTGCTCCTCCTTTACTGGAGCCAGCTCCTTGGAAAACAGTACCAGTGGACAAACTCTCTTTTTTTTTTCCCTTTTTTTTCCTTTTTTGTTTTTTTTAATTTCTCAATGAGTATGTGTGCATTAACTGAAAACTAAATGGCGTGTGGGTCTTGTCATGGTGCTTGTTGAGTGCAGGAAAATGACAGATTACCATTTGCCATCCACCCTTGCTGATGTTTTACCATCTATAAATGGCGTGCGTGCATGCTCTTCCATGGCTTACGGCCATACCACCCTGAATACGCCCGATCTCGTCCAATCTCGGAAGCTAAGCAGGGTCGGGCCGGGTCAGTACTTGGATGGGAGACCGCCTGGGAATACCCGGTGCTGTAAGCTTTTTATTCTCACCTTTCATCAGCAGAGGGCGCTGCTCCTCCTTTACTGGAGCCAGCTCCTTGGAAAACAGCACCAGTGGACAAACTCTCTTTTTTTTTTTCTTTTTTTTTTTTTTTTAATTTGTCAGTGAGTATATGTGCATTAACTGAAAACTAAATGGCGTGTGGGTCTTGTCATGGTGCTTGTTGAGTGCAGGAAAATGACAGATTACCATTTGCCATCCACCCTTGCTGATGTTTTACCATCTATAAATGGCGTGCGTGCATGCTCTTCCATGGCTTACGGCCATACCACCCTGAATACGCCCGATCTCGTCCGATCTCGGAAGCTAAGCAGGGTCGGGCCGGGTCAGTACTTGGATGGGAGACCGCCTGGGAATACCCGGTGCTGTAAGCTTTTTATTCTCACCTTTCATCAGCAGAGGGCGCTGCTCCTCCTTTACTGGAGCCAGCTCCTTGGAAAACAGCACCAGTGGACAAACTCTCCTTTTTTTCCCTTTTTTTTCCTTTTTTGTTTTTTTTAATTTCTCAATGAGTATATGTGCATTAACTCAAAACTAAATGGCGTGTGGGTCTTGTCATGGTGCTTGTTGAGTGCAGGAAAATGACAGATTACCATTTGCCATCCACCCTTGCTGATGTTTTACCATCTATAAATGGCGTGCGTGCATGCTCTTCCATGGCTTACGGCCATACCACCCTGAATACGCCCGATCTCGTCCGATCTCGGAAGCTAAGCAGGGTCGGGCCGGGTCAGTACTTGGATGGGAGACCGCCTGGGAATACCCGGTGCTGTAAGCTTTTTATTCTCACCTTTCATCAGCAGAGGGCGCTGCTCCTCCTTTACTGGAGCCAGCTCCTTGGAAAACAGCACCAGTGGACAAACTCTCTTTTTTTTTTTTTTTTAATTTGTCAGTGAGTATATGTGCATTAACTGAAAACTAAATGGCGTGTGGGTCTTGTCATGGCGCTTGTTGAGTGCAGTAAAATGACAGATTATTTGCCATCCACCCTTGCTGATGTTTTACCATCTATAAATGGCGTGCGTGCATGCTCTTCCATGGCTTACGGCCATACCACCCTGAATACGCCCGATCTCGTCCGATCTCGGAAGCTAAGCAGGGTCGGGCCGGGTCAGTACTTGGATGGGAGACCGCCTGGGAATACCCGGTGCTGTAAGCTTTTTATTCTCACCTTTCATCAGCAGAGGGCGCTGCTCCTCCTTTACTGGAGCCAGCTCCTTGGAAAACAGCACCAGTGGACAAACTCTCTTTTTTTTTTTTTTTTAATTTGTCAGTGAGTATATGTGCATTAACTGGAAAGTAAATGGCGTGTGGGTCTTGTCATGGCGCTTGTTGAGTGCAGGAAAATGACAGATTACCATTTGCCATCCACCCTTGCTGATGTTTTACCATCTATAAATGGCGTGCGTGCATGCTCTTCCATGGCTTACGGCCATACCACCCTGAATACGCCCGATCTCGTCCGATCTCGGAAGCTAAGCAGGGTCGGGCCGGGTCAGTACTTGGATGGGAGACCGCCTGGGAATACCTGGTGCTGTAAGCTTTTTATTCTCACCTTTCATCAGCAGAGGGCGCTGCTCCTCCTTTACTGGAGCCAGCTCCTTGGAAAACAGCACCAGTGGACAAACTCTCCTTTTTTTCCCTTTTTTTTTTTTTTTTTAATTTGTCAGTGAGTATATGTGCATTAACTCAAAACTAAATGGCGTGTGGGTCTTGTCATGGCGCTTGTTGAGTGCAGGAAAATGACAGATTACCATTTGCCATCCACCCTTGCTGATGTTTTACCATCTATAAATGGCGTGCGTGCATGCTCTTCCATGGCTTACGGCCATACCACCCTGAATACGCCCGATCTCGTCCGATCTCGGAAGCTAAGCAGGGTCGGGCCGGGTCAGTACTTGCATGGGAGACCGCCTGGGAATACCCGGTGCTGTAAGCTTTTTATTCTCACCTTTCATCAGCAGAGGGCGCTGCTCCTCCTTTACTGGAGCCAGCTCCTTGGAAAACAGCACCAGTGGACAAACTCTCTTTTTTTTTTTTTTTTAATTTGTCAGTGAGTATATGTGCATTAACTGAAAAGTAAATTGCGTGTGGGTCTTGTCATGGTGCTTGTTGAGTGCAGGAAAATGACAGATTACCATTTGCCATCCACCCTTGCTGATGTTTTACCATCTATAAATGGCGTGCGTGCATGCTCTTCCATGGCTTACGGCCATACCACCCTGAATATGCCCGATCTCGTCCGATCTCGGAAGCTAAGCAGGGTCGGGCCGGGTCAGTACTTGGATGGGAGACCGCCTGGGAATACCCGGTGCTGTAAGCTTTTTATTCTCACCTTTCATCAGCAGAGGGCGCTGCTCCTCCTTTACTGGAGCCAGCTCCTTGGAAAACAGCACCAGTGGACAAACTCTCCTTTTTTTCCCTTTTTTTTCCTTTTTTGTTTTTTTTAATTTCTCAATGAGTATGTGTGCATTAACTCAAAACTAAATGGCGTGTGGGTCTTGTCATGGTGCTTGTTGAGTGCAGGAAAATGACAGATTACCATTTGCCATCCACCCTTGCTGATGTTTTACCATCTATAAATGGCGTGCGTGCATGCTCTTCCATGGCTTACGGCCATACCACCCTGAATACGCCCGATCTCGTCCAATCTCGGAAGCTAAGCAGGGTCGGGCCGGGTCAGTACTTGGATGGGAGACCGCCTGGGAATACCCGGTGCTGTAAGCTTTTTATTCTCACCTTTCATCAGCAGAGGGCGCTGCTCCTCCTTTACTGGAGCCAGCTCCTTGGAAAACAGCACCAGTGGACAAACTCTCTTTTTTTTTTTCTTTTTTTTTTTTTTTTAATTTGTCAGTGAGTATATGTGCATTAACTAAAAAATAAATGGCGTGTGGGTCTTGTCATGGTGCTTGTTGAGTGCAGGAAAATGACAGATTACCATTTGCCATCCACCCTTGCTGATGTTTTACCATCTATAAATGGCGTGCGTGCATGCTCTTCCATGGCTTACGGCCATACCACCCTGAATACGCCCGATCTCGTCCGATCTCGGAAGCTAAGCAGGGTCGGGCCGGGTCAGTACTTGGATGGGAGACCGCCTGGGAATACCCGGTGCTGTAAGCTTTTTATTCTCACCTTTCATCAGCAGAGGGCGCTGCTCCTCCTTTACTGGAGCCAGCTCCTTGGAAAACAGCACCAGTGGACAAACTCTCCTTTTTTTCCCTTTTTTTTCCTTTTTTGTTTTTTTTAATTTCTCAATGAGTATATGTGCATTAACTCAAAACTAAATGGCGTGTGGGTCTTGTCATGGTGCTTGTTGAGTGCAGGAAAATGACAGATTACCATTTGCCATCCACCCTTGCTGATGTTTTACCATCTATAAATGGCGTGCGTGCATGCTCTTCCATGGCTTACAGCCATACCACCCTGAATACGCCCGATCTCGTCCGATCTCGGAAGCTAAGCAGGGTCGGGCCGGGTCAGTACTTGGATGGGAGACCGCCTGGGAATACCCGGTGCTGTAAGCTTTTTATTCTCACCTTTCATCAGCAGAGGGCGCTGCTCCTCCTTTACTGGAGCCAGCTCCTTGGAAAACAGCACCAGTGGACATACTCTCTTTTTTTTTTTTTTTTAATTTGTCAGTGAGTATATGTGCATTAACTGAAAAGTAAATGGCGTGTGGGTCTTGTCATGGCGCTTGTTGAGTGCAGGAAAATGACAGATTACCATTTGCCATCCACCCTTGCTGATGTTTTACCATCTATAAATGGCGTGCGTGCATGCTCTTCCATGGCTTACGGCCATACCACCCTGAATACGCCCGATCTCGTCCGATCTCGGAAGCTAAGCAGGGTCGGGCCGGGTCAGTACTTGGATGGGAGACCGCCTGGGAATACCTGGTGCTGTAAGCTTTTTATTCTCACCTTTCATCAGCAGAGGGCGCTGCTCCTCCTTTACTGGAGCCAGCTCCTTGGAAAACAGCACCAGTGGACAAACTCTCCTTTTTTTCCCTTTTTTTTTTTTTTTTTAATTTGTCAGTGAGTATATGTGCATTAACTCAAAACTAAATGGCGTGTGGGTCTTGTCATGGCGCTTGTTGAGTGCAGGAAAATGACAGATTACCATTTGCCATCCACCCTTGCTGATGTTTTACCATCTATAAATGGCGTGCGTGCATGCTCTTCCATGGCTTACGGCCATACCACCCTGAATACGCCCGATCTCGTCCGATCTCGGAAGCTAAGCAGGGTCGGGCCGGGTCAGTACTTGCATGGGAGACCGCCTGGGAATACCCGGTGCTGTAAGCTTTTTATTCTCACCTTTCATCAGCAGAGGGCGCTGCTCCTCCTTTACTGGAGCCAGCTCCTTGGAAAACAGCACCAGTGGACAAACTCTCTTTTTTTTTTTTTTTTAATTTGTCAGTGAGTATATGTGCATTAACTGAAAAGTAAATGGCGTGTGGGTCTTGTCATGGTGCTTGTTGAGTGCAGGAAAATGACAGATTACCATTTGCCATCCACCCTTGCTGATGTTTTACCATCTATAAATGGCGTGCGTGCATGCTCTTCCATGGCTTACGGCCATACCACCCTGAATATGCCCGATCTCGTCCGATCTCGGAAGCTAAGCAGGGTCGGGCCGGGTCAGTACTTGGATGGGAGACCGCCTGGGAATACCCGGTGCTGTAAGCTTTTTATTCTCACCTTTCATCAGCAGAGGGCGCTGCTCCTCCTTTACTGGAGCCAGCTCCTTGGAAAACAGTACCAGTGGACAAACTCTCCTTTTTTTCCCTTTTTTTTCCTTTTTTGTTTTTTTTAATTTCTCAATGAGTATGTGTGCATTAACTCAAAACTAAATGGCGTGTGGGTCTTGTCATGGTGCTTGTTGAGTGCAGGAAAATGACAGATTACCATTTGCCATCCACCCTTGCTGATGTTTTACCATCTATAAATGGCGTGCGTGCATGCTCTTCCATGGCTTACGGCCATACCACCCTGAATACGCCCGATCTCGTCCAATCTCGGAAGCTAAGCAGGGTCGGGCCGGGTCAGTACTTGGATGGGAGACCGCCTGGGAATACCCGGTGCTGTAAGCTTTTTATTCTCACCTTTCATCAGCAGAGGGCGCTGCTCCTCCTTTACTGGAGCCAGCTCCTTGGAAAACAGCACCAGTGGACAAACTCTCTTTTTTTTTTTCTTTTTTTTTTTTTTTTAATTTGTCAGTGAGTATATGTGCATTAACTGAAAAATAAATGGCATGTGGGTCTTGTCATGGTGCTTGTTGAGTGCAGGAAAATGACAGATTACCATTTGCCATCCACCCTTGCTGATGTTTTACCATCTATAAATGGCGTGCGTGCATGCTCTTCCATGGCTTACGGCCATACCACCCTGAATACGCCCGATCTCGTCCGATCTCGGAAGCTAAGCAGGGTCGGGCCGGGTCAGTACTTGGATGGGAGACCGCCTGGGAATACCCGGTGCTGTAAGCTTTTTATTCTCACCTTTCATCAGCAGAGGGCGCTGCTCCTCCTTTACTGGAGCCAGCTCCTTGGAAAACAGCACCAGTGGACAAACTCTCCTTTTTTTCCCTTTTTTTTCCTTTTTTGTTTTTTTTAATTTCTCAATGAGTATATGTGCATTAACTCAAAACTAAATGGCGTGTGGGTCTTGTCATGGTGCTTGTTGAGTGCAGGAAAATGACAGATTACCATTTGCCATCCACCCTTGCTGATGTTTTACCATCTATAAATGGCGTGCGTGCATGCTCTTCCATGGCTTACGGCCATACCACCCTGAATACGCCCGATCTCGTCCGATCTCGGAAGCTAAGCAGGGTCGGGCCGGGTCAGTACTTGGATGGGAGACCGCCTGGGAATACCCGGTGCTGTAAGCTTTTTATTCTCACCTTTCATCAGCAGAGGGCGCTGCTCCTCCTTTACTGGAGCCAGCTCCTTGGAAAACAGCACCAGTGGACAAACTCTCTTTTTTTTTTTGTTTTAATTTGTCAGTGAGTATATGTGCATTAACTGAAAACTAAATGGCGTGTGGGTCTTGTCATGGCGCTTGTTGAGTGCAGTAAAATGACAGATTACCATTTGCCATCCACCCTTGCTGATGTTTTACCATCTATAAATGGCGTGCGTGCATGCTCTTCCATGGCTTACGGCCATACCACCCTGAATACGCCCGATCTCGTCCGATCTCGGAAGCTAAGCAGGGTCGGGCCGGGTCAGTACTTGGATGGGAGACCGCCTGGGAATACCCGGTGCTGTAAGCTTTTTATTCTCACCTTTCATCAGCAGAGGGCGCTGCTCCTCCTTTACTGGAGCCAGCTCCTTGGAAAACAGCACCAGTGGACAAACTCTCTTTTTTTTTTTTTTTTAATTTGTCAGTGAGTATATGTGCATTAACTGAAAAGTAAATGGCGTGTGGGTCTTGTCATGGCGCTTGTTGAGTGCAGGAAAATGACAGATTACCATTTGCCATCCACCCTTGCTGATGTTTTACCATCTATAAATGGCGTGCGTGCATGCTCTTCCATGGCTTACGGCCATACCACCCTGAATACGCCCGATCTCGTCCGATCTCGGAAGCTAAGCAGGGTCGGGCCGGGTCAGTACTTGGATGGGAGACCGCCTGGGAATACCTGGTGCTGTAAGCTTTTTATTCTCACCTTTCATCAGCAGAGGGCGCTGCTCCTCCTTTACTGGAGCCAGCTCCTTGGAAAACAGCACCAGTGGACAAACTCTCCTTTTTTTCCCTTTTTTTTTTTTTTTTTAATTTGTCAGTGAGTATATGTGCATTAACTCAAAACTAAATGGCGTGTGGGTCTTGTCATGGCGCTTGTTGAGTGCAGGAAAATGACAGATTACCATTTGCCATCCACCCTTGCTGATGTTTTACCATCTATAAATGGCGTGCGTGCATGCTCTTCCATGGCTTACGGCCATACCACCCTGAATACGCCCGATCTCGTCCGATCTCGGAAGCTAAGCAGGGTCGGGCCGGGTCAGTACTTGCATGGGAGACCGCCTGGGAATACCCGGTGCTGTAAGCTTTTTATTCTCACCTTTCATCAGCAGAGGGCGCTGCTCCTCCTTTACTGGAGCCAGCTCCTTGGAAAACAGCACCAGTGGACAAACTCTCTTTTTTTTTTTGTTTTAATTTGTCAGTGAGTATATGTGCATTAACTGAAAACTAAATGGCGTGTGGGTCTTGTCATGGCGCTTGTTGAGTGCAGTAAAATGACAGATTACCATTTGCCATCCACCCTTGCTGATGTTTTACCATCTATAAATGGCGTGCGTGCATGCTCTTCCATGGCTTACGGCCATACCACCCTGAATACGCCCGATCTCGTCCGATCTCGGAAGCTAAGCAGGGTCGGGCCGGGTCAGTACTTGGATGGGAGACCGCCTGGGAATACCCGGTGCTGTAAGCTTTTTATTCTCACCTTTCATCAGCAGAGGGCGCTGCTCCTCCTTTACTGGAGCCAGCTCCTTGGAAAACAGCACCAGTGGACAAACTCTCTTTTTTTTTTTCTTTTTTTTTTTTTTTTAATTTGTCAGTGAGTATATGTGCATTAACTGAAAAATAAATGGCGTGTGGGTCTTGTCATGGTGCTTGTTGAGTGCAGGAAAATGACAGATTACCATTTGCCATCCACCCTTGCTGATGTTTTACCATCTATAAATGGCGTGCGTGCATGCTCTTCCATGGCTTACGGCCATACCACCCTGAATACGCCCGATCTCGTCCGATCTCGGAAGCTAAGCAGGGTCGGGCCGGGTCAGTACTTGGATGGGAGACCGCCTGGGAATACCCGGTGCTGTAAGCTTTTTATTCTCACCTTTCATCAGCAGAGGGCGCTGCTCCTCCTTTACTGGAGCCAGCTCCTTGGAAAACAGCACCAGTGGACAAACTCTCTTTTTTTTTTTTTTTTAATTTGTCAGTGAGTATATGTGCATTAACTGAAAAGTAAATGGCGTGTGGGTCTTGTCATGGCACTTGTTGAGTGCAGGAAAATGACAGATTACCATTTGCCATCCACCCTTGCTGATGTTTTACCATCTATAAATGGCGTGCGTGCATGCTCTTCCATGGCTTACGGCCATACCACCCTGAATACGCCCGATCTCGTCCGATCTCGGAAGCTAAGCAGGGTCGGGCCGGGTCAGTACTTGGATGGGAGACCGCCTGGGAATACCTGGTGCTGTAAGCTTTTTATTCTCACCTTTCATCAGCAGAGGGCGCTGCTCCTCCTTTACTGGAGCCAGCTCCTTGGAAAACAGCACCAGTGGACAAACTCTCCTTTTTTTCCCTTTTTTTTTTTTTTTTTAATTTGTCAGTGAGTATATGTGCATTAACTCAAAACTAAATGGCGTGTGGGTCTTGTCATGGCGCTTGTTGAGTGCAGGAAAATGACAGATTACCATTTGCCATCCACCCTTGCTGATGTTTTACCATCTATAAATGGCGTGCGTGCATGCTCTTCTATTGGCTTACGGCCATACCACCCTGAATACGCCCGATCTCGTCCGATCTCGGAAGCTAAGCAGGGTCGGGCCGGGTCAGTACTTGCATGGGAGACCGCCTGGGAATACCCGGTGCTGTAAGCTTTTTATTCTCACCTTTCATCAGCAGAGGGCGCTGCTCCTCCTTTACTGGAGCCAGCTCCTTGGAAAACAGCACCAGTGGACAAACTCTCTTTTTTTTTTTTTTTAATTTGTCAGTGAGTATATGTGCATTAACTGAAAAGTAAATGGCGTGTGGGTCTTGTCATGGTGCTTGTTGAGTGCAGGAAAATGACAGATTACCATTTGCCATCCACCCTTGCTGATGTTTTACCATCTATAAATGGCGTGCGTGCATGCTCTTCCATGGCTTACGGCCATACCACCCTGAATATGCCCGATCTCGTCCGATCTCGGAAGCTAAGCAGGGTCGGGCCGGGTCAGTACTTGCATGGGAGACCGCCTGGGAATACCCGGTGCTGTAAGCTTTTTATTCTCACCTTTCATCAGCAGAGGGCGCTGCTCCTCCTTTACTGGAGCCAGCTCCTTGGAAAACAGTACCAGTGGACAAACTCTCCTTTTTTTCCCTTTTTTTTCCTTTTTTGTTTTTTTTAATTTCTCAATGAGTATGTGTGCATTAACTCAAAACTAAATGGCGTGTGGGTCTTGTCATGGTGCTTGTTGAGTGCAGGAAAATGACAGATTGCCATTTGCCATCCACCCTTGCTGATGTTTTACCATCTATAAATGGCGTGCGTGCATGCTCTTCCATGGCTTACGGCCATACCACCCTGAATACGCCCGATCTCGTCCAAACTCGGAAGCTAAGCAGGGTCGGGCCGGGTCAGTACTTGGATGGGAGACCGCCTGGGAATACCCGGTGCTGTAAGCTTTTTATTCTCACCTTTCATCAGCAGAGGGCGCTGCTCCTCCTTTACTGGAGCCAGCTCCTTGGAAAACAGCACCAGTGGACAAACTCTCTTTTTTTTTTTCTTTTTTTTTTTTTTTAATTTGTCAGTGAGTATATGTGCATTAACTGAAAAATAAATGGCGTGTGGGTCTTGTCATGGTGCTTGTTGAGTGCAGGAAAATGACAGATTACCATTTGCCATCCACCCTTGCTGATGTTTTACCATCTATAAATGGCGTGCGTGCATGCTCTTCCATGGCTTACGGCCATACCACCCTGAATACGCCCGATCTCGTCCGATCTCGGAAGCTAAGCAGGGTCGGGCCGGGTCAGTACTTGCATGGGAGACCGCCTGGGAATACCCGGTGCTGTAAGCTTTTTATTCTCACCTTTCATCAGCAGAGGGCGCTGCTCCTCCTTTACTGGAGCCAGCTCCTTGGAAAACAGCACCAGTGGACAAACTCTCTTTTTTTTTTTGTTTTAATTTGTCAGTGAGTATATGTGCATTAACTGAAAACTAAATGGCGTGTGGGTCTTGTCATGGCGCTTGTTGAGTGCAGTAAAATGACAGATTACCATTTGCCATCCACCCTTGCTGATGTTTTACCATCTATAAATGGCGTGCGTGCATGCTCTTCCATGGCTTACGGCCATACCACCCTGAATACGCCTGATCTCGTCCGATCTCGGAAGCTAAGCAGGGTCGGGCCGGGTCAGTACTTGGATGGGAGACCGCCTGGGAATACCCGGTGCTGTAAGCTTTTTATTCTCACCTTTCATCAGCAGAGGGCGCTGCTCCTCCTTTACTGGAGCCAGCTCCTTGGAAAACAGCACCAGTGGACAAACTCTCTTTTTTTTTTTCTTTTTTTTTTTTTTTTAATTTGTCAGTGAGTATATGTGCATTAACTGAAAAATAAATGGCGTGTGGGTCTTGTCATGGTGCTTGTTGAGTGCAGGAAAATGACAGATTACCATTTGCCATCCACCCTTGCTGATGTTTTACCATCTATAAATGGCGTGCGTGCATGCTCTTCCATGGCTTACGGCCATACCACCCTGAATACGCCCGATCTCGTCCGATCTCGGAAGCTAAGCAGGGTCGGGCCGGGTCAGTACTTGGATGGGAGACCGCCTGGGAATACCCGGTGCTGTAAGCTTTTTATTCTCACCTTTCATCAGCAGAGGGCGCTGCTCCTCCTTTACTGGAGCCAGCTCCTTGGAAAACAGCACCAGTGGACAAACTCTCTTTTTTTTTTTTTTTTAATTTGTCAGTGAGTATATATGCATTAACTGAAAAGTAAATGGCGTGTGGGTCTTGTCATGGCACTTGTTGAGTGCAGGAAAATGACAGATTACCATTTGCCATCCACCCTTGCTGATGTTTTACCATCTATAAATGGCGTGCGTGCATGCTCTTCCATGGCTTACGGCCATACCACCCTGAATACGCCCGATCTCGTCCGATCTCGGAAGCTAAGCAGGGTCGGGCCGGGTCAGTACTTGGATGGGAGACCGCCTGGGAATACCTGGTGCTGTAAGCTTTTTATTCTCACCTTTCATCAGCAGAGGGCGCTGCTCCTCCTTTACTGGAGCCAGCTCCTTGGAAAACAGCACCAGTGGACAAACTCTCCTTTTTTTCCCTTTTTTTTTTTTTTTTTAATTTGTCAGTGAGTATATGTGCATTAACTCAAAACTAAATGGCGTGTGGGTCTTGTCATGGCGCTTGTTGAGTGCAGGAAAATGACAGATTACCATTTGCCATCCACCCTTGCTGATGTTTTACCATCTATAAATGGCGTGCGTGCATGCTCTTCTATTGGCTTACGGCCATACCACCCTGAATACGCCCGATCTCGTCCGATCTCGGAAGCTAAGCAGGGTCGGGCCGGGTCAGTACTTGCATGGGAGACCGCCTGGGAATACCCGGTGCTGTAAGCTTTTTATTCTCACCTTTCATCAGCAGAGGGCGCTGCTCCTCCTTTACTGGAGCCAGCTCCTTGGAAAACAGCACCAGTGGACAAACTCTCTTTTTTTTTTTTTTTTAATTTGTCAGTGAGTATATGTGCATTAACTGAAAAGTAAATGGCGTGTGGGTCTTGTCATGGTGCTTGTTGAGTGCAGGAAAATGACAGATTACCATTTGCCATCCACCCTTGCTGATGTTTTACCATCTATAAATGGCGTGCGTGCATGCTCTTCCATGGCTTACGGCCATACCACCCTGAATATGCCCGATCTCGTCCGATCTCGGAAGCTAAGCAGGGTCGGGCCGGGTCAGTACTTGCATGGGAGACCGCCTGGGAATACCCGGTGCTGTAAGCTTTTTATTCTCACCTTTCATCAGCAGAGGGCGCTGCTCCTCCTTTACTGGAGCCAGCTCCTTGGAAAACAGTACCAGTGGACAAACTCTCCTTTTTTTCCCTTTTTTTTCCTTTTTTGTTTTTTTTAATTTCTCAATGAGTATGTGTGCATTAACTCAAAACTAAATGGCGTGTGGGTCTTGTCATGGTGCTTGTTGAGTGCAGGAAAATGACAGATTGCCATTTGCCATCCACCCTTGCTGATGTTTTACCATCTATAAATGGCGTGCGTGCATGCTCTTCCATGGCTTACGGCCATACCACCCTGAATACGCCCGATCTCGTCCAAACTCGGAAGCTAAGCAGGGTCGGGCCGGGTCAGTACTTGGATGGGAGACCGCCTGGGAATACCCGGTGCTGTAAGCTTTTTATTCTCACCTTTCATCAGCAGAGGGCGCTGCTCCTCCTTTACTGGAGCCAGCTCCTTGGAAAACAGCACCAGTGGACAAACTCTCTTTTTTTTTTTCTTTTTTTTTTTTTTTTAATTTGTCAGTGAGTATATGTGCATTAACTGAAAAATAAATGGCGTGTGGGTCTTGTCATGGTGCTTGTTGAGTGCAGGAAAATGACAGATTACCATTTGCCATCCACCCTTGCTGATGTTTTACCATCTATAAATGGCGTGCGTGCATGCTCTTCCATGGCTTACGGCCATACCACCCTGAATACGCCCGATCTCGTCCGATCTCGGAAGCTAAGCAGGGTCGGGCCGGGTCAGTACTTGCATGGGAGACCGCCTGGGAATACCCGGTGCTGTAAGCTTTTTATTCTCACCTTTCATCAGCAGAGGGCGCTGCTCCTCCTTTACTGGAGCCAGCTCCTTGGAAAACAGCACCAGTGGACAAACTCTCTTTTTTTTTTTGTTTTAATTTGTCAGTGAGTATATGTGCATTAACTGAAAACTAAATGGCGTGTGGGTCTTGTCATGGCGCTTGTTGAGTGCAGTAAAATGACAGATTACCATTTGCCATCCACCCTTGCTGATGTTTTACCATCTATAAATGGCGTGCGTGCATGCTCTTCCATGGCTTACGGCCATACCACCCTGAATACGCCCGATCTCGTCCGATCTCGGAAGCTAAGCAGGGTCGGGCCGGGTCAGTACTTGGATGGGAGACCGCCTGGGAATACCCGGTGCTGTAAGCTTTTTATTCTCACCTTTCATCAGCAGAGGGCGCTGCTCCTCCTTTACTGGAGCCAGCTCCTTGGAAAACAGCACCAGTGGACAAACTCTCCTTTTTTTCCCTTTTTTTTTTTTTTTTTAATTTGTCAGTGAGTATATGTGCATTAACTGAAAACTAAATGGCGTGTGGGTCTTGTCATGGCGCTTGTTGAGTGCAGGAAAATGACAGATTACCATTTGCCATCCACCCTTGCTGATGTTTTACCATCTATAAATGGCGTGCGTGCATGCTCTTCCATGGCTTACGGCCATACCACCCTGAATACGCCCGATCTCGTCCGATCTCGGAAGCTAAGCAGGGTCGGGCCGGGTCAGTACTTGCATGGGAGACCGCCTGGGAATACCCGGTGCTGTAAGCTTTTTATTCTCACCTTTCATCAGCAGAGGGCGCTGCTCCTCCTTTACTGGAGCCAGCTCCTTGGAAAACAGCACCAGTGGACAAACTCTCTTTTTTTTTTTGTTTTAATTTGTCAGTGAGTATATGTGCATTAACTGAAAACTAAATGGCGTGTGGGTCTTGTCATGGTGCTTGTTGAGTGCAGGAAAATGACAGATTACCATTTGCCATCCACCCTTGCTGATGTTTTACCATCTATAAATGGCGTGCGTGCATGCTCTTCCATGGCTTACGGCCATACCACCCTGAATACGCCCGATCTCGTCCGATCTCGGAAGCTAAGCAGGGTCGGGCCGGGTCAGTACTTGGATGGGAGACCGCCTGGGAATACCCGGTGCTGTAAGCTTTTTATTCTCACCTTTCATCAGCAGAGGGCGCTGCTCCTCCTTTACTGGAGCCAGCTCCTTGGAAAACAGTACCAGTGGACAAACTCTCTTTTTTTTTTCCCTTTTTTTTCCTTTTTTGTTTTTTTTAATTTCTCAATGAGTATGTGTGCATTAACTGAAAACTAAATGGCGTGTGGGTCTTGTCATGGTGCTTGTTGAGTGCAGGAAAATGACAGATTACCATTTGCCATCCACCCTTGCTGATGTTTTACCATCTATAAATGGCGTGCGTGCATGCTCTTCCATGGCTTACGGCCATACCACCCTGAATACGCCCGATCTCGTCCAATCTCGGAAGCTAAGCAGGGTCGGGCCGGGTCAGTACTTGGATGGGAGACCGCCTGGGAATACCCGGTGCTGTAAGCTTTTTATTCTCACCTTTCATCAGCAGAGGGCGCTGCTCCTCCTTTACTGGAGCCAGCTCCTTGGAAAACAGCACCAGTGGACAAACTCTCTTTTTTTTTTTCTTTTTTTTTTTTTTTTAATTTGTCAGTGAGTATATGTGCATTAACTGAAAACTAAATGGCGTGTGGGTCTTGTCATGGTGCTTGTTGAGTGCAGGAAAATGACAGATTACCATTTGCCATCCACCCTTGCTGATGTTTTACCATCTATAAATGGCGTGCGTGCATGCTCTTCCATGGCTTACGGCCATACCACCCTGAATACGCCCGATCTCGTCCGATCTCGGAAGCTAAGCAGGGTCGGGCCGGGTCAGTACTTGGATGGGAGACCGCCTGGGAATACCCGGTGCTGTAAGCTTTTTATTCTCACCTTTCATCAGCAGAGGGCGCTGCTCCTCCTTTACTGGAGCCAGCTCCTTGGAAAACAGCACCAGTGGACAAACTCTCCTTTTTTTCCCTTTTTTTTCCTTTTTTGTTTTTTTTAATTTCTCAATGAGTATATGTGCATTAACTCAAAACTAAATGGCGTGTGGGTCTTGTCATGGTGCTTGTTGAGTGCAGGAAAATGACAGATTACCATTTGCCATCCACCCTTGCTGATGTTTTACCATCTATAAATGGCGTGCGTGCATGCTCTTCCATGGCTTACGGCCATACCACCCTGAATACGCCCGATCTCGTCCGATCTCGGAAGCTAAGCAGGGTCGGGCCGGGTCAGTACTTGGATGGGAGACCGCCTGGGAATACCCGGTGCTGTAAGCTTTTTATTCTCACCTTTCATCAGCAGAGGGCGCTGCTCCTCCTTTACTGGAGCCAGCTCCTTGGAAAACAGCACCAGTGGACAAACTCTCTTTTTTTTTTTTTTTTAATTTGTCAGTGAGTATATGTGCATTAACTGAAAACTAAATGGCGTGTGGGTCTTGTCATGGCGCTTGTTGAGTGCAGTAAAATGACAGATTATTTGCCATCCACCCTTGCTGATGTTTTACCATCTATAAATGGCGTGCGTGCATGCTCTTCCATGGCTTACGGCCATACCACCCTGAATACGCCCGATCTCGTCCGATCTCGGAAGCTAAGCAGGGTCGGGCCGGGTCAGTACTTGGATGGGAGACCGCCTGGGAATACCCGGTGCTGTAAGCTTTTTATTCTCACCTTTCATCAGCAGAGGGCGCTGCTCCTCCTTTACTGGAGCCAGCTCCTTGGAAAACAGCACCAGTGGACAAACTCTCTTTTTTTTTTTTTTTAATTTGTCAGTGAGTATATGTGCATTAACTGGAAAGTAAATGGCGTGTGGGTCTTGTCATGGCGCTTGTTGAGTGCAGGAAAATGACAGATTACCATTTGCCATCCACCCTTGCTGATGTTTTACCATCTATAAATGGCGTGCGTGCATGCTCTTCCATGGCTTACGGCCATACCACCCTGAATACGCCCGATCTCGTCCGATCTCGGAAGCTAAGCAGGGTCGGGCCGGGTCAGTACTTGGATGGGAGACCGCCTGGGAATACCTGGTGCTGTAAGCTTTTTATTCTCACCTTTCATCAGCAGAGGGCGCTGCTCCTCCTTTACTGGAGCCAGCTCCTTGGAAAACAGCACCAGTGGACAAACTCTCCTTTTTTTCCCTTTTTTTTTTTTTTTTAATTTGTCAGTGAGTATATGTGCATTAACTCAAAACTAAATGGCGTGTGGGTCTTGTCATGGCGCTTGTTGAGTGCAGGAAAATGACAGATTACCATTTGCCATCCACCCTTGCTGATGTTTTACCATCTATAAATGGCGTGCGTGCATGCTCTTCCATGGCTTACGGCCATACCACCCTGAATACGCCCGATCTCGTCCGATCTCGGAAGCTAAGCAGGGTCGGGCCGGGTCAGTACTTGCATGGGAGACCGCCTGGGAATACCCGGTGCTGTAAGCTTTTTATTCTCACCTTTCATCAGCAGAGGGCGCTGCTCCTCCTTTACTGGAGCCAGCTCCTTGGAAAACAGCACCAGTGGACAAACTCTCTTTTTTTTTTTTTTTAATTTGTCAGTGAGTATATGTGCATTAACTGAAAAGTAAATTGCGTGTGGGTCTTGTCATGGTGCTTGTTGAGTGCAGGAAAATGACAGATTACCATTTGCCATCCACCCTTGCTGATGTTTTACCATCTATAAATGGCGTGCGTGCATGCTCTTCCATGGCTTACGGCCATACCACCCTGAATATGCCCGATCTCGTCCGATCTCGGAAGCTAAGCAGGGTCGGGCCGGGTCAGTACTTGGATGGGAGACCGCCTGGGAATACCCGGTGCTGTAAGCTTTTTATTCTCACCTTTCATCAGCAGAGGGCGCTGCTCCTCCTTTACTGGAGCCAGCTCCTTGGAAAACAGTACCAGTGGACAAACTCTCCTTTTTTTCCCTTTTTTTTCCTTTTTTGTTTTTTTTAATTTCTCAATGAGTATGTGTGCATTAACTCAAAACTAAATGGCGTGTGGGTCTTGTCATGGTGCTTGTTGAGTGCAGGAAAATGACAGATTACCATTTGCCATCCACCCTTGCTGATGTTTTACCATCTATAAATGGCGTGCGTGCATGCTCTTCCATGGCTTACGGCCATACCACCCTGAATACGCCCGATCTCGTCCAATCTCGGAAGCTAAGCAGGGTCGGGCCGGGTCAGTACTTGGATGGGAGACCGCCTGGGAATACCCGGTGCTGTAAGCTTTTTATTCTCACCTTTCATCAGCAGAGGGCGCTGCTCCTCCTTTACTGGAGCCAGCTCCTTGGAAAACAGCACCAGTGGACAAACTCTCTTTTTTTTTTTCTTTTTTTTTTTTTTTTAATTTGTCAGTGAGTATATGTGCATTAACTGAAAAATAAATGGCGTGTGGGTCTTGTCATGGTGCTTGTTGAGTGCAGGAAAATGACAGATTACCATTTGCCATCCACCCTTGCTGATGTTTTACCATCTATAAATGGCGTGCGTGCATGCTCTTCCATGGCTTACGGCCATACCACCCTGAATACGCCCGATCTCGTCCGATCTCGGAAGCTAAGCAGGGTCGGGCCGGGTCAGTACTTGGATGGGAGACCGCCTGGGAATACCCGGTGCTGTAAGCTTTTTATTCTCACCTTTCATCAGCAGAGGGCGCTGCTCCTCCTTTACTGGAGCCAGCTCCTTGGAAAACAGCACCAGTGGACAAACTCTCCTTTTTTTCCCTTTTTTTTCCTTTTTTGTTTTTTTTAATTTCTCAATGAGTATATGTGCATTAACTCAAAACTAAATGGCGTGTGGGTCTTGTCATGGTGCTTGTTGAGTGCAGGAAAATGACAGATTACCATTTGCCATCCACCCTTGCTGATGTTTTACCATCTATAAATGGCGTGCGTGCATGCTCTTCCATGGCTTACGGCCATACCACCCTGAATACGCCCGATCTCGTCCGATCTCGGAAGCTAAGCAGGGTCGGGCCGGGTCAGTACTTGGATGGGAGACCGCCTGGGAATACCCGGTGCTGTAAGCTTTTTATTCTCACCTTTCATCAGCAGAGGGCGCTGCTCCTCCTTTACTGGAGCCAGCTCCTTGGAAAACAGCACCAGTGGACAAACTCTCTTTTTTTTTTTTTTTTAATTTGTCAGTGAGTATATGTGCATTAACTGAAAACTAAATGGCGTGTGGGTCTTGTCATGGCGCTTGTTGAGTGCAGTAAAATGACAGATTACCATTTGCCATCCACCCTTGCTGATGTTTTACCATCTATAAATGGCGTGCGTGCATGCTCTTCCATGGCTTACGGCCATACCACCCTGAATACGCCCGATCTCGTCCGATCTCGGAAGCTAAGCAGGGTCGGGCCGGGTCAGTACTTGGATGGGAGACCGCCTGGGAATACCCGGTGCTGTAAGCTTTTTATTCTCACCTTTCATCAGCAGAGGGCGCTGCTCCTCCTTTACTGGAGCCAGCTCCTTGGAAAACAGCACCAGTGGACAAACTCTCTTTTTTTTTTTTTTTTAATTTGTCAGTGAGTATATGTGCATTAACTGAAAAGTAAATGGCGTGTGGGTCTTGTCATGGCGCTTGTTGAGTGCAGGAAAATGACAGATTACCATTTGCCATCCACCCTTGCTGATGTTTTACCATCTATAAATGGCGTGCGTGCATGCTCTTCCATGGCTTACGGCCATACCACCCTGAATACGCCCGATCTCGTCCGATCTCGGAAGCTAAGCAGGGTCAGGCCGGGTCAGTACTTGGATGGGAGACCGCCTGGGAATACCTGGTGCTGTAAGCTTTTTATTCTCACCTTTCATCAGCAGAGGGCGCTGCTCCTCCTTTACTGGAGCCAGCTCCTTGGAAAACAGCACCAGTGGACAAACTCTCCTTTTTTTCCCTTTTTTTTTTTTTTTTTAATTTGTCAGTGAGTATATGTGCATTAACTCAAAACTAAATGGCGTGTGGGTCTTGTCATGGCGCTTGTTGAGTGCAGGAAAATGACAGATTACCATTTGCCATCCACCCTTGCTGATGTTTTACCATCTATAAATGGCGTGCGTGCATGCTCTTCCATGGCTTACGGCCATACCACCCTGAATACGCCCGATCTCGTCCGATCTCGGAAGCTAAGCAGGGTCGGGCCGGGTCAGTACTTGCATGGGAGACCGCCTGGGAATACCCGGTGCTGTAAGCTTTTTATTCTCACCTTTCATCAGCAGAGGGCGCTGCTCCTCCTTTACTGGAGCCAGCTCCTTGGAAAACAGCACCAGTGGACAAACTCTCTTTTTTTTTTTTTTTAATTTGTCAGTGAGTATATGTGCATTAACTGAAAAGTAAATTGCGTGTGGGTCTTGTCATGGTGCTTGTTGAGTGCAGGAAAATGACAGATTACCATTTGCCATCCACCCTTGCTGATGTTTTACCATCTATAAATGGCGTGCGTGCATGCTCTTCCATGGCTTACGGCCATACCACCCTGAATATGCCCGATCTCGTCCGATCTCGGAAGCTAAGCAGGGTCGGGCCGGGTCAGTACTTGGATGGGAGACCGCCTGGGAATACCCGGTGCTGTAAGCTTTTTATTCTCACCTTTCATCAGCAGAGGGCGCTGCTCCTCCTTTACTGGAGCCAGCTCCTTGGAAAACAGTACCAGTGGACAAACTCTCCTTTTTTTCCCTTTTTTTTCCTTTTTTGTTTTTTTTAATTTCTCAATGAGTATGTGTGCATTAACTCAAAACTAAATGGCGTGTGGGTCTTGTCATGGTGCTTGTTGAGTGCAGGAAAATGACAGATTACCATTTGCCATCCACCCTTGCTGATGTTTTACCATCTATAAATGGCGTGCGTGCATGCTCTTCCATGGCTTACGGCCATACCACCCTGAATACGCCCGATCTCGTCCAATCTCGGAAGCTAAGCAGGGTCGGGCCGGGTCAGTACTTGGATGGGAGACCGCCTGGGAATACCCGGTGCTGTAAGCTTTTTATTCTCACCTTTCATCAGCAGAGGGCGCTGCTCCTCCTTTACTGGAGCCAGCTCCTTGGAAAACAGCACCAGTGGACAAACTCTCTTTTTTTTTTTCTTTTTTTTTTTTTTTAATTTGTCAGTGAGTATATGTGCATTAACTAAAAAATAAATGGCGTGTGGGTCTTGTCATGGTGCTTGTTGAGTGCAGGAAAATGACAGATTACCATTTGCCATCCACCCTTGCTGATGTTTTACCATCTATAAATGGCGTGCGTGCATGCTCTTCCATGGCTTACGGCCATACCACCCTGAATACGCCCGATCTCGTCCGATCTCGGAAGCTAAGCAGGGTCGGGCCGGGTCAGTACTTGGATGGGAGACCGCCTGGGAATACCCGGTGCTGTAAGCTTTTTATTCTCACCTTTCATCAGCAGAGGGCGCTGCTCCTCCTTTACTGGAGCCAGCTCCTTGGAAAACAGCACCAGTGGACAAACTCTCCTTTTTTTCCCTTTTTTTTCCTTTTTTGTTTTTTTTAATTTCTCAATGAGTATATGTGCATTAACTCAAAACTAAATGGCGTGTGGGTCTTGTCATGGTGCTTGTTGAGTGCAGGAAAATGACAGATTACCATTTGCCATCCACCCTTGCTGATGTTTTACCATCTATAAATGGCGTGCGTGCATGCTCTTCCATGGCTTACAGCCATACCACCCTGAATACGCCCGATCTCGTCCGATCTCGGAAGCTAAGCAGGGTCGGGCCGGGTCAGTACTTGGATGGGAGACCGCCTGGGAATACCCGGTGCTGTAAGCTTTTTATTCTCACCTTTCATCAGCAGAGGGCGCTGCTCCTCCTTTACTGGAGCCAGCTCCTTGGAAAACAGCACCAGTGGACATACTCTCTTTTTTTTTTTTTTTTAATTTGTCAGTGAGTATATGTGCATTAACTGAAAAGTAAATGGCGTGTGGGTCTTGTCATGGCGCTTGTTGAGTGCAGGAAAATGACAGATTACCATTTGCCATCCACCCTTGCTGATGTTTTACCATCTATAAATGGCGTGCGTGCATGCTCTTCCATGGCTTACGGCCATACCACCCTGAATACGCCCGATCTCGTCCGATCTCGGAAGCTAAGCAGGGTCGGGCCGGGTCAGTACTTGGATGGGAGACCGCCTGGGAATACCTGGTGCTGTAAGCTTTTTATTCTCACCTTTCATCAGCAGAGGGCGCTGCTCCTCCTTTACTGGAGCCAGCTCCTTGGAAAACAGCACCAGTGGACAAACTCTCCTTTTTTTCCCTTTTTTTTTTTTTTTTAATTTGTCAGTGAGTATATGTGCATTAACTCAAAACTAAATGGCGTGTGGGTCTTGTCATGGCGCTTGTTGAGTGCAGGAAAATGACAGATTACCATTTGCCATCCACCCTTGCTGATGTTTTACCATCTATAAATGGCGTGCGTGCATGCTCTTCCATGGCTTACGGCCATACCACCCTGAATACGCCCGATCTCGTCCGATCTCGGAAGCTAAGCAGGGTCGGGCCGGGTCAGTACTTGCATGGGAGACCGCCTGGGAATACCCGGTGCTGTAAGCTTTTTATTCTCACCTTTCATCAGCAGAGGGCGCTGCTCCTCCTTTACTGGAGCCAGCTCCTTGGAAAACAGCACCAGTGGACAAACTCTCTTTTTTTTTTTTTTTTAATTTGTCAGTGAGTATATGTGCATTAACTGAAAAGTAAATGGCGTGTGGGTCTTGTCATGGTGCTTGTTGAGTGCAGGAAAATGACAGATTACCATTTGCCATCCACCCTTGCTGATGTTTTACCATCTATAAATGGCGTGCGTGCATGCTCTTCCATGGCTTACGGCCATACCACCCTGAATATGCCCGATCTCGTCCGATCTCGGAAGCTAAGCAGGGTCGTGCCGGGTCAGTACTTGGATGGGAGACCGCCTGGGAATACCCGGTGCTGTAAGCTTTTTATTCTCACCTTTCATCAGCAGAGGGCGCTGCTCCTCCTTTACTGGAGCCAGCTCCTTGGAAAACAGTACCAGTGGACAAACTCTCCTTTTTTTCCCTTTTTTTTCCTTTTTTGTTTTTTTTAATTTCTCAATGAGTATGTGTGCATTAACTCAAAACTAAATGGCGTGTGGGTCTTGTCATGGTGCTTGTTGAGTGCAGGAAAATGACAGATTACCATTTGCCATCCACCCTTGCTGATGTTTTACCATCTATAAATGGCGTGCGTGCATGCTCTTCCATGGCTTACGGCCATACCACCCTGAATACGCCCGATCTCGTCCAATCTCGGAAGCTAAGCAGGGTCGGGCCGGGTCAGTACTTGGATGGGAGACCGCCTGGGAATACCCGGTGCTGTAAGCTTTTTATTCTCACCTTTCATCAGCAGAGGGCGCTGCTCCTCCTTTACTGGAGCCAGCTCCTTGGAAAACAGCACCAGTGGACAAACTCTCTTTTTTTTTTTCTTTTTTTTTTTTTTTTAATTTGTCAGTGAGTATATGTGCATTAACTGAAAAATAAATGGCATGTGGGTCTTCTCATGGTGCTTGTTGAGTGCAGGAAAATGACAGATTACCATTTGCCATCCACCCTTGCTGATGTTTTACCATCTATAAATGGCGTGCGTGCATGCTCTTCCATGGCTTACGGCCATACCACCCTGAATACGCCCGATCTCGTCCGATCTCGGAAGCTAAGCAGGGTCGGGCCGGGTCAGTACTTGGATGGGAGACCGCCTGGGAATACCCGGTGCTGTAAGCTTTTTATTCTCACCTTTCATCAGCAGAGGGCGCTGCTCCTCCTTTACTGGAGCCAGCTCCTTGGAAAACAGCACCAGTGGACAAACTCTCCTTTTTTTCCCTTTTTTTTCCTTTTTTGTTTTTTTTAATTTCTCAATGAGTATATGTGCATTAACTCAAAACTAAATGGCGTGTGGGTCTTGTCATGGTGCTTGTTGAGTGCAGGAAAATGACAGATTACCATTTGCCATCCACCCTTGCTGATGTTTTACCATCTATAAATGGCGTGCGTGCATGCTCTTCCATGGCTTACGGCCATACCACCCTGAATACGCCCGATCTCGTCCGATCTCGGAAGCTAAGCAGGGTCGGGCCGGGTCAGTACTTGGATGGGAGACCGCCTGGGAATACCCGGTGCTGTAAGCTTTTTATTCTCACCTTTCATCAGCAGAGGGCGCTGCTCCTCCTTTACTGGAGCCAGCTCCTTGGAAAACAGCACCAGTGGACAAACTCTCTTTTTTTTTTTGTTTTAATTTGTCAGTGAGTATATGTGCATTAACTGAAAACTAAATGGCGTGTGGGTCTTGTCATGGCGCTTGTTGAGTGCAGTAAAATGACAGATTACCATTTGCCATCCACCCTTGCTGATGTTTTACCATCTATAAATGGCGTGCGTGCATGCTCTTCCATGGCTTACGGCCATACCACCCTGAATACGCCCGATCTCGTCCGATCTCGGAAGCTAAGCAGGGTCGGGCCGGGTCAGTACTTGGATGGGAGACCGCCTGGGAATACCCGGTGCTGTAAGCTTTTTATTCTCACCTTTCATCAGCAGAGGGCGCTGCTCCTCCTTTACTGGAGCCAGCT
Organism: Epinephelus lanceolatus; assembly: GCF_041903045.1. NCBI lineage: Eukaryota > Metazoa > Chordata > Actinopteri > Perciformes > Serranidae > Epinephelus > Epinephelus lanceolatus. Next base: position 31,866,873 of record NC_135755.1, on the reverse strand, counting down.
CCTTGGAAAACAGCACCAGTGGACAAACTCTCTTTTTTTTTTTTTTTAATTTGTCAGTGAGTATATGTGCATTAACTGAAAAGTAAATGGCGTGTGGGTCTTGTCATGGCGCTTGTTGAGTGCAGGAAAATGACAGATTACCATTTGCCATCCACCCTTGCTGATGTTTTACCATCTATAAATGGCGTGCGTGCATGCTCTTCCATGGCTTACGGCCATACCACCCTGAATACGCCCGATCTCGTCCGATCTCGGAAGCTAAGCAGGGTCGGGCCGGGTCAGTACTTGGATGGGAGACCGCCTGGGAATACCTGGTGCTGTAAGCTTTTTATTCTCACCTTTCATCAGCAGAGGGCGCTGCTCCTCCTTTACTGGAGCCAGCTCCTTGGAAAACAGCACCAGTGGACAAACTCTCCTTTTTTTCCCTTTTTTTTTTTTTTTTTAATTTGTCAGTGAGTATATGTGCATTAACTCAAAACTAAATGGCGTGTGGGTCTTGTCATGGCGCTTGTTGAGTGCAGGAAAATGACAGATTACCATTTGCCATCCACCCTTGCTGATGTTTTACCATCTATAAATGGCGTGCGTGCATGCTCTTCCATGGCTTACGGCCATACCACCCTGAATACGCCCGATCTCGTCCGATCTCGGAAGCTAAGCAGGGTCGGGCCGGGTCAGTACTTGCATGGGAGACCGCCTGGGAATACCCGGTGCTGTAAGCTTTTTATTCTCACCTTTCATCAGCAGAGGGCGCTGCTCCTCCTTTACTGGAGCCAGCTCCTTGGAAAACAGCACCAGTGGACAAACTCTCTTTTTTTTTTTGTTTTAATTTGTCAGTGAGTATATGTGCATTAACTGAAAACTAAATGGCGTGTGGGTCTTGTCATGGCGCTTGTTGAGTGCAGTAAAATGACAGATTACCATTTGCCATCCACCCTTGCTGATGTTTTACCATCTATAAATGGCGTGCGTGCATGCTCTTCCATGGCTTACGGCCATACCACCCTGAATACGCCCGATCTCGTCCGATCTCGGAAGCTAAGCAGGGTCGGGCCGGGTCAGTACTTGGATGGGAGACCGCCTGGGAATACCCGGTGCTGTAAGCTTTTTATTCTCACCTTTCATCAGCAGAGGGCGCTGCTCCTCCTTTACTGGAGCCAGCTCCTTGGAAAACAGCACCAGTGGACAAACTCTCCTTTTTTTCCCTTTTTTTTCCTTTTTTTTTTTTTTTAATTTCTCAATGAGTATATGTGCATTAACTCAAAACTAAATGGCGTGTGGGTCTTGTCATGGTGCTTGTTGAGTGCAGGAAAATGACAGATTACCATTTGCCATCCACCCTTGCTGATGTTTTACCATCTATAAATGGCGTGCGTGCATGCTCTTCCATGGCTTACGGCCATACCACCCTGAATACGCCCGATCTCGTCCGATCTCGGAAGCTAAGCAGGGTCGGGCCGGGTCAGTACTTGGATGGGAGACCGCCTGGGAATACCCGGTGCTGTAAGCTTTTTATTCTCACCTTTCATCAGCAGAGGGCGCTGCTCCTCCTTTACTGGAGCCAGCTCCTTGGAAAACAGCACCAGTGGACAAACTCTCTTTCTTTTTTTTGTTTTAATTTGTCAGTGAGTATATGTGCATTAACTGAAAACTAAATGGCGTGTGGGTCTTGTCATGGCGCTTGTTGAGTGCAGGAAAATGACAGATTACCATTTGCCATCCACCCTTGCTGATGTTTTACCATCTATAAATGGCGTGCGTGCATGCTCTTCCATGGCTTACGGCCATACCACCCTGAATACGCCCGATCTCGTCCGATCTCGGAAGCTAAGCAGGGTCGGGCCGGGTCAGTACTTGCATGGGAGACCGCCTGGGAATACCCGGTGCTGTAAGCTTTTTATTCTCACCTTTCATCAGCAGAGGGCGCTGCTCCTCCTTTACTGGAGCCAGCTCCTTGGAAAACAGCACCAGTGGACAAACTCTCTTTTTTTTTTTTTTTAATTTGTCAGTGAGTATATGTGCATTAACTGAAAAGTAAATGGCGTGTGGGTCTTGTCATGGTGCTTGTTGAGTGCAGGAAAATGACAGATTACCATTTGCCATCCACCCTTGCTGATGTTTTACCATCTATAAATGGCGTGCGTGCATGCTCTTCCATGGCTTACGGCCATACCACCCTGAATATGCCCGATCTCGTCCGATCTCGGAAGCTAAGCAGGGTCGGGCCGGGTCAGTACTTGGATGGGAGACCGCCTGGGAATACCCGGTGCTGTAAGCTTTTTATTCTCACCTTTCATCAGCAGAGGGCGCTGCTCCTCCTTTACTGGAGCCAGCTCCTTGGAAAACAGTACCAGTGGACAAACTCTCCTTTTTTTCCCTTTTTTTTCCTTTTTTGTTTTTTTTAATTTCTCAATGAGTATGTGTGCATTAACTCAAAACTAAATGGCGTGTGGGTCTTGTCATGGTGCTTGTTGAGTGCAGGAAAATGACAGATTACCATTTGCCATCCACCCTTGCTGATGTTTTACCATCTATAAATGGCGTGCGTGCATGCTCTTCCATGGCTTACGGCCATACCACCCTGAATACGCCCGATCTCGTCCAATCTCGGAAGCTAAGCAGGGTCGGGCCGGGTCAGTACTTGGATGGGAGACCGCCTGGGAATACCCGGTGCTGTAAGCTTTTTATTCTCACCTTTCATCAGCAGAGGGCGCTGCTCCTCCTTTACTGGAGCCAGCTCCTTGGAAAACAGCACCAGTGGACAAACTCTCTTTTTTTTTTTCTTTTTTTTTTTTTTTTAATTTGTCAGTGAGTATATGTGCATTAACTGAAAAATAAATGGCATGTGGGTCTTGTCATGGTGCTTGTTGAGTGCAGGAAAATGACAGATTACCATTTGCCATCCACCCTTGCTGATGTTTTACCATCTATAAATGGCGTGCGTGCATGCTCTTCCATGGCTTACGGCCATACCACCCTGAATACGCCCGATCTCGTCCGATCTCGGAAGCTAAGCAGGGTCGGGCCGGGTCAGTACTTGGATGGGAGACCGCCTGGGAATACCCGGTGCTGTAAGCTTTTTATTCTCACCTTTCATCAGCAGAGGGCGCTGCTCCTCCTTTACTGGAGCCAGCTCCTTGGAAAACAGCACCAGTGGACAAACTCTCCTTTTTTTCCCTTTTTTTTCCTTTTTTGTTTTTTTTAATTACTCAATGAGTATATGTGCATTAACTCAAAACTAAATGGCGTGTGGGTCTTGTCATGGTGCTTGTTGAGTGCAGGAAAATGACAGATTACCATTTGCCATCCACCCTTGCTGATGTTTTACCATCTATAAATGGCGTGCGTGCATGCTCTTCCATGGCTTACGGCCATACCACCCTGAATACGCCCGATCTCGTCCGATCTCGGAAGCTAAGCAGGGTCGGGCCGGGTCAGTACTTGGATGGGAGACCGCCTGGGAATACCCGGTGCTGTAAGCTTTTTATTCTCACCTTTCATCAGCAGAGGGCGCTGCTCCTCCTTTACTGGAGCCAGCTCCTTGGAAAACAGCACCAGTGGACAAACTCTCTTTTTTTTTTTGTTTTAATTTGTCAGTGAGTATATGTGCATTAACTGAAAACTAAATGGCGTGTGGGTCTTGTCATGGCGCTTGTTGAGTGCAGTAAAATGACAGATTACCATTTGCCATCCACCCTTGCTGATGTTTTACCATCTATAAATGGCGTGCGTGCATGCTCTTCCATGGCTTACGGCCATACCACCCTGAATACGCCCGATCTCGTCCGATCTCGGAAGCTAAGCAGGGTCGGGCCGGGTCAGTACTTGGATGGGAGACCGCCTGGGAATACCCGGTGCTGTAAGCTTTTTATTCTCACCTTTCATCAGCAGAGGGCGCTGCTCCTCCTTTACTGGAGCCAGCTCCTTGGAAAACAGCACCAGTGGACAAACTCTCTTTTTTTTTTTTTTTTAATTTGTCAGTGAGTATATGTGCATTAACTGAAAAGTAAATGGCGTGTGGGTCTTGTCATGGCGCTTGTTGAGTGCAGGAAAATGACAGATTACCATTTGCCATCCACCCTTGCTGATGTTTTACCATCTATAAATGGCGTGCGTGCATGCTCTTCCATGGCTTACGGCCATACCACCCTGAATACGCCCGATCTCGTCCGATCTCGGAAGCTAAGCAGGGTCGGGCCGGGTCAGTACTTGGATGGGAGACCGCCTGGGAATACCTGGTGCTGTAAGCTTTTTATTCTCACCTTTCATCAGCAGAGGGCGCTGCTCCTCCTTTACTGGAGCCAGCTCCTTGGAAAACAGCACCAGTGGACAAACTCTCCTTTTTTTCCCTTTTTTTTTTTTTTTTAATTTGTCAGTGAGTATATGTGCATTAACTCAAAACTAAATGGCGTGTGGGTCTTGTCATGGCGCTTGTTGAGTGCAGGAAAATGACAGATTACCATTTGCCATCCACCCTTGCTGATGTTTTACCATCTATAAATGGCGTGCGTGCATGCTCTTCCATGGCTTACGGCCATACCACCCTGAATACGCCCGATCTCGTCCGATCTCGGAAGCTAAGCAGGGTCGGGCCGGGTCAGTACTTGCATGGGAGACCGCCTGGGAATACCCGGTGCTGTAAGCTTTTTATTCTCACCTTTCATCAGCAGAGGGCGCTGCTCCTCCTTTACTGGAGCCAGCTCCTTGGAAAACAGCACCAGTGGACAAACTCTCTTTTTTTTTTTGTTTTAATTTGTCAGTGAGTATATGTGCATTAACTGAAAACTAAATGGCGTGTGGGTCTTGTCATGGCGCTTGTTGAGTGCAGTAAAATGACAGATTACCATTTGCCATCCACCCTTGCTGATGTTTTACCATCTATAAATGGCGTGCGTGCATGCTCTTCCATGGCTTACGGCCATACCACCCTGAATACGCCCGATCTCGTCCGATCTCGGAAGCTAAGCAGGGTCGGGCCGGGTCAGTACTTGGATGGGAGACCGCCTGGGAATACCCGGTGCTGTAAGCTTTTTATTCTCACCTTTCATCAGCAGAGGGCGCTGCTCCTCCTTTACTGGAGCCAGCTCCTTGGAAAACAGCACCAGTGGACAAACTCTCCTTTTTTTCCCTTTTTTTTCCTTTTTTTTTTTTTTAATTTCTCAATGAGTATATGTGCATTAACTCAAAACTAAATGGCGTGTGGGTCTTGTCATGGTGCTTGTTGAGTGCAGGAAAATGACAGATTACCATTTGCCATCCACCCTTGCTGATGTTTTACCATCTATAAATGGCGTGCGTGCATGCTCTTCCATGGCTTACGGCCATACCACCCTGAATACGCCCGATCTCGTCCGATCTCGGAAGCTAAGCAGGGTCGGGCCGGGTCAGTACTTGGATGGGAGACCGCCTGGGAATACCCGGTGCTGTAAGCTTTTTATTCTCACCTTTCATCAGCAGAGGGCGCTGCTCCTCCTTTACTGGAGCCAGCTCCTTGGAAAACAGCACCAGTGGACAAACTCTCTTTCTTTTTTTTGTTTTAATTTGTCAGTGAGTATATGTGCATTAACTGAAAACTAAATGGCGTGTGGGTCTTGTCATGGCGCTTGTTGAGTGCAGTAAAATGACAGATTACCATTTGCCATCCACCCTTGCTGATGTTTTACCATCTATAAATGGCGTGCGTGCATGCTCTTCCATGGCTTACGGCCATACCACCCTGAATACGCCCGATCTCGTCCGATCTCGGAAGCTAAGCAGGGTCGGGCCGGGTCAGTACTTGGATGGGAGACCGCCTGGGAATACCCGGTGCTGTAAGCTTTTTATTCTCACCTTTCATCAGCAGAGGGCGCTGCTCCTCCTTTACTGGAGCCAGCTCCTTGGAAAACAGCACCAGTGGACAAACTCTCTTTTTTTTTTTCTTTTTTTTTTTTTTTTAATTTGTCAGTGAGTATATGTGCATTAACTGAAAAATAAATGGCGTGTGGGTCTTGTCATGGTGCTTGTTGAGTGCAGGAAAATGACAGATTACCATTTGCCATCCACCCTTGCTGATGTTTTACCATCTATAAATGGCGTGCGTGCATGCTCTTCCATGGCTTACGGCCATACCACCCTGAATACGCCCGATCTCGTCCGATCTCGGAAGCTAAGCAGGGTCGGGCCGGGTCAGTACTTGGATGGGAGACCGCCTGGGAATACCCGGTGCTGTAAGCTTTTTATTCTCACCTTTCATCAGCAGAGGGCGCTGCTCCTCCTTTACTGGAGCCAGCTCCTTGGAAAACAGCACCAGTGGACAAACTCTCTTTTTTTTTTTTTTTTAATTTGTCAGTGAGTATATGTGCATTAACTGAAAAGTAAATGGCGTGTGGGTCTTGTCATGGCGCTTGTTGAGTGCAGGAAAATGACAGATTACCATTTGCCATCCACCCTTGCTGATGTTTTACCATCTATAAATGGCGTGCGTGCATGCTCTTCCATGGCTTACGGCCATACCACCCTGAATACGCCCGATCTCGTCCGATCTCGGAAGCTAAGCAGGGTCGGGCCGGGTCAGTACTTGGCTGGGAGACCGCCTGGGAATACCTGGTGCTGTAAGCTTTTTATTCTCACCTTTCATCAGCAGAGGGCGCTGCTCCTCCTTTACTGGAGCCAGCTCCTTGGAAAACAGCACCAGTGGACAAACTCTCCTTTTTTTCCCTTTTTTTTTTTTTTTTTAATTTGTCAGTGAGTATATGTGCATTAACTCAAAACTAAATGGCGTGTGGGTCTTGTCATGGCGCTTGTTGAGTGCAGGAAAATGACAGATTACCATTTGCCATCCACCCTTGCTGATGTTTTACCATCTATAAATGGCGTGCGTGCATGCTCTTCCATGGCTTACGGCCATACCACCCTGAATACGCCCGATCTCGTCCGATCTCGGAAGCTAAGCAGGGTCGGGCCGGGTCAGTACTTGCATGGGAGACCGCCTGGGAATACCCGGTGCTGTAAGCTTTTTATTCTCACCTTTCATCAGCAGAGGGCGCTGCTCCTCCTTTACTGGAGCCAGCTCCTTGGAAAACAGCACCAGTGGACAAACTCTCTTTTTTTTTTTTTTTTAATTTGTCAGTGAGTATATGTGCATTAACTGAAAAGTAAATGGCGTGTGGGTCTTGTCATGGTGCTTGTTGAGTGCAGGAAAATGACAGATTACCATTTGCCATCCACCCTTGCTGATGTTTTACCATCTATAAATGGCGTGCGTGCATGCTCTTCCATGGCTTACGGCCATACCACCCTGAATATGCCCGATCTCGTCCGATCTCGGAAGCTAAGCAGGGTCGGGCCGGGTCAGTACTTGGATGGGAGACCGCCTGGGAATACCCGGTGCTGTAAGCTTTTTATTCTCACCTTTCATCAGCAGAGGGCGCTGCTCCTCCTTTACTGGAGCCAGCTCCTTGGAAAACAGTACCAGTGGACAAACTCTCCTTTTTTTCCCTTTTTTTTCCTTTTTTGTTTTTTTTAATTTCTCAATGAGTATGTGTGCATTAACTCAAAACTAAATGGCGTGTGGGTCTTGTCATGGTGCTTGTTGAGTGCAGGAAAATGACAGATTGCCATTTGCCATCCACCCTTGCTGATGTTTTACCATCTATAAATGGCGTGCGTGCATGCTCTTCCATGGCTTACGGCCATACCACCCTGAATACGCCCGATCTCGTCCAAACTCGGAAGCTAAGCAGGGTCGGGCCGGGTCAGTACTTGGATGGGAGACCGCCTGGGAATACCCGGTGCTGTAAGCTTTTTATTCTCACCTTTCATCAGCAGAGGGCGCTGCTCCTCCTTTACTGGAGCCAGCTCCTTGGAAAACAGCACCAGTGGACAAACTCTCCTTTTTTTCCCTTTTTTTTTCTTTTTTTTTTTTTTTAATTTGTCAGTGAGTATATGTGCATTAACTGAAAAATAAATGGAGTGTGGGTCTTGTCATGGTGCTTGTTGAGTGCAGGAAAATGACAGATTACCATTTGCCATCCACCCTTGCTGATGTTTTACCATCTATAAATGGCGTGCGTGCATGCTCTTCCATGGCTTACGGCCATACCACCCTGAATACGCCCGATCTCGTCCGATCTCGGAAGCTAAGCAGGGTCGGGCCGGGTCAGTACTTGGATGGGAGACCGCCTGGGAATACCCGGTGCTGTAAGCTTTTTATTCTCACCTTTCATCAGCAGAGGGCGCTGCTCCTCCTTTACTGGAGCCAGCTCCTTGGAAAACAGCACCAGTGGACAAACTCTCTTTTTTTTTTTTTTTTAATTTGTCAGTGAGTATATGTGCATTAACTGAAAAGTAAATGGCGTGTGGGTCTTGTCATGGCACTTGTTGAGTGCAGGAAAATGACAGATTACCATTTGCCATCCACCCTTGCTGATGTTTTACCATCTATAAATGGCGTGCGTGCATGCTCTTCCATGGCTTACGGCCATACCACCCTGAATACGCCCGATCTCGTCCGATCTCGGAAGCTAAGCAGGGTCGGGCCGGGTCAGTACTTGGATGGGAGACCGCCTGGGAATACCTGGTGCTGTAAGCTTTTTATTCTCACCTTTCATCAGCAGAGGGCGCTGCTCCTCCTTTACTGGAGCCAGCTCCTTGGAAAACAGCACCAGTGGACAAACTCTCCTTTTTTTCCCTTTTTTTTTTTTTTTTTAATTTGTCAGTGAGTATATGTGCATTAACTCAAAACTAAATGGCGTGTGGGTCTTGTCATGGCGCTTGTTGAGTGCAGGAAAATGACAGATTACCATTTGCCATCCACCCTTGCTGATGTTTTACCATCTATAAATGGCGTGCGTGCATGCTCTTCTATTGGCTTACGGCCATACCACCCTGAATACGCCCGATCTCGTCCGATCTCGGAAGCTAAGCAGGGTCGGGCCGGGTCAGTACTTGCATGGGAGACCGCCTGGGAATACCCGGTGCTGTAAGCTTTTTATTCTCACCTTTCATCAGCAGAGGGCGCTGCTCCTCCTTTACTGGAGCCAGCTCCTTGGAAAACAGCACCAGTGGACAAACTCTCTTTTTTTTTTTTTTTTAATTTGTCAGTGAGTATATGTGCATTAACTGAAAAGTAAATGGCGTGTGGGTCTTGTCATGGTGCTTGTTGAGTGCAGGAAAATGACAGATTACCATTTGCCATCCACCCTTGCTGATGTTTTACCATCTATAAATGGCGTGCGTGCATGCTCTTCCATGGCTTACGGCCATACCACCCTGAATATGCCCGATCTCGTCCGATCTCGGAAGCTAAGCAGGGTCGGGCCGGGTCAGTACTTGCATGGGAGACCGCCTGGGAATACCCGGTGCTGTAAGCTTTTTATTCTCACCTTTCATCAGCAGAGGGCGCTGCTCCTCCTTTACTGGAGCCAGCTCCTTGGAAAACAGTACCAGTGGACAAACTCTCCTTTTTTTCCCTTTTTTTTCCTTTTTTGTTTTTTTTAATTTCTCAATGAGTATGTGTGCATTAACTCAAAACTAAATGGCGTGTGGGTCTTGTCATGGTGCTTGTTGAGTGCAGGAAAATGACAGATTGCCATTTGCCATCCACCCTTGCTGATGTTTTACCATCTATAAATGGCGTGCGTGCATGCTCTTCCATGGCTTACGGCCATACCACCCTGAATACGCCCGATCTCGTCCAAACTCGGAAGCTAAGCAGGGTCGGGCCGGGTCAGTACTTGGATGGGAGACCGCCTGGGAATACCCGGTGCTGTAAGCTTTTTATTCTCACCTTTCATCAGCAGAGGGCGCTGCTCCTCCTTTACTGGAGCCAGCTCCTTGGAAAACAGCACCAGTGGACAAACTCTCTTTTTTTTTTTCTTTTTTTTTTTTTTTTAATTTGTCAGTGAGTATATGTGCATTAACTGAAAAATAAATGGCGTGTGGGTCTTGTCATGGTGCTTGTTGAGTGCAGGAAAATGACAGATTACCATTTGCCATCCACCCTTGCTGATGTTTTACCATCTATAAATGGCGTGCGTGCATGCTCTTCCATGGCTTACGGCCATACCACCCTGAATACGCCCGATCTCGTCCGATCTCGGAAGCTAAGCAGGGTCGGGCCGGGTCAGTACTTGCATGGGAGACCGCCTGGGAATACCCGGTGCTGTAAGCTTTTTATTCTCACCTTTCATCAGCAGAGGGCGCTGCTCCTCCTTTACTGGAGCCAGCTCCTTGGAAAACAGCACCAGTGGACAAACTCTCTTTTTTTTTTTGTTTTAATTTGTCAGTGAGTATATGTGCATTAACTGAAAACTAAATGGCGTGTGGGTCTTGTCATGGCGCTTGTTGAGTGCAGTAAAATGACAGATTACCATTTGCCATCCACCCTTGCTGATGTTTTACCATCTATAAATGGCGTGCGTGCATGCTCTTCCATGGCTTACGGCCATACCACCCTGAATACGCCCGATCTCGTCCGATCTCGGAAGCTAAGCAGGGTCGGGCCGGGTCAGTACTTGGATGGGAGACCGCCTGGGAATACCCGGTGCTGTAAGCTTTTTATTCTCACCTTTCATCAGCAGAGGGCGCTGCTCCTCCTTTACTGGAGCCAGCTCCTTGGAAAACAGCACCAGTGGACAAACTCTCCTTTTTTTCCCTTTTTTTTCCTTTTTTGTTTTTTTTAATTTCTCAATGAGTATATGTGCATTAACTCAAAACTAAATGGCGTGTGGGTCTTGTCATGGTGCTTGTTGAGTGCAGGAAAATGACAGATTACCATTTGCCATCCACCCTTGCTGATGTTTTACCATCTATAAATGGCGTGCGTGCATGCTCTTCCATGGCTTACGGCCATACCACCCTGAATACGCCCGATCTCGTCCGATCTCGGAAGCTAAGCAGGGTCGGGCCGGGTCAGTACTTGGATGGGAGACCGCCTGGGAATACCCGGTGCTGTAAGCTTTTTATTCTCACCTTTCATCAGCAGAGGGCGCTGCTCCTCCTTTACTGGAGCCAGCTCCTTGGAAAACAGCACCAGTGGACAAACTCTCTTTCTTTTTTTTGTTTTAATTTGTCAGTGAGTATATGTGCATTAACTGAAAACTAAATGGCGTGTGGGTCTTGTCATGGCGCTTGTTGAGTGCAGTAAAATGACAGATTACCATTTGCCATCCACCCTTGCTGATGTTTTACCATCTATAAATGGCGTGCGTGCATGCTCTTCCATGGCTTACGGCCATACCACCCTGAATACGCCCGATCTCGTCCGATCTCGGAAGCTAAGCAGGGTCGGGCCGGGTCAGTACTTGGATGGGAGACCGCCTGGGAATACCCGGTGCTGTAAGCTTTTTATTCTCACCTTTCATCAGCAGAGGGCGCTGCTCCTCCTTTACTGGAGCCAGCTCCTTGGAAAACAGCACCAGTGGACAAACTCTCTTTTTTTTTTTCTTTTTTTTTTTTTTTTAATTTGTCAGTGAGTATATGTGCATTAACTGAAAAATAAATGGCGTGTGGGTCTTGTCATGGTGCTTGTTGAGTGCAGGAAAATGACAGATTACCATTTGCCATCCACCCTTGCTGATGTTTTACCATCTATAAATGGCGTGCGTGCATGCTCTTCCATGGCTTACGGCCATACCACCCTGAATACGCCCGATCTCGTCCGATCTCGGAAGCTAAGCAGGGTCGGGCCGGGTCAGTACTTGGATGGGAGACCGCCTGGGAATACCCGGTGCTGTAAGCTTTTTATTCTCACCTTTCATCAGCAGAGGGCGCTGCTCCTCCTTTACTGGAGCCAGCTCCTTGGAAAACAGCACCAGTGGACAAACTCTCTTTTTTTTTTTCTTTTTTTTTTTTTTTTAATTTGTCAGTGAGTATATGTGCATTAACTGAAAAATAAATGGCGTGTGGGTCTTGTCATGGTGCTTGTTGAGTGCAGGAAAATGACAGATTACCATTTGCCATCCACCCTTGCTGATGTTTTACCATCTATAAATGGCGTGCGTGCATGCTCTTCCATGGCTTACGGCCATACCACCCTGAATACGCCCGATCTCGTCCGATCTCGGAAGCTAAGCAGGGTCGGGCCGGGTCAGTACTTGGATGGGAGACCGCCTGGGAATACCCGGTGCTGTAAGCTTTTTATTCTCACCTTTCATCAGCAGAGGGCGCTGCTCCTCCTTTACTGGAGCCAGCTCCTTGGAAAACAGCACCAGTGGACAAACTCTCCTTTTTTTCCCTTTTTTTTCCTTTTTTTTTTTTTTTAATTTCTCAATGAGTATATGTGCATTAACTCAAAACTAAATGGCGTGTGGGTCTTGTCATGGTGCTTGTTGAGTGCAGGAAAATGACAGATTACCATTTGCCATCCACCCTTGCTGATGTTTTACCATCTATAAATGGCGTGCGTGCATGCTCTTCCATGGCTTACGGCCATACCACCCTGAATACGCCCGATCTCGTCCGATCTCGGAAGCTAAGCAGGGTCGGGCCGGGTCAGTACTTGGATGGGAGACCGCCTGGGAATACCCGGTGCTGTAAGCTTTTTATTCTCACCTTTCATCAGCAGAGGGCGCTGCTCCTCCTTTACTGGAGCCAGCTCCTTGGAAAACAGCACCAGTGGACAAACTCTCTTTTTTTTTTTGTTTTAATTTGTCAGTGAGTATATGTGCATTAACTGAAAACTAAATGGCGTGTGGGTCTTGTCATGGCGCTTGTTGAGTGCAGTAAAATGACAGATTACCATTTGCCATCCACCCTTGCTGATGTTTTACCATCTATAAATGGCGTGCGTGCATGCTCTTCCATGGCTTACGGCCATACCACCCTGAATACGCCCGATCTCGTCCGATCTCGGAAGCTAAGCAGGGTCGGGCCGGGTCAGTACTTGGATGGGAGACCGCCTGGGAATACCCGGTGCTGTAAGCTTTTTATTCTCACCTTTCATCAGCAGAGGGCGCTGCTCCTCCTTTACTGGAGCCAGCTCCTTGGAAAACAGCACCAGTGGACAAACTCTCCTTTTTTTCCCTTTTTTTTCCTTTTTTTTTTTTTTTAATTTCTCAATGAGTATATGTGCATTAACTCAAAACTAAATGGCGTGTGGGTCTTGTCATGGTGCTTGTTGAGTGCAGGAAAATGACAGATTACCATTTGCCATCCACCCTTGCTGATGTTTTACCATCTATAAATGGCGTGCGTGCATGCTCTTCCATGGCTTACGGCCATACCACCCTGAATACGCCCGATCTCGTCCGATCTCGGAAGCTAAGCAGGGTCGGGCCGGGTCAGTACTTGGATGGGAGACCGCCTGGGAATACCCGGTGCTGTAAGCTTTTTATTCTCACCTTTCATCAGCAGAGGGCGCTGCTCCTCCTTTACTGGAGCCAGCTCCTTGGAAAACAGCACCAGTGGACAAACTCTCTTTCTTTTTTTTGTTTTAATTTGTCAGTGAGTATATGTGCATTAACTGAAAACTAAATGGCGTGTGGGTCTTGTCATGGCGCTTGTTGAGTGCAGTAAAATGACAGATTACCATTTGCCATCCACCCTTGCTGATGTTTTACCATCTATAAATGGCGTGCGTGCATGCTCTTCCATGGCTTACGGCCATACCACCCTGAATACGCCCGATCTCGTCCGATCTCGGAAGCTAAGCAGGGTCGGGCCGGGTCAGTACTTGGATGGGAGACCGCCTGGGAATACCCAGTGCTGTAAGCTTTTTATTCTCACCTTTCATCAGCAGAGGGCGCTGCTCCTCCTTTACTGGAGCCAGCTCCTTGGAAAACAGCACCAGTGGACAAACTCTCTTTTTTTTTTTCTTTTTTTTTTTTTTTAATTTGTCAGTGAGTATATGTGCATTAACTGAAAAATAAATGGCGTGTGGGTCTTGTCATGGTGCTTGTTGAGTGCAGGAAAATGACAGATTACCATTTGCCATCCACCCTTGCTGATGTTTTACCATCTATAAATGGCGTGCGTGCATGCTCTTCCATGGCTTACGGCCATACCACCCTGAATACGCCCGATCTCGTCCGATCTCGGAAGCTAAGCAGGGTCGGGCCGGGTCAGTACTTGGATGGGAGACCGCCTGGGAATACCCGGTGCTGTAAGCTTTTTATTCTCACCTTTCATCAGCAGAGGGCGCTGCTCCTCCTTTACTGGAGCCAGCTCCTTGGAAAACAGCACCAGTGGACAAACTCTCCTTTTTTTCCCTTTTTTTTCCTTTTTTGTTTTTTTTAATTTCTCAATGAGTATATGTGCATTAACTCAAAACTAAATGGCGTGTGGGTCTTGTCATGGTGCTTGTTGAGTGCAGGAAAATGACAGATTACCATTTGCCATCCACCCTTGCTGATGTTTTACCATCTATAAATGGCGTGCGTGCATGCTCTTCCATGGCTTACGGCCATACCACCCTGAATACGCCCGATCTCGTCCGATCTCGGAAGCTAAGCAGGGTCGGGCCGGGTCAGTACTTGGATGGGAGACCGCCTGGGAATACCCGGTGCTGTAAGCTTTTTATTCTCACCTTTCATCAGCAGAGGGCGCTGCTCCTCCTTTACTGGAGCCAGCTCCTTGGAAAACAGCACCAGTGGACAAACTCTCTTTTTTTTTTTGTTTTAATTTGTCAGTGAGTATATGTGCATTAACTGAAAACTAAATGGCGTGTGGGTCTTGTCATGGCGCTTGTTGAGTGCAGGAAAATGACAGATTACCATTTGCCATCCACCCTTGCTGATGTTTTACCATCTATAAATGGCGTGCGTGCATGCTCTTCCATGGCTTACGGCCATACCACCCTGAATACGCCCGATCTCGTCCGATCTCGGAAGCTAAGCAGGGTCGGGCCGGGTCAGTACTTGGATGGGAGACCGCCTGGGAATACCCGGTGCTGTAAGCTTTTTATTCTCACCTTTCATCAGCAGAGGGCGCTGCTCCTCCTTTACTGGAGCCAGCTCCTTGGAAAACAGCACCAGTGGACAAACTCTCTTTTTTTTTTTTTTTTAATTTGTCAGTGAGTATATGTGCATTAACTGAAAAGTAAATGGCGTGTGGGTCTTGTCATGGCGCTTGTTGAGTGCAGGAAAATGACAGATTACCATTTGCCATCCACCCTTGCTGATGTTTTACCATCTATAAATGGCGTGCGTGCATGCTCTTCCATGGCTTACGGCCATACCACCCTGAATACGCCCGATCTCGTCCGATCTCGGAAGCTAAGCAGGGTCGGGCCGGGTCAGTACTTGGATGGGAGACCGCCTGGGAATACCTGGTGCTGTAAGCTTTTTATTCTCACCTTTCATCAGCAGAGGGCGCTGCTCCTCCTTTACTGGAGCCAGCTCCTTGGAAAACAGCACCAGTGGACAAACTCTCCTTTTTTTCCCTTTTTTTTTTTTTTTTTAATTTGTCAGTGTGTATATGTGCATTAACTCAAAACTAAATGGCGTGTGGGTCTTGTCATGGCGCTTGTTGAGTGCAGGAAAATGACAGATTACCATTTGCCATCCACCCTTGCTGATGTTTTACCATCTATAAATGGCGTGCGTGCATGCTCTTCCATGGCTTACGGCCATACCACCCTGAATACGCCCGATCTCGTCCGATCTCGGAAGCTAAGCAGGGTCGGGCCGGGTCAGTACTTGCATGGGAGACCGCCTGGGAATACCCGGTGCTGTAAGCTTTTTATTCTCACCTTTCATCAGCAGAGGGCGCTGCTCCTCCTTTACTGGAGCCAGCTCCTTGGAAAACAGCACCAGTGGACAAACTCTCTTTTTTTTTTTTTTTTAATTTGTCAGTGAGTATATGTGCATTAACTGAAAAGTAAATGGCGTGTGGGTCTTGTCATGGTGCTTGTTGAGTGCAGGAAAATGACAGATTACCATTTGCCATCCACCCTTGCTGATGTTTTACCATCTATAAATGGCGTGCGTGCATGCTCTTCCATGGCTTACGGCCATACCACCCTGAATATGCCCGATCTCGTCCGATCTCGGAAGCTAAGCAGGGTCGGGCCGGGTCAGTACTTGGATGGGAGACCGCCTGGGAATACCCGGTGCTGTAAGCTTTTTATTCTCACCTTTCATCAGCAGAGGGCGCTGCTCCTCCTTTACTGGAGCCAGCTCCTTGGAAAACAGTACCAGTGGACGAACTCTCCTTTTTTTCCCTTTTTTTTCCTTTTTTGTTTTTTTTAATTTCTCAATGAGTATGTGTGCATTAACTCAAAACTAAATGGCGTGTGGGTCTTGTCATGGTGCTTGTTGAGTGCAGGAAAATGACAGATTACCATTTGCCATCCACCCTTGCTGATGTTTTACCATCTATAAATGGCGTGCGTGCATGCTCTTCCATGGCTTACGGCCATACCACCCTGAATACGCCCGATCTCGTCCAATCTCGGAAGCTAAGCAGGGTCGGGCCGGGTCAGTACTTGGATGGGAGACCGCCTGGGAATACCCGGTGCTGTAAGCTTTTTATTCTCACCTTTCATCAGCAGAGGGCGCTGCTCCTCCTTTACTGGAGCCAGCTCCTTGGAAAACAGCACCAGTGGACAAACTCTCTTTTTTTTTTTCTTTTTTTTTTTTTTTAATTTGTCAGTGAGTATATGTGCATTAACTGAAAAATAAATGGCGTGTGGGTCTTGTCATGGTGCTTGTTGAGTGCAGGAAAATGACAGATTACCATTTGCCATCCACCCTTGCTGATGTTTTACCATCTATAAATGGCGTGCGTGCATGCTCTTCCATGGCTTACGGCCATACCACCCTGAATACGCCCGATCTCGTCCGATCTCGGAAGCTAAGCAGGGTCGGGCCGGGTCAGTACTTGGATGGGAGACCGCCTGGGAATACCCGGTGCTGTAAGCTTTTTATTCTCACCTTTCATCAGCAGAGGGCGCTGCTCCTCCTTTACTGGAGCCAGCTCCTTGGAAAACAGCACCAGTGGACAAACTCTCCTTTTTTTCCCTTTTTTTTCCTTTTTTGTTTTTTTTAATTTCTCAATGAGTATATGTGCATTAACTCAAAACTAAATGGCGTGTGGGTCTTGTCATGGTGCTTGTTGAGTGCAGGAAAATGACAGATTACCATTTGCCATCCACCCTTGCTGATGTTTTACCATCTATAAATGGCGTGCGTGCATGCTCTTCCATGGCTTACGGCCATACCACCCTGAATACGCCCGATCTCGTCCGATCTCGGAAGCTAAGCAGGGTCGGGCCGGGTCAGTACTTGGATGGGAGACCGCCTGGGAATACCCGGTGCTGTAAGCTTTTTATTCTCACCTTTCATCAGCAGAGGGCGCTGCTCCTCCTTTACTGGAGCCAGCTCCTTGGAAAACAGCACCAGTGGACAAACTCTCTTTTTTTTTTTTGTTTTAATTTGTCAGTGAGTATATGTGCATTAACTGAAAACTAAATGGCGTGTGGGTCTTGTCATGGCGCTTGTTGAGTGCAGTAAAATGACAGATTACCATTTGCCATCCACCCTTGCTGATGTTTTACCATCTATAAATGGCGTGCGTGCATGCTCTTCCATGGCTTACGGCCATACCACCCTGAATACGCCGGATCTCGTCCGATCTCGGAAGCTAAGCAGGGTCGGGCCGGGTCAGTACTTGGATGGGAGACCGCCTGGGAATACCCGGTGCTGTAAGCTTTTTATTCTCACCTTTCATCAGCAGAGGGCGCTGCTCCTCCTTTACTGGAGCCAGCTCCTTGGAAAACAGCACCAGTGGACAAACTCTCCTTTTTGTCCCTTTTTTTTCCTTTTTTTTTTTTTTTAATTTCTCAATGAGTATATGTGCATTAACTCAAAACTAAATGGCGTGTGGGTCTTGTCATGGTGCTTGTTGAGTGCAGGAAAATGACAGATTACCATTTGCCATCCACCCTTGCTGATGTTTTACCATCTATAAATGGCGTGCGTGCATGCTCTTCCATGGCTTACGGCCATACCACCCTGAATACGCCCGATCTCGTCCGATCTCGGAAGCTAAGCAGGGTCGGGCCGGGTCAGTACTTGGATGGGAGACCGCCTGGGAATACCCGGTGCTGTAAGCTTTTTATTCTCACCTTTCATCAGCAGAGGGCGCTGCTCCTCCTTTACTGGAGCCAGCTCCTTGGAAAACAGCACCAGTGGACAAACTCTCTTTTTTTTTTTGTTTTAATTTGTCAGTGAGTATATGTGCATTAACTGAAAACTAAATGGCGTGTGGGTCTTGTCATGGCGCTTGTTGAGTGCAGTAAAATGACAGATTACCATTTGCCATCCACCCTTGCTGATGTTTTACCATCTATAAATGGCGTGCGTGCATGCTCTTCCATGGCTTACGGCCATACCACCCTGAATACGCCCGATCTCGTCCGATCTCGGAAGCTAAGCAGGGTCGGGCCGGGTCAGTACTTGGATGGGAGACCGCCTGGGAATACCCGGTGCTGTAAGCTTTTTATTCTCACCTTTCATCAGCAGAGGGCGCTGCTCCTCCTTTACTGGAGCCAGCTCCTTGGAAAACAGCACCAGTGGACAAACTCTCCTTTTTTTCCCTTTTTTTTCCTTTTTTTTTTTTTTTAATTTCTCAATGAGTATATGTGCATTAACTCAAAACTAAATGGCGTGTGGGTCTTGTCATGGTGCTTGTTGAGTGCAGGAAAATGACAGATTACCATTTGCCATCCACCCTTGCTGATGTTTTACCATCTATAAATGGCGTGCGTGCATGCTCTTCCATGGCTTACGGCCATACCACCCTGAATACGCCCGATCTCGTCCGATCTCGGAAGCTAAGCAGGGTCGGGCCGGGTCAGTACTTGGATGGGAGACCGCCTGGGAATACCCGGTGCTGTAAGCTTTTTATTCTCACCTTTCATCAGCAGAGGGCGCTGCTCCTCCTTTACTGGAGCCAGCTCCTTGGAAAACAGCACCAGTGGACAAACTCTCTTTCTTTTTTTTTTTTTAATTTGTCAGTGAGTATATGTGCATTAACTCAAAACTAAATGGCGTGTGGGTCTTGTCATGGTGCTTGTTGAGTGCAGTAAAATGACAGATTACCATTTGCCATCCACCCTTGCTGATGTTTTACCATCTATAAATGGCGTGCGTGCATGCTCTTCCATGGCTTACGGCCATACCACCCTGAATACGCCCGATCTCGTCCGATCTCGGAAGCTAAGCAGGGTCGGGCCGGGTCAGTACTTGGATGGGAGACCGCCTGGGAATACCCGGTGCTGTAAGCTTTTTATTCTCACCTTTCATCAGCAGAGGGCGCTGCTCCTCCTTTACTGGAGCCAGCTCCTTGGAAAACAGCACCAGTGGACAAACTCTCTTTTTTTTTTTCTTTTTTTTTTTTTTTAATTTGTCAGTGAGTATATGTGCATTAACTGAAAAATAAATGGCGTGTGGGTCTTGTCATGGTGCTTGTTGAGTGCAGGAAAATGACAGATTACCATTTGCCATCCACCCTTGCTGATGTTTTACCATCTATAAATGGCGTGCGTGCATGCTCTTCCATGGCTTACGGCCATACCACCCTGAATACGCCCGATCTCGTCCGATCTCGGAAGCTAAGCAGGGTCGGGCCGGGTCAGTACTTGGATGGGAGACCGCCTGGGAATACCCGGTGCTGTAAGCTTTTTATTCTCACCTTTCATCAGCAGAGGGCGCTGCTCCTCCTTTACTGGAGCCAGCTCCTTGGAAAACAGCACCAGTGGACAAACTCTCTTTTTTTTTTTGTTTTAATTTGTCAGTGATTATATGTGCATTAACTGAAAACTAAATGGCGTGTGGGTCTTGTCATGGCGCTTGTTGAGTGCAGTAAAATGACAGATTACCATTTGCCATCCACCCTTGCTGATGTTTTACCATCTATAAATGGCGTGCGTGCATGCTCTTCCATGGCTTACGGCCATACCACCCTGAATACGCCCGATCTCGTCCGATCTCGGAAGCTAAGCAGGGTCGGGCCGGGTCAGTACTTGGATGGGAGACCGCCTGGGAATACCCGGTGCTGTAAGCTTTTTATTCTCACCTTTCATCAGCAGAGGGCGCTGCTCCTCCTTTACTGGAGCCAGCTCCTTGGAAAACAGCACCAGTGGACAAACTCTCCTTTTTTTCCCTTTTTTTTCCTTTTTTTTTTTTTTAATTTCTCAATGAGTATATGTGCATTAACTCAAAACTAAATGGCGTGTGGGTCTTGTCATGGTGCTTGTTGAGTGCAGGAAAATGACAGATTACCATTTGCCATCCACCCTTGCTGATGTTTTACCATCTATAAATGGCGTGCGTGCATGCTCTTCCATGGCTTACGGCCATACCACCCTGAATACGCCCGATCTCGTCCGATCTCGGAAGCTAAGCAGGGTCGGGCCGGGTCAGTACTTGGATGGGAGACCGCCTGGGAATACCCGGTGCTGTAAGCTTTTTATTCTCACCTTTCATCAGCAGAGGGCGCTGCTCCTCCTTTACTGGAGCCAGCTCCTTGGAAAACAGCACCAGTGGACAAACTCTCTTTCTTTTTTTTGTTTTAATTTGTCAGTGAGTATATGTGCATTAACTGAAAACTAAATGGCGTGTGGGTCTTGTCATGGCGCTTGTTGAGTGCAGTAAAATGACAGATTACCATTTGCCATCCACCCTTGCTGATGTTTTACCATCTATAAATGGCGTGCGTGCATGCTCTTCCATGGCTTACGGCCATACCACCCTGAATACGCCCGATCTCGTCCGATCTCGGAAGCTAAGCAGGGTCGGGCCGGGTCAGTACTTGGATGGGAGACCGCCTGGGAATACCCGGTGCTGTAAGCTTTTTATTCTCACCTTTCATCAGCAGAGGGCGCTGCTCCTCCTTTACTGGAGCCAGCTCCTTGGAAAACAGCACCAGTGGACAAACTCTCTTTTTTTTTTTCTTTTTTTTTTTTTTTAATTTGTCAGTGAGTATATGTGCATTAACTGAAAAATAAATGGCGTGTGGGTCTTGTCATGGTGCTTGTTGAGTGCAGGAAAATGACAGATTACCATTTGCCATCCACCCTTGCTGATGTTTTACCATCTATAAATGGCGTGCGTGCATGCTCTTCCATGGCTTACGGCCATACCACCCTGAATACGCCCGATCTCGTCCGATCTCGGAAGCTAAGCAGGGTCGGGCCGGGTCAGTACTTGGATGGGAGACCGCCTGGGAATACCCGGTGCTGTAAGCTTTTTATTCTCACCTTTCATCAGCAGAGGGCGCTGCTCCTCCTTTACTGGAGCCAGCTCCTTGGAAAACAGCACCAGTGGACAAACTCTCCTTTTTTTCCCTTTTTTTTCCTTTTTTGTTTTTTTTAATTTCTCAATGAGTATATGTGCATTAACTCAAAACTAAATGGCGTGTGGGTCTTGTCATGGTGCTTGTTGAGTGCAGGAAAATGACAGATTACCATTTGCCATCCACCCTTGCTGATGTTTTACCATCTATAAATGGCGTGCGTGCATGCTCTTCCATGGCTTACGGCCATACCACCCTGAATACGCCCGATCTCGTCCGATCTCGGAAGCTAAGCAGGGTCGGGCCGGGTCAGTACTTGGATGGGAGACCGCCTGGGAATACCCGGTGCTGTAAGCTTTTTATTCTCACCTTTCATCAGCAGAGGGCGCTGCTCCTCCTTTACTGGAGCCAGCTCCTTGGAAAACAGCACCAGTGGACAAACTCTCTTTTTTTTTTTGTTTTAATTTGTCAGTGAGTATATGTGCATTAACTGAAAACTAAATGGCGTGTGGGTCTTGTCATGGCGCTTGTTGAGTGCAGGAAAATGACAGATTACCATTTGCCATCCACCCTTGCTGATGTTTTACCATCTATAAATGGCGTGCGTGCATGCTCTTCCATGGCTTACGGCCATACCACCCTGAATACGCCCGATCTCGTCCGATCTCGGAAGCTAAGCAGGGTCGGGCCGGGTCAGTACTTGGATGGGAGACCGCCTGGGAATACCCGGTGCTGTAAGCTTTTTATTCTCACCTTTCATCAGCAGAGGGCGCTGCTCCTCCTTTACTGGAGCCAGCTCCTTGGAAAACAGCACCAGTGGACAAACTCTCTTTCTTTTTTTTTTTTTAATTTGTCAGTGAGTATATGTGCATTAACTGAAAACTAAATGGCGTGTGGGTCTTGTCATGGTGCTTGTTGAGTGCAGTAAAATGACAGATTACCATTTGCCATCCACCCTTGCTGATGTTTTACCATCTATAAATGGCGTGCGTGCATGCTCTTCCATGGCTTACGGCCATACCACCCTGAATACGCCCGATCTCGTCCGATCTCGGAAGCTAAGCAGGGTCGGGCCGGGTCAGTACTTGGATGGGAGACCGCCTGGGAATACCCGGTGCTGTAAGCTTTTTATTCTCACCTTTCATCAGCAGAGGGCGCTGCTCCTCCTTTACTGGAGCCAGCTCCTTGGAAAACAGCACCAGTGGACAAACTCTCTTTTTTTTTTCTTTTTTTTTTTTTTTAATTTGTCAGTGAGTATATGTGCATTAACTGAAAAATAAATGGCGTGTGGGTCTTGTCATGGTGCTTGTTGAGTGCAGGAAAATGACAGATTACCATTTGCCATCCACCCTTGCTGATGTTTTACCATCTATAAATGGCGTGCGTGCATGCTCTTCCATGGCTTACGGCCATACCACCCTGAATACGCCCGATCTCGTCCGATCTCGGAAGCTAAGCAGGGTCGGGCCGGGTCAGTACTTGGATGGGAGACCGCCTGGGAATACCCGGTGCTGTAAGCTTTTTATTCTCACCTTTCATCAGCAGAGGGCGCTGCTCCTCCTTTACTGGAGCCAGCTCCTTGGAAAACAGCACCAGTGGACAAACTCTCTTTTTTTTTTTGTTTTAATTTGTCAGTGATTATATGTGCATTAACTGAAAACTAAATGGCGTGTGGGTCTTGTCATGGCGCTTGTTGAGTGCAGTAAAATGACAGATTACCATTTGCCATCCACCCTTGCTGATGTTTTACCATCTATAAATGGCGTGCGTGCATGCTCTTCCATGGCTTACGGCCATACCACCCTGAATACGCCCGATCTCGTCCGATCTCGGAAGCTAAGCAGGGTCGGGCCGGGTCAGTACTTGGATGGGAGACCGCCTGGGAATACCCGGTGCTGTAAGCTTTTTATTCTCACCTTTCATCAGCAGAGGGCGCTGCTCCTCCTTTACTGGAGCCAGCTCCTTGGAAAACAGCACCAGTGGACAAACTCTCCTTTTTTTCCCTTTTTTTTCCTTTTTTTTTTTTTTAATTTCTCAATGAGTATATGTGCATTAACTCAAAACTAAATGGCGTGTGGGTCTTGTCATGGTGCTTGTTGAGTGCAGGAAAATGACAGATTACCATTTGCCATCCACCCTTGCTGATGTTTTACCATCTATAAATGGCGTGCGTGCATGCTCTTCCATGGCTTACGGCCATACCACCCTGAATACGCCCGATCTCGTCCGATCTCGGAAGCTAAGCAGGGTCGGGCCGGGTCAGTACTTGGATGGGAGACCGCCTGGGAATACCCGGTGCTGTAAGCTTTTTATTCTCACCTTTCATCAGCAGAGGGCGCTGCTCCTCCTTTACTGGAGCCAGCTCCTTGGAAAACAGCACCAGTGGACAAACTCTCTTTCTTTTTTTTGTTTTAATTTGTCAGTGAGTATATGTGCATTAACTGAAAACTAAATGGCGTGTGGGTCTTGTCATGGCGCTTGTTGAGTGCAGTAAAATGACAGATTACCATTTGCCATCCACCCTTGCTGATGTTTTACCATCTATAAATGGCGTGCGTGCATGCTCTTCCATGGCTTACGGCCATACCACCCTGAATACGCCCGATCTCGTCCGATCTCGGAAGCTAAGCAGGGTCGGGCCGGGTCAGTACTTGCATGGGAGACCGCCTGGGAATACCCGGTGCTGTAAGCTTTTTATTCTCACCTTTCATCAGCAGAGGGCGCTGCTCCTCCTTTACTGGAGCCAGCTCCTTGGAAAACAGCACCAGTGGACAAACTCTCTTTTTTTTTTTTTTTTAATTTGTCAGTGAGTATATGTGCATTAACTGAAAAGTAAATGGCGTGTGGGTCTTGTCATGGTGCTTGTTGAGTGCAGGAAAATGACAGATTACCATTTGCCATCCACCCTTGCTGATGTTTTACCATCTATAAATGGCGTGCGTGCATGCTCTTCCATGGCTTACGGCCATACCACCCTGAATATGCCCGATCTCGTCCGATCTCGGAAGCTAAGCAGGGTCGGGCCGGGTCAGTACTTGGATGGGAGACCGCCTGGGAATACCCGGTGCTGTAAGCTTTTTATTCTCACCTTTCATCAGCAGAGGGCGCTGCTCCTCCTTTACTGGAGCCAGCTCCTTGGAAAACAGTACCAGTGGACAAACTCTCCTTTTTTTCCCTTTTTTTTCCTTTTTTGTTTTTTTTAATTTCTCAATGAGTATGTGTGCATTAACTCAAAACTAAATGGCGTGTGGGTCTTGTCATGGTGCTTGTTGAGTGCAGGAAAATGACAGATTACCATTTGCCATCCACCCTTGCTGATGTTTTACCATCTATAAATGGCGTGCGTGCATGCTCTTCCATGGCTTACGGCCATACCACCCTGAATACGCCCGATCTCGTCCAATCTCGGAAGCTAAGCAGGGTCGGGCCGGGTCAGTACTTGGATGGGAGACCGCCTGGGAATACCCGGTGCTGTAAGCTTTTTATTCTCACCTTTCATCAGCAGAGGGCGCTGCGTCTCCTTTACTGGAGCCAGCTCCTTGGAAAACAGCACCAGTGGACAAACTCTCTTTTTTTTTTTCTTTTTTTTTTTTTTTAATTTGTCAGTGAGTATATGTGCATTAACTGAAAAATAAATGGCGTGTGGGTCTTGTCATGGTGCTTGTTGAGTGCAGGAAAATGACAGATTACCATTTGCCATCCACCCTTGCTGATGTTTTACCATCTATAAATGGCGTGCGTGCATGCTCTTCCATGGCTTACGGCCATACCACCCTGAATACGCCCGATCTCGTCCGATCTCGGAAGCTAAGCAGGGTCGGGCCGGGTCAGTACTTGGATGGGAGACCGCCTGGGAATACCCGGTGCTGTAAGCTTTTTATTCTCACCTTTCATCAGCAGAGGGCGCTGCTCCTCCTTTACTGGAGCCAGCTCCTTGGAAAACAGCACCAGTGGACAAACTCTCCTTTTTTTCCCTTTTTTTTACTTTTTTGTTTTTTTTAATTTCTCAATGAGTATATGTGCATTAACTCAAAACTAAATGGCGTGTGGGTCTTGTCATGGTGCTTGTTGAGTGCAGGAAAATGACAGATTACCATTTGCCATCCACCCTTGCTGATGTTTTACCATCTATAAATGGCGTGCGTGCATGCTCTTCCATGGCTTACGGCCATACCACCCTGAATACGCCCGATCTCGTCCGATCTCGGAAGCTAAGCAGGGTCGGGCCGGGTCAGTACTTGGATGGGAGACCGCCTGGGAATACCCGGTGCTGTAAGCTTTTTATTCTCACCTTTCATCAGCAGAGGGCGCTGCTCCTCCTTTACTGGAGCCAGCTCCTTGGAAAACAGCACCAGTGGACAAACTCTCTTTTTTTTTTTGTTTTAATTTGTCAGTGAGTATATGTGCATTAACTGAAAACTAAATGGCGTGTGGGTCTTGTCATGGCGCTTGTTGAGTGCAGTAAAATGACAGATTACCATTTGCCATCCACCCTTGCTGATGTTTTACCATCTATAAATGGCGTGCGTGCATGCTCTTCCATGGCTTACGGCCATACCACCCTGAATACGCCCGATCTCGTCCGATCTCGGAAGCTAAGCAGGGTCGGGCCGGGTCAGTACTTGGATGGGAGACCGCCTGGGAATACCCGGTGCTGTAAGCTTTTTATTCTCACCTTTCATCAGCAGAGGGCGCTGCTCCTCCTTTACTGGAGCCAGCTCCTTGGAAAACAGCACCAGTGGACAAACTCTCCTTTTTTTCCCTTTTTTTTCCTTTTTTTTTTTTTTTAATTTCTCAATGAGTATATGTGCATTAACTCAAAACTAAATGGCGTGTGGGTCTTGTCATGGTGCTTGTTGAGTGCAGGAAAATGACAGATTACCATTTGCCATCCACCCTTGCTGATGTTTTACCATCTATAAATGGCGTGCGTGCATGCTCTTCCATGGCTTACGGCCATACCACCCTGAATACGCCCGATCTCGTCCGATCTCGGAAGCTAAGCAGGGTCGGGCCGGGTCAGTACTTGGATGGGAGACCGCCTGGGAATACCCGGTGCTGTAAGCTTTTTATTCTCACCTTTCATCAGCAGAGGGCGCTGCTCCTCCTTTACTGGAGCCAGCTCCTTGGAAAACAGCACCAGTGGACAAACTCTCTTTTTTTTTTTGTTTTAATTTGTCAGTGAGTATATGTGCATTAACTGAAAACTAAATGGCGTGTGGGTCTTGTCATGGCGCTTGTTGAGTGCAGTAAAATGACAGATTACCATTTGCCATCCACCCTTGCTGATGTTTTACCATCTATAAATGGCGTGCGTGCATGCTCTTCCATGGCTTACGGCCATACCACCCTGAATACGCCCGATCTCGTCCGATCTCGGAAGCTAAGCAGGGTCGGGCCGGGTCAGTACTTGGATGGGAGACCGCCTGGGAATACCCGGTGCTGTAAGCTTTTTATTCTCACCTTTCATCAGCAGAGGGCGCTGCTCCTCCTTTACTGGAGCCAGCTCCTTGGAAAACAGCACCAGTGGACAAACTCTCCTTTTTTTCCCTTTTTTTTCCTTTTTTTTTTTTTTTAATTTCTCAATGAGTATATGTGCATTAACTCAAAACTAAATGGCGTGTGGGTCTTGTCATGGTGCTTGTTGAGTGCAGTAAAATGACAGATTACCATTTGCCATCCACCCTTGCTGATGTTTTACCATCTATAAATGGCGTGCGTGCATGCTCTTCCATGGCTTACGGCCATACCACCCTGAATACGCCCGATCTCGTCCGATCTCGGAAGCTAAGCAGGGTCGGGCCGGGTCAGTACTTGGATGGGAGACCGCCTGGGAATACCCGGTGCTGTAAGCTTTTTATTCTCACCTTTCATCAGCAGAGGGCGCTGCTCCTCCTTTACTGGAGCCAGCTCCTTGGAAAACAGCACCAGTGGACAAACTCTCTTTCTTTTTTTTTTTTTAATTTGTCAGTGAGTATATGTGCATTAACTGAAAACTAAATGGCGTGTGGGTCTTGTCATGGTGCTTGTTGAGTGCAGTAAAATGACAGATTACCATTTGCCATCCACCCTTGCTGATGTTTTACCATCTATAAATGGCGTGCGTGCATGCTCTTCCATGGCTTACGGCCATACCACCCTGAATACGCCCGATCTCGTCCGATCTCGGAAGCTAAGCAGGGTCGGGCCGGGTCAGTACTTGGATGGGAGACCGCCTGGGAATACCCGGTGCTGTAAGCTTTTTATTCTCACCTTTCATCAGCAGAGGGCGCTGCTCCTCCTTTACTGGAGCCAGCTCCTTGGAAAACAGCACCAGTGGACAAACTCTCTTTTTTTTTTTCTTTTTTTTTTTTTTTAATTTGTCAGTGAGTATATGTGCATTAACTGAAAAATAAATGGCGTGTGGGTCTTGTCATGGTGCTTGTTGAGTGCAGGAAAATGACAGATTACCATTTGCCATCCACCCTTGCTGATGTTTTACCATCTATAAATGGCGTGCGTGCATGCTCTTCCATGGCTTACGGCCATACCACCCTGAATACGCCCGATCTCGTCCGATCTCGGAAGCTAAGCAGGGTCGGGCCGGGTCAGTACTTGGATGGGAGACCGCCTGGGAATACCCGGTGCTGTAAGCTTTTTATTCTCACCTTTCATCAGCAGAGGGCGCTGCTCCTCCTTTACTGGAGCCAGCTCCTTGGAAAACAGCACCAGTGGACAAACTCTCTTTTTTTTTTTGTTTTAATTTGTCAGTGATTATATGTGCATTAACTGAAAACTAAATGGCGTGTGGGTCTTGTCATGGCGCTTGTTGAGTGCAGTAAAATGACAGATTACCATTTGCCATCCACCCTTGCTGATGTTTTACCATCTATAAATGGCGTGCGTGCATGCTCTTCCATGGCTTACGGCCATACCACCCTGAATACGCCCGATCTCGTCCGATCTCGGAAGCTAAGCAGGGTCGGGCCGGGTCAGTACTTGGATGGGAGACCGCCTGGGAATACCCGGTGCTGTAAGCTTTTTATTCTCACCTTTCATCAGCAGAGGGCGCTGCTCCTCCTTTACTGGAGCCAGCTCCTTGGAAAACAGCACCAGTGGACAAACTCTCCTTTTTTTCCCTTTTTTTTCCTTTTTTTTTTTTTTAATTTCTCAATGAGTATATGTGCATTAACTCAAAACTAAATGGCGTGTGGGTCTTGTCATGGCGCTTGTTGAGTGCAGTAAAATGACAGATTACCATTTGCCATCCACCCTTGCTGATGTTTTACCATCTATAAATGGCGTGCGTGCATGCTCTTCCATGGCTTACGGCCATACCACCCTGAATACGCCCGATCTCGTCCGATCTCGGAAGCTAAGCAGGGTCGGGCCGGGTCAGTACTTGGATGGGAGACCGCCTGGGAATACCCGGTGCTGTAAGCTTTTTATTCTCACCTTTCATCAGCAGAGGGCGCTGCTCCTCCTTTACTGGAGCCAGCTCCTTGGAAAACAGCACCAGTGGACAAACTCTCTTTTTTTTTTCTTTTTTTTTTTTTTTAATTTGTCAGTGAGTATATGTGCATTAACTGAAAAATAAATGGCGTGTGGGTCTTGTCATGGTGCTTGTTGAGTGCAGGAAAATGACAGATTACCATTTGCCATCCACCCTTGCTGATGTTTTACCATCTATAAATGGCGTGCGTGCATGCTCTTCCATGGCTTACGGCCATACCACCCTGAATACGCCCGATCTCGTCCGATCTCGGAAGCTAAGCAGGGTCGGGCCGGGTCAGTACTTGGATGGGAGACCGCCTGGGAATACCCGGTGCTGTAAGCTTTTTATTCTCACCTTTCATCAGCAGAGGGCGCTGCTCCTCCTTTACTGGAGCCAGCTCCTTGGAAAACAGCACCAGTGGACAAACTCTCCTTTTTTTCCCTTTTTTTTCCTTTTTTGTTTTTTTTAATTTCTCAATGAGTATATGTGCATTAACTCAAAACTAAATGGCGTGTGGGTCTTGTCATGGTGCTTGTTGAGTGCAGGAAAATGACAGATTACCATTTGCCATCCACCCTTGCTGATGTTTTACCATCTATAAATGGCGTGCGTGCATGCTCTTCCATGGCTTACGGCCATACCACCCTGAATACGCCCGATCTCGTCCGATCTCGGAAGCTAAGCAGGGTCGGGCCGGGTCAGTACTTGGATGGGAGACCGCCTGGGAATACCCGGTGCTGTAAGCTTTTTATTCTCACCTTTCATCAGCAGAGGGCGCTGCTCCTCCTTTACTGGAGCCAGCTCCTTGGAAAACAGCACCAGTGGACAAACTCTCTTTTTTTTTTTGTTTTAATTTGTCAGTGAGTATATGTGCATTAACTGAAAACTAAATGGCGTGTGGGTCTTGTCATGGCGCTTGTTGAGTGCAGGAAAATGACAGATTACCATTTGCCATCCACCCTTGCTGATGTTTTACCATCTATAAATGGCGTGCGTGCATGCTCTTCCATGGCTTACGGCCATACCACCCTGAATACGCCCGATCTCGTCCGATCTCGGAAGCTAAGCAGGGTCGGGCCGGGTCAGTACTTGGATGGGAGACCGCCTGGGAATACCCGGTGCTGTAAGCTTTTTATTCTCACCTTTCATCAGCAGAGGGCGCTGCTCCTCCTTTACTGGAGCCAGCTCCTTGGAAAACAGCACCAGTGGACAAACTCTCTTTCTTTTTTTTTTTTTAATTTGTCAGTGAGTATATGTGCATTAACTGAAAACTAAATGGCGTGTGGGTCTTGTCATGGTGCTTGTTGAGTGCAGTAAAATGACAGATTACCATTTGCCATCCACCCTTGCTGATGTTTTACCATCTATAAATGGCGTGCGTGCATGCTCTTCCATGGCTTACGGCCATACCACCCTGAATACGCCCGATCTCGTCCGATCTCGGAAGCTAAGCAGGGTCGGGCCGGGTCAGTACTTGGATGGGAGACCGCCTGGGAATACCCGGTGCTGTAAGCTTTTTATTCTCACCTTTCATCAGCAGAGGGCGCTGCTCCTCCTTTACTGGAGCCAGCTCCTTGGAAAACAGCACCAGTGGACAAACTCTCTTTTTTTTTTTCTTTTTTTTTTTTTTTTAATTTGTCAGTGAGTATATGTGCATTAACTGAAAAATAAATGGCGTGTGGGTCTTGTCATGGTGCTTGTTGAGTGCAGGAAAATGACAGATTACCATTTGCCATCCACCCTTGCTGATGTTTTACCATCTATAAATGGCGTGCGTGCATGCTCTTCCATGGCTTACGGCCATACCACCCTGAATACGCCCGATCTCGTCCGATCTCGGAAGCTAAGCAGGGTCGGGCCGGGTCAGTACTTGGATGGGAGACCGCCTGGGAATACCCGGTGCTGTAAGCTTTTTATTCTCACCTTTCATCAGCAGAGGGCGCTGCTCCTCCTTTACTGGAGCCAGCTCCTTGGAAAACAGCACCAGTGGACAAACTCTCTTTTTTTTTTTGTTTTAATTTGTCAGTGATTATATGTGCATTAACTGAAAACTAAATGGCGTGTGGGTCTTGTCATGGCGCTTGTTGAGTGCAGTAAAATGACAGATTACCATTTGCCATCCACCCTTGCTGATGTTTTACCATCTATAAATGGCGTGCGTGCATGCTCTTCCATGGCTTACGGCCATACCACCCTGAATACGCCCGATCTCGTCCGATCTCGGAAGCTAAGCAGGGTCGGGCCGGGTCAGTACTTGGATGGGAGACCGCCTGGGAATACCCGGTGCTGTAAGCTTTTTATTCTCACCTTTCATCAGCAGAGGGCGCTGCTCCTCCTTTACTGGAGCCAGCTCCTTGGAAAACAGCACCAGTGGACAAACTCTCCTTTTTTTCCCTTTTTTTTCCTTTTTTTTTTTTTTAATTTCTCAATGAGTATATGTGCATTAACTCAAAACTAAATGGCGTGTGGGTCTTGTCATGGTGCTTGTTGAGTGCAGGAAAATGACAGATTACCATTTGCCATCCACCCTTGCTGATGTTTTACCATCTATAAATGGCGTGCGTGCATGCTCTTCCATGGCTTACGGCCATACCACCCTGAATACGCCCGATCTCGTCCGATCTCGGAAGCTAAGCAGGGTCGGGCCGGGTCAGTACTTGGATGGGAGACCGCCTGGGAATACCCGGTGCTGTAAGCTTTTTATTCTCACCTTTCATCAGCAGAGGGCGCTGCTCCTCCTTTACTGGAGCCAGCTCCTTGGAAAACAGCACCAGTGGACAAACTCTCTTTCTTTTTTTTTTTTTAATTTGTCAGTGAGTATATGTGCATTAACTGAAAACTAAATGGCGTGTGGGTCTTGTCATGGTGCTTGTTGAGTGCAGTAAAATGACAGATTACCATTTGCCATCCACCCTTGCTGATGTTTTACCATCTATAAATGGCGTGCGTGCATGCTCTTCCATGGCTTACGGCCATACCACCCTGAATACGCCCGATCTCGTCCGATCTCGGAAGCTAAGCAGGGTCGGGCCGGGTCAGTACTTGGATGGGAGACCGCCTGGGAATACCCGGTGCTGTAAGCTTTTTATTCTCACCTTTCATCAGCAGAGGGCGCTGCTCCTCCTTTACTGGAGCCAGCTCCTTGGAAAACAGCACCAGTGGACAAACTCTCTTTTTTTTTTTCTTTTTTTTTTTTTTTTAATTTGTCAGTGAGTATATGTGCATTAACTGAAAAATAAATGGCGTGTGGGTCTTGTCATGGTGCTTGTTGAGTGCAGGAAAATGACAGATTACCATTTGCCATCCACCCTTGCTGATGTTTTACCATCTATAAATGGCGTGCGTGCATGCTCTTCCATGGCTTACGGCCATACCACCCTGAATACGCCCGATCTCGTCCGATCTCGGAAGCTAAGCAGGGTCGGGCCGGGTCAGTACTTGGATGGGAGACCGCCTGGGAATACCCGGTGCTGTAAGCTTTTTATTCTCACCTTTCATCAGCAGAGGGCGCTGCTCCTCCTTTACTGGAGCCAGCTCCTTGGAAAACAGCACCAGTGGACAAACTCTCTTTTTTTTTTTGTTTTAATTTGTCAGTGATTATATGTGCATTAACTGAAAACTAAATGGCGTGTGGGTCTTGTCATGGCGCTTGTTGAGTGCAGTAAAATGACAGATTACCATTTGCCATCCACCCTTGCTGATGTTTTACCATCTATAAATGGCGTGCGTGCATGCTCTTCCATGGCTTACGGCCATACCACCCTGAATACGCCCGATCTCGTCCGATCTCGGAAGCTAAGCAGGGTCGGGCCGGGTCAGTACTTGGATGGGAGACCGCCTGGGAATACCCGGTGCTGTAAGCTTTTTATTCTCACCTTTCATCAGCAGAGGGCGCTGCTCCTCCTTTACTGGAGCCAGCTCCTTGGAAAACAGCACCAGTGGACAAACTCTCCTTTTTTTCCCTTTTTTTTCCTTTTTTTTTTTTTTAATTTCTCAATGAGTATATGTGCATTAACTCAAAACTAAATGGCGTGTGGGTCTTGTCATGGTGCTTGTTGAGTGCAGGAAAATGACAGATTACCATTTGCCATCCACCCTTGCTGATGTTTTACCATCTATAAATGGCGTGCGTGCATGCTCTTCCATGGCTTACGGCCATACCACCCTGAATACGCCCGATCTCGTCCGATCTCGGAAGCTAAGCAGGGTCGGGCCGGGTCAGTACTTGGATGGGAGACCGCCTGGGAATACCCGGTGCTGTAAGCTTTTTATTCTCACCTTTCATCAGCAGAGGGCGCTGCTCCTCCTTTACTGGAGCCAGCTCCTTGGAAAACAGCACCAGTGGACAAACTCTCTTTCTTTTTTTTGTTTTAATTTGTCAGTGAGTATATGTGCATTAACTGAAAACTAAATGGCGTGTGGGTCTTGTCATGGCGCTTGTTGAGTGCAGTAAAATGACAGATTACCATTTGCCATCCACCCTTGCTGATGTTTTACCATCTATAAATGGCGTGCGTGCATGCTCTTCCATGGCTTACGGCCATACCACCCTGAATACGCCCGATCTCGTCCGATCTCGGAAGCTAAGCAGGGTCGGGCCGGGTCAGTACTTGGATGGGAGACCGCCTGGGAATACCCGGTGCTGTAAGCTTTTTATTCTCACCTTTCATCAGCAGAGGGCGCTGCTCCTCCTTTACTGGAGCCAGCTCCTTGGAAAACAGCACCAGTGGACAAACTCTCTTTTTTTTTTTCTTTTTTTTTTTTTTTAATTTGTCAGTGAGTATATGTGCATTAACTGAAAAATAAATGGCGTGTGGGTCTTGTCATGGTGCTTGTTGAGTGCAGGAAAATGACAGATTACCATTTGCCATCCACCCTTGCTGATGTTTTACCATCTATAAATGGCGTGCGTGCATGCTCTTCCATGGCTTACGGCCATACCACCCTGAATACGCCCGATCTCGTCCGATCTCGGAAGCTAAGCAGGGTCGGGCCGGGTCAGTACTTGGATGGGAGACCGCCTGGGAATACCCGGTGCTGTAAGCTTTTTATTCTCACCTTTCATCAGCAGAGGGCGCTGCTCCTCCTTTACTGGAGCCAGCTCCTTGGAAAACAGCACCAGTGGACAAACTCTCCTTTTTTTCCCTTTTTTTTCCTTTTTTGTTTTTTTTAATTTCTCAATGAGTATATGTGCATTAACTCAAAACTAAATGGCGTGTGGGTCTTGTCATGGTGCTTGTTGAGTGCAGGAAAATGACAGATTACCATTTGCCATCCACCCTTGCTGATGTTTTACCATCTATAAATGGCGTGCGTGCATGCTCTTCCATGGCTTACGGCCATACCACCCTGAATACGCCCGATCTCGTCCGATCTCGGAAGCTAAGCAGGGTCGGGCCGGGTCAGTACTTGGATGGGAGACCGCCTGGGAATACCCGGTGCTGTAAGCTTTTTATTCTCACCTTTCATCAGCAGAGGGCGCTGCTCCTCCTTTACTGGAGCCAGCTCCTTGGAAAACAGCACCAGTGGACAAACTCTCTTTTTTTTTTTGTTTTAATTTGTCAGTGAGTATATGTGCATTAACTGAAAACTAAATGGCGTGTGGGTCTTGTCATGGCGCTTGTTGAGTGCAGGAAAATGACAGATTACCATTTGCCATCCACCCTTGCTGATGTTTTACCATCTATAAATGGCGTGCGTGCATGCTCT
The DNA here is from genome assembly GCF_041903045.1 of Epinephelus lanceolatus. Taxonomy (NCBI): domain Eukaryota; kingdom Metazoa; phylum Chordata; class Actinopteri; order Perciformes; family Serranidae; genus Epinephelus; species Epinephelus lanceolatus. The sequence continues at coordinate 31,832,477 of NC_135755.1, read as the reverse complement.
TCCATGGCTTACGGCCATACCACCCTGAATACGCCCGATCTCGTCCGATCTCGGAAGCTAAGCAGGGTCGGGCCGGGTCAGTACTTGGATGGGAGACCGCCTGGGAATACCCGGTGCTGTAAGCTTTTTATTCTCACCTTTCATCAGCAGAGGGCGCTGCTCCTCCTTTACTGGAGCCAGCTCCTTGGAAAACAGCACCAGTGGACAAACTCTCTTTTTTTTTTTTTTTTTAATTTGTCAGTGAGTATATGTGCATTAACTGAAAAGTAAATGGCGTGTGGGTCTTGTCATGGCGCTTGTTGAGTGCAGGAAAATGACAGATTACCATTTGCCATCCACCCTTGCTGATGTTTTACCATCTATAAATGGCGTGCGTGCATGCTCTTCCATGGCTTACGGCCATACCACCCTGAATACGCCCGATCTCGTCCGATCTCGGAAGCTAAGCAGGGTCGGGCCGGGTCAGTACTTGGATGGGAGACCGCCTGGGAATACCTGGTGCTGTAAGCTTTTTATTCTCACCTTTCATCAGCAGAGGGCGCTGCTCCTCCTTTACTGGAGCCAGCTCCTTGGAAAACAGCACCAGTGGACAAACTCTCCTTTTTTTCCCTTTTTTTTTTTTTTTTTAATTTGTCAGTGAGTATATGTGCATTAACTCAAAACTAAATGGCGTGTGGGTCTTGTCATGGCGCTTGTTGAGTGCAGGAAAATGACAGATTACCATTTGCCATCCACCCTTGCTGATGTTTTACCATCTATAAATGGCGTGCGTGCATGCTCTTCCATGGCTTACGGCCATACCACCCTGAATACGCCCGATCTCGTCCGATCTCGGAAGCTAAGCAGGGTCGGGCCGGGTCAGTACTTGCATGGGAGACCGCCTGGGAATACCCGGTGCTGTAAGCTTTTTATTCTCACCTTTCATCAGCAGAGGGCGCTGCTCCTCCTTTACTGGAGCCAGCTCCTTGGAAAACAGCACCAGTGGACAAACTCTCTTTTTTTTTTTTTTTTAATTTGTCAGTGAGTATATGTGCATTAACTGAAAAGTAAATGGCGTGTGGGTCTTGTCATGGTGCTTGTTGAGTGCAGGAAAATGACAGATTACCATTTGCCATCCACCCTTGCTGATGTTTTACCATCTATAAATGGCGTGCGTGCATGCTCTTCCATGGCTTACGGCCATACCACCCTGAATATGCCCGATCTCGTCCGATCTCGGAAGCTAAGCAGGGTCGGGCCGGGTCAGTACTTGGATGGGAGACCGCCTGGGAATACCCGGTGCTGTAAGCTTTTTATTCTCACCTTTCATCAGCAGAGGGCGCTGCTCCTCCTTTACTGGAGCCAGCTCCTTGGAAAACAGTACCAGTGGACAAACTCTCCTTTTTTTCCCTTTTTTTTCCTTTTTTGTTTTTTTTAATTTCTCAATGAGTATGTGTGCATTAACTCAAAACTAAATGGCGTGTGGGTCTTGTCATGGTGCTTGTTGAGTGCAGGAAAATGACAGATTACCATTTGCCATCCACCCTTGCTGATGTTTTACCATCTATAAATGGCGTGCGTGCATGCTCTTCCATGGCTTACGGCCATACCACCCTGAATACGCCCGATCTCGTCCAATCTCGGAAGCTAAGCAGGGTCGGGCCGGGTCAGTACTTGGATGGGAGACCGCCTGGGAATACCCGGTGCTGTAAGCTTTTTATTCTCACCTTTCATCAGCAGAGGGCGCTGCTCCTCCTTTACTGGAGCCAGCTCCTTGGAAAACAGCACCAGTGGACAAACTCTCTTTTTTTTTTTCTTTTTTTTTTTTTTTTAATTTGTCAGTGAGTATATGTGCATTAACTGAAAAATAAATGGCGTGTGGGTCTTGTCATGGTGCTTGTTGAGTGCAGGAAAATGACAGATTACCATTTGCCATCCACCCTTGCTGATGTTTTACCATCTATAAATGGCGTGCGTGCATGCTCTTCCATGGCTTACGGCCATACCACCCTGAATACGCCCGATCTCGTCCGATCTCGGAAGCTAAGCAGGGTCGGGCCGGGTCAGTACTTGGATGGGAGACCGCCTGGGAATACCCGGTGCTGTAAGCTTTTTATTCTCACCTTTCATCAGCAGAGGGCGCTGCTCCTCCTTTACTGGAGCCAGCTCCTTGGAAAACAGCACCAGTGGACAAACTCTCCTTTTTTTCCCTTTTTTTTACTTTTTTGTTTTTTTTAATTTCTCAATGAGTATATGTGCATTAACTCAAAACTAAATGGCGTGTGGGTCTTGTCATGGTGCTTGTTGAGTGCAGGAAAATGACAGATTACCATTTGCCATCCACCCTTGCTGATGTTTTACCATCTATAAATGGCGTGCGTGCATGCTCTTCCATGGCTTACGGCCATACCACCCTGAATACGCCCGATCTCGTCCGATCTCGGAAGCTAAGCAGGGTCGGGCCGGGTCAGTACTTGGATGGGAGACCGCCTGGGAATACCCGGTGCTGTAAGCTTTTTATTCTCACCTTTCATCAGCAGAGGGCGCTGCTCCTCCTTTACTGGAGCCAGCTCCTTGGAAAACAGCACCAGTGGACAAACTCTCTTTTTTTTTTTGTTTTAATTTGTCAGTGAGTATATGTGCATTAACTGAAAACTAAATGGCGTGTGGGTCTTGTCATGGCGCTTGTTGAGTGCAGTAAAATGACAGATTACCATTTGCCATCCACCCTTGCTGATGTTTTACCATCTATAAATGGCGTGCGTGCATGCTCTTCCATGGCTTACGGCCATACCACCCTGAATACGCCCGATCTCGTCCGATCTCGGAAGCTAAGCAGGGTCGGGCCGGGTCAGTACTTGGATGGGAGACCGCCTGGGAATACCCGGTGCTGTAAGCTTTTTATTCTCACCTTTCATCAGCAGAGGGCGCTGCTCCTCCTTTACTGGAGCCAGCTCCTTGGAAAACAGCACCAGTGGACAAACTCTCCTTTTTTTCCCTTTTTTTTCCTTTTTTTTTTTTTTTAATTTCTCAATGAGTATATGTGCATTAACTCAAAACTAAATGGCGTGTGGGTCTTGTCATGGTGCTTGTTGAGTGCAGGAAAATGACAGATTACCATTTGCCATCCACCCTTGCTGATGTTTTACCATCTATAAATGGCGTGCGTGCATGCTCTTCCATGGCTTACGGCCATACCACCCTGAATACGCCCGATCTCGTCCGATCTCGGAAGCTAAGCAGGGTCGGGCCGGGTCAGTACTTGGATGGGAGACCGCCTGGGAATACCCGGTGCTGTAAGCTTTTTATTCTCACCTTTCATCAGCAGAGGGCGCTGCTCCTCCTTTACTGGAGCCAGCTCCTTGGAAAACAGCACCAGTGGACAAACTCTCTTTTTTTTTTTGTTTTAATTTGTCAGTGAGTATATGTGCATTAACTGAAAACTAAATGGCGTGTGGGTCTTGTCATGGCGCTTGTTGAGTGCAGTAAAATGACAGATTACCATTTGCCATCCACCCTTGCTGATGTTTTACCATCTATAAATGGCGTGCGTGCATGCTCTTCCATGGCTTACGGCCATACCACCCTGAATACGCCCGATCTCGTCCGATCTCGGAAGCTAAGCAGGGTCGGGCCGGGTCAGTACTTGGATGGGAGACCGCCTGGGAATACCCGGTGCTGTAAGCTTTTTATTCTCACCTTTCATCAGCAGAGGGCGCTGCTCCTCCTTTACTGGAGCCAGCTCCTTGGAAAACAGCACCAGTGGACAAACTCTCCTTTTTTTCCCTTTTTTTTCCTTTTTTTTTTTTTTAATTTCTCAATGAGTATATGTGCATTAACTCAAAACTAAATGGCGTGTGGGTCTTGTCATGGTGCTTGTTGAGTGCAGTAAAATGACAGATTACCATTTGCCATCCACCCTTGCTGATGTTTTACCATCTATAAATGGCGTGCGTGCATGCTCTTCCATGGCTTACGGCCATACCACCCTGAATACGCCCGATCTCGTCCGATCTCGGAAGCTAAGCAGGGTCGGGCCGGGTCAGTACTTGGATGGGAGACCGCCTGGGAATACCCGGTGCTGTAAGCTTTTTATTCTCACCTTTCATCAGCAGAGGGCGCTGCTCCTCCTTTACTGGAGCCAGCTCCTTGGAAAACAGCACCAGTGGACAAACTCTCTTTCTTTTTTTTTTTTTAATTTGTCAGTGAGTATATGTGCATTAACTGAAAACTAAATGGCGTGTGGGTCTTGTCATGGTGCTTGTTGAGTGCAGTAAAATGACAGATTACCATTTGCCATCCACCCTTGCTGATGTTTTACCATCTATAAATGGCGTGCGTGCATGCTCTTCCATGGCTTACGGCCATACCACCCTGAATACGCCCGATCTCGTCCGATCTCGGAAGCTAAGCAGGGTCGGGCCGGGTCAGTACTTGGATGGGAGACCGCCTGGGAATACCCGGTGCTGTAAGCTTTTTATTCTCACCTTTCATCAGCAGAGGGCGCTGCTCCTCCTTTACTGGAGCCAGCTCCTTGGAAAACAGCACCAGTGGACAAACTCTCTTTTTTTTTTTCTTTTTTTTTTTTTTTTAATTTGTCAGTGAGTATATGTGCATTAACTGAAAAATAAATGGCGTGTGGGTCTTGTCATGGTGCTTGTTGAGTGCAGGAAAATGACAGATTACCATTTGCCATCCACCCTTGCTGATGTTTTACCATCTATAAATGGCGTGCGTGCATGCTCTTCCATGGCTTACGGCCATACCACCCTGAATACGCCCGATCTCGTCCGATCTCGGAAGCTAAGCAGGGTCGGGCCGGGTCAGTACTTGGATGGGAGACCGCCTGGGAATACCCGGTGCTGTAAGCTTTTTATTCTCACCTTTCATCAGCAGAGGGCGCTGCTCCTCCTTTACTGGAGCCAGCTCCTTGGAAAACAGCACCAGTGGACAAACTCTCTTTTTTTTTTTGTTTTAATTTGTCAGTGATTATATGTGCATTAACTGAAAACTAAATGGCGTGTGGGTCTTGTCATGGCGCTTGTTGAGTGCAGTAAAATGACAGATTACCATTTGCCATCCACCCTTGCTGATGTTTTACCATCTATAAATGGCGTGCGTGCATGCTCTTCCATGGCTTACGGCCATACCACCCTGAATACGCCCGATCTCGTCCGATCTCGGAAGCTAAGCAGGGTCGGGCCGGGTCAGTACTTGGATGGGAGACCGCCTGGGAATACCCGGTGCTGTAAGCTTTTTATTCTCACCTTTCATCAGCAGAGGGCGCTGCTCCTCCTTTACTGGAGCCAGCTCCTTGGAAAACAGCACCAGTGGACAAACTCTCCTTTTTTTCCCTTTTTTTTCCTTTTTTTTTTTTTTAATTTCTCAATGAGTATATGTGCATTAACTCAAAACTAAATGGCGTGTGGGTCTTGTCATGGCGCTTGTTGAGTGCAGTAAAATGACAGATTACCATTTGCCATCCACCCTTGCTGATGTTTTACCATCTATAAATGGCGTGCGTGCATGCTCTTCCATGGCTTACGGCCATACCACCCTGAATACGCCCGATCTCGTCCGATCTCGGAAGCTAAGCAGGGTCGGGCCGGGTCAGTACTTGGATGGGAGACCGCCTGGGAATACCCGGTGCTGTAAGCTTTTTATTCTCACCTTTCATCAGCAGAGGGCGCTGCTCCTCCTTTACTGGAGCCAGCTCCTTGGAAAACAGCACCAGTGGACAAACTCTCTTTTTTTTTTTCTTTTTTTTTTTTTTTTAATTTGTCAGTGAGTTTATGTGCATTAACTGAAAAATAAATGGCGTGTGGGTCTTGTCATGGTGCTTGTTGAGTGCAGGAAAATGACAGATTACCATTTGCCATCCACCCTTGCTGATGTTTTACCATCTATAAATGGCGTGCGTGCATGCTCTTCCATGGCTTACGGCCATACCACCCTGAATACGCCCGATCTCGTCCGATCTCGGAAGCTAAGCAGGGTCGGGCCGGGTCAGTACTTGGATGGGAGACCGCCTGGGAATACCCGGTGCTGTAAGCTTTTTATTCTCACCTTTCATCAGCAGAGGGCGCTGCTCCTCCTTTACTGGAGCCAGCTCCTTGGAAAACAGCACCAGTGGACAAACTCTCCTTTTTTTCCCTTTTTTTTCCTTTTTTGTTTTTTTTAATTTCTCAATGAGTATATGTGCATTAACTCAAAACTAAATGGCGTGTGGGTCTTGTCATGGTGCTTGTTGAGTGCAGGAAAATGACAGATTACCATTTGCCATCCACCCTTGCTGATGTTTTACCATCTATAAATGGCGTGCGTGCATGCTCTTCCATGGCTTACGGCCATACCACCCTGAATACGCCCGATCTCGTCCGATCTCGGAAGCTAAGCAGGGTCGGGCCGGGTCAGTACTTGGATGGGAGACCGCCTGGGAATACCCGGTGCTGTAAGCTTTTTATTCTCACCTTTCATCAGCAGAGGGCGCTGCTCCTCCTTTACTGGAGCCAGCTCCTTGGAAAACAGCACCAGTGGACAAACTCTCTTTTTTTTTTTGTTTTAATTTGTCAGTGAGTATATGTGCATTAACTGAAAACTAAATGGCGTGTGGGTCTTGTCATGGCGCTTGTTGAGTGCAGGAAAATGACAGATTACCATTTGCCATCCACCCTTGCTGATGTTTTACCATCTATAAATGGCGTGCGTGCATGCTCTTCCATGGCTTACGGCCATACCACCCTGAATACGCCCGATCTCGTCCGATCTCGGAAGCTAAGCAGGGTCGGGCCGGGTCAGTACTTGGATGGGAGACCGCCTGGGAATACCCGGTGCTGTAAGCTTTTTATTCTCACCTTTCATCAGCAGAGGGCGCTGCTCCTCCTTTACTGGAGCCAGCTCCTTGGAAAACAGCACCAGTGGACAAACTCTCTTTCTTTTTTTTTTTTTAATTTGTCAGTGAGTATATGTGCATTAACTGAAAACTAAATGGCGTGTGGGTCTTGTCATGGTGCTTGTTGAGTGCAGTAAAATGACAGATTACCATTTGCCATCCACCCTTGCTGATGTTTTACCATCTATAAATGGCGTGCGTGCATGCTCTTCCATGGCTTACGGCCATACCACCCTGAATACGCCCGATCTCGTCCGATCTCGGAAGCTAAGCAGGGTCGGGCCGGGTCAGTACTTGGATGGGAGACCGCCTGGGAATACCCGGTGCTGTAAGCTTTTTATTCTCACCTTTCATCAGCAGAGGGCGCTGCTCCTCCTTTACTGGAGCCAGCTCCTTGGAAAACAGCACCAGTGGACAAACTCTCTTTTTTTTTTTCTTTTTTTTTTTTTTTTAATTTGTCAGTGAGTATATGTGCATTAACTGAAAAATAAATGGCGTGTGGGTCTTGTCATGGTGCTTGTTGAGTGCAGGAAAATGACAGATTACCATTTGCCATCCACCCTTGCTGATGTTTTACCATCTATAAATGGCGTGCGTGCATGCTCTTCCATGGCTTACGGCCATACCACCCTGAATACGCCCGATCTCGTCCGATCTCGGAAGCTAAGCAGGGTCGGGCCGGGTCAGTACTTGGATGGGAGACCGCCTGGGAATACCCGGTGCTGTAAGCTTTTTATTCTCACCTTTCATCAGCAGAGGGCGCTGCTCCTCCTTTACTGGAGCCAGCTCCTTGGAAAACAGCACCAGTGGACAAACTCTCTTTTTTTTTTTGTTTTAATTTGTCAGTGATTATATGTGCATTAACTGAAAACTAAATGGCGTGTGGGTCTTGTCATGGCGCTTGTTGAGTGCAGTAAAATGACAGATTACCATTTGCCATCCACCCTTGCTGATGTTTTACCATCTATAAATGGCGTGCGTGCATGCTCTTCCATGGCTTACGGCCATACCACCCTGAATACGCCCGATCTCGTCCGATCTCGGAAGCTAAGCAGGGTCGGGCCGGGTCAGTACTTGGATGGGAGACCGCCTGGGAATACCCGGTGCTGTAAGCTTTTTATTCTCACCTTTCATCAGCAGAGGGCGCTGCTCCTCCTTTACTGGAGCCAGCTCCTTGGAAAACAGCACCAGTGGACAAACTCTCCTTTTTTTCCCTTTTTTTTCCTTTTTTTTTTTTTTAATTTCTCAATGAGTATATGTGCATTAACTCAAAACTAAATGGCGTGTGGGTCTTGTCATGGTGCTTGTTGAGTGCAGGAAAATGACAGATTACCATTTGCCATCCACCCTTGCTGATGTTTTACCATCTATAAATGGCGTGCGTGCATGCTCTTCCATGGCTTACGGCCATACCACCCTGAATACGCCCGATCTCGTCCGATCTCGGAAGCTAAGCAGGGTCGGGCCGGGTCAGTACTTGGATGGGAGACCGCCTGGGAATACCCGGTGCTGTAAGCTTTTTATTCTCACCTTTCATCAGCAGAGGGCGCTGCTCCTCCTTTACTGGAGCCAGCTCCTTGGAAAACAGCACCAGTGGACAAACTCTCTTTCTTTTTTTTGTTTTAATTTGTCAGTGAGTATATGTGCATTAACTGAAAACTAAATGGCGTGTGGGTCTTGTCATGGCGCTTGTTGAGTGCAGTAAAATGACAGATTACCATTTGCCATCCACCCTTGCTGATGTTTTACCATCTATAAATGGCGTGCGTGCATGCTCTTCCATGGCTTACGGCCATACCACCCTGAATACGCCCGATCTCGTCCGATCTCGGAAGCTAAGCAGGGTCGGGCCGGGTCAGTACTTGGATGGGAGACCGCCTGGGAATACCCGGTGCTGTAAGCTTTTTATTCTCACCTTTCATCAGCAGAGGGCGCTGCTCCTCCTTTACTGGAGCCAGCTCCTTGGAAAACAGCACCAGTGGACAAACTCTCTTTTTTTTTTTCTTTTTTTTTTTTTTTAATTTGTCAGTGAGTATATGTGCATTAACTGAAAAATAAATGGCGTGTGGGTCTTGTCATGGTGCTTGTTGAGTGCAGGAAAATGACAGATTACCATTTGCCATCCACCCTTGCTGATGTTTTACCATCTATAAATGGCGTGCGTGCATGCTCTTCCATGGCTTACGGCCATACCACCCTGAATACGCCCGATCTCGTCCGATCTCGGAAGCTAAGCAGGGTCGGGCCGGGTCAGTACTTGGATGGGAGACCGCCTGGGAATACCCGGTGCTGTAAGCTTTTTATTCTCACCTTTCATCAGCAGAGGGCGCTGCTCCTCCTTTACTGGAGCCAGCTCCTTGGAAAACAGCACCAGTGGACAAACTCTCCTTTTTTTCCCTTTTTTTTCCTTTTTTGTTTTTTTTAATTTCTCAATGAGTATATGTGCATTAACTCAAAACTAAATGGCGTGTGGGTCTTGTCATGGTGCTTGTTGAGTGCAGGAAAATGACAGATTACCATTTGCCATCCACCCTTGCTGATGTTTTACCATCTATAAATGGCGTGCGTGCATGCTCTTCCATGGCTTACGGCCATACCACCCTGAATACGCCCGATCTCGTCCGATCTCGGAAGCTAAGCAGGGTCGGGCCGGGTCAGTACTTGGATGGGAGACCGCCTGGGAATACCCGGTGCTGTAAGCTTTTTATTCTCACCTTTCATCAGCAGAGGGCGCTGCTCCTCCTTTACTGGAGCCAGCTCCTTGGAAAACAGCACCAGTGGACAAACTCTCTTTTTTTTTTTTGTTTTAATTTGTCAGTGAGTATATGTGCATTAACTGAAAACTAAATGGCGTGTGGGTCTTGTCATGGCGCTTGTTGAGTGCAGGAAAATGACAGATTACCATTTGCCATCCACCCTTGCTGATGTTTTACCATCTATAAATGGCGTGCGTGCATGCTCTTCCATGGCTTACGGCCATACCACCCTGAATACGCCCGATCTCGTCCGATCTCGGAAGCTAAGCAGGGTCGGGCCGGGTCAGTACTTGGATGGGAGACCGCCTGGGAATACCCGGTGCTGTAAGCTTTTTATTCTCACCTTTCATCAGCAGAGGGCGCTGCTCCTCCTTTACTGGAGCCAGCTCCTTGGAAAACAGCACCAGTGGACAAACTCTCTTTTTTTTTTTTTTTTTAATTTGTCAGTGAGTATATGTGCATTAACTGAAAAGTAAATGGCGTGTGGGTCTTGTCATGGCGCTTGTTGAGTGCAGGAAAATGACAGATTACCATTTGCCATCCACCCTTGCTGATGTTTTACCATCTATAAATGGCGTGCGTGCATGCTCTTCCATGGCTTACGGCCATACCACCCTGAATACGCCCGATCTCGTCCGATCTCGGAAGCTAAGCAGGGTCGGGCCGGGTCAGTACTTGGATGGGAGACCGCCTGGGAATACCTGGTGCTGTAAGCTTTTTATTCTCACCTTTCATCAGCAGAGGGCGCTGCTCCTCCTTTACTGGAGCCAGCTCCTTGGAAAACAGCACCAGTGGACAAACTCTCCTTTTTTTCCCTTTTTTTTTTTTTTTTTAATTTGTCAGTGAGTATATGTGCATTAACTCAAAACTAAATGGCGTGTGGGTCTTGTCATGGCGCTTGTTGAGTGCAGGAAAATGACAGATTACCATTTGCCATCCACCCTTGCTGATGTTTTACCATCTATAAATGGCGTGCGTGCATGCTCTTCCATGGCTTACGGCCATACCACCCTGAATACGCCCGATCTCGTCCGATCTCGGAAGCTAAGCAGGGTCGGGCCGGGTCAGTACTTGCATGGGAGACCGCCTGGGAATACCCGGTGCTGTAAGCTTTTTATTCTCACCTTTCATCAGCAGAGGGCGCTGCTCCTCCTTTACTGGAGCCAGCTCCTTGGAAAACAGCACCAGTGGACAAACTCTCTTTTTTTTTTTTTTTTAATTTGTCAGTGAGTATATGTGCATTAACTGAAAAGTAAATGGCGTGTGGGTCTTGTCATGGTGCTTGTTGAGTGCAGGAAAATGACAGATTACCATTTGCCATCCACCCTTGCTGATGTTTTACCATCTATAAATGGCGTGCGTGCATGCTCTTCCATGGCTTACGGCCATACCACCCTGAATATGCCCGATCTCGTCCGATCTCGGAAGCTAAGCAGGGTCGGGCCGGGTCAGTACTTGGATGGGAGACCGCCTGGGAATACCCGGTGCTGTAAGCTTTTTATTCTCACCTTTCATCAGCAGAGGGCGCTGCTCCTCCTTTACTGGAGCCAGCTCCTTGGAAAACAGTACCAGTGGACAAACTCTCCTTTTTTTCCCTTTTTTTTCCTTTTTTGTTTTTTTTAATTTCTCAATGAGTATGTGTGCATTAACTGAAAACTAAATGGCGTGTGGGTCTTGTCATGGTGCTTGTTGAGTGCAGGAAAATGACAGATTACCATTTGCCATCCACCCTTGCTGATGTTTTACCATCTATAAATGGCGTGCGTGCATGCTCTTCCATGGCTTACGGCCATACCACCCTGAATACGCCCGATCTCGTCCGATCTCGGAAGCTAAGCAGGGTCGGGCCGGGTCAGTACTTGGATGGGAGACCGCCTGGGAATACCCGGTGCTGTAAGCTTTTTATTCTCACCTTTCATCAGCAGAGGGCGCTGCTCCTCCTTTACTGGAGCCAGCTCCTTGGAAAACAGCACCAGTGGACAAACTCTCTTTTTTTTTTTTTTTTAATTTGTCAGTGAGTATATGTGCATTAACTGAAAAGTAAATGGCGTGTGGGTCTTGTCATGGTGCTTGTTGAGTGCAGGAAAATGACAGATTACCATTTGCCATCCACCCTTGCTGATGTTTTACCATCTATAAATGGCGTGCGTGCATGCTCTTCCATGGCTTACGGCCATACCACCCTGAATATGCCCGATCTCGTCCGATCTCGGAAGCTAAGCAGGGTCGGGCCGGGTCAGTACTTGGATGGGAGACCGCCTGGGAATACCCGGTGCTGTAAGCTTTTTATTCTCACCTTTCATCAGCAGAGGGCGCTGCTCCTCCTTTACTGGAGCCAGCTCCTTGGAAAACAGTACCAGTGGACAAACTCTCCTTTTTTTCCCTTTTTTTTCCTTTTTTGTTTTTTTTAATTTCTCAATGAGTATGTGTGCATTAACTGAAAACTAAATGGCGTGTGGGTCTTGTCATGGTGCTTGTTGAGTGCAGGAAAATGACAGATTACCATTTGCCATCCACCCTTGCTGATGTTTTACCATCTATAAATGGCGTGCGTGCATGCTCTTCCATGGCTTACGGCCATACCACCCTGAATACGCCCGATCTCGTCCGATCTCGGAAGCTAAGCAGGGTCGGGCCGGGTCAGTACTTGGATGGGAGACCGCCTGGGAATACCCGGTGCTGTAAGCTTTTTATTCTCACCTTTCATCAGCAGAGGGCGCTGCTCCTCCTTTACTGGAGCCAGCTCCTTGGAAAACAGCACCAGTGGACAAACTCTCTTTTTTTTTTTCTGTTTTTTTTTTTTTTAATTTGTCAGTGAGTATATGTGCATTAACTGAAAAATAAATGGCGTGTGGGTCTTGTCATGGTGCTTGTTGAGTGCAGGAAAATGACAGATTACCATTTGCCATCCACCCTTGCTGATGTTTTACCATCTATAAATGGCGTGCGTGCATGCTCTTCCATGGCTTACGGCCATACCACCCTGAATACGCCCGATCTCGTCCGATCTCGGAAGCTAAGCAGGGTCGGGCCGGGTCAGTACTTGGATGGGAGACCGCCTGGGAATACCCGGTGCTGTAAGCTTTTTATTCTCACCTTTCATCAGCAGAGGGCGCTGCTCCTCCTTTACTGGAGCCAGCTCCTTGGAAAACAGCACCAGTGGACAAACTCTCCTTTTTTTCCCTTTTTTTTCCTTTTTTGTTTTTTTTAATTTCTCAATGAGTATATGTGCATTAACTCAAAACTAAATGGCGTGTGGGTCTTGTCATGGTGCTTGTTGAGTGCAGGAAAATGACAGATTACCATTTGCCATCCACCCTTGCTGATGTTTTACCATCTATAAATGGCGTGCGTGCATGCTCTTCCATGGCTTACGGCCATACCACCCTGAATACGCCCGATCTCGTCCGATCTCGGAAGCTAAGCAGGGTCGGGCCGGGTCAGTACTTGGATGGGAGACCGCCTGGGAATACCCGGTGCTGTAAGCTTTTTATTCTCACCTTTCATCAGCAGAGGGCGCTGCTCCTCCTTTACTGGAGCCAGCTCCTTGGAAAACAGCACCAGTGGACAAACTCTCTTTTTTTTTTTGTTTTAATTTGTCAGTGAGTATATGTGCATTAACTGAAAACTAAATGGCGTGTGGGTCTTGTCATGGCGCTTGTTGAGTGCAGTAAAATGACAGATTACCATTTGCCATCCACCCTTGCTGATGTTTTACCATCTATAAATGGCGTGCGTGCATGCTCTTCCATGGCTTACGGCCATACCACCCTGAATACGCCCGATCTCGTCCGATCTCGGAAGCTAAGCAGGGTCGGGCCGGGTCAGTACTTGGATGGGAGACCGCCTGGGAATACCCGGTGCTGTAAGCTTTTTATTCTCACCTTTCATCAGCAGAGGGCGCTGCTCCTCCTTTACTGGAGCCAGCTCCTTGGAAAACAGCACCAGTGGACAAACTCTCCTTTTTTTCCCTTTTTTTTCCTTTTTTGTTTTTTTTAATTTCTCAATGAGTATATGTGCATTAACTCAAAACTAAATGGCGTGTGGGTCTTGTCATGGTGCTTGTTGAGTGCAGGAAAATGACAGATTACCATTTGCCATCCACCCTTGCTGATGTTTTACCATCTATAAATGGCGTGCGTGCATGCTCTTCCATGGCTTACGGCCATACCACCCTGAATACGCCCGATCTCGTCCGATCTCGGAAGCTAAGCAGGGTCGGGCCGGGTCAGTACTTGGATGGGAGACCGCCTGGGAATACCCGGTGCTGTAAGCTTTTTATTCTCACCTTTCATCAGCAGAGGGCGCTGCTCCTCCTTTACTGGAGCCAGCTCCTTGGAAAACAGCACCAGTGGACAAACTCTCTTTCTTTTTTTTGTTTTAATTTGTCAGTGAGTATATGTGCATTAACTGAAAACTAAATGGCGTGTGGGTCTTGTCATGGCGCTTGTTGAGTGCAGTAAAATGACAGATTACCATTTGCCATCCACCCTTGCTGATGTTTTACCATCTATAAATGGCGTGCGTGCATGCTCTTCCATGGCTTACGGCCATACCACCCTGAATACGCCCGATCTCGTCCGATCTCGGAAGCTAAGCAGGGTCGGGCCGGGTCAGTACTTGGATGGGAGACCGCCTGGGAATACCCGGTGCTGTAAGCTTTTTATTCTCACCTTTCATCAGCAGAGGGCGCTGCTCCTCCTTTACTGGAGCCAGCTCCTTGGAAAACAGCACCAGTGGACAAACTCTCTTTTTTTTTTTCTTTTTTTTTTTTTTTTAATTTGTCAGTGAGTATATGTGCATTAACTGAAAAATAAATGGCGTGTGGGTCTTGTCATGGTGCTTGTTGAGTGCAGGAAAATGACAGATTACCATTTGCCATCCACCCTTGCTGATGTTTTACCATCTATAAATGGCGTGCGTGCATGCTCTTCCATGGCTTACGGCCATACCACCCTGAATACGCCCGATCTCGTCCGATCTCGGAAGCTAAGCAGGGTCGGGCCGGGTCAGTACTTGGATGGGAGACCGCCTGGGAATACCCGGTGCTGTAAGCTTTTTATTCTCACCTTTCATCAGCAGAGGGCGCTGCTCCTCCTTTACTGGAGCCAGCTCCTTGGAAAACAGCACCAGTGGACAAACTCTCTTTTTTTTTTTTTTTCAATTTGTCAGTGAGTATATGTGCATTAACTGAAAAGTAAATGGCGTGTGGGTCTTGTCATGGTGCTTGTTGAGTGCAGGAAAATGACAGATTACCATTTGCCATCCACCCTTGCTGATGTTTTACCATCTATAAATGGCGTGCGTGCATGCTCTTCCATGGCTTACGGCCATACCACCCTGAATATGCCCGATCTCGTCCGATCTCGGAAGCTAAGCAGGGTCGGGCCGGGTCAGTACTTGGATGGGAGACCGCCTGGGAATACCCGGTGCTGTAAGCTTTTTATTCTCACCTTTCATCAGCAGAGGGCGCTGCTCCTCCTTTACTGGAGCCAGCTCCTTGGAAAACAGTACCAGTGGACAAACTCTCCTGTTTTTCCCTTTTTTTTCCTTTTTTGTTTTTTTTAATTTCTCAATGAGTATGTGTGCATTAACTCAAAACTAAATGGCGTGTGGGTCTTGTCATGGTGCTTGTTGAGTGCAGGAAAATGACAGATTACCATTTGCCATCCACCCTTGCTGATGTTTTACCATCTATAAATGGCGTGCGTGCATGCTCTTCCATGGCTTACGGCCATACCACCCTGAATACGCCCGATCTCGTCCAATCTCGGAAACTAAGCAGGGTCGGGCCGGGTCAGTACTTGGATGGGAGACCGCCTGGGAATACCCGGTGCTGTAAGCTTTTTATTCTCACCTTTCATCAGCAGAGGGCGCTGCTCCTCCTTTACTGGAGCCAGCTCCTTGGAAAACAGCACCAGTGGACAAACTCTCTTTTTTTTTTTCTTTTTTTTTTTTTTTAATTTGTCAGTGAGTATATGTGCATTAACTGAAAAATAAATGGCGTGTGGGTCTTGTCATGGTGCTTGTTGAGTGCAGGAAAATGACAGATTACCATTTGCCATCCACCCTTGCTGATGTTTTACCATCTATAAATGGCGTGCGTGCATGCTCTTCCATGGCTTACGGCCATACCACCCTGAATACGCCCGATCTCGTCCGATCTCGGAAGCTAAGCAGGGTCGGGCCGGGTCAGTACTTGGATGGGAGACCGCCTGGGAATACCCGGTGCTGTAAGCTTTTTATTCTCACCTTTCATCAGCAGAGGGCGCTGCTCCTCCTTTACTGGAGCCAGCTCCTTGGAAAACAGCACCAGTGGACAAACTCTCCTTTTTTTCCCTTTTTTTTCCTTTTTTGTTTTTTTTAATTTCTCAATGAGTATATGTGCATTAACTCAAAACTAAATGGCGTGTGGGTCTTGTCATGGTGCTTGTTGAGTGCAGGAAAATGACAGATTACCATTTGCCATCCACCCTTGCTGATGTTTTACCATCTATAAATGGCGTGCGTGCATGCTCTTCCATGGCTTACGGCCATACCACCCTGAATACGCCCGATCTCGTCCGATCTCGGAAGCTAAGCAGGGTCGGGCCGGGTCAGTACTTGGATGGGAGACCGCCTGGGAATACCTGGTGCTGTAAGCTTTTTATTCTCACCTTTCATCAGCAGAGGGCGCTGCTCCTCCTTTACTGGAGCAAGCTCCTTGGAAAACAGCACCAGTGGACAAACTCTCTTTTTTTTTTTTTTTTAATTTGTCAGTGAGTATATGTGCATTAACTGAAAAGTAAATGGCGTGTGGGTCTTGTCATGGCGCTTGTTGAGTGCAGGAAAATGACAGATTACCATTTGCCATCCACCCTTGCTGATGTTTTACCATCTATAAATGGCGTGCGTGCATGCTCTTCCATGGCTTACGGCCATACCATCCTGAATACGCCCGATCTCGTCCGATCTCGGAAGCTAAGCAGGGTCGGGCCGGGTCAGTACTTGGATGGGAGACCGCCTGGGAATACCTGGTGCTGTAAGCTTTTTATTCTCACCTTTCATCAGCAGAGGGCGCTGCTCCTCCTTTACTGGAGCCAGCTCCTTGGAAAACAGCACCAGTGGACAAACTCTCCTTTTTTTCCCTTTTTTTTTTTTTTTTTAATTTGTCAGTGAGTATATGTGCATTAACTCAAAACTAAATGGCGTGTGGGTCTTGTCATGGCGCTTGTTGAGTGCAGGAAAATGACAGATTACCATTTGCCATCCACCCTTGCTGATGTTTTACCATCTATAAATGGCGTGCGTGCATGCTCTTCCATGGCTTACGGCCATACCACCCTGAATACGCCCGATCTCGTCTGATCTCGGAAGCTAAGCAGGGTCGGGCCGGGTCAGTACTTGGATGGGAGACCGCCTGGGAATACCCGGTGCTGTAAGCTTTTTATTCTCACCTTTCATCAGCAGAGGGCGCTGCTCCTCCTTTACTGGAGCCAGCTCCTTGGAAAACAGCACCAGTGGACAAACTCTCTTTTTTTTTTTCTTTTTTTTTTTTTTTAATTTGTCAGTGAGTATATGTGCATTAACTGAAAAATAAATGGCGTGTGGGTCTTGTCATGGTGCTTGTTGAGTGCAGGAAAATGACAGATTACCATTTGCCATCCACCCTTGCTGATGTTTTACCATCTATAAATGGCGTGCGTGCATGCTCTTCCATGGCTTACGGCCATACCACCCTGAATACGCCCGATCTCGTCCGATCTCGGAAGCTAAGCAGGGTCGGGCCGGGTCAGTACTTGGATGGGAGACCGCCTGGGAATACCCGGTGCTGTAAGCTTTTTATTCTCACCTTTCATCAGCAGAGGGCGCTGCTCCTCCTTTACTGGAGCCAGCTCCTTGGAAAACAGCACCAGTGGACAAACTCTCCTTTTTTTCCCTTTTTTTTCCTTTTTTGTTTTTTTTTAATTTCTCAATGAGTATATGTGCATTAACTCAAAACTAAATGGCGTGTGGGTCTTGTCATGGTGCTTGTTGAGTGCAGGAAAATGACACATTACCATTTGCCATCCACCCTTGCTGATGTTTTACCATCTATAAATGGCGTGCGTGCATGCTCTTCCATGGCTTACGGCCATACCACCCTGAATACGCCCGATCTCGTCCGATCTCGGAAGCTAAGCAGGGTCGGGCCGGGTCAGTACTTGGATGGGAGACCGCCTGGGAATACCCGGTGCTGTAAGCTTTTTATTCTCACCTTTCATCAGCAGAGGGCGCTGCTCCTCCTTTACTGGAGCCAGCTCCTTGGAAAACAGCACCAGTGGACAAACTCTCTTTTTTTTTTTGTTTTAATTTGTCAGTGAGTATATGTGCATTAACTGAAAACTAAATGGCGTGTGGGTCTTGTCATGGCGCTTGTTGAGTGCAGTAAAATGACAGATTACCATTTGCCATCCACCCTTGCTGATGTTTTACCATCTATAAATGGCGTGCGTGCATGCTCTTCCATGGCTTACGGCCATACCACCCTGAATACGCCCGATCTCGTCCGATCTCGGAAGCTAAGCAGGGTCGGGCCGGGTCAGTACTTGGATGGGAGACCGCCTGGGAATACCCGGTGCTGTAAGCTTTTTATTCTCACCTTTCATCAGCAGAGGGCGCTGCTCCTCCTTTACTGGAGCAAGCTCCTTGGAAAACAGCACCAGTGGACAAACTCTCTTTTTTTTTTTTTTTTAATTTGTCAGTGAGTATATGTGCATTAACTGAAAAGTAAATGGCGTGTGGGTCTTGTCATGGCGCTTGTTGAGTGCAGGAAAATGACAGATTACCATTTGCCATCCACCCTTGCTGATGTTTTACCATCTATAAATGGCGTGCGTGCATGCTCTTCCATGGCTTACGGCCATACCACCCTGAATACGCCCGATCTCGTCCGATCTCGGAAGCTAAGCAGGGTCGGGCCGGGTCAGTACTTGGATGGGAGACCGCCTGGGAATACCTGGTGCTGTAAGCTTTTTATTCTCACCTTTCATCAGCAGAGGGCGCTGCTCCTCCTTTACTGGAGCCAGCTCCTTGGAAAACAGCACCAGTGGACAAACTCTCCTTTTTTTCCCTTTTTTTTTTTTTTTTTAATTTGTCAGTGAGTATATGTGCATTAACTCAAAACTAAATGGCGTGTGGGTCTTGTCATGGCGCTTGTTGAGTGCAGGAAAATGACAGATTACCATTTGCCATCCACCCTTGCTGATGTTTTACCATCTATAAATGGCGTGCGTGCATGCTCTTCCATGGCTTACGGCCATACCACCCTGAATACGCCCGATCTCGTCCGATCTCGGAAGCTAAGCAGGGTCGGGCCGGGTCAGTACTTGCATGGGAGACCGCCTGGGAATACCCGGTGCTGTAAGCTTTTTATTCTCACCTTTCATCAGCAGAGGGCGCTGCTCCTCCTTTACTGGAGCCAGCTCCTTGGAAAACAGCACCAGTGGACAAACTCTCTTTTTTTTTTTTTTTTAATTTGTCAGTGAGTATATGTGCATTAACTGAAAAGTAAATGGCGTGTGGGTCTTGTCATGGTGCTTGTTGAGTGCAGGAAAATGACAGATTACCATTTGCCATCCACCCTTGCTGATGTTTTACCATCTATAAATGGCGTGCGTGCATGCTCTTCCATGGCTTACGGCCATACCACCCTGAATATGCCCGATCTCGTCCGATCTCGGAAGCTAAGCAGGGTCGGGCCGGGTCAGTACTTGGATGGGAGACCGCCTGGGAATACCCGGTGCTGTAAGCTTTTTATTCTCACCTTTCATCAGCAGAGGGCGCTGCTCCTCCTTTACTGGAGCCAGCTCCTTGGAAAACAGTACCAGTGGACAAACTCTCCTTTTTTTCCCTTTTTTTTCCTTTTTTGTTTTTTTTAATTTCTCAATGAGTATGTGTGCATTAACTCAAAACTAAATGGCGTGTGGGTCTTGTCATGGTGCTTGTTGAGTGCAGGAAAATGACAGATTACCATTTGCCATCCACCCTTGCTGATGTTTTACCATCTATAAATGGCGTGCGTGCATGCTCTTCCATGGCTTACGGCCATACCACCCTGAATACGCCCGATCTCGTCCGATCTCGGAAGCTAAGCAGGGTCGGGCCGGGTCAGTACTTGGATGGGAGACCGCCTGGGAATACCCGGTGCTGTAAGCTTTTTATTCTCACCTTTCATCAGCAGAGGGCGCTGCTCCTCCTTTACTGGAGCCAGCTCCTTGGAAAACAGCACCAGTGGACAAACTCTCTTTTTTTTTTTCTGTTTTTTTTTTTTTTAATTTGTCAGTGAGTATATGTGCATTAACTGAAAAATAAATGGCGTGTGGGTCTTGTCATGGTGCTTGTTGAGTGCAGGAAAATGACAGATTACCATTTGCCATCCACCCTTGCTGATGTTTTACCATCTATAAATGGCGTGCGTGCATGCTCTTCCATGGCTTACGGCCATACCACCCTGAATACGCCCGATCTCGTCCGATCTCGGAAGCTAAGCAGGGTCGGGCCGGGTCAGTACTTGGATGGGAGACCGCCTGGGAATACCCGGTGCTGTAAGCTTTTTATTCTCACCTTTCATCAGCAGAGGGCGCTGCTCCTCCTTTACTGGAGCCAGCTCCTTGGAAAACAGCACCAGTGGACAAACTCTCCTTTTTTTCCCTTTTTTTTCCTTTTTTGTTTTTTTTAATTTCTCAATGAGTATATGTGCATTAACTCAAAACTAAATGGCGTGTGGGTCTTGTCATGGTGCTTGTTGAGTGCAGGAAAATGACAGATTACCATTTGCCATCCACCCTTGCTGATGTTTTACCATCTATAAATGGCGTGCGTGCATGCTCTTCCATGGCTTACGGCCATACCACCCTGAATACGCCCGATCTCGTCCGATCTCGGAAGCTAAGCAGGGTCGGGCCGGGTCAGTACTTGGATGGGAGACCGCCTGGGAATACCCGGTGCTGTAAGCTTTTTATTCTCACCTTTCATCAGCAGAGGGCGCTGCTCCTCCTTTACTGGAGCCAGCTCCTTGGAAAACAGCACCAGTGGACAAACTCTCTTTTTTTTTTTGTTTTAATTTGTCAGTGAGTATATGTGCATTAACTGAAAACTAAATGGCGTGTGGGTCTTGTCATGGCGCTTGTTGAGTGCAGTAAAATGACAGATTACCATTTGCCATCCACCCTTGCTGATGTTTTACCATCTATAAATGGCGTGCGTGCATGCTCTTCCATGGCTTACGGCCATACCACCCTGAATACGCCCGATCTCGTCCGATCTCGGAAGCTAAGCAGGGTCGGGCCGGGTCAGTACTTGGATGGGAGACCGCCTGGGAATACCCGGTGCTGTAAGCTTTTTATTCTCACCTTTCATCAGCAGAGGGCGCTGCTCCTCCTTTACTGGAGCCAGCTCCTTGGAAAACAGCACCAGTTGACAAACTCTCTTTTTTTTTTTTTTTTAATTTGTCAGTGAGTATATGTGCATTAACTGAAAAATAAATGGCGTGTGGGTCTTGTCATGGCGCTTGTTGAGTGCAGGAAAATGACAGATTACCATTTGCCATCCACCCTTGCTGATGTTTTACCATCTATAAATGGCGTGCGTGCATGCTCTTCCATGGCTTACGGCCATACCACCCTGAATACGCCCGATCTCGTCCGATCTCGGAAGCTAAGCAGGGTCGGGCCGGGTCAGTACTTGGATGGGAGACCGCCTGGGAATACCTGGTGCTGTAAGCTTTTTATTCTCACCTTTCATCAGCAGAGGGCGCTGCTCCTCCTTTACTGGAGCCAGCTCCTTGGAAAACAGCACCAGTGGACAAACTCTCCTTTTTTTCCCTTTTTTTTTTTTTTTTTAATTTGTCAGTGAGTATATGTGCATTAACTCAAAACTAAATGGCGTGTGGGTCTTGTCATGGCGCTTGTTGAGTGCAGGAAAATGACAGATTACCATTTGCCATCCACCCTTGCTGATGTTTTACCATCTATAAATGGCGTGCGTGCATGCTCTTCCATGGCTTACGGCCATACCACCCTGAATACGCCCGATCTCGTCCG
The DNA here is from genome assembly GCF_041903045.1 of Epinephelus lanceolatus. NCBI lineage: Eukaryota > Metazoa > Chordata > Actinopteri > Perciformes > Serranidae > Epinephelus > Epinephelus lanceolatus. Next base: position 31,810,788 of record NC_135755.1, on the reverse strand, counting down.
ATCTCGGAAGCTAAGCAGGGTCGGGCCGGGTCAGTACTTGCATGGGAGACCGCCTGGGAATACCCGGTGCTGTAAGCTTTTTATTCTCACCTTTCATCAGCAGAGGGCGCTGCTCCTCCTTTACTGGAGCCAGCTCCTTGGAAAACAGCACCAGTGGACAAACTCTCTTTTTTTTTTTTTTTAATTTGTCAGTGAGTATATGTACATTAACTGAAAAGTAAATGGCGTGTGGGTCTTGTCATGGTGCTTGTTGAGTGCAGGAAAATGACAGATTACCATTTGCCATCCACCCTTGCTGATGTTTTACCATCTATAAATGGCGTGCGTGCATGCTCTTCCATGGCTTACGGCCATACCACCCTGAATATGCCCGATCTCGTCCGATCTCGGAAGCTAAGCAGGGTCGGGCCGGGTCAGTACTTGGATGGGAGACCGCCTGGGAATACCCGGTGCTGTAAGCTTTTTATTCTCACCTTTCATCAGCAGAGGGCGCTGCTCCTCCTTTACTGGAGCCAGCTCCTTGGAAAACAGTACCAGTGGACAAACTCTCCTTTTTTTCCCTTTTTTTTCCTTTTTTGTTTTTTTTAATTTCTCAATGAGTATGTGTGCATTAACTCAAAACTAAATGGCGTGTGGGTCTTGTCATGGTGCTTGTTGAGTGCAGGAAAATGACAGATTACCATTTGCCATCCACCCTTGCTGATGTTTTACCATCTATAAATGGCGTGCGTGCATGCTCTTCCATGGCTTACGGCCATACCACCCTGAATACGCCCGATCTCGTCCGATCTCGGAAGCTAAGCAGGGTCGGGCCGGGTCAGTACTTGGATGGGAGACCGCCTGGGAATACCCGGTGCTGTAAGCTTTTTATTCTCACCTTTCATCAGCAGAGGGCGCTGCTCCTCCTTTACTGGAGCCAGCTCCTTGGAAAACAGCACCAGTGGACAAACTCTCTTTTTTTTTTTGTTTTAATTTGTCAGTGAGTATATGTGCATTAACTGAAAACTAAATGGCGTGTGGGTCTTGTCATGGCGCTTGTTGAGTGCAGTAAAATGACAGATTACCATTTGCCATCCACCCTTGCTGATGTTTTACCATCTATAAATGGCGTGCGTGCATGCTCTTCCATGGCTTACGGCCATACCACCCTGAATACGCCCGATCTCGTCCGATCTCGGAAGCTAAGCAGGGTCGGGCCGGGTCAGTACTTGGATGGGAGACCGCCTGGGAATACCCGGTGCTGTAAGCTTTTTATTCTCACCTTTCATCAGCAGAGGGCGCTGCTCCTCCTTTACTGGAGCCAGCTCCTTGGAAAACAGCACCAGTGGACAAACTCTCCTTTTTTTCCCTTTTTTTTCCTTTTTTGTTTTTTTTAATTTCTCAATGAGTATATGTGCATTAACTCAAAACTAAATGGCGTGTGGGTCTTGTCATGGTGCTTGTTGAGTGCAGGAAAATGACAGATTACCATTTGCCATCCACCCTTGCTGATGTTTTACCATCTATAAATGGCGTGCGTGCATGCTCTTCCATGGCTTACGGCCATACCACCCTGAATACGCCCGATCTCGTCCGATCTCGGAAGCTAAGCAGGGTCGGGCCGGGTCAGTACTTGGATGGGAGACCGCCTGGGAATACCCGGTGCTGTAAGCTTTTTATTCTCACCTTTCATCAGCAGAGGGCGCTGCTCCTCCTTTACTGGAGCCAGCTCCTTGGAAAACAGCACCAGTGGACAAACTCTCTTTTTTTTTTTTTTTTAATTTGTCAGTGAGTATATGTGCATTAACTGAAAAGTAAATGGCGTGTGGGTCTTGTCATGGCGCTTGTTGAGTGCAGGAAAATGACAGATTACCATTTGCCATCCACCCTTGCTGATGTTTTACCATCTATAAATGGCGTGCGTGCATGCTCTTCCATGGCTTACGGCCATACCACCCTGAATACGCCCGATCTCGTCCGATCTCGGAAGCTAAGCAGGGTCGGGCCGGGTCAGTACTTGGATGGGAGACCGCCTGGGAATACCTGGTGCTGTAAGCTTTTTATTCTCACCTTTCATCAGCAGAGGGCGCTGCTCCTCCTTTACTGGAGCCAGCTCCTTGGAAAACAGCACCAGTGGACAAACTCTCCTTTTTTTCCCTTTTTTTTTTTTTTTTTAATTTGTCAGTGAGTATATGTGCATTAACTCAAAACTAAATGGCGTGTGGGTCTTGTCATGGCGCTTGTTGAGTGCAGGAAAATGACAGATTACCATTTGCCATCCACCCTTGCTGATGTTTTACCATCTATAAATGGCGTGCGTGCATGCTCTTCCATGGCTTACGGCCATACCACCCTGAATACGCCCGATCTCGTCCGATCTCGGAAGCTAAGCAGGGTCGGGCCGGGTCAGTACTTGCATGGGAGACCGCCTGGGAATACCCGGTGCTGTAAGCTTTTTATTCTCACCTTTCATCAGCAGAGGGCACTGCTCCTCCTTTACTGGAGCCAGCTCCTTGGAAAACAGCACCAGTGGACAAACTCTCTTTTTTTTTTTTTTTTAATTTGTCAGTGAGTATATGTGCATTAACTGAAAAGTAAATGGCGTGTGGGTCTTGTCATGGTGCTTGTTGAGTGCAGGAAAATGACAGATTACCATTTGCCATCCACCCTTGCTGATGTTTTACCATCTATAAATGGCGTGCGTGCATGCTCTTCCATGGCTTACGGCCATACCACCCTGAATATGCCCGATCTCGTCCGATCTCGGAAGCTAAGCAGGGTCGGGCCGGGTCAGTACTTGGATGGGAGACCGCCTGGGAATACCTGGTGCTGTAAGCTTTTTATTCTCACCTTTCATCAGCAGAGGGCGCTGCTCCTCCTTTACTGGAGCCAGCTCCTTGGAAAACAGTACCAGTGGACAAACTCTCCTTTTTTTCCCTTTTTTTTCCTTTTTTGTTTTTTTTAATTTCTCAATGAGTATGTGTGCATTAACTCAAAACTAAATGGCGTGTGGGTCTTGTCATGGTGCTTGTTGAGTGCAGGAAAATGACAGATTACCATTTGCCATCCACCCTTGCTGATGTTTTACCATCTATAAATGGCGTGCGTGCATGCTCTTCCATGGCTTACGGCCATACCACCCTGAATACGCCCGATCTCGTCCGATCTCGGAAGCTAAGCAGGGTCGGGCCGGGTCAGTACTTGGATGGGAGACCGCCTGGGAATACCCGGTGCTGTAAGCTTTTTATTCTCACCTTTCATCAGCAGAGGGCGCTGCTCCTCCTTTACTGGAGCCAGCTCCTTGGAAAACAGCACCAGTGGACAAACTCTCTTTTTTTTTTTCTGTTTTTTTTTTTTTTAATTTGTCAGTGAGTATATGTGCATTAACTGAAAAATAAATGGCGTGTGGGTCTTGTCATGGTGCTTGTTGAGTGCAGGAAAATGACAGATTACCATTTGCCATCCACCCTTGCTGATGTTTTACCATCTATAAATGGCGTGCGTGCATGCTCTTCCATGGCTTACGGCCATACCACCCTGAATACGCCCGATCTCGTCCGATCTCGGAAGCTAAGCAGGGTCGGGCCGGGTCAGTACTTGGATGGGAGACCGCCTGGGAATACCCGGTGCTGTAAGCTTTTTATTCTCACCTTTCATCAGCAGAGGGCGCTGCTCCTCCTTTACTGGAGCCAGCTCCTTGGAAAACAGCACCAGTGGACAAACTCTCCTTTTTTTCCCTTTTTTTTCCTTTTTTGTTTTTTTTAATTTCTCAATGAGTATATGTGCATTAACTCAAAACTAAATGGCGTGTGGGTCTTGTCATGGTGCTTGTTGAGTGCAGGAAAATGACAGATTACCATTTGCCATCCACCCTTGCTGATGTTTTACCATCTATAAATGGCGTGCGTGCATGCTCTTCCATGGCTTACGGCCATACCACCCTGAATACGCCCGATCTCGTCCGATCTCGGAAGCTAAGCAGGGTCGGGCCGGGTCAGTACTTGGATGGGAGACCGCCTGGGAATACCCGGTGCTGTAAGCTTTTTATTCTCACCTTTCATCAGCAGAGGGCGCTGCTCCTCCTTTACTGGAGCCAGCTCCTTGGAAAACAGCACCAGTGGACAAACTCTCTTTTTTTTTTTGTTTTAATTTGTCAGTGAGTATATGTGCATTAACTGAAAACTAAATGGCGTGTGGGTCTTGTCATGGCGCTTGTTGAGTGCAGTAAAATGACAGATTACCATTTGCCATCCACCCTTGCTGATGTTTTACCATCTATAAATGGCGTGCGTGCATGCTCTTCCATGGCTTACGGCCATACCACCCTGAATACGCCCGATCTCGTCCGATCTCGGAAGCTAAGCAGGGTCGGGCCGGGTCAGTACTTGGATGGGAGACCGCCTGGGAATACCCGGTGCTGTAAGCTTTTTATTCTCACCTTTCATCAGCAGAGGGCGCTGCTCCTCCTTTACTGGAGCCAGCTCCTTGGAAAACAGCACCAGTTGACAAACTCTCTTTTTTTTTTTTTTTTAATTTGTCAGTGAGTATATGTGCATTAACTGAAAAATAAATGGCGTGTGGGTCTTGTCATGGCGCTTGTTGAGTGCAGGAAAATGACAGATTACCATTTGCCATCCACCCTTGCTGATGTTTTACCATCTATAAATGGCGTGCGTGCATGCTCTTCCATGGCTTACGGCCATACCACCCTGAATACGCCCGATCTCGTCCGATCTCGGAAGCTAAGCAGGGTCGGGCCGGGTCAGTACTTGGATGGGAGACCGCCTGGGAATACCTGGTGCTGTAAGCTTTTTATTCTCACCTTTCATCAGCAGAGGGCGCTGCTCCTCCTTTACTGGAGCCAGCTCCTTGGAAAACAGCACCAGTGGACAAACTCTCCTTTTTTTCCCTTTTTTTTTTTTTTTTTAATTTGTCAGTGAGTATATGTGCATTAACTCAAAACTAAATGGCGTGTGGGTCTTGTCATGGCGCTTGTTGAGTGCAGGAAAATGACAGATTACCATTTGCCATCCACCCTTGCTGATGTTTTACCATCTATAAATGGCGTGCGTGCATGCTCTTCCATGGCTTACGGCCATACCACCCTGAATACGCCCGATCTCGTCCGATCTCGGAAGCTAAGCAGGGTCGGGCCGGGTCAGTACTTGCATGGGAGACCGCCTGGGAATACCCGGTGCTGTAAGCTTTTTATTCTCACCTTTCATCAGCAGAGGGCGCTGCTCCTCCTTTACTGGAGCCAGCTCCTTGGAAAACAGCACCAGTGGACAAACTCTCTTTTTTTTTTTTTTTTAATTTGTCAGTGAGTATATGTACATTAACTGAAAAGTAAATGGCGTGTGGGTCTTGTCATGGTGCTTGTTGAGTGCAGGAAAATGACAGATTACCATTTGCCATCCACCCTTGCTGATGTTTTACCATCTATAAATGGCGTGCGTGCATGCTCTTCCATGGCTTACGGCCATACCACCCTGAATATGCCCGATCTCGTCCGATCTCGGAAGCTAAGCAGGGTCGGGCCGGGTCAGTACTTGGATGGGAGACCGCCTGGGAATACCCGGTGCTGTAAGCTTTTTATTCTCACCTTTCATCAGCAGAGGGCGCTGCTCCTCCTTTACTGGAGCCAGCTCCTTGGAAAACAGTACCAGTGGACAAACTCTCCTTTTTTTCCCTTTTTTTTCCTTTTTTGTTTTTTTTAATTTCTCAATGAGTATGTGTGCATTAACTCAAAACTAAATGGCGTGTGGGTCTTGTCATGGTGCTTGTTGAGTGCAGGAAAATGACAGATTACCATTTGCCATCCACCCTTGCTGATGTTTTACCATCTATAAATGGCGTGCGTGCATGCTCTTCCATGGCTTACGGCCATACCACCCTGAATACGCCCGATCTCGTCCGATCTCGGAAGCTAAGCAGGGTCGGGCCGGGTCAGTACTTGGATGGGAGACCGCCTGGGAATACCCGGTGCTGTAAGCTTTTTATTCTCACCTTTCATCAGCAGAGGGCGCTGCTCCTCCTTTACTGGAGCCAGCTCCTTGGAAAACAGCACCAGTGGACAAACTCTCTTTTTTTTTTTGTTTTAATTTGTCAGTGAGTATATGTGCATTAACTGAAAACTAAATGGCGTGTGGGTCTTGTCATGGCGCTTGTTGAGTGCAGTAAAATGACAGATTACCATTTGCCATCCACCCTTGCTGATGTTTTACCATCTATAAATGGCGTGCGTGCATGCTCTTCCATGGCTTACGGCCATACCACCCTGAATACGCCCGATCTCGTCCGATCTCGGAAGCTAAGCAGGGTCGGGCCGGGTCAGTACTTGGATGGGAGACCGCCTGGGAATACCCGGTGCTGTAAGCTTTTTATTCTCACCTTTCATCAGCAGAGGGCGCTGCTCCTCCTTTACTGGAGCCAGCTCCTTGGAAAACAGCACCAGTGGACAAACTCTCCTTTTTTTCCCTTTTTTTTCCTTTTTTGTTTTTTTTAATTTCTCAATGAGTATATGTGCATTAACTCAAAACTAAATGGCGTGTGGGTCTTGTCATGGTGCTTGTTGAGTGCAGGAAAATGACAGATTACCATTTGCCATCCACCCTTGCTGATGTTTTACCATCTATAAATGGCGTGCGTGCATGCTCTTCCATGGCTTACGGCCATACCACCCTGAATACGCCCGATCTCGTCCGATCTCGGAAGCTAAGCAGGGTCGGGCCGGGTCAGTACTTGGATGGGAGACCGCCTGGGAATACCCGGTGCTGTAAGCTTTTTATTCTCACCTTTCATCAGCAGAGGGCGCTGCTCCTCCTTTACTGGAGCCAGCTCCTTGGAAAACAGCACCAGTGGACAAACTCTCTTTTTTTTTTTTTTTTAATTTGTCAGTGAGTATATGTGCATTAACTGAAAACTAAATGGCGTGTGGGTCTTGTCATGGCGCTTGTTGAGTGCAGGAAAATGACAGATTACCATTTGCCATCCACCCTTGCTGATGTTTTACCATCTATAAATGGCGTGCGTGCATGCTCTTCCATGGCTTACGGCCATACCACCCTGAATACGCCCGATCTCGTCCGATCTCGGAAGCTAAGCAGGGTCGGGCCGGGTCAGTACTTGGATGGGAGACCGCCTGGGAATACCTGGTGCTGTAAGCTTTTTATTCTCACCTTTCATCAGCAGAGGGCGCTGCTCCTCCTTTACTGGAGCCAGCTCCTTGGAAAACAGCACCAGTGGACAAACTCTCCTTTTTTTCCCTTTTTTTTTTTTTTTTTAATTTGTCAGTGAGTATATGTGCATTAACTCAAAACTAAATGGCGTGTGGGTCTTGTCATGGCGCTTGTTGAGTGCAGGAAAATGACAGATTACCATTTGCCATCCACCCTTGCTGATGTTTTACCATCTATAAATGGCGTGCGTGCATGCTCTTCCATGGCTTACGGCCATACCACCCTGAATACGCCCGATCTCGTCCGATCTCGGAAGCTAAGCAGGGTCGGGCCGGGTCAGTACTTGCATGGGAGACCGCCTGGGAATACCCGGTGCTGTAAGCTTTTTATTCTCACCTTTCATCAGCAGAGGGCACTGCTCCTCCTTTACTGGAGCCAGCTCCTTGGAAAACAGCACCAGTGGACAAACTCTCTTTTTTTTTTTTTTTTAATTTGTCAGTGAGTATATGTGCATTAACTGAAAAGTAAATGGCGTGTGGGTCTTGTCATGGTGCTTGTTGAGTGCAGGAAAATGACAGATTACCATTTGCCATCCACCCTTGCTGATGTTTTACCATCTATAAATGGCGTGCGTGCATGCTCTTCCATGGCTTACGGCCATACCACCCTGAATATGCCCGATCTCGTCCGATCTCGGAAGCTAAGCAGGGTCGGGCCGGGTCAGTACTTGGATGGGAGACCGCCTGGGAATACCTGGTGCTGTAAGCTTTTTATTCTCACCTTTCATCAGCAGAGGGCGCTGCTCCTCCTTTACTGGAGCCAGCTCCTTGGAAAACAGTACCAGTGGACAAACTCTCCTTTTTTTCCCTTTTTTTTCCTTTTTTGTTTTTTTTAATTTCTCAATGAGTATGTGTGCATTAACTCAAAACTAAATGGCGTGTGGGTCTTGTCATGGTGCTTGTTGAGTGCAGGAAAATGACAGATTACCATTTGCCATCCACCCTTGCTGATGTTTTACCATCTATAAATGGCGTGCGTGCATGCTCTTCCATGGCTTACGGCCATACCACCCTGAATACGCCCGATCTCGTCCGATCTCGGAAGCTAAGCAGGGTCGGGCCGGGTCAGTACTTGGATGGGAGACCGCCTGGGAATACCCGGTGCTGTAAGCTTTTTATTCTCACCTTTCATCAGCAGAGGGCGCTGCTCCTCCTTTACTGGAGCCAGCTCCTTGGAAAACAGCACCAGTGGACAAACTCTCTTTTTTTTTTTCTGTTTTTTTTTTTTTTAATTTGTCAGTGAGTATATGTGCATTAACTGAAAAATAAATGGCGTGTGGGTCTTGTCATGGTGCTTGTTGAGTGCAGGAAAATGACAGATTACCATTTGCCATCCACCCTTGCTGATGTTTTACCATCTATAAATGGCGTGCGTGCATGCTCTTCCATGGCTTACGGCCATACCACCCTGAATACGCCCGATCTCGTCCGATCTCGGAAGCTAAGCAGGGTCGGGCCGGGTCAGTACTTGGATGGGAGACCGCCTGGGAATACCCGGTGCTGTAAGCTTTTTATTCTCACCTTTCATCAGCAGAGGGCGCTGCTCCTCCTTTACTGGAGCCAGCTCCTTGGAAAACAGCACCAGTGGACAAACTCTCCTTTTTTTCCCTTTTTTTTCCTTTTTTGTTTTTTTTAATTTCTCAATGAGTATATGTGCATTAACTCAAAACTAAATGGCGTGTGGGTCTTGTCATGGTGCTTGTTGAGTGCAGGAAAATGACAGATTACCATTTGCCATCCACCCTTGCTGATGTTTTACCATCTATAAATGGCGTGCGTGCATGCTCTTCCATGGCTTACGGCCATACCACCCTGAATACGCCCGATCTCGTCCGATCTCGGAAGCTAAGCAGGGTCGGGCCGGGTCAGTACTTGGATGGGAGACCGCCTGGGAATACCCGGTGCTGTAAGCTTTTTATTCTCACCTTTCATCAGCAGAGGGCGCTGCTCCTCCTTTACTGGAGCCAGCTCCTTGGAAAACAGCACCAGTGGACAAACTCTCTTTTTTTTTTTGTTTTAATTTGTCAGTGAGTATATGTGCATTAACTGAAAACTAAATGGCGTGTGGGTCTTGTCATGGCGCTTGTTGAGTGCAGTAAAATGACAGATTACCATTTGCCATCCACCCTTGCTGATGTTTTACCATCTATAAATGGCGTGCGTGCATGCTCTTCCATGGCTTACGGCCATACCACCCTGAATACGCCCGATCTCGTCCGATCTCGGAAGCTAAGCAGGGTCGGGCCGGGTCAGTACTTGGATGGGAGACCGCCTGGGAATACCCGGTGCTGTAAGCTTTTTATTCTCACCTTTCATCAGCAGAGGGCGCTGCTCCTCCTTTACTGGAGCCAGCTCCTTGGAAAACAGCACCAGTGGACAAACTCTCTTTTTTTTTTTTTTTTAATTTGTCAGTGAGTATATGTGCATTAACTGAAAAATAAATGGCGTGTGGGTCTTGTCATGGCGCTTGTTGAGTGCAGGAAAATGACAGATTACCATTTGCCATCCACCCTTGCTGATGTTTTACCATCTATAAATGGCGTGCGTGCATGCTCTTCCATGGCTTACGGCCATACCACCCTGAATACGCCCGATCTCGTCCGATCTCGGAAGCTAAGCAGGGTCGGGCCGGGTCAGTACTTGGATGGGAGACCGCCTGGGAATACCTGGTGCTGTAAGCTTTTTATTCTCACCTTTCATCAGCAGAGGGCGCTGCTCCTCCTTTACTGGAGCCAGCTCCTTGGAAAACAGCACCAGTGGACAAACTCTCCTTTTTTTCCCTTTTTTTTTTTTTTTTTAATTTGTCAGTGAGTATATGTGCATTAACTCAAAACTAAATGGCGTGTGGGTCTTGTCATGGCGCTTGTTGAGTGCAGGAAAATGACAGATTACCATTTGCCATCCACCCTTGCTGATGTTTTACCATCTATAAATGGCGTGCGTGCATGCTCTTCCATGGCTTACGGCCATACCACCCTGAATACGCCCGATCTCGTCCGATCTCGGAAGCTAAGCAGGGTCGGGCCGGGTCAGTACTTGCATGGGAGACCGCCTGGGAATACCCGGTGCTGTAAGCTTTTTATTCTCACCTTTCATCAGCAGAGGGCGCTGCTCCTCCTTTACTGGAGCCAGCTCCTTGGAAAACAGCACCAGTGGACAAACTCTCTTTTTTTTTTTTTTTTAATTTGTCAGTGAGTATATGTACATTAACTGAAAAGTAAATGGCGTGTGGGTCTTGTCATGGTGCTTGTTGAGTGCAGGAAAATGACAGATTACCATTTGCCATCCACCCTTGCTGATGTTTTACCATCTATAAATGGCGTGCGTGCATGCTCTTCCATGGCTTACGGCCATACCACCCTGAATATGCCCGATCTCGTCCGATCTCGGAAGCTAAGCAGGGTCGGGCCGGGTCAGTACTTGGATGGGAGACCGCCTGGGAATACCCGGTGCTGTAAGCTTTTTATTCTCACCTTTCATCAGCAGAGGGCGCTGCTCCTCCTTTACTGGAGCCAGCTCCTTGGAAAACAGTACCAGTGGACAAACTCTCCTTTTTTTCCCTTTTTTTTCCTTTTTTGTTTTTTTTAATTTCTCAATGAGTATGTGTGCATTAACTCAAAACTAAATGGCGTGTGGGTCTTGTCATGGTGCTTGTTGAGTGCAGGAAAATGACAGATTACCATTTGCCATCCACCCTTGCTGATGTTTTACCATCTATAAATGGCGTGCGTGCATGCTCTTCCATGGCTTACGGCCATACCACCCTGAATACGCCCGATCTCGTCCGATCTCGGAAGCTAAGCAGGGTCGGGCCGGGTCAGTACTTGGATGGGAGACCGCCTGGGAATACCCGGTGCTGTAAGCTTTTTATTCTCACCTTTCATCAGCAGAGGGCGCTGCTCCTCCTTTACTGGAGCCAGCTCCTTGGAAAACAGCACCAGTGGACAAACTCTCTTTTTTTTTTTGTTTTAATTTGTCAGTGAGTATATGTGCATTAACTGAAAACTAAATGGCGTGTGGGTCTTGTCATGGCGCTTGTTGAGTGCAGTAAAATGACAGATTACCATTTGCCATCCACCCTTGCTGATGTTTTACCATCTATAAATGGCGTGCGTGCATGCTCTTCCATGGCTTACGGCCATACCACCCTGAATACGCCCGATCTCGTCCGATCTCGGAAGCTAAGCAGGGTCGGGCCGGGTCAGTACTTGGATGGGAGACCGCCTGGGAATACCCGGTGCTGTAAGCTTTTTATTCTCACCTTTCATCAGCAGAGGGCGCTGCTCCTCCTTTACTGGAGCCAGCTCCTTGGAAAACAGCACCAGTGGACAAACTCTCCTTTTTTTCCCTTTTTTTTCCTTTTTTGTTTTTTTTAATTTCTCAATGAGTATATGTGCATTAACTCAAAACTAAATGGCGTGTGGGTCTTGTCATGGTGCTTGTTGAGTGCAGGAAAATGACAGATTACCATTTGCCATCCACCCTTGCTGATGTTTTACCATCTATAAATGGCGTGCGTGCATGCTCTTCCATGGCTTACGGCCATACCACCCTGAATACGCCCGATCTCGTCCGATCTCGGAAGCTAAGCAGGGTCGGGCCGGGTCAGTACTTGGATGGGAGACCGCCTGGGAATACCCGGTGCTGTAAGCTTTTTATTCTCACCTTTCATCAGCAGAGGGCGCTGCTCCTCCTTTACTGGAGCCAGCTCCTTGGAAAACAGCACCAGTGGACAAACTCTCTTTTTTTTTTTGTTTTAATTTGTCAGTGAGTATATGTGCATTAACTGAAAACTAAATGGCGTGTGGGTCTTGTCATGGCGCTTGTTGAGTGCAGTAAAATGACAGATTACCATTTGCCATCCACCCTTGCTGATGTTTTACCATCTATAAATGGCGTGCGTGCATGCTCTTCCATGGCTTACGGCCATACCACCCTGAATACGCCCGATCTCGTCCGATCTCGGAAGCTAAGCAGGGTCGGGCCGGGTCAGTACTTGGATGGGAGACCGCCTGGGAATACCCGGTGCTGTAAGCTTTTTATTCTCACCTTTCATCAGCAGAGGGCGCTGCTCCTCCTTTACTGGAGCCAGCTCCTTGGAAAACAGCACCAGTGGACAAACTCTCTTTTTTTTTTTTTTTTAATTTGTCAGTGAGTATATGTGCATTAACTGAAAAGTAAATGGCGTGTGGGTCTTGTCATGGCGCTTGTTGAGTGCAGGAAAATGACAGATTACCATTTGCCATCCACCCTTGCTGATGTTTTACCATCTATAAATGGCGTGCGTGCATGCTCTTCCATGGCTTACGGCCATACCACCCTGAATACGCCCGATCTCGTCCGATCTCGGAAGCTAAGCAGGGTCGGGCCGGGTCAGTACTTGGATGGGAGACCGCCTGGGAATACCTGGTGCTGTAAGCTTTTTATTCTCACCTTTCATCAGCAGAGGGCGCTGCTCCTCCTTTACTGGAGCCAGCTCCTTGGAAAACAGCACCAGTGGACAAACTCTCCTTTTTTTCCCTTTTTTTTTTTTTTTTTAATTTGTCAGTGAGTATATGTGCATTAACTCAAAACTAAATGGCGTGTGGGTCTTGTCATGGCGCTTGTTGAGTGCAGGAAAATGACAGATTACCATTTGCCATCCACCCTTGCTGATGTTTTACCATCTATAAATGGCGTGCGTGCATGCTCTTCCATGGCTTACGGCCATACCACCCTGAATACGCCCGATCTCGTCCGATCTCGGAAGCTAAGCAGGGTTGGGCCGGGTCAGTACTTGGATGGGAGACTGCCTGGGAATACCCGGTGCTGTAAGCTTTTTATTCTCACCTTTCATCAGCAAAGGGCGCTGCTCCTCCTTTACTGGAGCCAGCTCCTTGGAAAACAGCACCAGTGGACAAACTCTCTTTTTTTTTTTTTTTAATTTGTCAGTGAGTATATGTGCATTAACTGAAAACTAAATGGCGTGTGGGTCTTGTCATGGCGCTTGTTGAGTGCAGGAAAATAACAGATTACCATTTGCCATCCACCCTTGCTGATGTTTTACCATCTATAAATGGCGTGCGTGCATGCTCTTCCATGGCTTACGGCCATACCACCCTGAATACGCCCGATCTCGTCCGATCTCGGAAGCTAAGCAGGGTCGGGCCGGGTCAGTACTTGGATGGGAGACCGCCTGGGAATACCCGGTGCTGTAAGCTTTTTATTCTCACCTTTCATCAGCAGAGGGCGCTGCTCCTCCTTTACTGGAGCCAGCTCCTTGGAAAACAGCACCAGTGGACAAACTCTCCTTTTTTTCCCTTTTTTTTTTTTTTTTTAATTTGTCAGTGAGTATATGTGCATTAACTCAAAACTAAATGGCATGTGGGTCTTGTCATGGTGCTTGTTGAGTGCAGGAAAATGACAGATTACCATTTGCCATCCACCCTTGCTGATGTTTTACCATCTATAAATGGCGTGCGTGCATGCTCTTCCGTGGCTTACGGCCATACCACCCTGAATACGCCCGATCTCGTCCGATCTCGGAAGCTAAGCAGGGTCGGGCCGGGTCAGTACTTGGATGGGAGACCGCCTGGGAATACCCGGTGCTGTAAGCTTTTTATTCTCACCTTTCATCAGCAGAGGGCGCTGCTCCTCCTTTACTGGAGCCAGCTCCTTGGAAAACAGTACCAGTGGACAAACTCTCCTGTTTTTCCCTTTTTTTTCCTTTTTTGTTTTTTTTAATTTCTCAATGAGTATGTGTGCATTAACTCAAAACTAAATGGCGTGTGGGTCTTGTCATGGTGCTTGTTGAGTGCAGTAAAATGACAGATTACCATTTGCCATCCACCCTTGCTGATGTTTTACCATCTATAAATGGCGTGCGTGCATGCTCTTCCATGGCTTACGGCCATACCACCCTGAATACGCCCGATCTCGTCCGATCTCGGAAGCTAAGCAGGGTCGGGCCGGGTCAGTACTTGGATGGGAGACCGCCTGGGAATACCCGGTGCTGTAAGCTTTTTATTCTCACCTTTCATCAGCAGAGGGCGCTGCTCCTCCTTTACTGGAGCCAGCTCCTTGGAAAACAGCACCAGTGGACAAACTCTCTTTTTTTTTTTTTTTTAATTTGTCAGTGAGTATATGTGCATTAACTGAAAACTAAATGGCGTGTGGGTCTTGTCATGGCGCTTGTTGAGTGCAGGAAAATGACAGATTACCATTTGCCATCCACCCTTGCTGATGTTTTACCATCTATAAATGGCGTGCGTGCATGCTCTTCCATGGCTTACGGCCATACCACCCTGAATACGCCCGATCTCGTCCGATCTCGGAAGCTAAGCAGGGTCGGGCCGGGTCAGTACTTGGATGGGAGACCGCCTGGGAATACCCGGTGCTGTAAGCTTTTTATTCTCACCTTTCATCAGCAGAGGGCGCTGCTCCTCCTTTACTGGAGCCAGCTCCTTGGAAAACAGCACCAGTGGACAAACTCTCCTTTTTTTCCCTTTTTTTTCCTTTTTTGTTTTTTTTAATTTCTCAATGAGTATATGTGCATTAACTCAAAACTAAATGGCGTGTGGGTCTTGTCATGGTGCTTGTTGAGTGCAGGAAAATGACAGATTACCATTTGCCATCCACCCTTGCTGATGTTTTACCATCTATAAATGGCGTGCGTGCATGCTCTTCCATGGCTTACGGCCATACCACCCTGAATACGCCCGATCTCGTCCGATCTCGGAAGCTAAGCAGGGTCGGGCCGGGTCAGTACTTGGATGGGAGACCGCCTGGGAATACCCGGTGCTGTAAGCTTTTTATTCTCACCTTTCATCAGCAGAGGGCGCTGCTCCTCCTTTACTGGAGCCAGCTCCTTGGAAAACAGCACCAGTGGACAAACTCTCTTTTTTTTTTTTTTTAATTTGTCAGTGAGTATATGTGCATTAACTGAAAACTAAATGGCGTGTGGGTCTTGTCATGGCGCTTGTTGAGTGCAGGAAAATAACAGATTACCATTTGCCATCCACCCTTGCTGATGTTTTACCATCTATAAATGGCGTGCGTGCATGCTCTTCCATGGCTTACGGCCATACCACCCTGAATACGCCCGATCTCGTCCGATCTCGGAAGCTAAGCAGGGTCGGGCCGGGTCAGTACTTGGATGGGAGACCGCCTGGGAATACCCGGTGCTGTAAGCTTTTTATTCTCACCTTTCATCAGCAGAGGGCGCTGCTCCTCCTTTACTGGAGCCAGCTCCTTGGAAAACAGCACCAGTGGACAAACTCTCCTTTTTTTCCCTTTTTTTTTTTTTTTTTAATTTGTCAGTGAGTATATGTGCATTAACTCAAAACTAAATGGCGTGTGGGTCTTGTCATGGTGCTTGTTGAGTGCAGGAAAATGACAGATTACCATTTGCCATCCACCCTTGCTGATGTTTTACCATCTATAAATGGCGTGCGTGCATGCTCTTCCATGGCTTACGGCCATACCACCCTGAATACGCCCGATCTCGTCCGATCTCGGAAGCTAAGCAGGGTCGGGCCGGGTCAGTACTTGGATGGGAGACCGCCTGGGAATACCCGGTGCTGTAAGCTTTTTATTCTCACCTTTCATCAGCAGAGGGCGCTGCTCCTCCTTTACTGGAGCCAGCTCCTTGGAAAACAGCACCAGTGGACAAACTCTCTTTTTTTTTTTGTTTTAATTTGTCAGTGAGTATATGTGCATTAACTGAAAACTAAATGGCGTGTGGGTCTTGTCATGGCGCTTGTTGAGTGCAGTAAAATGACAGATTACCATTTGCCATCCACCCTTGCTGATGTTTTACCATCTATAAATGGCGTGCGTGCATGCTCTTCCATGGCTTACGGCCATACCACCCTGAATACGCCCGATCTCGTCCGATCTCGGAAGCTAAGCAGGGTCGGGCCGGGTCAGTACTTGGATGGGAGACCGCCTGGGAATACCCGGTGCTGTAAGCTTTTTATTCTCACCTTTCATCAGCAGAGGGCGCTGCTCCTCCTTTACTGGAGCCAGCTCCTTGGAAAACAGCACCAGTGGACAAACTCTCTTTTTTTTTTTTTTTTAATTTGTCAGTGAGTATATGTGCATTAACTGAAAACTAAATGGCGTGTGGGTCTTGTCATGGCGCTTGTTGAGTGCAGGAAAATGACAGATTACCATTTGCCATCCACCCTTGCTGATGTTTTACCATCTATAAATGGCGTGCGTGCATGCTCTTCCATGGCTTACGGCCATACCACCCTGAATACGCCCGATCTCGTCCGATCTCGGAAGCTAAGCAGGGTCGGGCCGGGTCAGTACTTGGATGGGAGACCGCCTGGGAATACCCGGTGCTGTAAGCTTTTTATTCTCACCTTTCATCAGCAGAGGGCGCTGCTCCTCCTTTACTGGAGCCAGCTCCTTGGAAAACAGCACCAGTGGACAAACTCTCTTTTTTTTTTTTTTTTAATTTGTCAGTGAGTATATGTGCATTAACTGAAAACTAAATGGCGTGTGGGTCTTGTCATGGCGCTTGTTGAGTGCAGGAAAATGACAGATTACCATTTGCCATCCACCCTTGCTGATGTTTTACCATCTATAAATGGCGTGCGTGCATGCTCTTCCATGGCTTACGGCCATACCACCCTGAATACGCCCGATCTCGTCCGATCTCGGAAGCTAAGCAGGGTCGGGCCGGGTCAGTACTTGGATGGGAGACCGCCTGGGAATACCTGGTGCTGTAAGCTTTTTATTCTCACCTTTCATCAGCAGAGGGCGCTGCTCCTCCTTTACTGGAGCCAGCTCCTTGGAAAACAGCACCAGTGGACAAACTCTCCTTTTTTTCCCTTTTTTTTTTTTTTTTTAATTTGTCAGTGAGTATATGTGCATTAACTCAAAACTAAATGGCGTGTGGGTCTTGTCATGGCGCTTGTTGAGTGCAGGAAAATGACAGATTACCATTTGCCATCCACCCTTGCTGATGTTTTACCATCTATAAATGGCGTGCGTGCATGCTCTTCCATGGCTTACGGCCATACCACCCTGAATACGCCCGATCTCGTCCGATCTCGGAAGCTAAGCAGGGTCGGGCCGGGTCAGTACTTGGATGGGAGACCGCCTGGGAATACCTGGTGCTGTAAGCTTTTTATTCTCACCTTTCATCAGCAGAGGGCGCTGCTCCTCCTTTACTGGAGCCAGCTCCTTGGAAAACAGCACCAGTGGACAAACTCTCCTTTTTTTCCCTTTTTTTTTTTTTTTTTAATTTGTCAGTGAGTATATGTGCATTAACTCAAAACTAAATGGCGTGTGGGTCTTGTCATGGCGCTTGTTGAGTGCAGGAAAATGACAGATTACCATTTGCCATCCACCCTTGCTGATGTTTTACCATCTATAAATGGCGTGCGTGCATGCTCTTCCATGGCTTACGGCCATACCACCCTGAATACGTCCGATCTCGTCCGATCTCGGAAGCTAAGCAGGGTCGGGCCGGGTCAGTACTTGGATGGGAGACCGCCTGGGAATACCCGGTGCTGTAAGCTTTTTATTCTCACCTTTCATCAGCAGAGGGCGCTGCTCCTCCTTTACTGGAGCCAACTCCTTGGAAAACAGCACCAGTGGACAAACTCTCCTTTTTTTCCCTTTTTTTTCCTTTTTTGTTTTTTTTTAATTTCTCAATGAGTATATGTGCATTAACTCAAAACTAAATGGCATGTGGGTCTTGTCATGGTGCTTGTTGAGTGCAGGAAAATGACAGATTACCATTTGCCATCCACCCTTGCTGCTGTTTTACCATCTATAATAGGCGTACGTGCATGCTCTTCCATTGCTTACGGCCATACCACCCTGAATACGCCCGATCTCGTCCGATCTCGGAAGCTAAGCAGGGTTGGGCCGGGTCAGTACTTGGATGGGAGACCGCCTGGGAATACCCGGTGCTGTAAGCTTTTTATTCTCACCTTTCATCAGCAAAGGGCGCTGCTCCTCCTTTACTGGAGCCAGCTCCTTGGAAAACAGCACCAGTGGACAAACTCTCTTTTTTTTTTTTTTTAATTTGTCAGTGAGTATATGTGCATTAACTCAAAACTAAATGGCGTGTGGGTCTTGTCATGGCGCTTGTTGAGTGCAGGAAAATAACAGATTACCATTTGCCATCCACCCTTGCTGATGTTTTACCATCTATAAATGGCGTGCGTGCATGCTCTTCCATGGCTTACGGCCATACCACCCTGAATACGCCCGATCTCGTCCGATCTCGGAAGCTAAGCAGGGTCGGGCCGGGTCAGTACTTGGATGGGAGACCGCCTGGGAATACCCGGTGCTGTAAGCTTTTTATTCTCACCTTTCATCAGCAGAGGGCGCTGCTCCTCCTTTACTGGAGCCAGCTCCTTGGAAAACAGCACCAGTGGACAAACTCTCCTTTTTTTCCCTTTTTTTTTTTTTTTTTAATTTGTCAGTGAGTATATGTGCATTAACTCAAAACTAAATGGCATGTGGGTCTTGTCATGGTGCTTGTTGAGTGCAGGAAAATGACAGATTACCATTTGCCATCCACCCTTGCTGATGTTTTACCATCTATAAATGGCGTGCGTGCATGCTCTTCCATGGCTTACGGCCATACCACCCTGAATACGCCCGATCTCGTCCGATCTCGGAAGCTAAGCAGGGTCGGGCCGGGTCAGTACTTGGATGGGAGACCGCCTGGGAATACCCGGTGCTGTAAGCTTTTTATTCTCACCTTTCATCAGCAGAGGGCGCTGCTCCTCCTTTACTGGAGCCAGCTCCTTGGAAAACAGTACCAGTGGACAAACTCTCCTGTTTTTCCCTTTTTTTTCCTTTTTTGTTTTTTTTAATTTCTCAATGAGTATGTGTGCATTAACTCAAAACTAAATGGCGTGTGGGTCTTGTCATGGTGCTTGTTGAGTGCAGGAAAATGACAGATTACCATTTGCCATCCACCCTTGCTGATGTTTTACCATCTATAAATGGCGTGCGTGCATGCTCTTCCATGGCTTACGGCCATACCACCCTGAATACGCCCGATCTCGTCCGATCTCGGAAGCTAAGCAGGGTCGGGCCGGGTCAGTACTTGGATGGGAGACCGCCTGGGAATACCCGGTGCTGTAAGCTTTTTATTCTCACCTTTCATCAGCAGAGGGCGCTGCTCCTCCTTTACTGGAGCCAGCTCCTTGGAAAACAGCACCAGTGGACAAACTCTCCTTTTTTTCCCTTTTTTTTCCTTTTTTGTTTTTTTTAATTTCTCAATGAGTATATGTGCATTAACTCAAAACTAAATGGCGTGTGGGTCTTGTCATGGTGCTTGTTGAGTGCAGGAAAATGACAGATTACCATTTGCCATCCACCCTTGCTGATGTTTTACCATCTATAAATGGCGTGCGTGCATGCTCTTCCATGGCTTACGGCCATACCACCCTGAATACGCCCGATCTCGTCCGATCTCGGAAGCTAAGCAGGGTCGGGCCGGGTCAGTACTTGGATGGGAGACCGCCTGGGAATACCCGGTGCTGTAAGCTTTTTATTCTCACCTTTCATCAGCAGAGGGCGCTGCTCCTCCTTTACTGGAGCCAGCTCCTTGGAAAACAGCACCAGTGGACAAACTCTCTTTTTTTTTTTTTTAATTTGTCAGTGAGTATATGTGCATTAACTGAAAACTAAATGGCGTGTGGGTCTTGTCATGGCGCTTGTTGAGTGCAGGAAAATAACAGATTACCATTTGCCATCCACCCTTGCTGATGTTTTACCATCTATAAATGGCGTGCGTGCATGCTCTTCCATGGCTTACGGCCATACCACCCTGAATACGCCCGATCTCGTCCGATCTCGGAAGCTAAGCAGGGTCGGGCCGGGTCAGTACTTGGATGGGAGACCGCCTGGGAATACCCGGTGCTGTAAGCTTTTTATTCTCACCTTTCATCAGCAGAGGGCGCTGCTCCTCCTTTACTGGAGCCAGCTCCTTGGAAAACAGCACCAGTGGACAAACTCTCCTTTTTTTCCCTTTTTTTTTTTTTTTTTAATTTGTCAGTGAGTATATGTGCATTAACTGAAAACTAAATGGCGTGTGGGTCTTGTCATGGCGCTTGTTGAGTGCAGGAAAATGACAGATTACCATTTGCCATCCACCCTTGCTGATGTTTTACCATCTATAAATGGCGTGCGTGCATGCTCTTCCATGGCTTACGGCCATACCACCCTGAATACGCCCGATCTCGTCCGATCTCGGAAGCTAAGCAGGGTCGGGCCGGGTCAGTACTTGGATGGGAGACCGCCTGGGAATACCCGGTGCTGTAAGCTTTTTATTCTCACCTTTCATCAGCAGAGGGCGCTGCTCCTCCTTTACTGGAGCCAGCTCCTTGGAAAACAGCACCAGTGGACAAACTCTCTTTTTTTTTTTTTTTTAATTTGTCAGTGAGTATATGTGCATTAACTGAAAAGTAAATGGCGTGTGGGTCTTGTCATGGCGCTTGTTGAGTGCAGGAAAATGACAGATTACCATTTGCCATCCACCCTTGCTGATGTTTTACCATCTATAAATGGCGTGCGTGCATGCTCTTCCATGGCTTACGGCCATACCACCCTGAATACGCCCGATCTCGTCCGATCTCGGAAGCTAAGCAGGGTCGGGCCGGGTCAGTACTTGGATGGGAGACCGCCTGGGAATACCTGGTGCTGTAAGCTTTTTATTCTCACCTTTCATCAGCAGAGGGCGCTGCTCCTCCTTTACTGGAGCCAGCTCCTTGGAAAACAGCACCAGTGGACAAACTCTCTTTTTTTTTTTTTTTTAATTTGTCAGTGAGTATATGTGCATTAACTGAAAACTAAATGGCGTGTGGGTCTTGTCATGGCGCTTGTTGAGTGCAGGAAAATGACAGATTACCATTTGCCATCCACCCTTGCTGATGTTTTACCATCTATAAATGGCGTGCGTGCATGCTCTTCCATGGCTTACGGCCATACCACCCTGAATACGCCCGATCTCGTCCGATCTCGGAAGCTAAGCAGGGTCGGGCCGGGTCAGTACTTGGATGGGAGACCGCCTGGGAATACCCGGTGCTGTAAGCTTTTTATTCTCACCTTTCATCAGCAGAGGGCGCTGCTCCTCCTTTACTGGAGCCAGCTCCTTGGAAAACAGCACCAGTGGACAAACTCTCTTTTTTTTTTTTTTTTAATTTGTCAGTGAGTATATGTGCATTAACTGAAAACTAAATGGCGTGTGGGTCTTGTCATGGCGCTTGTTGAGTGCAGGAAAATGACAGATTACCATTTGCCATCCACCCTTGCTGATGTTTTACCATCTATAAATGGCGTGCGTGCATGCTCTTCCATGGCTTACGGCCATACCACCCTGAATACGCCCGATCTCGTCCGATCTCGGAAGCTAAGCAGGGTCGGGCCGGGTCAGTACTTGGATGGGAGACCGCCTGGGAATACCTGGTGCTGTAAGCTTTTTATTCTCACCTTTCATCAGCAGAGGGCGCTGCTCCTCCTTTACTGGAGCCAGCTCCTTGGAAAACAGCACCAGTGGACAAACTCTCCTTTTTTTCCCTTTTTTTTTTTTTTTTAATTTGTCAGTGAGTATATCTGCATTAACTCAAAACTAAATGGCGTGTGGGTCTTGTCATGGCGCTTGTTGAGTGCAGGAAAATGACAGATTACCATTTGCCATCCACCCTTGCTGATGTTTTACCATCTATAAATGGCGTGCGTGCATGCTCTTCCATGGCTTACGGCCATACCACCCTGAATACGCCCGATCTCGTCCGATCTCGGAAGCTAAGCAGGGTCGGGCCGGGTCAGTACTTGGATGGGAGACCGCCTGGGAATACCTGGTGCTGTAAGCTTTTTATTCTCACCTTTCATCAGCAGAGGGCGCTGCTCCTCCTTTACTGGAGCCAGCTCCTTGGAAAACAGCACCAGTGGACAAACTCTCCTTTTTTTCCCTTTTTTTTTTTTTTTTTAATTTGTCAGTGAGTATATGTGCATTAACTCAAAACTAAATGGCGTGTGGGTCTTGTCATGGCGCTTGTTGAGTGCAGGAAAATGACAGATTACCATTTGCCATCCACCCTTGCTGATGTTTTACCATCTATAAATGGCGTGCGTGCATGCTCTTCCATGGCTTACGGCCATACCACCCTGAATACGTCCGATCTCGTCCGATCTCGGAAGCTAAGCAGGGTCGGGCCGGGTCAGTACTTGGATGGGAGACCGCCTGGGAATACCCGGTGCTGTAAGCTTTTTATTCTCACCTTTCATCAGCAGAGGGCGCTGCTCCTCCTTTACTGGAGCCAACTCCTTGGAAAACAGCACCAGTGGACAAACTCTCCTTTTTTTCCCTTTTTTTTCCTTTTTTGTTTTTTTTTAATTTCTCAATGAGTATATGTGCATTAACTCAAAACTAAATGGCATGTGGGTCTTGTCATGGTGCTTGTTGAGTGCAGGAAAATGACAGATTACCATTTGCCATCCACCCTTGCTGCTGTTTTACCATCTATAATAGGCGTACGTGCATGCTCTTCCATTGCTTACGGCCATACCACCCTGAATACGCCCGATCTCGTCCGATCTCGGAAGCTAAGCAGGGTTGGGCCGGGTCAGTACTTGGATGGGAGACCGCCTGGGAATACCCGGTGCTGTAAGCTTTTTATTCTCACCTTTCATCAGCAAAGGGCGCTGCTCCTCCTTTACTGGAGCCAGCTCCTTGGAAAACAGCACCAGTGGACAAACTCTCTTTTTTTTTTTTTTTAATTTGTCAGTGAGTATATGTGCATTAACTCAAAACTAAATGGCGTGTGGGTCTTGTCATGGCGCTTGTTGAGTGCAGGAAAATAACAGATTACCATTTGCCATCCACCCTTGCTGATGTTTTACCATCTATAAATGGCGTGCGTGCATGCTCTTCCATGGCTTACGGCCATACCACCCTGAATACGCCCGATCTCGTCCGATCTCGGAAGCTAAGCAGGGTCGGGCCGGGTCAGTACTTGGATGGGAGACCGCCTGGGAATACCCGGTGCTGTAAGCTTTTTATTCTCACCTTTCATCAGCAGAGGGCGCTGCTCCTCCTTTACTGGAGCCAGCTCCTTGGAAAACAGCACCAGTGGACAAACTCTCCTTTTTTTCCCTTTTTTTTTTTTTTTTTAATTTGTCAGTGAGTATATGTGCATTAACTCAAAACTAAATGGCATGTGGGTCTTGTCATGGTGCTTGTTGAGTGCAGGAAAATGACAGATTACCATTTGCCATCCACCCTTGCTGATGTTTTACCATCTATAAATGGCGTGCGTGCATGCTCTTCCATGGCTTACGGCCATACCACCCTGAATACGCCCGATCTCGTCCGATCTCGGAAGCTAAGCAGGGTCGGGCCGGGTCAGTACTTGGATGGGAGACCGCCTGGGAATACCCGGTGCTGTAAGCTTTTTATTCTCACCTTTCATCAGCAGAGGGCGCTGCTCCTCCTTTACTGGAGCCAGCTCCTTGGAAAACAGTACCAGTGGACAAACTCTCCTGTTTTTCCCTTTTTTTTCCTTTTTTGTTTTTTTTAATTTCTCAATGAGTATGTGTGCATTAACTCAAAACTAAATGGCGTGTGGGTCTTGTCATGGTGCTTGTTGAGTGCAGGAAAATGACAGATTACCATTTGCCATCCACCCTTGCTGATGTTTTACCATCTATAAATGGCGTGCGTGCATGCTCTTCCATGGCTTACGGCCATACCACCCTGAATACGCCCGATCTCGTCCGATCTCGGAAGCTAAGCAGGGTCGGGCCGGGTCAGTACTTGGATGGGAGACCGCCTGGGAATACCCGGTGCTGTAAGCTTTTTATTCTCACCTTTCATCAGCAGAGGGCGCTGCTCCTCCTTTACTGGAGCCAGCTCCTTGGAAAACAGCACCAGTGGACAAACTCTCCTTTTTTTCCCTTTTTTTTCCTTTTTTGTTTTTTTTAATTTCTCAATGAGTATATGTGCATTAACTCAAAACTAAATGGCGTGTGGGTCTTGTCATGGTGCTTGTTGAGTGCAGGAAAATGACAGATTACCATTTGCCATCCACCCTTGCTGATGTTTTACCATCTATAAATGGCGTGCGTGCATGCTCTTCCATGGCTTACGGCCATACCACCCTGAATACGCCCGATCTCGTCCGATCTCGGAAGCTAAGCAGGGTCGGGCCGGGTCAGTACTTGGATGGGAGACCGCCTGGGAATACCCGGTGCTGTAAGCTTTTTATTCTCACCTTTCATCAGCAGAGGGCGCTGCTCCTCCTTTACTGGAGCCAGCTCCTTGGAAAACAGCACCAGTGGACAAACTCTCTTTTTTTTTTTTTTTAATTTGTCAGTGAGTATATGTGCATTAACTGAAAACTAAATGGCGTGTGGGTCTTGTCATGGCGCTTGTTGAGTGCAGGAAAATAACAGATTACCATTTGCCATCCACCCTTGCTGATGTTTTACCATCTATAAATGGCGTGCGTGCATGCTCTTCCATGGCTTACGGCCATACCACCCTGAATACGCCCGATCTCGTCCGATCTCGGAAGCTAAGCAGGGTCGGGCCGGGTCAGTACTTGGATGGGAGACCGCCTGGGAATACCCGGTGCTGTAAGCTTTTTATTCTCACCTTTCATCAGCAGAGGGCGCTGCTCCTCCTTTACTGGAGCCAGCTCCTTGGAAAACAGCACCAGTGGACAAACTCTCCTTTTTTTCCCTTTTTTTTTTTTTTTTTAATTTGTCAGTGAGTATATGTGCATTAACTGAAAACTAAATGGCGTGTGGGTCTTGTCATGGCGCTTGTTGAGTGCAGGAAAATGACAGATTACCATTTGCCATCCACCCTTGCTGATGTTTTACCATCTATAAATGGCGTGCGTGCATGCTCTTCCATGGCTTACGGCCATACCACCCTGAATACGCCCGATCTCGTCCGATCTCGGAAGCTAAGCAGGGTCGGGCCGGGTCAGTACTTGGATGGGAGACCGCCTGGGAATACCCGGTGCTGTAAGCTTTTTATTCTCACCTTTCATCAGCAGAGGGCGCTGCTCCTCCTTTACTGGAGCCAGCTCCTTGGAAAACAGCACCAGTGGACAAACTCTCTTTTTTTTTTTTTTTTAATTTGTCAGTGAGTATATGTGCATTAACTGAAAAGTAAATGGCGTGTGGGTCTTGTCATGGCGCTTGTTGAGTGCAGGAAAATGACAGATTACCATTTGCCATCCACCCTTGCTGATGTTTTACCATCTATAAATGGCGTGCGTGCATGCTCTTCCATGGCTTACGGCCATACCACCCTGAATACGCCCGATCTCGTCCGATCTCGGAAGCTAAGCAGGGTCGGGCCGGGTCAGTACTTGGATGGGAGACCGCCTGGGAATACCTGGTGCTGTAAGCTTTTTATTCTCACCTTTCATCAGCAGAGGGCGCTGCTCCTCCTTTACTGGAGCCAGCTCCTTGGAAAACAGCACCAGTGGACAAACTCTCCTTTTTTTCCCTTTTTTTTTTTTTTTTTAATTTGTCAGTGAGTATATGTGCATTAACTCAAAACTAAATGGCGTGTGGGTCTTGTCATGGCGCTTGTTGAGTGCAGGAAAATGACAGATTACCATTTGCCATCCACCCTTGCTGATGTTTTACCATCTATAAATGGCGTGCGTGCATGCTCTTCCATGGCTTACGGCCATACCACCCTGAATACGCCCGATCTCGTCCGATCTCGGAAGCTAAGCAGGGTCGGGCCGGGTCAGTACTTGGATGGGAGACCGCCTGGGAATACCCGGTGCTGTAAGCTTTTTATTCTCACCTTTCATCAGCAGAGGGCGCTGCTCCTCCTTTACTGGAGCCAGCTCCTTGGAAAACAGCACCAGTGGACAAACTCTCTTTTTTTTTTTTTTTTAATTTGTCAGTGAGTATATGTGCATTAACTGAAAAGTAAATGGCGTGTGGGTCTTGTCATGGCGCTTGTTGAGTGCAGGAAAATGACAGATTACCATTTGCCATCCACCCTTGCTGATGTTTTACCATCTATAAATGGCGTGCGTGCATGCTCTTCCATGGCTTACGGCCATACCACCCTGAATACGCCCGATCTCGTCCGATCTCGGAAGCTAAGCAGGGTCGGGCCGGGTCAGTACTTGGATGGGAGACCGCCTGGGAATACCCGGTGCTGTAAGCTTTTTATTCTCACCTTTCATCAGCAGAGGGCGCTGCTCCTCCTTTACTGGAGCCAGCTCCTTGGAAAACAGCACCAGTGGACAAACTCTCTTTTTTTTTTTTTTTTAATTTGTCAGTGAGTATATGTGCATTAACTGAAAAGTAAATGGCGTGTGGGTCTTGTCATGGTGCTTGTTGAGTGCAGGAAAATGACAGATTACCATTTGCCATCCACCCTTGCTGATGTTTTACCATCTATAAATGGCGTGCGTGCATGCTCTTCCATGGCTTACGGCCATACCACCCTGAATATGCCCGATCTCGTCCGATCTCGGAAGCTAAGCAGGGTCGGGCCGGGTCAGTACTTGGATGGGAGACCGCCTGGGAATACCCGGTGCTGTAAGCTTTTTATTCTCACCTTTCATCAGCAGAGGGCGCTGCTCCTCCTTTACTGGAGCCAGCTCCTTGGAAAACAGCACCAGTGGACAAACTCTCTTTTTTTTTTTGTTTTAATTTGTCAGTGAGTATATGTGCATTAACTCAAAACTAAATGGCGTGTGGGTCTTGTCATGGCGCTTGTTGAGTGCAGTAAAATGACAGATTACCATTTGCCATCCACCCTTGCTGATGTTTTACCATCTATAAATGGCGTGCGTGCATGCTCTTCCATGGCTTACGGCCATACCACCCTGAATACGCCCGATCTCGTCCAATCTCGGAAGCTAAGCAGGGTCGGGCCGGGTCAGTACTTGGATGGGAGACCGCCTGGGAATACCCGGTGCTGTAAGCTTTTTATTCTCACCTTTCATCAGCAGAGGGCGCTGCTCCTCCTTTACTGGAGCCAGCTCCTTGGAAAACAGCACCAGTGGACAAACTCTCTTTTTTTTTTTCTTTTTTTTTTTTTTTTAATTTGTCAGTGAGTATATGTGCATTAACTGAAAAATAAATGGCGTGTGGGTCTTGTCATGGTGCTTGTTGAGTGCAGGAAAATGACAGATTACCATTTGCCATCCACCCTTGCTGATGTTTTACCATCTATAAATGGCGTGCGTGCATGCTCTTCCATGGCTTACGGCCATACCACCCTGAATACGCCCGATCTCGTCCGATCTCGGAAGCTAAGCAGGGTCGGGCCGGGTCAGTACTTGGATGGGAGACCGCCTGGGAATACCCGGTGCTGTAAGCTTTTTATTCTCACCTTTCATCAGCAGAGGGCGCTGCTCCTCCTTTACTGGAGCCAGCTCCTTGGAAAACAGCACCAGTGGACAAACTCTCCTTTTTTTCCCTTTTTTTTCCTTTTTTGTTTTTTTTAATTTCTCAATGAGTATATGTGCATTAACTCAAAACTAAATGGCGTGTGGGTCTTGTCATGGTGCTTGTTGAGTGCAGGAAAATGACAGATTACCATTTGCCATCCACCCTTGCTGATGTTTTACCATCTATAAATGGCGTGCGTGCATGCTCTTCCATGGCTTACGGCCATACCACCCTGAATACGCCCGATCTCGTCCGATCTCGGAAGCTAAGCAGGGTCGGGCCGGGTCAGTACTTGGATGGGAGACCGCCTGGGAATACCCGGTGCTGTAAGCTTTTTATTCTCACCTTTCATCAGCAGAGGGCGCTGCTCCTCCTTTACTGGAGCCAGCTCCTTGGAAAACAGCACCAGTGGACAAACTCTCTTTTTTTTTTTTTTTTAATTTGTCAGTGAGTATATGTGCATTAACTGAAAACTAAATGGCGTGTGGGTCTTGTCATGGCGCTTGTTGAGTGCAGGAAAATGACAGATTACCATTTGCCATCCACCCTTGCTGATGTTTTACCATCTATAAATGGCGTGCGTGCATGCTCTTCCATGGCTTACGGCCATACCACCCTGAATACGCCCGATCTCGTCCGATCTCGGAAGCTAAGCAGGGTCGGGCCGGGTCAGTACTTGGATGGGAGACCGCCTGGGAATACCCGGTGCTGTAAGCTTTTTATTCTCACCTTTCATCAGCAGAGGGCGCTGCTCCTCCTTTACTGGAGCCAGCTCCTTGGAAAACAGCACCAGTGGACAAACTCTCTTTTTTTTTTTGTTTTAATTTGTCAGTGAGTATATGTGCATTAACTGAAAAGTAAATGGCGTGTGGGTCTTGTCATGGCGCTTGTTGAGTGCAGGAAAATGACAGATTACCATTTGCCATCCACCCTTGCTGATGTTTTACCATCTATAAATGGCGTGCGTGCATGCTCTTCCATGGCTTACGGCCATACCACCCTGAATACGCCCGATCTCGTCCGATCTCGGAAGCTAAGCAGGGTCGGGCCGGGTCAGTACTTGGATGGGAGACCGCCTGGGAATACCTGGTGCTGTAAGCTTTTTATTCTCACCTTTCATCAGCAGAGGGCGCTGCTCCTCCTTTACTGGAGCCAGCTCCTTGGAAAACAGCACCAGTGGACAAACTCTCCTTTTTTTCCCTTTTTTTTTTTTTTTTTAATTTGTCAGTGAGTATATGTGCATTAACTCAAAACTAAATGGCGTGTGGGTCTTGTCATGGCGCTTGTTGAGTGCAGGAAAATGACAGATTACCATTTGCCATCCACCCTTGCTGATGTTTTACCATCTATAAATGGCGTGCGTGCATGCTCTTCCATGGCTTACGGCCATACCACCCTGAATACGCCCGATCTCGTCCGATCTCGGAAGCTAAGCAGGGTCGGGCCGGGTCAGTACTTGGATGGGAGACCGCCTGGGAATACCCGGTGCTGTAAGCTTTTTATTCTCACCTTTCATCAGCAGAGGGCGCTGCTCCTCCTTTACTGGAGCCAGCTCCTTGGAAAACAGCACCAGTGGACAAACTCTCTTTTTTTTTTTTTTTTAATTTGTCAGTGAGTATATGTGCATTAACTGAAAAGTAAATGGCGTGTGGGTCTTGTCATGGCGCTTGTTGAGTGCAGGAAAATGACAGATTACCATTTGCCATCCACCCTTGCTGATGTTTTACCATCTATAAATGGCGTGCGTGCATGCTCTTCCATGGCTTACGGCCATACCACCCTGAATACGCCCGATCTCGTCCGATCTCGGAAGCTAAGCAGGGTCGGGCCGGGTCAGTACTTGGATGGGAGACCGCCTGGGAATACCTGTTGCTGTAAGCTTTTTATTCTCACCTTTCATCAGCAGAGGGCGCTGCTCCTCCTTTACTGGAGCCAGCTCCTTGGAAAACAGCACCAGTGGACAAACTCTCCTTTTTTTCCCTTTTTTTTTTTTTTTTTAATTTGTCAGTGAGTATATGTGCATTAACTCAAAACTAAATGGCGTGTGGGTCTTGTCATGGTGCTTGTTGAGTGCAGGAAAATGACAGATTACCATTTGCCATCCACCCTTGCTGATGTTTTACCATCTATAAATGGCGTGCGTGCATGCTCTTCCATGGCTTACGGCCATACCACCCTGAATACGCCCGATCTCGTCCGATCTCGGAAGCTAAGCAGGGTCGGGCCGGGTCAGTACTTGGATGGGAGACCGCCTGGGAATACCCGGTGCTGTAAGCTTTTTATTCTCACCTTTCATCAGCAGAGGGCGCTGCTCCTCCTTTACTGGAGCCAGCTCCTTGGAAAACAGCACCAGTGGACAAACTCTCTTTTTTTTTTTTTTTTAATTTGTCAGTGAGTATATGTGCATTAACTGAAAAGTAAATGGCGTGTGGGTCTTGTCATGGTGCTTGTTGAGTGCAGGAAAATGACAGATTACCATTTGCCATCCACCCTTGCTGATGTTTTACCATCTATAAATGGCGTGCGTGCATGCTCTTCCATGGCTTACGGCCATACCACCCTGAATATGCCCGATCTCGTCCGATCTCGGAAGCTAAGCAGGGTCGGGCCGGGTCAGTACTTGGATGGGAGACCGCCTGGGAATACCCGGTGCTGTAAGCTTTTTATTCTCACCTTTCATCAGCAGAGGGCGCTGCTCCTCCTTTACTGGAGCCAGCTCCTTGGAAAACAGCACCAGTGGACAAACTCTCTTTTTTTTTTTGTTTTAATTTGTCAGTGAGTATATGTGCATTAACTGAAAACTAAATGGCGTGTGGGTCTTGTCATGGCGCTTGTTGAGTGCAGTAAAATGACAGATTACCATTTGCCATCCACCCTTGCTGATGTTTTACCATCTATAAATGGCGTGCGTGCATGCTCTTCCATGGCTTACGGCCATACCACCCTGAATACGCCCGATCTCGTCCAATCTCGGAAGCTAAGCAGGGTCGGGCCGGGTCAGTACTTGGATGGGAGACCGCCTGGGAATACCCGGTGCTGTAAGCTTTTTATTCTCACCTTTCATCAGCAGAGGGCGCTGCTCCTCCTTTACTGGAGCCAGCTCCTTGGAAAACAGCACCAGTGGACAAACTCTCTTTTTTTTTTTCTTTTTTTTTTTTTTTTAATTTGTCAGTGAGTATATGTGCATTAACTGAAAAATAAATGGCGTGTGGGTCTTGTCATGGTGCTTGTTGAGTGCAGGAAAATGACAGATTACCATTTGCCATCCACCCTTGCTGATGTTTTACCATCTATAAATGGCGTGCGTGCATGCTCTTCCATGGCTTACGGCCATACCACCCTGAATACGCCCGATCTCGTCCGATCTCGGAAGCTAAGCAGGGTCGGGCCGGGTCAGTACTTGGATGGGAGACCGCCTGGGAATACCCGGTGCTGTAAGCTTTTTATTCTCACCTTTCATCAGCAGAGGGCGCTGCTCCTCCTTTACTGGAGCCAGCTCCTTGGAAAACAGCACCAGTGGACAAACTCTCTTTTTTTTTTTTTTTTAATTTGTCAGTGAGTATATGTGCATTAACTGAAAAGTAAATGGCGTGTGGGTCTTGTCATGGCGCTTGTTGAGTGCAGGAAAATGACAGATTACCATTTGCCATCCACCCTTGCTGATGTTTTACCATCTATAAATGGCGTGCGTGCATGCTCTTCCATGGCTTACGGCCATACCACCCTGAATACGCCCGATCTCGTCCGATCTCGGAAGCTAAGCAGGGTCGGGCCGGGTCAGTACTTGGATGGGAGACCGCCTGGGAATACCTGGTGCTGTAAGCTTTTTATTCTCACCTTTCATCAGCAGAGGGCGCTGCTCCTCCTTTACTGGAGCCAACTCCTTGGAAAACAGCACCAGTGGACAAACTCTCCTTTTTTTCCCTTTTTTTTTTTTTTTTTAATTTGTCAGTGAGTATATGTGCATTAACTCAAAACTAAATGGCGTGTGGGTCTTGTCATGGCGCTTGTTGAGTGCAGGAAAATGACAGATTACCATTTGCCATCCACCCTTGCTGATGTTTTACCATCTATAAATGGCGTGCGTGCATGCTCTTCCATGGCTTACGGCCATACCACCCTGAATACGCCCGATCTCGTCCGATCTCGGAAGCTAAGCAGGGTCGGGCCGGGTCAGTACTTGGATGGGAGACCGCCTGGGAATACCCGGTGCTGTAAGCTTTTTATTCTCACCTTTCATCAGCAGAGGGCGCTGCTCCTCCTTTACTGGAGCCAGCTCCTTGGAAAACAGCACCAGTGGACAAACTCTCTTTTTTTTTTTTTTTTAATTTGTCAGTGAGTATATGTGCATTAACTGAAAAGTAAATGGCGTGTGGGTCTTGTCATGGCGCTTGTTGAGTGCAGGAAAATGACAGATTACCATTTGCCATCCACCCTTGCTGATGTTTTACCATCTATAAATGGCGTGCGTGCATGCTCTTCCATGGCTTACGGCCATACCACCCTGAATACGCCCGATCTCGTCCGATCTCGGAAGCTAAGCAGGGTCGGGCCGGGTCAGTACTTGGATGGGAGACCGCCTGGGAATACCTGGTGCTGTAAGCTTTTTATTCTCACCTTTCATCAGCAGAGGGCGCTGCTCCTCCTTTACTGGAGCCAGCTCCTTGGAAAACAGCACCAGTGGACAAACTCTCCTTTTTTTCCCTTTTTTTTTTTTTTTTTAATTTGTCAGTGAGTATATGTGCATTAACTCAAAACTAAATGGCGTGTGGGTCTTGTCATGGCGCTTGTTGAGTGCAGGAAAATGACAGATTACCATTTGCCATCCACCCTTGCTGATGTTTTACCATCTATAAATGGCGTGCGTGCATGCTCTTCCATGGCTTACGGCCATACCACCCTGAATACGCCCGATCTCGTCCGATCTCGGAAGCTAAGCAGGGTCGGGCCGGGTCAGTACTTGGATGGGAGACCGCCTGGGAATACCCGGTGCTGTAAGCTTTTTATTCTCACCTTTCATCAGCAGAGGGCGCTGCTCCTCCTTTACTGGAGCCAGCTCCTTGGAAAACAGCACCAGTGGACAAACTCTCTTTTTTTTTTTTTTTTAATTTGTCAGTGAGTATATGTGCATTAACTGAAAAGTAAATGGCGTGTGGGTCTTGTCATGGTGCTTGTTGAGTGCAGGAAAATGACAGATTACCATTTGCCATCCACCCTTGCTGATGTTTTACCATCTATAAATGGCGTGCGTGCATGCTCTTCCATGGCTTACGGCCATACCACCCTGAATATGCCCGATCTCGTCCGATCTCGGAAGCTAAGCAGGGTCGGGCCGGGTCAGTACTTGGATGGGAGACCGCCTGGGAATACCCGGTGCTGTAAGCTTTTTATTCTCACCTTTCATCAGCAGAGGGCGCTGCTCCTCCTTTACTGGAGCCAGCTCCTTGGAAAACAGCACCAGTGGACAAACTCTCTTTTTTTTTTTGTTTTAATTTGTCAGTGAGTATATGTGCATTAACTGAAAACTAAATGGCGTGTGGGTCTTGTCATGGCGCTTGTTGAGTGCAGTAAAATGACAGATTACCATTTGCCATCCACCCTTGCTGATGTTTTACCATCTATAAATGGCGTGCGTGCATGCTCTTCCATGGCTTACGGCCATACCACCCTGAATACGCCCGATCTCGTCCAATCTCGGAAGCTAAGCAGGGTCGGGCCGGGTCAGTACTTGGATGGGAGACCGCCTGGGAATACCCGGTGCTGTAAGCTTTTTATTCTCACCTTTCATCAGCAGAGGGCGCTGCTCCTCCTTTACTGGAGCCAGCTCCTTGGAAAACAGCACCAGTGGACAAACTCTCTTTTTTTTTTTCTTTTTTTTTTTTTTTTAATTTGTCAGTGAGTATATGTGCATTAACTGAAAAATAAATGGCGTGTGGGTCTTGTCATGGTGCTTGTTGAGTGCAGGAAAATGACAGATTACCATTTGCCATCCACCCTTGCTGATGTTTTACCATCTATAAATGGCGTGCGTGCATGCTCTTCCATGGCTTACGGCCATACCACCCTGAATACGCCCGATCTCGTCCGATCTCGGAAGCTAAGCAGGGTCGGGCCGGGTCAGTACTTGGATGGGAGACCGCCTGGGAATACCCGGTGCTGTAAGCTTTTTATTCTCACCTTTCATCAGCAGAGGGCGCTGCTCCTCCTTTACTGGAGCCAGCTCCTTGGAAAACAGCACCAGTGGACAAACTCTCCTTTTTTTCCCTTTTTTTTCCTTTTTTGTTTTTTTTAATTTCTCAATGAGTATATGTGCATTAACTCAAAACTAAATGGCGTGTGGGTCTTGTCATGGTGCTTGTTGAGTGCAGGAAAATGACAGATTACCATTTGCCATCCACCCTTGCTGATGTTTTACCATCTATAAATGGCGTGCGTGCATGCTCTTCCATGGCTTACGGCCATACCACCCTGAATACGCCCGATCTCGTCCGATCTCGGAAGCTAAGCAGGGTCGGGCCGGGTCAGTACTTGGATGGGAGACCGCCTGGGAATACCCGGTGCTGTAAGCTTTTTATTCTCACCTTTCATCAGCAGAGGGCGCTGCTCCTCCTTTACTGGAGCCAGCTCCTTGGAAAACAGCACCAGTGGACAAACTCTCCTTTTTTTCCCTTTTTTTTCCTTTTTTGTTTTTTTTAATTTCTCAATGAGTATATGTGCATTAACTCAAAACTAAATGGCGTGTGGGTCTTGTCATGGTGCTTGTTGAGTGCAGGAAAATGACAGATTACCATTTGCCATCCACCCTTGCTGATGTTTTACCATCTATAAATGGCGTGCGTGCATGCTCTTCCATTGCTTACGGCCATACCACCCTGAATACGTCCGATCTCGGAAGCTAAGCAGGGTCGGGCCGGGTCAGTACTTGCATGGGAGACCGCCTGGGAATACCCGGTGCTGTAAGCTTTTTATTCTCACCTTTCATCAGCAGAGGGCGCTGCTCCTCCTTTACTGGAGCCAGCTCCTTGGAAAACAGCACCAGTGGACAAACTCTCCTTTTTTTCCCTTTTTTTTCCTTTTTTGTTTTTTTTAATTTCTCAATGAGTATATGTGCATTAACTCAAAACTAAATGGCGTGTGGGTCTTGTCATGGCGCTTGTTGAGTGCAGGAAAATGACAGATTACCATTTGCCATCCACCCTTGCTGATGTTTTACCATCTATAAATGGCGTGCGTGCATGCTCTTCCATGGCTTACGGCCATACCACCCTGAATACGCCCGATCTCGTCCGATCTCGGAAGCTAAGCAGGGTCGGGCCGGGTCAGTACTTGGATGGGAGACCGCCTGGGAATACCCGGTGCTGTAAGCTTTTTATTCTCACCTTTCATCAGCAGAGGGCGCTGCTCCTCCTTTACTGGAGCCAGCTCCTTGGAAAACAGCACCAGTGGACAAACTCTCTTTTTTTTTTTCTTTTTTTTTTTTTTTTAATTTGTCAGTGAGTATATGTGCATTAACTGAAAAATAAATGGCGTGTGGGTCTTGTCATGGTGCTTGTTGAGTGCAGGAAAATGACAGATTACCATTTGCCATCCACCCTTGCTGATGTTTTACCATCTATAAATGGCGTGCGTGCATGCTCTTCCATGGCTTACGGCCATACCACCCTGAATACGCCCGATCTCGTCCGATCTCGGAAGCTAAGCAGGGTCGGGCCGGGTCAGTACTTGGATGGGAGACCGCCTGGGAATACCCGGTGCTGTAAGCTTTTTATTCTCACCTTTCATCAGCAGAGGGCGCTGCTCCTCCTTTACTGGAGCCAGCTCCTTGGAAAACAGCACCAGTGGACAAACTCTCCTTTTTTTCCCTTTTTTTTCCTTTTTTGTTTTTTTTAATTTCTCAATGAGTATATGTGCATTAACTCAAAACTAAATGGCGTGTGGGTCTTGTCATGGTGCTTGTTGAGTGCAGGAAAATGACAGATTACCATTTGCCATCCACCCTTGCTGATGTTTTACCATCTATAAATGGCGTGCGTGCATGCTCTTCCATGGCTTACGGCCATACCACCCTGAATACGCCCGATCTCGTCCGATCTCGGAAGCTAAGCAGGGTCGGGCCGGGTCAGTACTTGGATGGGAGACCGCCTGGGAATACCCGGTGCTGTAAGCTTTTTATTCTCACCTTTCATCAGCAGAGGGCGCTGCTCCTCCTTTACTGGAGCCAGCTCCTTGGAAAACAGCACCAGTGGACAAACTCTCTTTTTTTTTTTGTTTTAATTTGTCAGTGAGTATATGTGCATTAACTGAAAACTAAATGGCGTGTGGGTCTTGTCATGGCGCTTGTTGAGTGCAGTAAAATGACAGATTACCATTTGCCATCCACCCTTGCTGATGTTTTACCATCTATAAATGGCGTGCGTGCATGCTCTTCCATGGCTTACGGCCATACCACCCTGAATACGCCCGATCTCGTCCGATCTCGGAAGCTAAGCAGGGTCGGGCCGGGTCAGTACTTGGATGGGAGACCGCCTGGGAATACCCGGTGCTGTAAGCTTTTTATTCTCACCTTTCATCAGCAGAGGGCGCTGCTCCTCCTTTACTGGAGCCAGCTCCTTGGAAAACAGCACCAGTGGACAAACTCTCTTTTTTTTTTTTTTTTAATTTGTCAGTGAGTATATGTGCATTAACTGAAAACTAAATGGCGTGTGGGTCTTGTCATGGCGCTTGTTGAGTGCAGGAAAATGACAGATTACCATTTGCCATCCACCCTTGCTGATGTTTTACCATCTATAAATGGCGTGCGTGCATGCTCTTCCATGGCTTACGGCCATACCACCCTGAATACGCCCGATCTCGTCCGATCTCGGAAGCTAAGCAGGGTCGGGCCGGGTCAGTACTTGGATGGGAGACCGCCTGGGAATACCCGGTGCTGTAAGCTTTTTATTCTCACCTTTCATCAGCAGAGGGCGCTGCTCCTCCTTTACTGGAGCCAGCTCCTTGGAAAACAGCACCAGTGGACAAACTCTCTTTTTTTTTTTTTTTTAATTTGTCAGTGAGTATATGTGCATTAACTGAAAACTAAATGGCGTGTGGGTCTTGTCATGGCGCTTGTTGAGTGCAGGAAAATGACAGATTACCATTTGCCATCCACCCTTGCTGATGTTTTACCATCTATAAATGGCGTGCGTGCATGCTCTTCCATGGCTTACGGCCATACCACCCTGAATACGCCCGATCTCGTCCGATCTCGGAAGCTAAGCAGGGTCGGGCCGGGTCAGTACTTGGATGGGAGACCGCCTGGGAATACCCGGTGCTGTAAGCTTTTTATTCTCACCTTTCATCAGCAGAGGGCGCTGCTCCTCCTTTACTGGAGCCAGCTCCTTGGAAAACAGCACCAGTGGACAAACTCTCCTTTTTTTCCCTTTTTTTTCCTTTTTTGTTTTTTTTAATTTCTCAATGAGTATATGTGCATTAACTCAAAACTAAATGGCGTGTGGGTCTTGTCATGGTGCTTGTTGAGTGCAGGAAAATGACAGATTACCATTTGCCATCCACCCTTGTTGATGTTTTACCATCTATAAATGGCGTGCGTGCATGCTCTTCCATGGCTTACGGCCATACCACCCTGAATACGCCCGATCTCGTCCGATCTCGGAAGCTAAGCAGGGTCGGGCCGGGTCAGTACTTGGATGGGAGACCGCCTGGGAATACCCGGTGCTGTAAGCTTTTTATTCTCACCTTTCATCAGCAGAGGGCGCTGCTCCTCCTTTACTGGAGCCAGCTCCTTGGAAAACAGCACCAGTGGACAAACTCTCTTTTTTTTTTTTTTTAATTTGTCAGTGAGTATATGTGCATTAACTGAAAACTAAATGGCGTGTGGGTCTTGTCATGGCGCTTGTTGAGTGCAGGAAAATAACAGATTACCATTTGCCATCCACCCTTGCTGATGTTTTACCATCTATAAATGGCGTGCGTGCATGCTCTTCCATGGCTTACGGCCATACCACCCTGAATACGCCCGATCTCGTCCGATCTCGGAAGCTAAGCAGGGTCGGGCCGGGTCAGTACTTGGATGGGAGACCGCCTGGGAATACCCGGTGCTGTAAGCTTTTTATTCTCACCTTTCATCAGCAGAGGGCGCTGCTCCTCCTTTACTGGAGCCAGCTCCTTGGAAAACAGCACCAGTGGACAAACTCTCCTTTTTTTCCCTTTTTTTTTTTTTTTTTAATTTGTCAGTGAGTATATGTGCATTAACTGAAAACTAAATGGCGTGTGGGTCTTGTCATGGCGCTTGTTGAGTGCAGGAAAATGACAGATTACCATTTGCCATCCACCCTTGCTGATGTTTTACCATCTATAAATGGCGTGCGTGCATGCTCTTCCATGGCTTACGGCCATACCACCCTGAATACGCCCGATCTCGTCCGATCTCGGAAGCTAAGCAGGGTCGGGCCGGGTCAGTACTTGGATGGGAGACCGCCTGGGAATACCCGGTGCTGTAAGCTTTTTATTCTCACCTTTCATCAGCAGAGGGCGCTGCTCCTCCTTTACTGGAGCCAGCTCCTTGGAAAACAGCACCAGTGGACAAACTCTCTTTTTTTTTTTTTTTTAATTTGTCAGTGAGTATATGTGCATTAACTGAAAAGTAAATGGCGTGTGGGTCTTGTCATGGCGCTTGTTGAGTGCAGGAAAATGACAGATTACCATTTGCCATCCACCCTTGCTGATGTTTTACCATCTATAAATGGCGTGCGTGCATGCTCTTCCATGGCTTACGGCCATACCACCCTGAATACGCCCGATCTCGTCCGATCTCGGAAGCTAAGCAGGGTCGGGCCGGGTCAGTACTTGGATGGGAGACCGCCTGGGAATACCTGGTGCTGTAAGCTTTTTATTCTCACCTTTCATCAGCAGAGGGCGCTGCTCCTCCTTTACTGGAGCCAACTCCTTGGAAAACAGCACCAGTGGACAAACTCTCCTTTTTTTCCCTTTTTTTTTTTTTTTTTAATTTGTCAGTGAGTATATGTGCATTAACTCAAAACTAAATGGCGTGTGGGTCTTGTCATGGCGCTTGTTGAGTGCAGGAAAATGACAGATTACCATTTGCCATCCACCCTTGCTGATGTTTTACCATCTATAAATGGCGTGCGTGCATGCTCTTCCATGGCTTACGGCCATACCACCCTGAATACGCCCGATCTCGTCCGATCTCGGAAGCTAAGCAGGGTCGGGCCGGGTCAGTACTTGGATGGGAGACCGCCTGGGAATACCCGGTGCTGTAAGCTTTTTATTCTCACCTTTCATCAGCAGAGGGCGCTGCTCCTCCTTTACTGGAGCCAGCTCCTTGGAAAACAGCACCAGTGGACAAACTCTCTTTTTTTTTTTTTTTTAATTTGTCAGTGAGTATATGTGCATTAACTGAAAAGTAAATGGCGTGTGGGTCTTGTCATGGCGCTTGTTGAGTGCAGGAAAATGACAGATTACCATTTGCCATCCACCCTTGCTGATGTTTTACCATCTATAAATGGCGTGCGTGCATGCTCTTCCATGGCTTACGGCCATACCACCCTGAATACGCCCGATCTCGTCCGATCTCGGAAGCTAAGCAGGGTCGGGCCGGGTCAGTACTTGGATGGGAGACCGCCTGGGAATACCTGGTGCTGTAAGCTTTTTATTCTCACCTTTCATCAGCAGAGGGCGCTGCTCCTCCTTTACTGGAGCCAGCTCCTTGGAAAACAGCACCAGTGGACAAACTCTCCTTTTTTTCCCTTTTTTTTTTTTTTTTTAATTTGTCAGTGAGTATATGTGCATTAACTCAAAACTAAATGGCGTGTGGGTCTTGTCATGGCGCTTGTTGAGTGCAGGAAAATGACAGATTACCATTTGCCATCCACCCTTGCTGATGTTTTACCATCTATAAATGGCGTGCGTGCATGCTCTTCCATGGCTTACGGCCATACCACCCTGAATACGCCCGATCTCGTCCGATCTCGGAAGCTAAGCAGGGTCGGGCCGGGTCAGTACTTGGATGGGAGACCGCCTGGGAATACCCGGTGCTGTAAGCTTTTTATTCTCACCTTTCATCAGCAGAGGGCGCTGCTCCTCCTTTACTGGAGCCAGCTCCTTGGAAAACAGCACCAGTGGACAAACTCTCTTTTTTTTTTTTTTTAATTTGTCAGTGAGTATATGTGCATTAACTGAAAAGTAAATGGCGTGTGGGTCTTGTCATGGTGCTTGTTGAGTGCAGGAAAATGACAGATTACCATTTGCCATCCACCCTTGCTGATGTTTTACCATCTATAAATGGCGTGCGTGCATGCTCTTCCATGGCTTACGGCCATACCACCCTGAATATGCCCGATCTCGTCCGATCTCGGAAGCTAAGCAGGGTCGGGCCGGGTCAGTACTTGGATGGGAGACCGCCTGGGAATACCCGGTGCTGTAAGCTTTTTATTCTCACCTTTCATCAGCAGAGGGCGCTGCTCCTCCTTTACTGGAGCCAGCTCCTTGGAAAACAGCACCAGTGGACAAACTCTCTTTTTTTTTTTGTTTTAATTTGTCAGTGAGTATATGTGCATTAACTGAAAACTAAATGGCGTGTGGGTCTTGTCATGGCGCTTGTTGAGTGCAGTAAAATGACAGATTACCATTTGCCATCCACCCTTGCTGATGTTTTACCATCTATAAATGGCGTGCGTGCATGCTCTTCCATGGCTTACGGCCATACCACCCTGAATACGCCCGATCTCGTCCAATCTCGGAAGCTAAGCAGGGTCGGGCCGGGTCAGTACTTGGATGGGAGACCGCCTGGGAATACCCGGTGCTGTAAGCTTTTTATTCTCACCTTTCATCAGCAGAGGGCGCTGCTCCTCCTTTACTGGAGCCAGCTCCTTGGAAAACAGCACCAGTGGACAAACTCTCTTTTTTTTTTCTTTTTTTTTTTTTTTTAATTTGTCAGTGAGTATATGTGCATTAACTGAAAAATAAATGGCGTGTGGGTCTTGTCATGGTGCTTGTTGAGTGCAGGAAAATGACAGATTACCATTTGCCATCCACCCTTGCTGATGTTTTACCATCTATAAATGGCGTGCGTGCATGCTCTTCCATGGCTTACGGCCATACCACCCTGAATACGCCCGATCTCGTCCGATCTCGGAAGCTAAGCAGGGTCGGGCCGGGTCAGTACTTGGATGGGAGACCGCCTGGGAATACCCGGTGCTGTAAGCTTTTTATTCTCACCTTTCATCAGCAGAGGGCGCTGCTCCTCCTTTACTGGAGCCAGCTCCTTGGAAAACAGCACCAGTGGACAAACTCTCCTTTTTTTCCCTTTTTTTTCCTTTTTTGTTTTTTTTAATTTCTCAATGAGTATATGTGCATTAACTCAAAACTAAATGGCGTGTGGGTCTTGTCATGGTGCTTGTTGAGTGCAGGAAAATGACAGATTACCATTTGCCATCCACCCTTGCTGATGTTTTACCATCTATAAATGGCGTGCGTGCATGCTCTTCCATGGCTTACGGCCATACCACCCTGAATACGCCCGATCTCGTCCGATCTCGGAAGCTAAGCAGGGTCGGGCCGGGTCAGTACTTGGATGGGAGACCGCCTGGGAATACCCGGTGCTGTAAGCTTTTTATTCTCACCTTTCATCAGCAGAGGGCGCTGCTCCTCCTTTACTGGAGCCAGCTCCTTGGAAAACAGCACCAGTGGACAAACTCTCCTTTTTTTCCCTTTTTTTTCCTTTTTTGTTTTTTTTAATTTCTCAATGAGTATATGTGCATTAACTCAAAACTAAATGGCGTGTGGGTCTTGTCATGGTGCTTGTTGAGTGCAGGAAAATGACAGATTACCATTTGCCATCCACCCTTGCTGATGTTTTACCATCTATAAATGGCGTGCGTGCATGCTCTTCCATGGCTTACGGCCATACCACCCTGAATACGCCCGATCTCGTCCGATCTCGGAAGCTAAGCAGGGTCGGGCCGGGTCAGTACTTGGATGGGAGACCGCCTGGGAATACCCGGTGCTGTAAGCTTTTTATTCTCACCTTTCATCAGCAGAGGGCGCTGCTCCTCCTTTACTGGAGCCAGCTCCTTGGAAAACAGCACCAGTGGACAAACTCTCCTTTTTTTCCCTTTTTTTTCCTTTTTTGTTTTTTTTAATTTCTCAATGAGTATATGTGCATTAACTCAAAACTAAATGGCGTGTGGGTCTTGTCATGGTGCTTGTTGAGTGCAGGAAAATGACAGATTACCATTTGCCATCCACCCTTGCTGATGTTTTACCATCTATAAATGGCGTGCGTGCATGCTCTTCCATGGCTTACGGCCATACCACCCTGAATACGCCCGATCTCGTCCGATCTCGGAAGCTAAGCAGGGTCGGGCCGGGTCAGTACTTGGATGGGAGACCGCCTGGGAATACCCGGTGCTGTAAGCTTTTTATTCTCACCTTTCATCAGCAGAGGGCGCTGCTCCTCCTTTACTGGAGCCAGCTCCTTGGAAAACAGCACCAGTGGACAAACTCTCCTTTTTTTCCCTTTTTTTTCCTTTTTTGTTTTTTTTAATTTCTCAATGAGTATATGTGCATTAACTCAAAACTAAATGGCGTGTGGGTCTTGTCATGGTGCTTGTTGAGTGCAGGAAAATGACAGATTACCATTTGCCATCCACCCTTGCTGATGTTTTACCATCTATAAATGGCGTGCGTGCATGCTCTTCCATTGCTTACGGCCATACCACCCTGAATACGTCCGATCTCGGAAGCTAAGCAGGGTCGGGCCGGGTCAGTACTTGCATGGGAGACCGCCTGGGAATACCCGGTGCTGTAAGCTTTTTATTCTCACCTTTCATCAGCAGAGGGCGCTGCTCCTCCTTTACTGGAGCCAGCTCCTTGGAAAACAGCACCAGTGGACAAACTCTCCTTTTTTTCCCTTTTTTTTCCTTTTTTGTTTTTTTTAATTTCTCAATGAGTATATGTGCATTAACTCAAAACTAAATGGCGTGTGGGTCTTGTCATGGCGCTTGTTGAGTGCAGGAAAATGACAGATTACCATTTGCCATCCACCCTTGCTGATGTTTTACCATCTATAAATGGCGTGCGTGCATGCTCTTCCATGGCTTACGGCCATACCACCCTGAATACGCCCGATCTCGTCCGATCTCGGAAGCTAAGCAGGGTCGGGCCGGGTCAGTACTTGGATGGGAGACCGCCTGGGAATACCCGGTGCTGTAAGCTTTTTATTCTCACCTTTCATCAGCAGAGGGCGCTGCTCCTCCTTTACTGGAGCCAGCTCCTTGGAAAACAGCACCAGTGGACAAACTCTCTTTTTTTTTTTCTTTTTTTTTTTTTTTTAATTTGTCAGTGAGTATATGTGCATTAACTGAAAAATAAATGGCGTGTGGGTCTTGTCATGGTGCTTGTTGAGTGCAGGAAAATGACAGATTACCATTTGCCATCCACCCTTGCTGATGTTTTACCATCTATAAATGGCGTGCGTGCATGCTCTTCCATGGCTTACGGCCATACCACCCTGAATACGCCCGATCTCGTCCGATCTCGGAAGCTAAGCAGGGTCGGGCCGGGTCAGTACTTGGATGGGAGACCGCCTGGGAATACCCGGTGCTGTAAGCTTTTTATTCTCACCTTTCATCAGCAGAGGGCGCTGCTCCTCCTTTACTGGAGCCAGCTCCTTGGAAAACAGCACCAGTGGACAAACTCTCCTTTTTTTCCCTTTTTTTTCCTTTTTTGTTTTTTTTAATTTCTCAATGAGTATATGTGCATTAACTCAAAACTAAATGGCGTGTGGGTCTTGTCATGGTGCTTGTTGAGTGCAGGAAAATGACAGATTACCATTTGCCATCCACCCTTGCTGATGTTTTACCATCTATAAATGGCGTGCGTGCATGCTCTTCCATGGCTTACGGCCATACCACCCTGAATACGCCCGATCTCGTCCGATCTCGGAAGCTAAGCAGGGTCGGGCCGGGTCAGTACTTGGATGGGAGACCGCCTGGGAATACCCGGTGCTGTAAGCTTTTTATTCTCACCTTTCATCAGCAGAGGGCGCTGCTCCTCCTTTACTGGAGCCAGCTCCTTGGAAAACAGCACCAGTGGACA
The DNA here is from genome assembly GCF_041903045.1 of Epinephelus lanceolatus. Lineage (NCBI taxonomy): Eukaryota > Metazoa > Chordata > Actinopteri > Perciformes > Serranidae > Epinephelus > Epinephelus lanceolatus. Next base: position 31,767,062 of record NC_135755.1, on the reverse strand, counting down.
AACTCTCTTTTTTTTTTTGTTTTAATTTGTCAGTGAGTATATGTGCATTAACTGAAAACTAAATGGCGTGTGGGTCTTGTCATGGCGCTTGTTGAGTGCAGTAAAATGACAGATTACCATTTGCCATCCACCCTTGCTGATGTTTTACCATCTATAAATGGCGTGCGTGCATGCTCTTCCATGGCTTACGGCCATACCACCCTGAATACGCCCGATCTCGTCCGATCTCGGAAGCTAAGCAGGGTCGGGCCGGGTCAGTACTTGGATGGGAGACCGCCTGGGAATACCCGGTGCTGTAAGCTTTTTATTCTCACCTTTCATCAGCAGAGGGCGCTGCTCCTCCTTTACTGGAGCCAGCTCCTTGGAAAACAGCACCAGTGGACAAACTCTCCTTTTTTTCCCTTTTTTTTCCTTTTTTGTTTTTTTTAATTTCTCAATGAGTATATGTGCATTAACTCAAAACTAAATGGCGTGTGGGTCTTGTCATGGTGCTTGTTGAGTGCAGGAAAATGACAGATTACCATTTGCCATCCACCCTTGCTGATGTTTTACCATCTATAAATGGCGTGCGTGCATGCTCTTCCATGGCTTACGGCCATACCACCCTGAATACGCCCGATCTCGTCCGATCTCGGAAGCTAAGCAGGGTCGGGCCGGGTCAGTACTTGGATGGGAGACCGCCTGGGAATACCCGGTGCTGTAAGCTTTTTATTCTCACCTTTCATCAGCAGAGGGCGCTGCTCCTCCTTTACTGGAGCCAGCTCCTTGGAAAACAGCACCAGTGGACAAACTCTCTTTTTTTTTTTTTTTTAATTTGTCAGTGAGTATATGTGCATTAACTGAAAAGTAAATGGCGTGTGGGTCTTGTCATGGCGCTTGTTGAGTGCAGGAAAATGACAGATTACCATTTGCCATCCACCCTTGCTGATGTTTTACCATCTATAAATGGCGTGCGTGCATGCTCTTCCATGGCTTACGGCCATACCACCCTGAATACGCCCGATCTCGTCCGATCTCGGAAGCTAAGCAGGGTCGGGCCGGGTCAGTACTTGGATGGGAGACCGCCTGGGAATACCTGGTGCTGTAAGCTTTTTATTCTCACCTTTCATCAGCAGAGGGCGCTGCTCCTCCTTTACTGGAGCCAGCTCCTTGGAAAACAGCACCAGTGGACAAACTCTCCTTTTTTTCCCTTTTTTTTTTTTTTTTTAATTTGTCAGTGAGTATATGTGCATTAACTCAAAACTAAATGGCGTGTGGGTCTTGTCATGGCGCTTGTTGAGTGCAGGAAAATGACAGATTACCATTTGCCATCCACCCTTGCTGATGTTTTACCATCTATAAATGGCGTGCGTGCATGCTCTTCCATGGCTTACGGCCATACCACCCTGAATACGCCCGATCTCGTCCGATCTCGGAAGCTAAGCAGGGTCGGGCCGGGTCAGTACTTGGATGGGAGACCGCCTGGGAATACCCGGTGCTGTAAGCTTTTTATTCTCACCTTTCATCAGCAGAGGGCGCTGCTCCTCCTTTACTGGAGCCAGCTCCTTGGAAAACAGCACCAGTGGACAAACTCTCTTTTTTTTTTTTTTTTAATTTGTCAGTGAGTATATGTGCATTAACTGAAAAGTAAATGGCGTGTGGGTCTTGTCATGGTGCTTGTTGAGTGCAGGAAAATGACAGATTACCATTTGCCATCCACCCTTGCTGATGTTTTACCATCTATAAATGGCGTGCGTGCATGCTCTTCCATGGCTTACGGCCATACCACCCTGAATACGCCCGATCTCGTCCGATCTCGGAAGCTAAGCAGGGTCGGGCCGGGTCAGTACTTGGATGGGAGACCGCCTGGGAATACCCGGTGCTGTAAGCTTTTTATTCTCACCTTTCATCAGCAGAGGGCGCTGCTCCTCCTTTACTGGAGCCAGCTCCTTGGAAAACAGCACCAGTGGACAAACTCTCCTTTTTTTCCCTTTTTTTTCCTTTTTTGTTTTTTTTAATTTCTCAATGAGTATATGTGCATTAACTCAAAACTAAATGGCGTGTGGGTCTTGTCATGGCGCTTGTTGAGTGCAGGAAAATGACAGATTACCATTTGCCATCCACCCTTGCTGATGTTTTACCATCTATAAATGGCGTGCGTGCATGCTCTTCCATGGCTTACGGCCATACCACCCTGAATACGCCCGATCTCGTCCGATCTCGGAAGCTAAGCAGGGTCGGGCCGGGTCAGTACTTGGATGGGAGACCGCCTGGGAATACCCGGTGCTGTAAGCTTTTTATTCTCACCTTTCATCAGCAGAGGGCGCTGCTCCTCCTTTACTGGAGCCAGCTCCTTGGAAAACAGCACCAGTGGACAAACTCTCCTTTTTTTCCCTTTTTTTTCCTTTTTTGTTTTTTTTAATTTCTCAATGAGTATATGTGCATTAACTCAAAACTAAATGGCGTGTGGGTCTTGTCATGGTGCTTGTTGAGTGCAGGAAAATGACAGATTACCATTTGCCATCCACCCTTGCTGATGTTTTACCATCTATAAATGGCGTGCGTGCATGCTCTTCCATTGCTTACGGCCATACCACCCTGAATACGTCCAATCTCGGAAGCTAAGCAGGGTCGGGCCGGGTCAGTACTTGCATGGGAGACCGCCTGGGAATACCCGGTGCTGTAAGCTTTTTATTCTCACCTTTCATCAGCAGAGGGCGCTGCTCCTCCTTTACTGGAGCCAGCTCCTTGGAAAACAGCACCAGTGGACAAACTCTCCTTTTTTTCCCTTTTTTTTCCTTTTTTGTTTTTTTTAATTTCTCAATGAGTATATGTGCATTAACTCAAAACTAAATGGCGTGTGGGTCTTGTCATGGCGCTTGTTGAGTGCAGGAAAATGACAGATTACCATTTGCCATCCACCCTTGCTGATGTTTTACCATCTATAAATGGCGTGCGTGCATGCTCTTCCATGGCTTACGGCCATACCACCCTGAATACGCCCGATCTCGTCCGATCTCGGAAGCTAAGCAGGGTCGGGCCGGGTCAGTACTTGGATGGGAGACCGCCTGGGAATACCCGGTGCTGTAAGCTTTTTATTCTCACCTTTCATCAGCAGAGGGCGCTGCTCCTCCTTTACTGGAGCCAGCTCCTTGGAAAACAGCACCAGTGGACAAACTCTCTTTTTTTTTTTCTTTTTTTTTTTTTTTTAATTTGTCAGTGAGTATATGTGCATTAACTGAAAAATAAATGGCGTGTGGGTCTTGTCATGGTGCTTGTTGAGTGCAGGAAAATGACAGATTACCATTTGCCATCCACCCTTGCTGATGTTTTACCATCTATAAATGGCGTGCGTGCATGCTCTTCCATGGCTTACGGCCATACCACCCTGAATACGCCCGATCTCGTCCGATCTCGGAAGCTAAGCAGGGTCGGGCCGGGTCAGTACTTGGATGGGAGACCGCCTGGGAATACCCGGTGCTGTAAGCTTTTTATTCTCACCTTTCATCAGCAGAGGGCGCTGCTCCTCCTTTACTGGAGCCAGCTCCTTGGAAAACAGCACCAGTGGACAAACTCTCCTTTTTTTCCCTTTTTTTTCCTTTTTTGTTTTTTTTAATTTCTCAATGAGTATATGTGCATTAACTCAAAACTAAATGGCGTGTGGGTCTTGTCATGGTGCTTGTTGAGTGCAGGAAAATGACAGATTACCATTTGCCATCCACCCTTGCTGATGTTTTACCATCTATAAATGGCGTGCGTGCATGCTCTTCCATGGCTTACGGCCATACCACCCTGAATACGCCCGATCTCGTCCGATCTCGGAAGCTAAGCAGGGTCGGGCCGGGTCAGTACTTGGATGGGAGACCGCCTGGGAATACCCGGTGCTGTAAGCTTTTTATTCTCACCTTTCATCAGCAGAGGGCGCTGCTCCTCCTTTACTGGAGCCAGCTCCTTGGAAAACAGCACCAGTGGACAAACTCTCTTTTTTTTTTTGTTTTAATTTGTCAGTGAGTATATGTGCATTAACTGAAAACTAAATGGCGTGTGGGTCTTGTCATGGCGCTTGTTGAGTGCAGTAAAATGACAGATTACCATTTGCCATCCACCCTTGCTGATGTTTTACCATCTATAAATGGCGTGCGTGCATGCTCTTCCATGGCTTACGGCCATACCACCCTGAATACGCCCGATCTCGTCCGATCTCGGAAGCTAAGCAGGGTCGGGCCGGGTCAGTACTTGGATGGGAGACCGCCTGGGAATACCCGGTGCTGTAAGCTTTTTATTCTCACCTTTCATCAGCAGAGGGCGCTGCTCCTCCTTTACTGGAGCCAGCTCCTTGGAAAACAGCACCAGTGGACAAACTCTCTTTTTTTTTTTTTTTTAATTTGTCAGTGAGTATATGTGCATTAACTCAAAACTAAATGGCGTGTGGGTCTTGTCATGGCGCTTGTTGAGTGCAGGAAAATGACAGATTACCATTTGCCATCCACCCTTGCTGATGTTTTACCATCTATAAATGGCGTGCGTGCATGCTCTTCCATGGCTTACGGCCATACCACCCTGAATACGCCCGATCTCGTCCGATCTCGGAAGCTAAGCAGGGTCGGGCCGGGTCAGTACTTGGATGGGAGACCGCCTGGGAATACCCGGTGCTGTAAGCTTTTTATTCTCACCTTTCATCAGCAGAGGGCGCTGCTCCTCCTTTACTGGAGCCAGCTCCTTGGAAAACAGCACCAGTGGACAAACTCTCTTTTTTTTTTTTTTTTAATTTGTCAGTGAGTATATGTGCATTAACTGAAAAGTAAATGGCGTGTGGGTCTTGTCATGGCGCTTGTTGAGTGCAGGAAAATGACAGATTACCATTTGCCATCCACCCTTGCTGATGTTTTACCATCTATAAATGGCGTGCGTGCATGCTCTTCCATGGCTTACGGCCATACCACCCTGAATACGCCCGATCTCGTCCGATCTCGGAAGCTAAGCAGGGTCGGGCCGGGTCAGTACTTGGATGGGAGACCGCCTGGGAATACCTGGTGCTGTAAGCTTTTTATTCTCACCTTTCATCAGCAGAGGGCGCTGCTCCTCCTTTACTGGAGCCAGCTCCTTGGAAAACAGCACCAGTGGACAAACTCTCCTTTTTTTCCCTTTTTTTTTTTTTTTTAATTTGTCAGTGAGTATATGTGCATTAACTCAAAACTAAATGGCGTGTGGGTCTTGTCATGGCGCTTGTTGAGTGCAGGAAAATGACAGATTACCATTTGCCATCCACCCTTGCTGATGTTTTACCATCTATAAATGGCGTGCGTGCATGCTCTTCCATGGCTTACGGCCATACCACCCTGAATACGCCCGATCTCGTCCGATCTCGGAAGCTAAGCAGGGTCGGGCCGGGTCAGTACTTGGATGGGAGACCGCCTGGGAATACCCGGTGCTGTAAGCTTTTTATTCTCACCTTTCATCAGCAGAGGGCGCTGCTCCTCCTTTACTGGAGCCAGCTCCTTGGAAAACAGCACCAGTGGACAAACTCTCTTTTTTTTTTTTTTTAATTTGTCAGTGAGTATATGTGCATTAACTGAAAAGTAAATGGCGTGTGGGTCTTGTCATGGCGCTTGTTGAGTGCAGGAAAATGACAGATTACCATTTGCCATCCACCCTTGCTGATGTTTTACCATCTATAAATGGCGTGCGTGCATGCTCTTCCATGGCTTACGGCCATACCACCCTGAATACGCCCGATCTCGTCCGATCTCGGAAGCTAAGCAGGGTCGGGCCGGGTCAGTACTTGGATGGGAGACCGCCTGGGAATACCTGGTGCTGTAAGCTTTTTATTCTCACCTTTCATCAGCAGAGGGCGCTGCTCCTCCTTTACTGGAGCCAGCTCCTTGGAAAACAGCACCAGTGGACAAACTCTCCTTTTTTTCCCTTTTTTTTTTTTTTTTTAATTTGTCAGTGAGTATATGTGCATTAACTCAAAACTAAATGGCGTGTGGGTCTTGTCATGGCGCTTGTTGAGTGCAGGAAAATGACAGATTACCATTTGCCATCCACCCTTGCTGATGTTTTACCATCTATAAATGGCGTGCGTGCATGCTCTTCCATGGCTTACGGCCATACCACCCTGAATACGCCCGATCTCGTCCGATCTCGGAAGCTAAGCAGGGTCGGGCCGGGTCAGTACTTGGATGGGAGACCGCCTGGGAATACCCGGTGCTGTAAGCTTTTTATTCTCACCTTTCATCAGCAGAGGGCGCTGCTCCTCCTTTACTGGAGCCAGCTCCTTGGAAAACAGCACCAGTGGACAAACTCTCTTTTTTTTTTTTTTTTAATTTGTCAGTGAGTATATGTGCATTAACTGAAAAGTAAATGGCGTGTGGGTCTTGTCATGGTGCTTGTTGAGTGCAGGAAAATGACAGATTACCATTTGCCATCCACCCTTGCTGATGTTTTACCATCTATAAATGGCGTGCGTGCATGCTCTTCCATGGCTTACGGCCATACCACCCTGAATACGCCCGATCTCGTCCGATCTCGGAAGCTAAGCAGGGTCGGGCCGGGTCAGTACTTGGATGGGAGACCGCCTGGGAATACCCGGTGCTGTAAGCTTTTTATTCTCACCTTTCATCAGCAGAGGGCGCTGCTCCTCCTTTACTGGAGCCAGCTCCTTGGAAAACAGCACCAGTGGACAAACTCTCCTTTTTTTCCCTTTTTTTTCCTTTTTTGTTTTTTTTAATTTCTCAATGAGTATATGTGCATTAACTCAAAACTAAATGGCGTGTGGGTCTTGTCATGGTGCTTGTTGAGTGCAGGAAAATGACAGATTACCATTTGCCATCCACCCTTGCTGATGTTTTACCATCTATAAATGGCGTGCGTGCATGCTCTTCCATGGCTTACGGCCATACCACCCTGAATACGCCCGATCTCGTCCGATCTCGGAAGCTAAGCAGGGTCGGGCCGGGTCAGTACTTGCATGGGAGACCGCCTGGGAATACCCGGTGCTGTAAGCTTTTTATTCTCACCTTTCATCAGCAGAGGGCGCTGCTCCTCCTTTACTGGAGCCAGCTCCTTGGAAAACAGCACCAGTGGACAAACTCTCCTTTTTTTCCCTTTTTTTTTTTTTTTTTAATTTGTCAGTGAGTATATGTGCATTAACTCAAAACTAAATGGCATGTGGGTCTTGTCATGGTGCTTGTTGAGTGCAGGAAAATGACAGATTACCATTTGCCATCCACCCTTGCTGATGTTTTACCATCTATAAATGGCGTGCGTGCATGCTCTTCCATGGCTTACGGCCATACCACCCTGAATACGTCCAATCTCGGAAGCTAAGCAGGGTCGGGCCGGGTCAGTACTTGCATGGGAGACCGCCTGGGAATACCCGGTGCTGTAAGCTTTTTATTCTCACCTTTCATCAGCAGAGGGCGCTGCTCCTCCTTTACTGGAGCCAGCTCCTTGGAAAACAGCACCAGTGGACAAACTCTCCTTTTTTTCCCTTTTTTTTCCTTTTTTGTTTTTTTTAATTTCTCAATGAGTATATGTGCATTAACTCAAAACTAAATGGCGTGTGGGTCTTGTCATGGCGCTTGTTGAGTGCAGGAAAATGACAGATTACCATTTGCCATCCACCCTTGCTGATGTTTTACCATCTATAAATGGCGTGCGTGCATGCTCTTCCATGGCTTACGGCCATACCACCCTGAATACGCCCGATCTCGTCCGATCTCGGAAGCTAAGCAGGGTCGGGCCGGGTCAGTACTTGGATGGGAGACCGCCTGGGAATACCCGGTGCTGTAAGCTTTTTATTCTCACCTTTCATCAGCAGAGGGCGCTGCTCCTCCTTTACTGGAGCCAGCTCCTTGGAAAACAGCACCAGTGGACAAACTCTCTTTTTTTTTTTCTTTTTTTTTTTTTTTTAATTTGTCAGTGAGTATATGTGCATTAACTGAAAAATAAATGGCGTGTGGGTCTTGTCATGGTGCTTGTTGAGTGCAGGAAAATGACAGATTACCATTTGCCATCCACCCTTGCTGATGTTTTACCATCTATAAATGGCGTGCGTGCATGCTCTTCCATGGCTTACGGCCATACCACCCTGAATACGCCCGATCTCGTCCGATCTCGGAAGCTAAGCAGGGTCGGGCCGGGTCAGTACTTGGATGGGAGACCGCCTGGGAATACCCGGTGCTGTAAGCTTTTTATTCTCACCTTTCATCAGCAGAGGGCGCTGCTCCTCCTTTACTGGAGCCAGCTCCTTGGAAAACAGCACCAGTGGACAAACTCTCCTTTTTTTCCCTTTTTTTTCCTTTTTTGTTTTTTTTAATTTCTCAATGAGTATATGTGCATTAACTCAAAACTAAATGGCGTGTGGGTCTTGTCATGGTGCTTGTTGAGTGCAGGAAAATGACAGATTACCATTTGCCATCCACCCTTGCTGATGTTTTACCATCTATAAATGGCGTGCGTGCATGCTCTTCCATGGCTTACGGCCATACCACCCTGAATACGCCCGATCTCGTCCGATCTCGGAAGCTAAGCAGGGTCGGGCCGGGTCAGTACTTGGATGGGAGACCGCCTGGGAATACCCGGTGCTGTAAGCTTTTTATTCTCACCTTTCATCAGCAGAGGGCGCTGCTCCTCCTTTACTGGAGCCAGCTCCTTGGAAAACAGCACCAGTGGACAAACTCTCTTTTTTTTTTTGTTTTAATTTGTCAGTGAGTATATGTGCATTAACTGAAAACTAAATGGCGTGTGGGTCTTGTCATGGCGCTTGTTGAGTGCAGTAAAATGACAGATTACCATTTGCCATCCACCCTTGCTGATGTTTTACCATCTATAAATGGCGTGCGTGCATGCTCTTCCATGGCTTACGGCCATACCACCCTGAATACGCCCGATCTCGTCCGATCTCGGAAGCTAAGCAGGGTCGGGCCGGGTCAGTACTTGGATGGGAGACCGCCTGGGAATACCCGGTGCTGTAAGCTTTTTATTCTCACCTTTCATCAGCAGAGGGCGCTGCTCCTCCTTTACTGGAGCCAGCTCCTTGGAAAACAGCACCAGTGGACAAACTCTCTTTTTTTTTTTTTTTTAATTTGTCAGTGAGTATATGTGCATTAACTCAAAACTAAATGGCGTGTGGGTCTTGTCATGGCGCTTGTTGAGTGCAGGAAAATGACAGATTACCATTTGCCATCCACCCTTGCTGATGTTTTACCATCTATAAATGGCGTGCGTGCATGCTCTTCCATGGCTTACGGCCATACCACCCTGAATACGCCCGATCTCGTCCGATCTCGGAAGCTAAGCAGGGTCGGGCCGGGTCAGTACTTGGATGGGAGACCGCCTGGGAATACCTGGTGCTGTAAGCTTTTTATTCTCACCTTTCATCAGCAGAGGGCGCTGCTCCTCCTTTACTGGAGCCAGCTCCTTGGAAAACAGCACCAGTGGACAAACTCTCTTTTTTTTTTTTTTTTAATTTGTCAGTGAGTATATGTGCATTAACTGAAAAGTAAATGGCGTGTGGGTCTTGTCATGGCGCTTGTTGAGTGCAGGAAAATGACAGATTACCATTTGCCATCCACCCTTGCTGATGTTTTACCATCTATAAATGGCGTGCGTGCATGCTCTTCCATGGCTTACGGCCATACCACCCTGAATACGCCCGATCTCGTCCGATCTCGGAAGCTAAGCAGGGTCGGGCCGGGTCAGTACTTGGATGGGAGACCGCCTGGGAATACCTGGTGCTGTAAGCTTTTTATTCTCACCTTTCATCAGCAGAGGGCGCTGCTCCTCCTTTACTGGAGCCAGCTCCTTGGAAAACAGCACCAGTGGACAAACTCTCCTTTTTTTCCCTTTTTTTTTTTTTTTTAATTTGTCAGTGAGTATATGTGCATTAACTCAAAACTAAATGGCGTGTGGGTCTTGTCATGGCGCTTGTTGAGTGCAGGAAAATGACAGATTACCATTTGCCATCCACCCTTGCTGATGTTTTACCATCTATAAATGGCGTGCGTGCATGCTCTTCCATGGCTTACGGCCATACCACCCTGAATACGCCCGATCTCGTCCGATCTCGGAAGCTAAGCAGGGTCGGGCCGGGTCAGTACTTGGATGGGAGACCGCCTGGGAATACCCGGTGCTGTAAGCTTTTTATTCTCACCTTTCATCAGCAGAGGGCGCTGCTCCTCCTTTACTGGAGCCAGCTCCTTGGAAAACAGCACCAGTGGACAAACTCTCTTTTTTTTTTTTTTTTAATTTGTCAGTGAGTATATGTGCATTAACTGAAAAGTAAATGGCGTGTGGGTCTTGTCATGGCGCTTGTTGAGTGCAGGAAAATGACAGATTACCATTTGCCATCCACCCTTGCTGATGTTTTACCATCTATAAATGGCGTGCGTGCATGCTCTTCCATGGCTTACGGCCATACCACCCTGAATACGCCCGATCTCGTCCGATCTCGGAAGCTAAGCAGGGTCGGGCCGGGTCAGTACTTGGATGGGAGACCGCCTGGGAATACCTGGTGCTGTAAGCTTTTTATTCTCACCTTTCATCAGCAGAGGGCGCTGCTCCTCCTTTACTGGAGCCAGCTCCTTGGAAAACAGCACCAGTGGACAAACTCTCCTTTTTTTCCCTTTTTTTTTTTTTTTTAATTTGTCAGTGAGTATATGTGCATTAACTCAAAACTAAATGGCGTGTGGGTCTTGTCATGGCGCTTGTTGAGTGCAGGAAAATGACAGATTACCATTTGCCATCCACCCTTGCTGATGTTTTACCATCTATAAATGGCGTGCGTGCATGCTCTTCCATGGCTTACGGCCATACCACCCTGAATACGCCCGATCTCGTCCGATCTCGGAAGCTAAGCAGGGTCGGGCCGGGTCAGTACTTGGATGGGAGACCGCCTGGGAATACCCGGTGCTGTAAGCTTTTTATTCTCACCTTTCATCAGCAGAGGGCGCTGCTCCTCCTTTACTGGAGCCAGCTCCTTGGAAAACAGCACCAGTGGACAAACTCTCTTTTTTTTTTTTTTTTAATTTGTCAGTGAGTATATGTGCATTAACTGAAAAGTAAATGGCGTGTGGGTCTTGTCATGGTGCTTGTTGAGTGCAGGAAAATGACAGATTACCATTTGCCATCCACCCTTGCTGATGTTTTACCATCTATAAATGGCGTGCGTGCATGCTCTTCCATGGCTTACGGCCATACCACCCTGAATACGCCCGATCTCGTCCGATCTCGGAAGCTAAGCAGGGTCGGGCCGGGTCAGTACTTGGATGGGAGACCGCCTGGGAATACCCGGTGCTGTAAGCTTTTTATTCTCACCTTTCATCAGCAGAGGGCGCTGCTCCTCCTTTACTGGAGCCAGCTCCTTGGAAAACAGCACCAGTGGACAAACTCTCCTTTTTTTCCCTTTTTTTTCCTTTTTTGTTTTTTTTAATTTCTCAATGAGTATATGTGCATTAACTCAAAACTAAATGGCGTGTGGGTCTTGTCATGGTGCTTGTTGAGTGCAGGAAAATGACAGATTACCATTTGCCATCCACCCTTGCTGATGTTTTACCATCTATAAATGGCGTGCGTGCATGCTCTTCCATGGCTTACGGCCATACCACCCTGAATACGCCCGATCTCGTCCGATCTCGGAAGCTAAGCAGGGTCGGGCCGGGTCAGTACTTGCATGGGAGACCGCCTGGGAATACCCGGTGCTGTAAGCTTTTTATTCTCACCTTTCATCAGCAGAGGGCGCTGCTCCTCCTTTACTGGAGCCAGCTCCTTGGAAAACAGCACCAGTGGACAAACTCTCCTTTTTTTCCCTTTTTTTTTTTTTTTTTAATTTGTCAGTGAGTATATGTGCATTAACTCAAAACTAAATGGCATGTGGGTCTTGTCATGGTGCTTGTTGAGTGCAGGAAAATGACAGATTACCATTTGCCATCCACCCTTGCTGATGTTTTACCATCTATAAATGGCGTGCGTGCATGCTCTTCCATGGCTTACGGCCATACCACCCTGAATACGCCCGATCTCGTCCGATCTCGGAAGCTAAGCAGGGTCGGGCCGGGTCAGTACTTGCATGGGAGACCGCCTGGGAATACCCGGTGCTGTAAGCTTTTTATTCTCACCTTTCATCAGCAGAGGGCGCTGCTCCTCCTTTACTGGAGCCAGCTCCTTGGAAAACAGCACCAGTGGACAAACTCTCTTTTTTTTTTTCTTTTTTTTTTTTTTTTAATTTGTCAGTGAGTATATGTGCATTAACTGAAAAATAAATGGCGTGTGGGTCTTGTCATGGCGCTTGTTGAGTGCAGGAAAATGACAGATTACCATTTGCCATCCACCCTTGCTGATGTTTTACCATCTATAAATGGCGTGCGTGCATGCTCTTCCATGGCTTACGGCCATACCACCCTGAATACGCCCGATCTCGTCCGATCTCGGAAGCTAAGCAGGGTCGGGCCGGGTCAGTACTTGGATGGGAGACCGCCTGGGAATACCCGGTGCTGTAAGCTTTTTATTCTCACCTTTCATCAGCAGAGGGCGCTGCTCCTCCTTTACTGGAGCCAGCTCCTTGGAAAACAGCACCAGTGGACAAACTCTCTTTTTTTTTTTCTTTTTTTTCTTTTTTAATTTGTCAGTGAGTATATGTGCATTAACTGAAAAATAAATGGCGTGTGGGTCTTGTCATGGCGCTTGTTGAGTGCAGGAAAATGACAGATTGACATTTGCCATCCACCCTTGCTGATGTTTTACCATCTATAAATGGCGTGCGTGCATGCTCTTCCATGGCTTACGGCCATACCACCCTGAATACGCCCGATCTCGTCCGATCTCGGAAGCTAAGCAGGGTCGGGCCGGGTCAGTACTTGGATGGGAGACCGCCTGGGAATACCCGGTGCTGTAAGCTTTTTATTCTCACCTTTCATCAGCAGAGGGCGCTGCTCCTCCTTTACTGGAGCCAGCTCCTTGGAAAACAGCACCAGTGGACAAACTCTCTTTTTTTTTTTTCTTTTTTTTTTTTTTTTAATTTGTCAGTGAGTATATGTGCATTAACTGAAAAATAAATGGCGTGTGGGTCTTGTCATGGTGCTTGTTGAGTGCAGGAAAATGACAGATTACCATTTGCCATCCACCCTTGCTGATGTTTTACCATCTATAAATGGCGTGCGTGCATGCTTTTCCATGGCTTACGGCCATACCACCCTGAATACGCCCGATCTCGTCCGATCTCGGAAGCTAAGCAGGGTCGGGCCGGGTCAGTACTTGGATGGGAGACCGCCTGGGAATACCCGGTGCTGTAAGCTTTTTATTCTCACCTTTCATCAGCAGAGGGCGCTGCTCCTCCTTTACTGGAGCCAGCTCCTTGGAAAACAGCACCAGTGGACAAACTCTCCTTTTTTTCCCTTTTTTTTCCTTTTTTGTTTTTTTTAATTTCTCAATGAGTATATGTGCATTAACTCAAAACTAAATGGCGTGTGGGTCTTGTCATGGCGCTTGTTGTTGTCCATGCTTTTTCTTTGTCGGTGTGACTGTGGGGCTCTGCATTGTGATTGTGCTTTATGTTTTACCATTTTCAGCCGTGGCATTTACCATGCTTTTTATACAGAACAAGAAGACAAAATCGAAATCTGGGCAGCTGGAATTTGACATTTTTTTAAAGAGAACAGAAAGCATAGGTGCATAATCAGCACCTCCAAAATACTTAAATGGTCTATCTTTTATTTTGAAAGAGGAGATGGGATTCGAAATAAAGGTCTTCACATCATTTGTAAATAAGAGCAACTTCTGTTGCAATTGCAAATGTGTTTTCAATTAAAATTGTCAGAAGAACAACAAGGTAATAGCAAACATTCTGCATCAAAGCATTTATTTCCTCATCATTTTGATCAACAGCAAAGGCAAATTAAGAAAACACCCCACCATCTTACATTTAAAGTATCCTTATTGGGGCACAGTTCAGTTGCTTACATTGCAGAGCTTTAGTCATACGCCCCATAAAGAACTTAATCTTGATAACAGCTTTAAGTCTCTGCACTTTTAGTGAGTCCTGGCATCGAATTACCCTTAACTGCATGTAACGCTGGTAATTTAAACCCACCAGAATTCATACTATTCACTTGTGCCATTTCTTTCATTGAAAGCAAATACTTATGTGTTAGGTTCAGGCTGGATCTGTGTCTCAGTTTCTGAGTGTCAGACTGTGGAGGTTCAGTCTGGTGAAGAAGTCACACTGCTGTGCTCAAACTTTTTCCAGTTCTCCAGATTATCTGGTTCAGAGTGGTCAGGAGGAGATCCCAGTCCCACTGTGTCTCTTTCATGTTCAAGCCTTTTGAGCATAAATTCTGTGATGGATTTCAAAATGGAAAAAATGAGCTGCAACATCTTCACAGTTTTTCTGAAAAAAAAAAACGAAGCAAATTCATCTGACCCTGGGCTGTATTTCTGTGGATATTACATAAGCAAAAACACAGTTATTATCAATGCAACATATTTAGAGGTTCAAGGTAAGACTGTTGTAACATTTGGTCTGTCTTTTAATTGATTTGGCTTTTTGATGGAATACTTTCAATGTAACATTTAATTTTGAGGAAATTCATTATGTGGACCTAAGTATAGATTTTAGGTCCATGCAGTAGATTTTTGTCCATTTAAATATTAATCAGATCTCAACAACTTTTGGTAAAATGCTTTCTTGTGTGTTTGATGGAATAATAAAGCTGACAAGTGTGTCCTGGGCGGTTTGATTGTTTTCCTCATGTCTGGCTGTTAAAATCATAAAGTTTCATAAAGGTAATTGTACTTTGTTTTATTCTATTTTCACATCCATTTTTTACACAACTTCCTATTTAAGCCAGTGCAATAGGATAATCCCAGACTTTAGTTTATAGACACTGATATTGAATTATTGAACTGACATTTGTCTCTGTCTTATATGTATGTCAAAATGAAGAACACAATCCACAAAACCACAATGTAGGCTATGATGATGACCTATTCAGCACTCCGTTTTCACCCATACACAAACAGAACCCGCAGACCTACATCAGAGAGAGAGCTCGACACAAATATCATGTATGCTGCCACCAGATAGACTCGGGAAACCTGGAACTGCAGCTCTGAGCAGATAAGATGGTTATTCATATTCTCAGGAATGGGTGTTTCTAACTGGTATGTTGGAGGAGTTAGGCCTAATTATTATATCTGTTGCCACCACTTTGTTCAAAATTCAAATTTTGTTATCAAGATACAAAATTGATGCCAAATTTGCAATCTTTTGGTTGTGCTGAGTTTTAATGTGTATCTGTTTGTATCCTTCTGTCTGTTGATGAATGTTCTGATTCCCTTAGGCTGAGTTTTAGATGGAGGCCTGCAGCAGTGGAAGGGTGAAATCAACATTCTCTGACAGGAAGCAGTGTGGTCACAGCACAACTGACATGCTTGCATGCAGAAGTGAGCATGCCTATGTATTGGTGCTCTGCTTTTTATTTTCCACTGTGGTGATAGTAACAGCTAAATTGGAAGTTTCAATTACAGAATCCATAAGCTCTTTGCATCTTATAACCACAAAAATATATTGTATATTCATTCTTTTAAAGTACTTCATACTCTACACAGTGGCATGTTTCCTACAGCATATGGCGACCAAACCACACAACTCTTAATCAGCACTTTTTAAACTTCATGTAATCCAGCACGTGGGCTGCTTGATAGACTTCTGTGGTACGCTTAATAATGCAAGATTAAATTCTTTTATAAAGCTACAAGAAAGTTTAGTGTTGTGATCATGTTCACTGTATTTAAAATCTCTTAAATGGAGACAAAACTACACCCAGGACACTGAAATCTGAAGGAATCAATATTACATCTGAAGTAATATTTATATAAAAATTCATATTCCTAGTTTGCAGGAAACATGTTTACATAACTCAAAGTGATGTGTCAAAAGAAGGAATGTTCTTGTTGTGGCACTAAAATTTTACATGTCACCTATGTATTAATTCAGATTTTTTTTTAAAACCCATTCTTACTTCTTACTGCAATTAGTTCCATGACTGCTCCTTGTTCATCTGTAACCTGGGCTAAAAATGGGAAAACCTAATTTTGCGTAGCCCAGTCACCAGAGGAAAATGTTGGCATTGTGTGTTTCTGCAAACTATGAATACATCTGTACGTGTCATGCATATCAGTGGTTCTTAAGTTACATAATGTAGGAAGAGGTGATGGTGGATGGCGTTACTGCTCGGCAAAATGCCTACCAAGCTGCAGACCACTGTTCAAGTTCAAAGTTCAACTAGTTGTGATGTAGCATGTCATTGCAGCTCTTTGGGTGCATGAAAAGCAGTTGTTTTTTGACTGAGCTCTCACTGCTCTTCCTGCCAGGATAGTGCCCCCAAAACTGGGTATTTTCAGCGAAAACGAGTAAATGTTACGCATCCGTGGTTTGCAGAAACATGCGTCAGATTTTTTCCACCTTATTCAGTGTCATCCACTCTGCACATCTGCTAGCCTGCTTAAAGTATTTATGCTGAATTAACATAGGTCTACATGGCCTGTACTTTGTGAATAACTGACAATGAAAATGTTTTCACGACAATATTTTGAATCCCAGAATGACTTTTACAATACTGAATACACCACCATCCTGGTCATCTGCACCAGTAATTGGTGCACAAATTCTCGTTTTGGTGATGAATTATTCTTTTAATGCCATTTGGGTAAACAATTACACTTAGTTTTAATGGCATTACTTTAGGTAACAGGGACACCATGTTACTGTTGTAAATATTTTATTCATGCGGATCAGCTTCCAAAACAGCAATACAATGAGAAGTACTGTAAACTTTTCATGTCCATCAAACTGCTTGTGTAAAATCAGTTAATATAGCAATTTCATTGTGTCACTTGAGATCATGTTTTACAAGGTTTAAAATGCTTGTCTGCAAGATCTAGCATAAACTTTACTGATCAATTCAAACTCTTAAGTCTTGCCCAGCTTAACAAAACCTATGTATCCTGGATGCTTCTCTAAATTTCCAATTTCAAAAACATTTCTGTCCCAGAAGCCAAACATGGTCTTTAAACAGTACTGGATTTTAACATCTTAATCTGTATCCAATTTCCCGGATGTGCTTTGCCTATCAACTATACATGTAGCCTATAGTTTTCTCCAGCTAACACTGTCAATAAATTGTAGACTTAGAACTGATTGGGTAGTTGTGTACAGGCAATGAGTGAAAAACACTTTACTAGCAAACAATCTAGGACCTGTAAAATGCTAAAAATGTATTTCCACTGTTACAAACCTCTGTAATAAACTAGTATTTACCTAGAAAAGTTAAATGTGAGCATGTGCTGTCTGCAGTAGTTTCTACTCCAGGAGTCCTTAAAGCCCTTGACTTACCTTTTGACTCTGAAGGTCTTCAGCAGCCTTTGATGTCATCTCCCCCCAGATTCAAGGTAAACTAGCCTCAGCTATGAAATCTCACCTGGTGGAGAATGGCTGGAGTGTGTTACGCCCTTCTTTACTTGGGCTTTTATATGAACAAGTTTCAATTTTGGAAGTAAAGAAGACAATGTAAAAAGGCACGCTGATCAATGACAAAAGCTTTAGCATTCCAGACAAGAGTGATATTTCTTTAATCAGCGTGACGACTTTAACAAGTTTGCTATGCGTGTGTTCATCATTAATGAACGAATAATCATTAATTAAAGGTTTATTTTTTCGAAAGATCCTAAAAGAGTAGGCGAATCAATTCAAGCGGTTACACTAATGGTGTTTTAGCGCTGGGCATGATTTGGGGCACATCTGTGAACAACATTAACTGCACAAATCCGTTTATTAAAAACAAGTTCGACAACATACAGGTACATGTGAACGATTTGCGGTAACTGTCCTACTAACAGTTACTTTCTACATTTGTCAAACCTACGTCTTACCAGTTTAAATTTTCACAGCAACGTCACATGGAGGTTTGATTTTCGATGGGAAAGCGTAACATGAAGGAACCAACGTGGAGATTAGATTTAATACCAAACATAATTCAGTTCAGTTAAATCTACAGTCACAAGTTTCGCCTAGAGACTTCAGCTGAAATTATTCAGCTTTCTATGGTCACACACACAACATCAGAACACTAATTTTTCCAAACGTAAAAGTACAAATTAAAAAAAAAAAAAAAAAACGCCTAATTCAGACGTCTGGCATAAAAAAATACTACAGCACAATGACAAACTAAAACAATCAGGGGGAAAAAAAACGAGTAAAAACTTTTCCAAAATAATAAAAACAAAATCAGACGTGGACGTCGGCAATTCAGTTCCTCCTGTGAGCATCGCAGGGGAACGTAACGCGCTCAGCCACAGACAGAAGAGGATAGTGTCACGTGCATCAGGAGGCGGCGAGCGGCGACGCAGTTGGACGACGATCCTGGAAAAAGAGCAAATGACACAAATGAACTGTCTGCAACTGTAGATACAAAGCACGTTGTTCCATCTTATTACATGTGGACCTCTGTAGCTCGAGTCCCGTTCATCAGTCACAGATTCCAGACTGAACAGTCTGCCTTCGTTGGAGTATGCTACACATTTAATACTGATATTAGCTGAAATCCAAGTTAGTGCACAGATGTGCATTACCAACGAGTTTACAACTTGTTGAATAGCACTTCGTACGCATGCTCTTTCAAACTGTTTTCCCCTCAAGATCTGTGGCGTGCAGGACAAGTCATAAGCTGCCTCTCTGCCTTTACAGGGACGAATGGCAATTTTAGAAAAGATATGAACACCAGTCTACCTCAGACCTATTCTCACCTTCACATGTCAGGGCCTCGCTTAATAAGCGTAGCGTGCAGGGGGTGGCGGCGGCAGCCGTTCTGCGTAGGGGTCCCTGGCACGTGGAACTCCGTATGCAGGTACCCGGGAAACCGGAGAGAGTCGGGAGCGCTCATAGGAGTAGCCATTACTGGCGGGTGGCATTGGCGCGCTTGGCGCTCTCCTGAGAGGACTGCGATCTCGGGCATAGTATGAGGACGGAGGAGGTGGGAGGGGACGACGCTCATACGGGTCAAGAGACGAGGTCATAAGACGGTCTCGGACGACGGCTGAAGGGGGAGGGGGAGGAGGAGGGGCGCCGGGACGTTGGTCCTCATAGGAGGGGATGCCATACGGACGGGCTCTGTACTTCTCATAGTAATCTACCACGCTGTACCTGTCCCTCTCACCCTCATAGGGACGTTCAGGATAAACTGCTCTTCTAGGGGGAGGAGGTGGCAGAGGAGGGGCAGGGTAACCTGGGGGGATATGGCTGAGACGGCCTCTCATATAGCTGGGTGGGGGAGGCTCATGCCTCTCTCCTGGATAGCGAGGGGGCCAATATCCACCCCTGTCTGGGGGAGGAGGGGGGTAGTCATCCCGTTCATCGTGTCTAGGCCGACTCTTAGAAATCTGGACATGGATGCGTTTGCCTAAATACAAAGAATACAGAAAAACAAATTAAATTATTAGGAATAAATCAAAACATGACACAACTACACTTTTCACTGTTGCACATTTTGGCCTTTTCTTACCTTGAAATTCAGTATTGTCCAGTCCCTTGATGGCATCCATGGCCTCGTCAGAGTTAGACATATGTACAAACGCAAAATTCTTAACAACAGCACACTCTGTGACTGTACCGTACTCCTCAAAGAGTGCACGGAGCTCATCATCAGCTCCCTTTTCTACATTGGCTACATGCAGTTTGACAGAGCCCTGGTTCTTCCCGTGGCTGGCCTCTACGTTGATTGGTGTGCCGTGAAGCTTGTACAGGTGCAGATTCTTAATGGCTTTAGTGGCAGCCTTGCGGTCATCCATGTGAACAAAGGCATAGTTTTTGATGATAGCACATTCTGTGACTGTGCCGTATTGAGTGAAGAGGGCCTTGATTTCCTCCTGGTCTGCCTCTCGGGGCAGGTTTCCCACAAAGATTTTCACCATTGTTAAAGATCTGATTCAGAGCAATGAGAGAAAAGGGAACAAAGAGGAATGGAAAGAGAGAACAAAATATTTAATATATTTTACTCATTCGGTGTTTACTGACGTTATTACATGAAGTAACCCTGTGCTTATATCCTTTTCTCTCGCATGATAGTCGCAGCTTTGAATTAAACGGGGCCGCTCGTTGCAAAATGGCGGACATCAATTTTACGCAATAACGCAACAAGCCTTAAGTTAATAATTTTAACAAACGCTACGCATAACCTTTCAACATTAAAACGTTCCCGATAATTTTATTGCTACAACGATACAGTGTCGATTTCCTAAACGCAATTCCTGGTTTCCGTTTAGCAAATCTGCAAGTGCTAGCTGCTAGCTACGGTTAGCTTGCTGTTCAAGCTACGCTACAAAGCACCGGTCTCCATATTAGTACAAACGGAAAGCGGAAAGCTGGTGAATATTATATTCAGAAGTAAGCTGATAATTCGCCATTTTAAATGCAGTGAAATGTAAAATATAAAGACACGGATGTATACATTTTAGGTTACCTTTTTGCCGGCCGGCCTCTACAGAGAATTCACCCCTCTCAGGAGCTTGACTTTGCCGAGTGACTTCCGTCTGCTTTTTGTCTGCCCTTTTCCCCTTCTTCTTCATGTGTCTTTTTTCTGAATCACCACACCGCCACTCACTGTCCAGGAGGGTATAGTATTCGTTTTGGTTTGGGTTTTATGGTTAATGACAACAAACGTTTAGCGACCGTACCCACCTTGTTTTTGCCTACATAAATGATTATTCGACACATTTTCTAACCCGTGCTAACTGAATGACTGTGTGTCATATACTTATGTCCAGTTCTGTAGGGTAAAGTCAGGTAAAGTGGGACATCAGGTAAAATGGGACAAATAAGGTTTTACATCTTGGGCTCTTTAAATATCAGTTGCCAATCACCAAACATGCTATTGCATTGTTACAAGTGTCCTTATATGTTACAATCATTTTTGATTGGTCTGAGATTACTAGGATGGGCGTTCTGCCCAAAAAAAGTCAAAAAATTACTGGGAGTAGAACATGTAAGAGAAGCCATGTGGCATGTTGATTTCCTCTTTTTGGTAATAAAAGCACTGTAGCTAACACAATGAGGGTATAACAACAAATACGTAGTTATAGGAAGTTGCATTTAAAGAAAAAAATGACTGATAATGAAAATATTTTTCTTAAATTGTTGCACCCACTACAGGTCTCTGGCATAAGAAATGACAAGAAATGAAGTAAGGGAGAAACAGTCTTTTTATTACAGAAGCTTGACTTTACAATCTATATTCTCCCACCTTACCCTCCTCGGGGTTTACCCTACCTTACAGGGCAGGGTTTAAGTTCCACTGTCACACCAGTGCACACTGCAATCAATATGTCTTGCACTTGAAGTGCTAACACACACAGCACACCTTAAGCTTTCCATAACCATCTGACTGGGTTTAAAGTAGGGAGCAGGCAGATAAAGTGAACAAAAACCAACAATTAAAGAAAGAAAACTAGTCCGCCCCAAGGGCAACACCCCCCATCTTCTTGCCCATTACCAGCTCATTTGCCAGGGCAGACTAGACGTAGAAAAAAAACAAAGAAAACCAAATAGCATAACGGTCCCATGGCAAGAGCAGCTAATGCACCACTGATGTTCTGGTACATCGATCTACTTTCCTACCGTCTACCAGGCACCTTCAACAAAGCAGGGAAGCAGGCCAGTTTTTCTGCATTTCACTGTCCCAGTCGTCCCAACACACCAGCATGGGATGAGATGTGCACCTGTCTCATCGCACCAGCCTCCCTTCCCCCTGCAGGTAACCATATATTAAAGGCATCACTGCCTGGTGCACCTCCATTTTTGTGCCACCTGCCACACAATACACTAATTTATATGGGAAAGGGTTTTGAATGAGTACTAAATGCATTCATGTAAAATGGTACATAAAATTCTGCTAAAATGGGACAATTTTCTACAGTGAAACCAGATGTTTATGGCTACCAGGTGCCATAAAATCATAATTTATACTTTTATGTGCCACCCTTTGATATGACAGACATTTTAAGTATTTTTGTCATTTAAAAACTATTAAAGGTGCTGCAGTGAGTTCATGTCAGCCCCGTGCAAGCACACACATGCACACATGTATTGTCACATACATATACTACCATATATTAATATATACTTACAACATATTGTACCACAATAGCCACAATTATCATTATAATATTACTACTTTCATTAATGTTGTTGTAAGCTACTGTCATTACTGTCTGTCCTGCATCTCTCTCTGTCTCTGTCTCTCTTTATGAATCATTTTGTCATACGGATTACTACTGCAAATTCGTTAATATGGTCTGTTCTGTATGACATCTATTGCACGTCTGTCTGTCCTGGGAGAGGGATCCCTCCTCAGCTGCTCTTCCTGAGGTTTCTAGATTTTTTTTCCCTGTTAAAGGGTTTTATAGGGGGGGGGGGGGTTCCTTATCCGCTGTGAGGGTCCAAAGACAGAGGGATGTTGTATGCTGTAAAGCCCTGTGAGGCAAATTGTGATTTGTGATATTTGGCTTTATAAATAAAATTGACTGATTGATTGATTGATTGATTAATTGATTGATTTCATTGTAGACGATACTGCACCAAGGAAACAGGCAGCAAAAGAAAAAGGGAAAGAACGGCAGAAAAGCTGGACAATCTTTTTCTTATTGACTAGTTAGGTAAGTTAATGATTTTATGAATTAATGACTGAACTAACAAATGGACTTGACTGTCCCACTTTACCCAAATATGTCATCGGAGTGAGGGGTTCTTGATGT
Source organism: Epinephelus lanceolatus (assembly GCF_041903045.1). Classification (NCBI taxonomy): domain Eukaryota; kingdom Metazoa; phylum Chordata; class Actinopteri; order Perciformes; family Serranidae; genus Epinephelus; species Epinephelus lanceolatus. The sequence continues at coordinate 31,744,280 of NC_135755.1, read as the reverse complement.
GTGGAATATCCAAAGATTCCTTAATGTTTTATTTGGCAATTTAATCCCTTTATAGAAATATAAATGAGATCCATAACAAAATATAAAAGTAACACTTCAGAATTGTAGGTGGGTTTTTTTAGGTACCAGTATCTCAAATTAGGCCTACTTGACTTCACCTTAAGCATTAGAAAGTTAACGGCACGGCATGTTTAGCCCTGTCTTATCCGAAATCCCCTTCCACTCCCCTTCCATTCCTGTCCAAGTTTGGTAAGAGTTTAATAATCAATATCATCACTTCTCACTGCTTAGAAATGCAAAAGGAATTCAAGTTAATAACCACTTCTCGAAATCAACGGCCACGCGTTAACGTGTAACAACTTCATTTTATAGCAGGGCTTAGTTTCCCGCTATGGTTGGTGGGCATGGTCAGTAATAAATATAAAGTCTTGTGGTGACTTCCTTCCTTTCGGTTTCAAGTTGCATCATCGGGGAATTTTCGGTGCTGCAATGCTACGTTCAGGTGCTCATCTTAAAATCGTATGTTAGGGAACAGCAATCCATTCATGAACTATTCGATGATAAAAGTAAAAAGTAAACAGTGCCACAAAGTTAGCAGTGAGTATAGTTTTATCAATCTCATTTTATACTCAAGATGACCTCTTTATTTTACTATTATTCTGTCTCTTGTGTCTGAAACCCATTCAGAACATTACAAAACAGAGAAAGCAGCAAAAGCTCATCTTTGAGAAGCATGAACCAGTAAATGTTGGCATTTAGCCTGACAAATGAAGATTCAACAATAATCAAAATTGTAGATTAATTCTCTGTTAATCCGCTAACAAATTTATTGTTTGTGTTGCTTCTAAAGTGAAGCCAATGACTTGGCATGAAAACTGATTTAAATTACTCTTTGGTAAAAACATTTGTAATTTTAGCTGGTGGTCCACTGAACATTTATTTTGTGTGTTAGTTTTTGTTGAAGTGGCAGATTCTGTTGCTTGACTGTCACATTGGGTAACATACTTATTGTTTCCCAGTTGTTGAACATCTGGACTGTGGAATGGCCAATTTAATTTATTTTTTTGTGTAATGTAATTTTTAATTTCTATGAATGCACTCATTTTAACTTATTTTATGTCTATTTTTATATCTCTGTTTTATTGTTGATGAGGGGAAGTGTGTTTTTTGTTGGTATGGTACTACTGAACAGGTGAATTACCCTTCGGAGATGAATGAAGTTTTATCTGTCTATCTATCTAACTTCCGTGTTTATCTCATGTTAACAAAAATGAAAAGAAAATCCAGACTTTTCCTATCTGGTTACCACTGCATTACCTCATCCACTGCTTACAGTGTTTTTCCGAGTTTGCACTTGAAAGCAGCATTGCACTGGGTCTTGTGAGAGTGACGAAACTCAAGAGTGGGGAGGACAAAAGCTTGCGAAGAGCAGGCAGGGAGAGTCTTCCTGTTTGTTTCTCAGCAGCAGCCGCAGCAGCAGTACCGTTAGTTCCCTCTGAGTGTTTTCTGTAGGATCAATGTGATCCAGCTTTTCTGTAGACTCAGGAAAACTATCTTCAACATTCAGGTAAGACAGTGACCTCTTAAGCAGCAGTTAATGTATTACTTTACTTTTCTTTTGAGTGGTAAACAGCCTCATCTCACTGGATTCCTAATAGGTTTGTTTGTGTTCTGTCCCAGCAGCCTTTCATCACTGAAGGTCAATAGGTACAATACACCCTCTACTGATTGCATCAGGAACTTTATTTCATGATGAGTGTGTCCCAGACAATGGAGACAGAGGAGGATCTCCTGACTTGTCTCCACATCAAGCTTTACAACCCTCAGCAGAATTGTAAGGGCCTGTACGGGCTGCTTCCTCTGGGGAACAGGAGCAAACACTCAGCAGATGATCCCCTCAGGCTGGGACGTGACGGCCAGGCCTGCACCTACGCCCTGGTTGATGCCCGGGTGTCCCGCAAACAGCTGGGCATCCACGCTTACCGCACCCCCCAGAGCCCGGGCATGCTGTTCACCATCCAGAACTTGAGCCAAAAGGGACGGCTGTCAGTGAACGGCTCAGTTCTGGGCTACCTGGAAAGGATGGATCTCCCAGACAAGGCCCTGATCCGATTCGGAGAGTATGAGATGCTGATCATCCGTGAGTCTGGCGAGGCCAAGGGGAGCTTTGAGGTGGAATTTGAGGTGCTGACAGTGCCTCCGTCCAGAGAGACATGCATGTGCATGCCTAGTATGACGCCTGTCATGGACACAGGCTCATATGTGATCAACAGTTCCCCAGGTGACCCCAGAATAATTGGACCCCTTGAGACAGATGAGACCATCATGTGTCATTCATGATGTGACTTTTTACTTTTCTACTGACTTGCATTTGAAGGCAACACAAATTACTGTGTAGTTGTTACATTAGAGTCAAAACAGGCTTGGATTGGAACCCTCTTTGCAATGTGAAATCATAGTAGTATTTTGTACCCTGTATCTGTTACTTCATGTTTGTAGATTAAAAAGCTGTGATCTTAAAACTTTAACATTATTCAGCTACTTTTAACGTGTAAATGCTATAAAGTATTAAAGCTAATTGTTTGTACATTTTTAACTTGAGCACATTAAATTGTCTTTTTTGTGAATGCTGTTTAATATTGTGTATCAGCCATAAATTTGACAACTAATCAGGTAAACAATGGCAATCATTTATACACAACACTCTAAATACAGAGCACTTACTTTGTGACATTATGGAAACCAGTTTGTCCAAATTTGCTTGAGCTCAGGTTACACCGATAAGTTGATGCAGACAAAAGAAAATCATCTACACTTCTGCTCTTGGGATCAAATTCTGGGAAATGTGCACTTTCTGTTTACAGCATTTCTTTAATTTAGCAAGTAAAAGTATCCATACAACAATTTATTACTTAATTCCAAATAAAAAATCTACATTCCAAACTCCACTTACAAACAAAAGTATTATCAGATTGATACTATAAAAATATCAAGAGACACAGTACATGTGATATTATTATATAATATAAAACCAAGAATTAATACCAGAGGTGTGGGCATCAGTCACATGACTTGGACTCGAGTCACAAATTAGACACAGCAAAATCAAAACAAGACAACTCAACATGGCCTTAAACACCAATGACTTGTGAGCTCACCTGAACTTTAAACTTTCGTCGAAAAAATATGTGATACTTTCCCTCAAGCCAATTTAGGAAGTAAGAGTTAGACATTTTCTATATGATATGAAAGTACAGTGTCAGCACTACTGTGTTTCTGTGATTGAGCTGAGTCACACTTGTTTTGACAAACTTAAATCACTGAAATCAACAGGCCTATATTTGGGACAGGTGTCTACATGGGATAGGCTTTTACTTCCTTTCACACAAAACTGTTGCTCAGCAAAAATGAGGAAATACTATCAAATTGTTTATTTAAACCAGTATGACTAATACTTGTTTAAAAATAAGGCCTCAGATAACATATCAATTATGAATCATTTATTTGACCTCGCTCCGACAGACAGCACAGTGAGTTACGACACTACAGGATTACAGCACCTGGCACACTGACACACACCACTTTATCCTGTTAATACAATACTCAAAACTTGGATTCATTTTTTTGAAAAACCCTTTTGATCTTTTTGATCTGAGGACCTTTATGGACTAAAAGAATATGAATAACTTACAGGGTAATTGAGGAATTGATATATGATTTGAGGAAGCTGACAACACGGTTCTATACGCCTAATGAACTTCCACAATAATGAACTGCTTGGCAATCAGACTAGGCGTCTAATTAAGACAGGCGTTTATTTGTCAAAATGCGTCACCACATCAGGCTAGTAAAGGGACTAGGCTTTTAATTGAAATTTTATGGTATTATTACTTATTTGTTTAAATGGCATTACATTTGGGAAAGAGCTCATTATGACTTATTTAACACTTAACTCAAAATATGGGACTTGAGACTTGACTTGGATTTCCCTGTTTTGATTTAGGACTTGGGTGCAAAGACTTGAGACTTTCTTGTGACTTGCAAAACAATGACTTGATCCCACCTCTGGTTATTATTAACACATTAACATGTAAGCAGTATTTTAATATTCTTACTGGCCATATGTAACTGTAGCTTTCAAATAAACGGAATGGAATGAAAGCTAAATTAGACTGAAATACTTAACATTGTACTTAAGATGTCAACTATGAAGGCATATTTATCAGATTCTCTACTCAGCTTGACATGATCAGATAAATAACTATACAGATGCAAAGGTGAGTGTGTCAGTATCGGGAATCATGTTTGGATCACATCCAGAAATTGGTGTTACATTTTAATAGTTTTAGAACAAAGTCCAGTCTGGTTGTAAAATCCTAATCTAATTTTATTGAATTTACAAGCAGGAGAAGGGACGTGAGATCTTTACTAGGCCTACTCACTGAAGCAGAGCAACAGCGTTATTGTTAACAACGGCAGCACTACAAAAATGATGGGCAAACGTCATAAAAGCTTGGAATGTGACCTTGCAGGTGATAAAACTGCTTTCACGCAACACAACACCCTAAACACCACGCATGATTTCTCAGAACTTGAATCCAGCAAGATGGGAGTGTGCTTAAAGAAACACTTCATCTGAACTGAACTCATGTCAGTGTGTGACCAAACTTTGGAAAAAGGGAACGGAGAAAATGACACTTCTCGTTCTGTGGAAGACCTGGGAGGATCTCCTTTCAGTTTTACTTTGTGTCATTGCTTCGTTGTTTTCTTTCTAAGAGCAACTAGGCGCCTATCTATCCTTATATGGCTGGTTACTTGTCCAGGATGTACCCTGCCTCTCACCCAGTGCATGCTGGAACCACTTAAGCAAATACAGAAAGCATATTTTTCAAAGATAAAATTTAGTTTGGGGCTATTTTTTCAGCTGTAGTGATCTATTTTAAGTCTTGTAGCCTTTTTTTAAACATCCTTTTGTCACAAAAACAGCATCATGTTGCTCAACATATATTAATTTAATCAGGAAAGAGGACATTGTAAAAAAGGTTTTTTTAAACCACAAAAAATTGTCAGTTTTCTTAGGTTGTAACAACACAGCTGAATTGAGTAAAACGTGGATTCTGTAGCCTTATTATTTCATGTTATTTACAAGAGAATAGCAAAGTTGTTTGAATAAGACATGACGACTACGACATTAGTTCTCACTTTGAGAAAAATGTGTTTATTTACCATTTTAACTTTTCATACTGAAAACACAATGTTAATAGTCTATATCATCATTAATATTAAAAATCAAGGATGATTTATAAACACATTTGCTACAAACATTTGTATTCAAGTGCTTATATACTTAAGTATGAGGTTCATAAAAAGTTCAAAGGCATGAATTTAAAGATAACAGAAAAACAAGGGTCACAGTTGTGTGTAAAAGGTCATGATAAGGTTTCAAGTCAATTTTTCAGGCCAATATCCAGTGATTGTAACACTATACAGTTTTGGCCATCAACTGCAGAGAACACAGATTCAACAACGGAGGTTTTCCGAGGACTGGACATCCGCACCAGCTCACCAGCCAATGGACCAAACTCTCACTAAGGAACCCAATCCACTTCCTGTAAAAGACAAACAGTTGACACTTCACTCAAAACTCATAAGACAGACAAGTCTGTTATTAGGGTATCTTCATTTAAATTTGATGCACAAAACCTTTTTTTTTTTACTTTTTTTTTTTTCTCAACAGCAGCTTATCTAACAATAAGTCACGGTACACACAGAGTAATTTCCCGTATTGTTCAGATATTTTTTCAAAATTTAACAACTTTGTACATTTTGGGAGAAATTAAGTGTACATACAAGCGCCATGAAATATATGTCAGGGGAAGACCAAAGACAAAAAAAAACCGTCACTGAGGTTTGCTAGTATAAAGATCAGAGTCTTTTGTCTGAGTCCTCCACAAAATCAGGCTGTAAGGTTCTTACATATTTCACCTACTTGGCCCAGAATTTAATGACATTTGAAATACATTTTTCTGAAGATGAAGAGGAAAAAGTAGTCTTTTCCATAACATGAATATCATTCACACTATCTTTCCACTCCTTTACTGGGGGGGTTCAGGAGGCAGCCAGCACCTTGTGAGGACTTTCTTGCAAGTATGTTCTGTCCCAAAAGGCCTAATCACTGGACACTCCCAGAATACATGCCAGTGAATGGCATCCTAAAACCTACAATGTCTCCAACATTTGGCATTGCTCCAGCAAAATGTGCTTTCTTCTTCTGTGTAACAAAAAAAAAAAAAAAACGGTTTAAACATTCCCACCCAAACTCACACCGCACATTAGTTATTGCATTTCCACTGAAATTTACACATATCCATGTCTCTTCCAGTATCTTCTCTTTCCCATTTTTCTTTAACGCATTGGGTAGTGTGAGGTTTTCTTGTGGATTTTTTCCCCTAAATTTGAAGGGCAACATTGGTAGTTTTGAACATTTTCCCATGTTTCAAACATGAGTAATGGAGACAACAGTTTTTGAAGTTGGTGCAGTATTGAGAGAGTGCTGCAGCAGCAAAGCAAGCTGCAATGTAATCTCATCCATTAAAAGTGCTTGTTTTTGCCACTGACAGGCTCAGATATTCGAACAGCTGAAATACACGTGACATGGACGTGTGCTGAAATGACAGCACAATTTTGTGTGTGGTATCATCGGAAAGCTCCGGTACTGCGCTTTCATGTGATGTGCGTGGCATTTCTGTAAGACCCTGCATTCGCAAGTAATCCATCCAAGAGTAATGTGTGTGCAAAGCTGTATGAAAGCTTCGTTATACATAATTTTAGTGTAACATTATAATTTATTTTCCTTGTGAAAACACTGGACTACCAACAAGTGCCCGGTCTTGTCGGAAAGTTGTGGTTCCGCTGTTTCACGTGGTATGAGTAGCTTCTCACTATGACGAACATTGGTGGAGAAAACCCATAGAGAAGAACAGGTGTGAATTTGGACGCACTTTGCATCGTTCGGGCCCACAGGGTTAAAGTGATTTAGATTGATCCATTTTTTTGCCTTCAGGTAAGTGGAACTACAAAGTAGAAAGACAGTCTTCAGTCAAGTGGTAAGTTTAAAGATTTGTAACATCACAAATGTGGATGCAGGGGAGCTTGACTCATTCTGACAGTCAGTAAAAGATTAACTTCAATCAATCAAATGTTTGACGCAAATACCTCACAAATTCAAATTCAAGGACTTACATTTATGTAACTGAATTTAGCACATTGAGACTTTTTAAGGACCTGCAGACATCCTTGTTATGGACTTCATAGTGTAATCATTATGCTTTACCGTTATCTTCAGGACTGTCTGATGATCCCATCTTTTCCCAGCTTGGAATGTTTAGAGACAACAAACTCCTGTGAATTCACTCCAAGACCCACTACAGCTGCCAGAGCAGAGACAGGCCTGCAGACAAAGAGACAGCATCAGTGATCACACTCATCACTGATCACAACACAATAAAAAACAAAAAACGCTGAGGCATCCAGAAAATACAATTTTAGAGTTGTGACTTTATCTAGAATGAAGGAGCACTGCAGTTTAAATACAAAAACACAAGAGGGAGGCAGGAGACTATTTGTAGCATTAGTAAGAGGTGTTTTGCAGAGAAGTTTGAACAACACCTACCTCTTCTCTACTGGATGCTGCATTGCTGCACATCTTCCGAAGATGACTTACCATGAGTTGGCATGTCCTGCATAGAGTCTAACAACCTACAAAGAGCACAAATACTAAGAATACCAAGACTGCATGCAATTTATGGTACAAATATATAAAGTTAGAAATGTTGAGGGTAAGGTAGAGTGTAACTAATATGTAATTTGAACTCAATGACAGAGAAATGAAGAATGTAATTTAAGACTTAAGAACAATTGTCGCATGATGACAAAAACATGGGCCATCGCAAAGCTCAGATGATCATTGTTTTACTTGTGGGAAAACCATGAATTGGCTTGACACAAGGTAGGCAATGGACACCGGTTACTAGGAGATGCAGCTCTGTGTGTGCCAGGGACAATACAGAGCAGCAGGTGACAGTTAATCTGTTTGCCCTTTTTATCATCACTCCTGGGTTTGTGGACAGCTAAAGCTTCCATTAGCTATATTAATTTGGAGTCTTAGAAGGGAATGATATTGTTTAAAGGTTTACTACACAGGATTGTTCATAATGACAGCGAAAGTGAAAGCCAAACTCAGATTCTCTCTCACTTGGTGTTTTGCCTCGCTATAATTCAGTTTTTTTCAGCACTGTAGGATGTCTGCTGCTTACAGTCCACCAACTGGACACAACCTTATTTTAAGTCCAGACCTCACCTGAGCGCTGTGGGGATGCACACCCATAAACATCCCGAATAGAGCGGAGTCTCTGTGAAAGAAATACACCACCACACACTTTTCACTCACTTTACAGGGTTTCTTCAGCTTTAGACAAGTTAGATTTAAGCCTTTTTAATATTTTTAATGCCACTTGGAACTAAATTTAATACCAATTTTACAATAATCAAAGTTAAAGAAAAAAAAAAAAAATGAACTGACATCAGTTAATTAGGGTTAGGTACAATTTTGCCAAAATGTTAATTGTAATCATAAAACATGACTTTTCAATACTGTGGTCAAGACGAGGGCAGAACTTAAATGGGAGATACTTGGCATTTATTAGCAGGTTGTCTTTACAGTTTTGTGGTTCTCACTCCATATGTGAGATTACACTGGCTTGATTTGAACTTGATGAACTTTTTGCATAAAATACATGGTGTTGTTGGTTCCACTATCCTGATCTGGTTAATGTTAATGAAAACAATGTTACCATTTATTTTGAGATTTTACAATGCAATGTCAGACCTAAAAAGACAATCCCGCACACTTTGCTTGGTCAGCATCACAAATTATTGATTATACTCACATTTCAGTCCCTCTGGACCTTCATTAATATTCTTGACCTTCGTCAAGAAGGTCCAGAGGGACCTAAACGTTAGTACAATCAATACATTTTGATGCTAAGCAAGAGCAGTGTGCAGGATGTTCTTTTCAAGGCTCAAATGATTCTTTCCAACACACCTGTGACAGCTGGATGTGTGAATCTTTCCCTTTAAATATACATCAGAAAACAATTCATAAAATCCTAGTTCCCATGTCTTATCATTTTAAAAGACTTTTGAAAGAATGATTTAAAGACATTTATTTTTTTATTTATATAATACAAATTTAAGCCTTATTCTTAATATATTATTATATATTATAATTCAATGCCCCTTTTTCCTTTTCAAGGATGCAAAAGAACCTCACTTCTAGTGGGTCAAAGTGATAACTGAGATGCATTACTTCTGTCTGAGTCAAAACTTTTTTTGGGGAGGGGAAATCCTGCATAGTATATATTTAAGTTTGCAAAGAAGCATTTTACAAAGTTAGTAATCATCTATAGCATCATCAGGTCGCCAGTCAGGGAACAGCTGCGCAAACATTTCTCAATGTCTCACTTCACGTCGCAGACTTGGTTGCTCAGGTGACCATGCATCATCACAAGATTTCAATGTAAAGCAGATTGGAAGGTGCTTCGCAAACAATGACCTAATGTCTCACGTTTCCAGCATTTTCAGGGCTAAGAAAACATCACCTACCATGTGTCAAGCTGATACCTCTTAAGGCTGTGAAGAATCAAACTAAAACGTGTAAAGAGCTTAACGCCTGAGTAGCACTAACTGTGTCCGGCCTGGTGAACATTAGGCCTGTCCTACGAGGAAGAATTTGACAGTTAAAACGCCGGTTTGGTTTGATTTGTTTATTAAAAAGCCTTCAAATGAAAAGAAAATTGTAAAGTAAATAAAATCATACATATTGGTGCTATATGTTCTAGTTTCGCAAGAAAAGATAACACAAAAAGTAAAAAGAACAAAACCACACTGGAACTTTTGACTAGCCATGCTGACATGTGTCGCAAATCTGAACAGATTACGGTACAACCTGCCACAGCACGTATCATATTAAAGCCCCTCGAAACTGAATTTTTTGTAACTTATTTTGATGAGCATTTTATAATCAACCAATAACATTAATCTGAACACAGTAATTTTGTTTACAAAGACTAGATATATCATCATTAAATGACTTCCCTTGTTATGAAATGATGTCAGTTTCCCAGAGGCCATATCCATTTAAAAAGACTGAGGAGCAGGGTGATTTTGGCCATTTAACAGTACTGCGGCACACTGATATAGACTTAGCACCTAAGCCAGCATCCTATTCTGCAAAACATTTGAAGGATTTGAACAGTAAAACAAGCAGAGGAACAGAAAAGGCATAAACAGCTCAGAAGTATACGTGAACTGTAGACATGGAATCATATGGTTTTAATACGGGGCGGTCTGCAAAACAGTATCTTCCAGTAAGTCTCAGGCGAACGCAACGCAATCCGCCATAGACGAGGGGGATGTATAGCGCCACGTACATCAGCAGACGACGCCGATCTTGTCATATTCTAAACCTGGAAAGAGAGCACACCACACATGTCAAGGAGCGCGTTTTACTCAGGATTCGCGCAAGACTGATGTTTGATCTTAAAAGCAGCAATATTTTAGGATTCTATGAGCAATGTTTAGTTGTATATTGATCTCTTGGCTGGACTAGATCTGCAGGAATTAAGAGCTTTGGCTGATGGTGATGATTTAAAGCATGATTCTACCTCAATTTACGGATTCAGCCCTTATGTCGGTACATATTCAAGATTCTCTATATCTATATATGCCTACTTCTATCAATGTGAGTTATCATGTAATGAACCATCTCACCTCTCTGTTCTCACCTTGAATTACACTCTAATAGCCTGCATATCGTGGTGGTGGTCTCTCGGAGAAGGAGTCCCTGGGGTGGGGAGGTGCATACATTGGAGCCCTGGACACCGGGGAGAGCCGGGAGCGCTCGTAGGAATACCCGTTACCAGCTGGTGGAGCAGGCGGAGGGGGGGCTCGTCTGATGGGGCTTCTATCCCTGGCCATGTAGGACGGAGGAGGAGGTGGAAGCACACGCCGCTCGTATGGGTCAGGGCCCCCCATTGTGAGACGTTCTCTAACCAGTGCCGGGGGAGGAGGCGGAGGAGGGGGGATGGCGCCAGAACGTCTGTCATCGTAGGGTGGCATGCTGTAAGGACGGGCTCTGTATTTCTCATAGTAATCGACCATCCGATAGGGGTCTCGCTCGCCATAGCCACGGTCAGGATAAGCTGCTCGTCTTGGGGGAGGTGGAGGGGGAGGTGGAGGAGGAGGAGGACCGTAAGCAGACATGCGGCCTCTGTAGGGAGGCTCGGGCCTCTCCCCTGGGTAGCGAGGGGGATAATAGCCTCTGCCTGGCGGAGGTGGATAGTCCTCCTCCTCGGGTGCCCCTCTGGGTCTGCTTTTTGATATCTGAACATGTATGCGCTTTCCTGGGAGAGAGAAAAATCATTATCCTTCAAATCTAAAAAGGGCATAAAATGAAAAGTATGGAAACACCAAAAACTCCCTTTCATTCATAGAGTAGAATATCAAATTTACTTACCTTGAAAGTCTGAGTTGTCCAGGCCTTTTATGGCATCCATGGCTTCATCAGCATTGTCCATGTGGACAAAGGCAAAGTTCTTGACAATGGCGCACTCTCTGACTGTACCATATTCTTCAAAGAGGGCACGAAGCTCATCATCAAAGCCCTGTTCTACATTGGCTATGTGGAGCTTCACTGGGCCCTGGTTCTTCCCTCTGCTGGGCTCCACATTGATGGGCCTACCGTTCAGCTTATGGAGGTGGAGTTCACGGATGGCTTTGTTGGCCATCTTGCGGTCCTCCATATGGACAAAGGCATAATTTTTGAACTTGGCACATTCTGTCACTTTGCCATATTTAGTAAACAGAGCTTCAACGTCGTCCTTCTCAGTGTGCTCAGACAGGTTCCCAATAAAAATCTTCACCATTGTTGCTCCAGTGTACTTCTCTGAAAGGGGTAGAGACAACACAGGCCGCCATGTGTCGTTAGTAACAGAAAGTAACCAGTGAGGGAGCAAATGGTGAATCCATGGCGTCATCCTCAGTAAATAGAAAGACTGTAATCGAGACGGCTGTAGGCTTAACGCCACCAGAGCAAACAATAACCTAATCTGTCAAAAGGTGCCATGTTTAGCTTCGTCCTTACTAACCTTTAACTTTTAATACAACTAAAACTGCACGACTTCATATACAGCTGAATTTAAAAAGAAAAAAAAAGTCAAAGAAGTTTTTGCGTTTTCACTTCCTGGTCAGGCAGTCGGTGGCCAGACTCGTTTAATTTGAATGGCTGCTGTTAGCAAGCTAGCTTTCAGGTGTTAGCCATTTTGTCTCGTGTGACCGGACCAAATACAAATCAGTTCAAGCATTTAATTGAATGCAGTTATGTCCGAAGACGTGTAAAACTACAGTGACGATAAAATCAACAGAAAGAAACAGAGAAAAACACAAAAAAGACGAAGTACTCACAGCTTTCGATCGGCGCCACAACGAAGTCGAAACTCCTCGGATAATGACTCAGTGGATATCCGGCTAGCGATAAGCTCACAAGATGGAATGTGATTGGTGGATAGATGTGTCGCTCAAAAAGTACGGTCTGTGAATGGATGAAGGCACGAAGGAGGGTCTTATGCGCAAAAGGCTTTTCATTATGATACGGCTCGGTCTGTTTTCTATAAAGTTAGCTTTCACATTTTCAAACTCTTAAATCGAATGACTACATTTTTGTGTAGGTTATTTATCATCTTTTTATTTTAGTAGCTTCCTTCTGCTCTTACATCAGCTGTGTATCTATTTTCTTGAATATTTGTCTTTTGTCAGATGTGGTTACATACGCTACTTGCATGGACGGATCATGAGACAATGGACCCCTGGGCACAGATATGCAAAGAGCCCCACCACCTCTCCTGCATAGGAGCAAGACACACCTTTGTTGTGGTAGTTTACGTCTCTTTGCAGTCATAACATTGTGGTTTTGTGTCTCTCGTGTCTTTTTGTAGTCCTTTGGGTCTCTTAAGTGGGATTTATACTTCTGTGTCGAATCAATGCTGTACCCTATGCCTTTAGCGGGATTTATAGTTTTGCGGCTAACCCTAAGCGCGTCACCTACGCCTTTGTGAGCATTTATACTTGTGCAGTGGTGTGTCTGTGTCACTCTGCAGTTACACCTCCAAAACACCAGTCAGCGGCAGATGTTTCTGTGAAGTGCTGTAAAGTTTAGTTGATTAAAAACACATTAAACATGGCTTCATAGAGACAGTTTCAAAAACAAGTACCCAATTTGGCTTCACTGAAACTTGCAGCACTCACAGACAAACGCTTGTCTTTATCCAGACACATTTTCCCCACAAATACAACATCCCAATGTTATTAGCACAAGCCTGTGGCATTTTACATTGTATAAATTAGCCTAGCAGTTAGCATGCTTTTCCTCTTCTCATATAAAACGAAGAAAGAGACAACAGCAGCATTTAACAAAGGTAACGGCACATAGTTTGGCTCCGTTACAACTCAACACAAGGTTCACTGATAAAACAACTGTTTGATACTAAACACATTTTCCAAACAAATATAACATGCTAATGTTATCAGCACAAACCCATGGCATTTTACATTATGTAAATAAGCAGATGAGTGGAGAATTCCTCTGCTCATAAGAAGTCCGGATAAATCCCTAAGTATAAATCCCTGAAGGATAAATTACACACAAGACTTTAAATGCTATTTTGTGGAGGCTTTATTGCCTTCACTATTTATTGTTTCTTATCTGTGAAATATAAGTAAATAAAAGCTTTGCTTACACTGAGGAAATGGTTTCAGCTTACAAAAATAGACAGGGGGTCTGCGTCACAGGGACGTGCAGTTACATTTCTGGGGAGGTGCACGTCAAGCTGCGCCGTAGCTTCAGCATCGATTCAACGCAAAGTATAAATTCCACATTAGTCTGATGTACACCTCCCCAGAAATGTAATTACAAGTCGCTACAATGCAGACCTCCGTGCTATTTTTTAAGCTGAAAAGCATTTCCCTTTTATTTACTTTTATTTCACTGATAAGAAACAATAAGTTGTGAAGACAATAAAGCCCCCACAAGTAGCATTTTAAGTCTTGTGTGGGATTTATCCTGCCTTCATATGAGCAGAGGAAATCTCTGCTTGTCGCTAGGTTAATTTATACAATGTAAAATACCACAGGCTTGTGCTAATAACACTAGCATGTTGTATTTGTTTGGAAAACGTGTTTAGTGTGAGACAGTTGTTTTGTGTGTGAAACTTGTGAGTTGTAATGGAGCCAAATTTTGTAACGTTACCTTTATTGAATGTTGCTGTTGCATTATCTGCTGGAATTGTGGTTAAGGGTATGTTCTGTTAACATGGATAAGACTGACTAAGGTGAGACTCCTCCCAGTTTCACCCTAACACCTTAATCTGTGGTGTTCTTTGTTATAGTGAGTGAAACTTCATTCATATTTAAAGTGGTATTAATCAGTTTTTGTTTGTTTGGCCACTTTAGGGGGCAGAACTCCACTTCAGGCAAACAATCTTCATCCACTGTTCCTCCTGAGACCCAGAAAAAAAAAGTTTTAATGTTTTACTACACAATTTAAGTCATTGGTAGGTAAGTCACATAATACAATGCTCTCTTTAATCATTTATTTATGTTTTATAACATGTCCCTTGTAGTAGACATTGGGTCAATCTTTTCCAAAAAAAGCCTAGAAATGGTTAAGTATTTCTATAGAGGACAGACTAGAAAAGTACTATAATCGGTCAAGGTAAACTCACACACACTCATGGAAACCTAGTCTGTATGACACTGTCATACAGACTAGACAGTTCATCAAGATTAATAAGATGGGAAGTGACAAACACATAAAGTTGTATCAGAAATTAATGACTGATGATATTCTAAGAGTGAATAAAATACAGGTACATTAAGTAAATAAATAATGCTTAAAATCATCTCACCTGGTGACTTCTTAATTGTTCTGCGTCTTGGACATGAGACAGAATTAAGCGAACCAGATTCATGTAGACATCGGTTACATATAAACAGTCAGGGATGTGATCAATGTATTCTCTAAAAAGCTAAATTAAAAAGTATGCCAGAAAGAGGCTACATCCCTTTGTGAGTCCAAGCAAACAAGTTCATATCCAGCTCCACAGGAATTTTCTACCAAAAAAGTAAGGGCGAATAGTGTATGATTATTTTAAATAAGGTTTCTTAAAGTTTCACCATGCTGCGAAATATTCCAGCTGTTGTCCGACTCCCACCAGATGTTTTGTGGCTTTTATTTAACAGTGACAATTAGCATGCCATGCTGCCATTA
This sequence comes from Epinephelus lanceolatus, assembly GCF_041903045.1. Classification (NCBI taxonomy): domain Eukaryota; kingdom Metazoa; phylum Chordata; class Actinopteri; order Perciformes; family Serranidae; genus Epinephelus; species Epinephelus lanceolatus. The sequence continues at coordinate 31,728,898 of NC_135755.1, read as the reverse complement.
AGCTGCTGGTGAGTTATCAGTTCTCGCAGTCCTCTTTTTGGACTCTCTTACTACGGCTCTTCTCCTATTGCATTCTAATATCATGCTCCTGATAGGTTTATTTTACCACAGATTTATTACGGATTTTTCTTTATTGGTTTTGGTTTACAAAGAAGTTAATATTTTTCTCTGGCATTTAAGTTTTTTCTGTTATTGAGTGTCAAAAATATAATTACATTTTGTAAAAAAACAATCAAACAAAGTCTGAAAGGGAGCAGATACTTCTGACAGGTACTGTAGACTACATGTGCTTTACTCCTGATTATCATTTACAGGTTGATACATTTCAGAGGTGGGACTAAGGTCCTAAGTCAAGACTGGCAAGTCCCGAGTCAAGTCCTAAGTCTGTAACTTGAGAGTTTCAAGTCCTAAGTCAGTTTAAAATGTGTTTATTTGTTAAAACAAGTTTGTTGGTAGTTGACCTGCATATTGTGCATACTGCAATTTTTTTCTTTTTATTTTTTTGTCGACCACTGCATAGTTTTTGTAAGAAACAAACTTTATTTTTGGTATCATTTCTTCCAACTGGCACATGTGACGTAACATTAGTTCTTATGGTTCTCTCCTGTAACTTGACTGGATGCTGTCTGACTGGTTCAAGGAAAGTGGATCATCTGGGGAATTTAGTGATGACTTGCTGGGAATAAATAGCCTTAATGTTGAATTTGGAAATGAATTGATTCTTGGCACACATTTTTATAGTTGTTTTTTCTAGTCAAAAAGCTCAAGTTCAAGTGAAGTCATAAGTCACTGATGTTAAAGGCCAAGTCGAGTTGCAAGTCTATTTTGAATTTGTCATGTGAGTCAAGTCCAAACCTCTGATACATCTACTAAAGAGGGGAAGATACACCACATGCAGTGTTTCAGTGGGGTCCAGAAACAGTCAAACAAAAACCATGATTCTGTAAATACCTGCTCAGTCACTATACAAGACTACATTGTGTTTACAGTAGCTAAACTTTGCTCTTACCTGTGGTGCTACTTATTGATCTAGATGGTTCTGGTGTGAGTTGCCAAGTTTTGGAGATATCAGCTGGAGAGATGTCTGCTTTCTCTCTAATATAATGGAACTACATACAGTAACACTCGGCTTATGGTGCTCAAAGCACCAAAACATATATTTGGAAAACCCTACGGCACGTCTCTTTCCAGCAATCACGACCCGATTACTCAAGATAATTCACAGACCTTGTTGTGAGCAGTTACATGTAGGAACTATTTTCTTTCTACCAAAATATATATCCATCAACCACATCACCACGCTGAATGAAGCATGCATCTACTGCTAGCTCATTGAGCACTAAGAAGCTAGGTAATATCAAGGCTGTTAAGTGAAGGCCAGGACATGGTCTTTGACCACAGAGGAGCTATGGGGTAAGACAAATGCTCAATGTAAATAAAGCTGCAATGTTGAAAGGCTACAGAAGAGAATGCTAGGGAATAAAGGAATACATATGCTCAGGTGTCCTTTGGGTTCAACCTTTTTAGCCTCCTTGGGTGCGCTTGGCTCAACACAACTTTTTGAGTATGCTCGAATGGATGGTAGCCTTAATACAATAAATTGAGCATTTTCATATAAAAAGCATTTGTTTATGGTCTTTTATTAGGACCTTTTCAGTAATTGCAGAATTGTTAATTTTCACCCATATCTTTTTCTTCCAATGAAATATATTCCAGACGCCTCCGTAAAACATCACAATCATCCATTTTCTAAGATAGTGGTCCAGCTATTGATGTACAACTCATGCTCATGACAGCACGACATGTAAACATTAATGGCATCCAACCCATTCTCATTCGGAAGTCGTCAAATACAGGCACTTGGTCAGTGATTTTAGCATCAGATGCAGACAAAAAAGACACCCTTTCGCAGCATTATGATACGCCTTGAGATGGCATCAATTTGAAACACTGCCATACAACAACAGAATTTAAGGAACTGGAAAGTCAGCCAGGTCCAAAATGTATAGCCAGACCATGATTTTTTTTTTTAACCTAACCACATGCTTTTGTTGCACAAGTAATAAAATAAGAATACGAGGTGTTTTACTGACATTGCAAGTTTATTTTGAAAAGGCTGTATCCATCGAACGGGCAGAAACTGCATATTTCTTGTGAAAACAGGAGTGTACTTTGAAAAGACACAATGCATGCAATGCAACAGTCGTGCATTGACATGGCGTCTCTGAACGATTGCAACAGACGCATCCAGGATATCTTGTGCATCATATGAAGACATTAAAGTCCACTGACGAAGTAGTGATATCTGGCAAATTGGAAGTAAGAACATGTTGCCTTCTCAGCTGAGCTGTAACGTTAGCTAGCTCAGTGGAGCTAGGTGAGCTAGCACTAGACACATGCTTTCTTCTGCACGGTGATACAGTTGCCGTGTGTGGTTCAGCAGAAAGACAATAGTTCCTAAAAACTTACAACAAGGCCTGTGAATTATCTTGTGTAACTAGATCATGATTTCTGGAGACATTGCTGTTGAGTTTTTAAAATGTGTGGGTTTTTTTTTTTTTTGGTGCTTTGAGCACCACAAGCCGAGTGCCATCTAGTTCCATTATATTGGAGAGAAGGCAGACATCTCTATGGTGGATATCTCCAACATTCAGCAACTCACACCATAAAAATCCACATTAATAAATAGCACTACAGGGAACAGGAAAAATGTGCTTTTTTGGTTTGGGGGCGAACTGTCCCTTTAAGTCAGTACAGTATAATATATATTTGTGAGTCCATCAGTTATATTAACCCTGCTATGTCAAGTTTGGGCCTATAGTAAAAGAACAAACTGTTCAGAAAAGATGTATACCAAACAATGAAAAGTCCTTTATTGCCATCAGAACATGAGTGAGAAAACCAGAGACAAAATCTGACAGAGTGAGGAGTCGTCTGTACAACCGGCATCCACACAGACACACACAAACATACACACACACACACACACACACACACCCCCACACACACACACACACACACAGAGCAGCCAGCAGTCTTTCAACAGGACGTGAGGGCTACAGATACATGAGGATATACAGTACTCACACAATGAGGTATAAAGGTAAACACAAACATACCAGATAGGGCTTCGTCCTCCACTCGCACACATGCAACTGAAACCAAGGTACAAATACTCAAGTGCTCGTTCATTCTTTTAAAAACACAACATACAGGTGAGCAGAAATGTATGACAGCAGCATCTGGGTCATCTCAACCGCGCTCCCATTCATCTGTCTCTCAAAACCTTTGGTCATGTGGACGCTTGCTTGTCATGCACAATGTTGCCCTGGTAAATTGAATACTTTTGTGAGACTCTGAATCTTGAATGGGTCCCTTCCTGACTTGTATCCACCAATAGAAACTTGGGCAGATGAGCGGGAGGGGGAAGGGGAGGGGGTAATGTTTTTTGAAGTCACAAATAGTTTCTTTCTCTTCAAGGTCGAGTTTCTACAGTTAGTTGGACATTCAATGTGTACATTAGCAGCAATTCTAGTGAATGAAACAATGGCTTTGTAAGTCAGATTAATAACACCCTTTCCTCATGCACAGGACAGGCACCACCTAATTACTCGTTAACTAAATGCCATGCAAGTTAGAAAAATAGACTGCAAACTCACAAGACAGAGAAATCAAAGTTCGTCTCCAGAGAAGAGGTTGATTTCACTTCAATTTTTTATTTCATATTTTCTAAGATGTGGAAATAGCAACAAAAAAAACTTGAGAGCGGTAACCAAGACAACAGTAACAACATGAGCAGAGAGCCACTGAGGTTTTTCGAGTCCCTCTCTTACTCCATATGCCAACCCAAACTGCCAGGTACAAGACTGACACCTCGCTTGTTTTGTTCAGTTTTCTGTTGCAGTCCTGCTTCGCGCTGTGCGGGCGACCACGACTTACACGCACCTGGTGTGTATGCCTGTTGTATGTATCCTGTAAGTGTGGGCCTGTGTGTCATGTGGCTCTCATGTCATTTGAAGCTGTCCCAATCCCACAAGTCCGCAGTTTCCGGGCCCCCTCCCCCACTAGCAGCACCTGTCCCAGAAAGGTGGTCACCCTCGTGTGCATCCGGAGCTGTGCGCTGCAGTGGTTTTTTTTTTGTCAAGACACTAGTGTGGCTGGAAGCTAGCACCGCCACCCCCTCCGACACAGAGAAAAGAGGCACGGTATAGTTCTCTTTAAGTCTAAATCTAGAGTTCAAGTCTGCCGTCTGTCTGGTCTCAGCCTGTCCTGTTTAGAAGGCTGTGTGGGAGCCACCCTGGACCCTCAAAAGACCCAAAACAGGTAAGAGGAGGAAGACGCCCCTCAGGCCTGTTGATAAATAGAGATGCCTCACCGTGTGACCCGCCCAGGGCTGCATACGTTTCCTTACATCACCCCTCCCAGTTTAGTTTTGTGGTTGCCAAATATCTCAACTGTGCACACACAAACACACACGTACGTACACGCACGCACTGACCCCAACGCTGTCCATTCTACTCGGAATGAGGACAAGCGCCTTGAATTTCGTGTTTGGCACCAGACTTGTTTTTCCTCGCGTTGGCCAGCCACTCCCTCCTTTTCTGTATCCTCTTTTCACTCATCACTCCCTCACAGGTCTTTTCTCTTCTTGGAACCAAAAAAAAAAAAACCCTGGAAGAACACATCTCCCTCTTTTTTTCCTCTTGGGAAACAAAAACAAACTTAATGGAAAAACTGAAGTTTTTTTTATTATATATTTTTTTTTTCAAATTCAAGGCACAATGTCTATCAATATTCCAATCTGTCTGTCTCCGCTCCCAGGTTCAGTGTGCGAACATCGCGTCACATAAGCTATTGGACTGTCTGCTCGTACGCCACTCCCTACAGCTTACATCTCTCTAGTCTGTACTTTAACACTGTGAAGAGACGCGTCTGTTTTGGTTGAGAGAGCGACCGCCAAGTCCAAACCAGTGATAAACAATGAACAAAATTAACAGAACCAAAAAAAAAAAAAAAAAAAGACACAAATAAAGACAACCGTTTCAAAAACAAAACAAAAAAAGTCTCGTCCTGTTTCTTGTATTTCAGTATTTTTAAAAATCAAGTCATATCCACCAGCTCTTTTTTGGCAAGCTAGTTGTTTTTTTTAAATAAGCACTAAGTACTGATAGATAGGATAGCATACACCGTTAACGTGTGTTTTTAAGTAGATGCGTTTGTCGTTTTTTTGTACTTTTTCACTCTCATAGTATGAATTCAGGTATTTTGTCAGGTACTTTTCACTCATCTGTTTAAGGTTTAAGTTAATGCAAGCAGGGACAGAGTTTGCCATGGAGTCTTGCTCTAGACTTGGGTTCGCGAGGGGCAAGGCCGTCTCTTTACGAGACCCCGTTGACCAAGGTCAGGGTCTCGCTGGCCGAGCTCATGCCTTTGTTGGGGGAACCCTTGGAGGGTGTTCGCTCATCCTTCGTGGCGCTGGTCCCGTTCTCCTGTGGGGACGAAAGGTGGGAAAAAGTGAGAATGGACCAATAAACTGATTTACAATACTACAGCCCCTTTTCAACCACAGAAAATTTCCCCAGGAACTAGGAACCTTTTAAGGAACTAATTACATTTCAACCACAGGGACCAGGGTCTAAATTAAATTCTGGGGACATTTTTTACCCCCCAAAAAGTCCGTCGGTGGGTAGTACTTCCTACAAGTAGAGTAACTTTTGTGGTGGGGTTTACAGAGACACCTTTGCTAATCGATTAAACACACACATCGCTGCTGCTTCAACTCGTGTATCGCTTCATTCATAAAACAAGGAAACATAACAAGTAAATCCAATTTTTCATGTGTTATTTCAAAATGTATTCAGATGCAGGCATACTGAGCTACAGGCTGCAATGTGTTCACCCCTGCGACCTCCAGCAGCCCTTGTCCTATCATGTCAACAGACTAATTTGCCTAATTTTCACGAGTGTTTCGACTGTGGTGGAAACACAGATAAACTTGGTCTGATAACACCCTTTAGTTCCTTGAAAAGTTGTTCCTGGGACTAAAGGTCTAACTTTGGGTTGAAACGCTTTTTTTGGCTCAATGTGTGTGTTTCTGCCTGTACCTTGGGCTCAGGGCCAGCATGGTTTTCCTTCTGGGGCAGGTTCTGTCTGCTCTGGGACTCAGCACGGGATATGTAGTCAGCAACAGTCACTGGAAACATTTTAATCTGTTAGCTAGAACAGTTACTGATATAGAATATCCTGTTCATCTAAGGAGGAAAATGTTAACTAGTAAAACATGGTGACTCACCACTGTCACCTTGCTGTCTGTCACGGCTGGCTGAACCTCCCTCTGGGCGGTTGCCACGGTTACGGCGGCGGCGGCTTCGGTTGCGGCGCTGAGGTCGTGCTTCTTCGTCTAACAATTAATTAAGAATATACAGGTAAATACTTCTGATAATGTCACAGATAATAATTTCTGCTTATATCAGCAAGCATGATGGTTTTCATTTCAGAGATTAACAATTCCGTCTTTGGCCCTGGAAAACATTTCTAATTTCTTAGATGATAAGGCAACACAGATGAGATACGAGACTTAAGTTCTCACCCAGTCCGTTCTCACTGGGGCCGGCCTGGCCGTCTGACTCTGCAGCGGCGTCCATCACGCTGGGCTCCTGGTCGTTGCGGCGACGTCGGGAACGTCTGCGCCGATCTCCTCCCATGCCTTCACTGATGTCTGCATCAGCCAGCTCTCCTTCGCCCTCCAGCAGCGAGTATGGGTTACTGTCTGGGTCCCTCAGCACTAGATATAGAACCGAAAATTAGCATAGCATCTACACTCTCCCATTTTCATTTAATCAAGATTGCTTTATAAAAAATCATGCTGTGAATACCCTTCAATGGCCAACTTTAACTGTAAAGACAATTGAGACTTCAAGACCCACCTAGGAGAACCCATAGTCTAGGTCCTATTTCACAAACCTATAGTCTAGGCCCTATTTCTCATCTTATTATTGTACGATCAGATGAGACTCAATGTTGAAATGTATGGCCCTCATTTGTTGGTAACCTGAACATGGGCTTTAACTACCTGAACTGATGGAGTTGGAAGGCTTGGAACCAGGCCCTCCACGGCCTCTGCCCGAGTTAGAGCCTCGGCCCCTGCCACCCCGTCGGGAACCTCTCTCGTCGCCGCCTATGCCACGGGGCCGCTGGTCTCGTTCAGCAACGTCCTCTGACTCAGAAGCATTAGACAATTCAGAGTTTGTGCCTGGATTGAGCAGAAACAAACAATGGAAAAATCAAACATAAGTTCACAACTTTTTAAATGACAGGACTGTTTTCTATTCTCTATATTACTCTCAAACATGTTCAACTGAAATCATTTCTCAGATCCTTCATTCTCACCATATCCAGAGTACTGGCTGTTGGAGGCCCGACGCCCTCTGCCGCGGCCTCCATAGGTGCGAGAGGTGTGGAGTGAGTTGCTGCTCTCATCTGTCAAGTACCCTTTCTCCCGTTCAACACCGGGGCCCCCAGTTCGGCTAGGAGGTGCGCGGTACCCCACCCCGATCTGACGGAGCTGCTCGTCAATCTGGAGACGCTCGAGGCGCAGCTGTTCCACTTCCTAAAGGACAGGGACAATAAAACAATTTTTTTAAGTATGTGCTTCATAGTCTGTTCGACAGCACAAGGTTTATTAAAATGTTTCAATGAAATCCTTCTCCTTCCCTGCAGCCTATTCGACCGTACACCTTGACCTTGGGTGGGAAATAATAGTGCAGACGAACACTTTCAACTATATAAACCGTCTTAAAAATGTAATAGTTATCAAAGTGAGTCATTTATGGCACCAATACCTTGTTAAATTTCTGCTAGGGCCGATATATGAATAATATTGCAATATTTTTTGTATATATCACAATTCATGATATATATTTTGATATTTTGAAATCTCCTTTAAACTATTGTAGACTACTAAAATACTGAACTACTAAATAAACTATTGTTATAATAAAGTTAAATAAAGTACTGTTAAATTAAAGTGTCGTGAACTTGAAGCTCCCGATCAACAGTTAGATGTTCACAGTTAGCAGAAAGTTAAATGGTTACACCGTTGCCGTTAAAACATGATGATTTAATCACTGTGAGTGGGAAACAAACTAACAGCTCTCCAGTTCATATACTTGTAATATTTCCAACTCCAATTCCAATTCCCACTGTTGCTTCATGGTTGCAAAATGTGACTTAATAGTCCTGGTCTGGAGCCCTGCAGATAAAAAAAAAAAAACCACACACCTCGCCAGCTCACACACTATGCAACAAAATGCCAAATTAAGCCTCATGCTGGTGTCTTTAAAAAATGACATGACAATTGGTACTCAATGTTTGCAATATAGTCATTTTAAACATCCTACATAGAACAAGTTGCCATTGTATAGTAAATGTCTCATGTATTGTAAGCAGCGAGTATAACTGATATATCACCCACCACAAATTTCTGTTATTACCACGTAGGATATATTGTATCTTCTCCGGCACAGAGACATGACAAGGTGACTTGGGCCTCATTTGTCCAAATAATGCAGCGTGCCCAAAGAGAGCTACCATTGTATGCAGATCATCTGGCCAACAGGCATTATCAGGTTTAACTAGAAACAAAGCACGCATGCTGCAATTTAAATCTGGTGATTCACATGTGGGGACAAAACAGGATTGCAATGACGTAATGCAATCAAACAAGGATAATAATAAAAAAAAAATTGTAGATTTCAGATTATTAAGCATGGTTGAAAGAATTACAATTAAATTTACAAAAAGTCAGCTGCAGTATTACAGTGTTTTCTACTCACAGCAATAACAGATTTTGTTGCCAAATTTCTATTTGGTTGACGATGACCAGACATCTTTGTTCTGCCTATAAAACACTGCACACAAATTCTGTTGTATTGAGCTGGGACCAAGCCATGGTCTTAAAACATCTGCTGTGGGCCTTGTGCTTGTTATTAAGTCTATCACTCGACCACTAAGTGGCAGTAATGCGTAAAGTTCAGTGTTCCAACAAGAGAAGACTGTGGGCAAATTCAACCTCCCCCCAAAAACCCTGAACATAACCACTTTGACAGAACATCCACTTCTGCTGAAACACCTACAAATTTTTGTTTTATGGTTGAATAATTGAGTGAAAGCATTAGCCTGTAGGGATTCAGGTTAGGAGAAGACAGTATTTTCTAATTGGCAGAGAACAGCTAAAATTTTCTAAATGTGCCTTAAATGACATATTTGATGTGAAAGCACACTGTGTAGATGGAAACTGCCCCCTCACTTTTTAAATCTCTTTGGACAGAAACAAAATGAGCACCACATTGTGTAGTATAAGGAAAGCTGAAAGAGCTTCACAGAGTGTTTGCTGGCTCAGATGTTTTCAGCCCCTTTGATTCACAGATGCAAAAACTGAGTAGACAGATTAGCCCACGTGGTTGCTAAGATTTATCTCAGGAACCCTAAAGATGGGAAAAGAAGTTGTTGGCAAGGGACACAAACAATGAACAGTCATTATCACAGGTTTCAAGCTACATAATATCATTTTGCTGTGGATCCCCTGGACCTCAATTCCACCCATGTGACAACCAATGCTCTCAATTACACTGCTCTAACAAACAAAGTCATAACTAGGATAAAGTTAAAGGTAAAAGTGTATCATGTTTGCTGATACTTAACATCTTTTAAATACTACGATTATCTTTTGGCAGTATCAGAATTTGGAAATTTTTCAGCAAAGCCATATGAGAGGGGTGGGCAATGGCATCTAATGACAGCAGTTTCAGTGGTGGTTTAGTGGTGGCTGATTTGGAGTTGGGGGTCTCACTTCACAGTGTGACAGCTGCCTCCACCAACGACAGCTGAACCCTCAAGGGAGACGTGAAGGAAGTGAGGCAGGGCAGGTGGGGATGGGGGGATTGGTGTTATTTTTGGAAGCTGAGGGTCCAGATAGCTGGTAATCTAAACTCCTGCGTACCCTTCACCCCATCCCAGAGAGAGGAGCTATTTATAAAAGCACATGAGGTAAGGGCAAAACGAGGTGGGATCAGCAGCTTTCCTCTTGTGGCGCTGGCGGGAGGGAAACAGGTGACAGATATGAAATGACCCTGCACATACGCCCATATTTCCCAACAGCACCCTGTCCTGTCCTTACCCAACATGTCACCTAAAAGACTTGTGCTTCTAAGAAACATGTTTCCTTGACTAAGTAGCCAGAGCAGAAACACATTTATGGAGTCAAGGTAAAAATGGCTGCAAGCATGCAGTTCACTTTTATCTGATGTGTTTTGAGTGACAGGAACAGAGAAAAGGCTAGTGCCGCCATCTACTGGTGAACATGGGAGGATCAACTTACCTGGAGATAGGACACGTGGTACTCCAACAGAGCCTGGGCATTGCTGATGTTCTCTTTAGTTCCCACGAACACAAAGGGAACCATGCCCTGGTAAAATACAGAAGGGGGAGATGAAGAGTAGAGTGTTTAAAAAAAAAAAAAAAAAAACAGATAATCATGACTTCAAATACTGAGCCCCATTACTGGGGAGATATTACTGACTAGGAAACAGTTTAGACCTAACTCAGAAATATCATATTATGTGGTGAATTACAGACCAACTCTGGAACGATTAAAAGCAACAGAAACATATCAACCCAGCAGAGACGACAGACAGCTAAGTTCCCACACACGGCCAACATAACTGACATATGCTGCGCAGTGGGCAGTGTGTATTGAAAGCAATGAAAACATAAGTGCTAGTGACAAAACAAAGAGACAAAGCGGTAGAATGGAACAGTGTCAAAGCAGCAGTCAGCACAAGGGACTTCTACACTCTGCTGCAGTTAATAAGCTTTGCTTTTTGGAGAGCGGAGGGGGTGGGTGTGGGGTGTGGGGTGTGGCGGGGGGGAGTTTATAGGGGACTGGGAGGCCAGCCGAACGGTCAATTCACCTCTTTGCTGCTGGCAGTGTCGTCCCTGCCTGCCCCCTGCCTGCCTACCTCCTCCCGGGGAAGCTTTTTGTCGTTGTCTCCCTCAATCCTGACACGGACCACGCCCGACTTGTCCACAATCTCCTGGATGACTTTGCCGTTCTTGCCAATGACTTTGCCTGTGCAAAAGAGAAAGAAGACCAAAAAAAAAAAAAAAGTTTAAAGAACATGATGATAATATCAGAGTGTATATGTGTAGTGATGGGAGTTAGGGATGTACCGATTGTGAAATTCTGGGCTGATACCTATGTTTAAAATAACAATTTGGCTAATAGCCAAGACCAATGTGAACTATGTTAAAGTCACTCAGCCCTTCATTACACTATTTTTGAATGAGCACAAAACTCAATCATGCACATTTATGAAATTATCTTGAATATAATCTTTCTTTAAATGAAAAACATCTTAGAAAAAACAAACAAAAATTAGCTATTTCAAAAGCCCTTTTACTATACATAATCATAGTTCCCTCTGTAATATATATTCAATATAATATTTTATACTGCTGTAAAAACATTCAACTTTGTTGGTAAAACTAAATTTTACAAGATTACGTTTGAACCCATCTTGATGAGGTAATAATTTACCTTTGCCCAATATTAGTTTTCACTGAACAGTACTTGAATGCCTCATAATGTAACTCAAAGCAACCTCCTTAAACTGTTAGTTGCGGCCACCAGCTATTACCAGTCAACGTTAAGTACTTCTCCTCCTGCTGATTAGAGTTGGGTCGATATTCATTTTACCAGTCCTGTCCAGTGCACGAGCTTAAACCGGTTTGTTTTAATGTAAACCTGCTGAACCGGCATCACGTCGCTATATCTAACCGGCATTGCATTAGTAATAAGCAATATGACAACCTGATAGACATGTTTATTTTTATGAACGGACTAACGGGGCCACTGGTGTCTGCTAGGCTGGGAACTGAGCATGGCAACATGAAGGAGATCAAATTTTAGTAGAGGTGGAAGGTGGGAAAAGTGGCGCACATTTTGTTTGCTTACAAGAAAGTTGTGCTGTGAAATGTCTTTTTGGTTGAAAAAGTACAAGCAAAGGCAAATAGCAGGTAGGCTACTCACCCATCTTTTAAGTGGTTATGTCTCCGGTGTGACTTTGAATGCAAAACTTATGGCTATGTGGTTTGTTTATGTGACGTAACATAAGTGCATATTTAATAGATTCATTGTGGACAGAAAGCGCCAATGTTACCTGATGCAACATGATATTCCGATGGTCACAGTGTCATTATGTTCCACTTGGACGCAGCTGTTGAGTCAAGTGTGACACCTCATGGTAAAATTCTGTATACCAGTTCAGTCTGGCTCTTAATATCAAACTGGTTTGAAAATTGTTGCCACCAGCCAAACCCTACTGCTTATGCAACATGGATTTGTTGTTCACAATGTATGGAAACAAGCGGCACGTCCCCAGACCTGACGGTAGTGAGTTTACTGCGCCCTTTCATTCCGAAGGAGTCCCGCGGAAAAAGTCTGTTTGACACAAACACCTTTTCTATTGTCCCCAAAATGATCGTACGTCGTTAGTCTTGAGCCCTGCGTCTTAGCCTGTGCAAAATTGAAGTGACACAACAGAAAAAAGTCTTCTTGTTTGCCAATATGCCAATGGCAGTCAACAAGGCAAATATAAACTGATAATGTTGTGCGGCCTATACAACGGTGTATCCCTAACAGGAGTATGTGAAGTGGTATGTTGCCGTCACCAACAAAATGAACTCCCTCAAGAATGTAGCTCACTCACCTACAAGGTTCCTGGGTACCTGAAAGTAGTCTTCTTTGAACTCAAGATACTCTCTAGCCTGCTTTACTGCCTCTGGAGTCTGCAACACAACACAAACATTAGACCAAATTACACTGCAGCATATCTTCAGCATATCTTTCCATATACTGGGTAAGAACTGATATACCCAGGACATTTAATGGCACATAGGCTCATTAAGCAGCATACCTCTCCGTAGATCCTGAATGTGCAGCTTTCCTCCTCCAGCTCGATAGCTGTGACACCAGGTACCTTCCTTGCCTGCTGGATGTTGGCACCATGGGAGCCGATGGCGAGGCCCATCAGGTCCTCCCTGACCCTCACCTCCTCCTGGTACGCAGATGCTAACTGCTTACTTGTCTGAGAGGGGAAACACATAAGTGGTTTGTATGCAAATGTGTAAACTCAGAAAAATGGCTGGCTAGGGCCTGTAATTTTTCAATGATAAATATACACGTGTACAGGCAAAATAAAGGAATAGTTTGGATTTCCTGAAGTGAGGTGTATGAGGTACTTACACATAGTAAGTGTATTAACTACAGTAGATAGCAGTCAGCACGCCCCTAGTTTGGAGAAGCGGAAAGAAACACCGACACAGAAGCAAAGCAATGTACTGCTTTGGAGGGATCGGCAAAAACACATATTTTAGCCACCAAAAAAGAAAACGTCATTGTCAGTTAAAGTGCCATATTAAGAATATTTTCACCACATTACCTTGCTGTCAGACAGCCATTTCTGAAAGGCAACTGAAGCTGATATATCGCTTTCTTCAATGCCAGATTCCATAGAGAAAAACATTTCACATCCCTAAACGCGGGTCTATCGCTGCTTTGGTCAGTTGTTTTGTTTGTGTTTGTTTTTGACTTTGGCATTTAAAAAGGTTAGCTTGAAATCAAGTCACACAATAACACTAACTAACTGACCAACGCAGAGATAGACCAGCAGCTCCTGTGTTCAGCGAGCCAAAATGGCGGTCTTTGTAAATGGAGTTTGGTGGCTTTGACAAGAGCATGGATGTGGAACTGAAACAGTTAATGGCTTCCCCTTTGGAAGGGGATGTATGTATGACAGCAGGTTAAATGGTAAAAAGACTCTCAATATAGCGTATACTTAAACTGTTACAGATTTCATTAGGTGGCTAACTACATTTTGCTGCTGTCCCTGTCCACAGCAGTACAGCAGTACTTAGCTTCCGTGTCGGCACTGACAGGCCTCTACTGTAATACAATGACCAGGTATGGATGAGTACCCCATTCAACCCCACTTCAAAAGATCCAAACTATCCCTTAAAGTGTATTTGACAGGATGTGTGCATGCGCATGTAAAAATAGTCTGATTACCTCCAGATGTTTGGTGGCTTCTTCGTTGCGGGACATTAGCATAAGCTTGGTACGGATGCTGCGGAAATGCATGTCACTCAGGAGAGTTGCACGCTTTACTGTGGTTTCATTTGTAGACTGAAGAAAACAAAAAAGGAAATAAGTTACAATTCACTGAATTATTGTTTAGTCACTGTTTGTGAATATGAGCACAGAAGAGGAGTCTTTAATAAGAACTGACAAAGTTGTCAAAAATGTGGATTAAAAATTTTGCCATAACACCTACACATGGTAGAAAGAGGAAGCTATGATATACAATATGCAGCATTATTTGGATTCAAATTTAAACAATACCTAAAGAAAACCCAGAAAACTACTTCATGATTTTAATGTAAGAGTCAGTTCCTTTATATCATTTCCTCATTTGTGACTATAAAATAAGGCCAATTAACTTGTTCACAAGGTGGAAACCAGCAGTCTGGGTACTTACCAGTACAATGAGTTCGTGTGATTGGGCACTGTAGAAGATGCAGTTGGCTCCGATAGCTTTCCTGAAGTCTTTGTGAATGTTGTCATTTTCACAGCTGTTGATAAGAAAACAATCCACGAGAGAGTCAGCCTTGTTATTCATCTGCCAGCAGTGGGCCATTATAACATCACTGCTCACTGAGACAACTTGAGAGGAACTTAACATTCAAAAAAGGTGTTTCAACATGTAAAATCATGTATCCATACATCCAAGAAAATCTCAATTTGTTTACTTTTTTTAATGCAATTTCTCTGGCATTGCCCAGATCCTGAACTTGCTGTATTACTGGTGTTAACTGAAATAAATCTATCTTCAGAAGGTAAATTTGACAAAGAAAAGACACTCACATGTCCCTCAGGTCTTCGGGGACAGGGATAGGGACCTTGTGGAAGGAGTTTCGAGAAGATGGGCTGTTGGGGTTGAGGGGCCTGATGCGTTCTGCTGTGACAATCTCGTTGTATGTGGCGTCGCATGCCGCGTATTCAATCACATAGAACTGAAAACAACAGAAGATGAGAGGTTCTTTTTAATAATGTGGCCAGAAATATCAGACACAAGTTTGACAGCTCAATGTAAATTTAAAAAAAAAAACCCAAGATATATAAAGAGCAGAACTGCAAAAATTCTGAATCAGCTGTCAAATTAAAAATTTATTTATGTCTGCTCTCAAATGAAAAATTCATTGATGTCCGCTCTGAAATTAAGAAATTATAAGTCACATCAAAAATGCATTCATTCTATAACTTCATTCATTTATTTAATGAAGAAAGAATATACTCCTCTCCCACTGTAAAACACAAGATGAAACAAAAGTGTAGCAAAGTGAGATGCAGAGAAAGATGGAAAAATGGGGAGAAGGAAAAAGGGAACCATGAGACAGTGAGATGAACATTGCACACTCCATGCTCAGAAGGACAGAATTAAAGCCATCAGTCAGTGCTAGACATTCCTGCAGGCTCTTATCAGACTGCTCCAAATAACAGCACTACAGCAGCAGCAACTCCCCTGGCACAGTACCACTACAATGCTGTCCTTTCCATATCCCACTGACCCACTATTCAACCTGCAGCTCAGGCTGGTGACTAAGAGCCAGCTCTGGTTCTTGATTATTATCAAAAAATACGTCAAAATAAGCCAACTGTGCCTGCTAGACTGACAGTGGTGAAAATCCATTTTGTCACAAGAAGTCAGTGTGAAGAAAAAGCACAGGGTGTATGGGAAATATAATATGAAGGTACAATGTCAGACCACATCAGGACATACTGGCTCTTTGAGCTCATTACCCAGCAGTGCTTATCTCACTACAGGCCTGTATTCACTCTACATACAGCATACTCAGAGCTCAATAAACAGTTACTGGCAATGCAACAAAACACTGATGGCAAAGTGAAAGATAATAGCCTAACCTCTATTACTGATTATTAAATACAGAGGAAGCTAGCCTCGCTAGATCTTCTCAACACTACAAAGCATCGTGTTCTTTATAATATTCGTCCTTTTTGACTAAACAGCTGCAGGAATTTTCAAGCCTCAGGAACTAAAATACAGGATCTAATAATTCCTGCAGTGCATTGGTGTTTTACTGTATTCAAGGCACTGTGAAGATTAGGCAAATTAGACCGGATTAAAAAACAACAACTGCATGGTTTATGACAAGACAACAAAACAGCACCATGTTGTTCTTTGTTATTTACTGTTGTCTGGTTTGCATTAATGGAGACATGCAGGGGTGGAAAAGGGATTTAAAAACACCATAAAGACAAAACACACATCTCCAAAGTAGAGAGG
The DNA here is from genome assembly GCF_041903045.1 of Epinephelus lanceolatus. Classification (NCBI taxonomy): domain Eukaryota; kingdom Metazoa; phylum Chordata; class Actinopteri; order Perciformes; family Serranidae; genus Epinephelus; species Epinephelus lanceolatus. The sequence continues at coordinate 31,712,477 of NC_135755.1, read as the reverse complement.
ATTTGCTCAGTGTGTTTTTCCTCTTTTGCTTTAGTACCGATGATGAAATCATTTCGAAATAAAGTGTTGTTTCTTTCTACCTGTTACCCACTTTTTTATCTTTTTTTTAAGATAATGTTCCTTGGTTCTTGGACCCACTTACCTCTCCCTTCATCATTCTGACCCGGGCCAGCCACCAGCCACAAGGCTCCTGTTCGTTTGCCCTTGAGTAAACCTGTAAGGAGATGCAAAGTAAATGATAGCCAAGTCAAAGACAAAAAAGACAACAGCTATAACACAAACTGAAGAAGTATTTCACTGCTGGAAATATGGTCTTTTTTCATAACGCGACTGTCTATGCAGAAGAAAGATGCAAATACTTTTGAAATTGGTGCTACATGGACCAATAAACACTCCCACTGGTGGGTGACGTGATGCGAGCTTGGTGACTTGATGCAAGCTTGGTGACATGATGCGAGTTTGGTGACATGATGCAAGCTTGTCCATTTTGACTCAGGAAACAATATGGCAGCCGGCTGGTAAAAATGATCTCGAATTACAATTAAACGGAAAGCTAAAATGTTTTTTTCTTAAATCATTTAGTGCAAGAAATGGGCACTGCAGTAACATAATCTTGGTTCATTCTTGATCAGCACTGCTTAGTTTTAACATTTGAGCTCAGTTTTTTCAGTCTCCATTTTCACAAGACAAGAAACAGTTCACTAAAATATGTTTCTAAAAACATTTCAGCAGCTCTCTCAATCCGCTTCTAGAATTTTTGTGTCCTAATGTGGAAGCAAAATCTGTAGTTCAGCTCAGGAGCTGGTCCATTTTTGCTGGAGAATGAGCATGGAGATCTGCATGCTGGCCAGATGGAGGGAAGTTTAAAATAGTTCATTTATACATTCTACTACGGCTGGGAATGGTTTGTCGTCAAAAGGAAGATATGACAACAGTGAACAAGGCCTTGGCTCAACGCAGGATGCCAACTGTACAACTAACTGCATTATATGATATGGAGAAAACATGCTTAATGAGGTAAAATTGTTGGACATAACAAAGACAGTATGAGATGTTGTAAAACAAAGACTTGAGTGTGCAACTTTTATAGTTACAATTAAGAACTGATTGTACAAAACTGCAATAATGTATTTAACTTCTTTATTTTCAGTATGCATATAAAAATAATTGATCATATTCTAATCTGTGGCCCAAAAGTACCAAAAAGTAAATATAAATCCAGATTTTAAAGAGCTTTTAAGAAGCCGTGAGCAAACATTCTCTTAACAAAGTATAACTGTAGATAGTTTCATTTTAGATTTTTACATAATTTACAGGCCATATAAAAGTCCTGGAAATGTCAGTCAAAAGTTAATACCAGTGCTGCAATGATTAATCAATTAGGTGTCAACTAATTTGATAATCAATTAATCGGTTTGAGTCATGTTTAAAAAAAAAGAAAGAAAAAAAGTCGCAATTCTCCGATTCCGTCTTCTTATATGTGGGTATTCTCTAGCTTCTTCACTCCTCCATGACAGTAAACTGAATATCTCGGGAGTTCTGGGCAAAACAAGACATTTGAGGACACTGTCTTGGGCTTTGAGAAACACTGATCTGAACAACTAATCGATCAATCAAGAAAGTAATCAACAGATTAATTGACAATGAAAATAATTATTAGTTGCAGACTAAGTCAGTACTAGCCAAAGAAATGATCCTTCTGCTGAAGTGCAAAAACACAGAGGCCTTGAGACATGAGGTTAGTGAAATCCCAGGTGGATGAGCTGAATCAGAGGAGAAGCACAGCGGCATGCCTTACCTCCACCTCCTCTCCTTCGCCAATATCCTTGTGGTAGTCGGCTGGAGGAGGCAACCGCACGTCGCTGAAGGGCAACTGTCTCTCTGGCTGCCAGCTATTGCAAGAAGACACAAATGCCTGTCAGCTTATCAACAACCACAGGTAACAAATAGTGTTACATAGTTCAATCAGTCCAGCTCCAGCTCTGTTTCTCCTCCTCTCATATTAGGATTGCAAAGACTTGGGCGTATTACCCACTCACTGCTGTGCAGCACATTATCAGACATAATGAAAATAAAAATTAAAACGGGTCGTTAAGTTTAATGAGGAAGTTAAAGGAACTGTGTCTGGACAATGAGTGACTATGTTCATGAAATGATGTCCTTTTGCTTTAAATAAGAACTTGAAAATAGCTCATAAGGAGTGCCATAAAGTTCAGTAAATGACCTGCTAATGTCTATCTTCATTCAGTACTGATATCTAAAAAAGCTCATTTTGAATCTTAAAAATAATCTTCATGCCTTATTACGATCATTCGAGACCAAATAATGTGTTATAATGTGTATTTATTAAATGTCTTATACAACCAGCTACTCCAACACCTCCATGTGCTCAGAGAAAGTAAAAGGAGAAGGAGTGGGGGGGTGGGAGCTATCCAAAAAAACGACAGAGGCCACCACACTGCCACCCCTCCCACCCTGCATACCTTGGGTCACTATTTTTAGGGGCACCCTGCTCTGCACTCTGAGCCAAGTAGATAAAGAGGGACCGGGGGGGGTGGATGGTGGAAAGGGACAGTAGGTGGAGCTAGGAGTATAGGAAAGCATGCTATTGGGATGGCAGGGGCAGGAGGGATCAGAGCAGGAGGTAAAAAAAATGTTAGAGACGTGTATGGACAGCTGCGTGCAAAGCACAGGTGCTGAAGAGGAGACTTTTGAATGCCTGGGTAAAGCACCAGCATGGAGCTGTCGTTGCAACTCTCAATTAAGTTCAAGCTTCATTTCCCCATAAATGGACTATTTGTCATAAAGCAGGCACAACGGTGAGATTAACAGAAAGAGCAAACTTACTTGTTTTCAAAAACAATTGTGAGTGAGTCTTCGTGGACATCTTTGATGTAACCCTAGAAGAAAAACAGACAGAAATTTATTCCCATGAATGCACAAGACAGACAGTGATGAGGGGTGGGGACTTTTTTTGCATGTAAACAACACAGGCAGCTGACTCGTAAGCCGTGCTAGACCAACACTGTGACTGCTGCTGAAAAAAGAGCATCTAGGGCTTTGGGAAGCCAAGACATCACATCACTGACACAATTCTCTGGCTGTGAATTCTGTGCTGGATAAAGTGACGATGAACGCTGACTCCTCCTGACAGCACAGACACAGCCTGGAAATTTCTCCCACACACTCACAAACAAACAGAATTAAAATACACACACTTCTTCTTTGTGTGCAAGTTAAACACTGTGGGTTTACAAGCATGTTCATGAGGGCACATGTATGGGGAAGGCAGGCACTTGTTTAGCCTAGCCCATATGGATGCATTATTGCTATAGCTTGGAGACTACTACTACTACTACTACTACAAGAGAGAGATCACTTAAACATGTGACTTGTCCATCATGAACATCCACAAATCTGTCGCAGGATGCCATATGCTTTGAGCAACACCCCCAGTGCCAAGCAATGACAAGATGAGAGGAAAGTGGTGGGTGTGTGGCGTGTCTCAGTCTGACACTACCATATATGGGACAGAGAGGTCAGGCAGTGTCTTGCGAGCATGCCTGGGGGGGCGGACTGGGGGTGTGGATTCACCTGCTGGGAAGGTGCTTCCTTTACAGTGCAAAAGCTGGCAAGGCTTTCAGCCTGGATCATGGGGCAATGTATGTGTGGGCACACAAATTTTTATACCCTCAAAGTAGTCCACTTTGACTACAACTCTGACTATCAATCTCCACCTACTGCTGTTCTGAGATGGTCCTAGTTACAAGTCAAAACATCTGCATCTACATGAATGGTTAGCATCTGCCTCTCACACTGCAGGATCCTAGTGGCACGAGAGCTGGCTAGCTTCATGGGAAGAAGCCAGCAATGACAACAGGTCTGGATGAAAAGGTGCTCATCCTCCAATTTCCAGAGGTCACGTTAGGAGACAGCTGCATGTTATGTCAGAGGATTGCTGCCATCAAGTACTACCAGGTCAAGGGGCAGGCATGCCCTCTTTCTAACATGACTGGTGGGAAGGTGGGGGCAGAGAGGGGTTACAGGCAGCTTCCTTATGACATCCAGCAGCCATATGCAGGTCCATGTGGTGAGCGAAACCTCATGGACCAGAAGAGACAGATTTGCGACCTTAAAATGGATTACATGGGATAGTTGTATATTTCGCGAAGTCACTACGTTTAGATATACCCATAGTGGTGCAGGGATGAAGTTTTTCTGTAGGACAGCGTGGAAGTTAGCGCCTCCCTGGTTCCCTCAACAAAAAGCCTATGGGATTTTTCCATTGGATTTTGGATTATTGCAGAAAATAAGCTCTATGGCAAACAAGAGCTTATGATACTTGCATGTTTTGTTCAGCAAAATAATCTTCACAAATGAACACCCCTTTTATGGTATTTGAAGTGGAAATGCAATCACTACTACACCATGGTCACATGATTAAACATCTTCACCACAGTGAGGCTGTAAAGCTGTGTTCGGCGTGATGATGTTCTGTAGTCTTATTTCGCCACATTTTAGCAGTGTTAGTTAGTTGTCTTTTTTAAAGACAAGTAAAAGCTTAAAACTTCAAATTCATGACGTATTTTATAACATCGAACAAAATGTTAAAGTCTCTTAAATGTGTGTTAATCACAGACCTTATTTCAGGCATCTAACCAAAAACCAATTTAAAAAAAAAAAAACATCGACTTTGAGACGAGGGAACAAGGAGTGCTAAAAAGCTAGCTCATTTCCAGGTTTTAGGACTCATTCCTGCACTACTCTATTTGTTCAACCTGCTTATGTTAAAATTTAAATGTCAAAACTGAGATCATTATTGATGTATCCAGCCAAAAAAGAAATAACTAATGTGGAACGTTACTCACAATTAAAGGTCTAGTGCTTAGGTTGTTGTGGCATCTAGCAGTGAGGTTGCAGAAATGAAACTTCTCCTGTGTGCCACGTGTGTAGGATAACACAGTGACTGACGCAAAAACACAAATAGCTCTATCTAGAGCGTCTGTTCAGTTTGTCCGTTCTGAGCTACTGTAGAAACATGGCAGACTCCATGTAAGAGGACCCGCTCTGTATGTAGACATAAACAGCTCATCCTAAGGTAACGAAAATGCAACAATTCTTATTTGAGGTGATTATGCGCTAATGAAAACATAATTATGAATATTATATACCATTTCTGTCAATAGGTCCCCCTAAGTCCTACACACTGGACCTTTTAACAGAATACAAAACTGTTTGAATCCTCATTTAGGCTTTTATCAGCTTGCCTGGTATGTGCTTGCTGCTGCAAAAGATGCAGCCTATACAAAAGACAAAGTGCCAGTTTCCTGACAGGTGCTGTATTGCCCTGACAGGTTCATAAATGTGATCCTGATTCATAGTTAAAAAGAAAAAAACCTAACTGACTCACACTGACACCAAGGTGAATGAAGTGCGCCCAAGAAGCAAAATCATTTTACTTCATGTGTCAATCACAACAGGGAAAAAAGTAATAAAGTTTTTTGCCCACACTCTCTCCCATCAAAGACAACATATCTACTGGAATATGACATTTAGAACGTCACTCACTACCACTGTAAAGAGTCCATCTCATCCACAAAATGAGAGCTGTGAGATAATGGACGTAATAGAGAGGCGTGGAAGTGTTCATTCATGCCAGAGCCAAACTGTCACCCTGTAAAACAGAACGACAGGTGAAGCGACATGAGGAGAGTAAATATAGGCTCATCTCGAAAGCACCATGTGGTCGGTTGACCATCTGAACACCCAAGGAGAGAGAAGGGAAGAAGACGAGCACATGGAGAAATAAATTCAACTGAGAGCAATGAAAATATGAGATGTCACAAAAGGTTAAGACTAGAAAGCAGGAGGAGCAGGAGTGGGGTTGTTTGCCTCTCCCCAAACATTAGGGTGTCTCCACAGGATAGAATTTCCTAAATCAGGTTGTTAACTAAAATCCAATGAAATCTCAAATTATGTCAGAACCTACAACGTTCACCAAGACTAAAATCTCTATGTGTGACCAACAAAAACATTGATATTTAAGCTGTCTAATAATCAAATGAGTCATGGCGTTGCCATCTTGTTGTGATGTTTGAAAACAAGCTGTGACACAGCAGCAACAATGATTGAAGTCGTGTGTCTGGATCTGAAACTACACTTTCTTCTGATAATTAGGCAGAAATGAAACAGAAACTCTGACTCTCGTTCTTCCTTGCCGGAGAAATAAACATAGGACTAAAGGTTCAGTAGTGTAGCAGGAACGTGGGTTAGGGGACAAAACAAATATAAAGTATGTGAGCTTTGATGTAGCCTCTCATCATACTTGTACGCAGAAACTGCACAACAGCTGTCTGATTAGCAGCTCGCTTTGGTTTTAAATGCTTTGTAACCCACAGTGCAAGACAAAGTAATATGCTATGAGAAATACTGTAAGCCACATCAAAACAATGGGAATCTGGCTCCAGAGGAATGGCCTGTATTCGTATTGACAATTCTCAAAAACGACCAAATATAGGCCATACATAGTGATGACAAGTGTGCCTAGCTTAACAGCTAGCTGGAGCTAGCTACCCACCCCACAATGGCCAACCCTAATGGAACGCAAAACCATCCCTGTTTCTCTGAAGTGGACCTATGCTAACATGAGTCGAGTAGATAATGGCTAGCTAGGGCTGGGCTCGGGAGAACAAAACCCAACAGCTCTTCCTGAAACAAAACTTTTAACTGGGACAACTAGAAGCTACGACTGTAACCAGGTTACCTTGTAGAAGGCCCCATTCGAGCCGCGAACTTCCACGGCCAGCCCGTCCATACTTGTCGGTAGGTCCCCACGGCTGAGCTTGTCTGTAGCCGTTACGACTCCCGGCGAGTCCTGTAACGTTACCACCCCCAGCTTCGCCGGCCCTTCGCCGCTCTCCGGCCGCTTGTGGATTTCCAGTGTTTCGGGTGGAGGCAGAGGGGCAGAGGTGAAGGGGTTGGGGAGATGGGTGTGATGGTGTCAACTAACTAATGCAACGCAGACGCCGTTTCCAGCAGCAGCTAGTTAGGAAGCTCCGTTTTCTGTTTTTGTTTGATTGTGGGGTTTGGTGCTCGCGAGCTGAAAAGGCACCGCCACGAGCAACGGTGAAGTCTGCGCGAGGAGGAAAAGCAAGCTAATGATGCTACGGCAGGAGGATGCTAGCTGCTGGATAATTAGCTGGGAGGCTAGCTATCAACACCTTGATCCCGTCAGTTTTGAGGGATGCTAGCTGGCTAGCATGTGATAGCCTGGCTGCGTTTGTTGGTTGTGCGTGTGGCGCAGTCGTTGCGTTCAGTTATTTCACAGAAGCCGTCACCGGGGGTCGTTTCTTCAGTTTGCGGTGCAATTTTTCAGCGGCGTTTCTTTCCCCAAAAAGCGTTTGAGATGCACTGCCGCCCGGCGACTCCTTACTCCAACTACCCGTCCCCACAAACACACGCCGATAGAGTGAATCAGAGAGGGGCTGAATGACCTCGCACACCCCACCCCTCTATGACAAAAACCCGCCCATTAGGGAACCCAGCATTATGATTGGCCAAAGACCTCGGCAATCAACACTAGCTTTCTTTAATTGGTTTAGCAAATAAGGGTTGGTCCGTAAACGTGACCAATAAAATCTAGAGAGTTGCATCCTGACACAAACCATTGGTTTTACTCCATGTCATTTATAATTGTATTCAAATTGACTGGCTCCATATCTAATTTTGCCCACTCATTGATGAGTGAGGACCACCAGCCATTGTGTAAACAGCACCACAGTGAAGTTACTATACATATCGTAAATCAAGCAAAAGTTACATTATATGCCCCAAACAGCCATATTCAGACTGAAAAGGGGAACAAACACACTGAATTATTACTTTTTCATATCCGTATTGGCACATCTCGTCATCTTGTCTAGACCCGCAAAACTTTGAGTGGCTGCACTGTATTGGGGCAAAGTTAGGTAAGAGCAGAGGCTTGGCACCAAATTGTGGGCCGTATGCATAAGAAGTCTCTGTGGGCCCCCCTACCCATCCTTTCTTGATCAATGTCTTTCTCGCAACTTTTGATTTTTTTTTTACAAAGTCAGTTTGCTTCTTTCCCTTTTTTTTCTCTTTCTTTTCTTTTTTGGAACCTTGGTTTACCATTTTTTGGGGAAGACATCATAGTGTATGTCAGTGCTCCAGCAGCATAAGCAGTCAGTCACTTTGCTCTAGCTTCATTTAAAGGCAATCAAGTGTAAGGGTGGACTAAACCATTTTGTGCCTTTAGGAGTGAGAGCATGGTTGTAATAAGAGGACTGGATACAGCGTTAAACGTGGGGCCCTGTTCATTGTTATTAGAGTTGCTCAGTGGCGTATGAAGCCAAAATGGTTCAAGTGCCGTGTTTAAAATTATCCGGATGATCCAGGGATGATTGGCACTACTTCTGCACCATGTGGCCCATAGCCAGACACACTAGAGACTTACAGCAGCCAAGCACAGCCGAGTACAACCAAGTGGATAACTTCAACTGGTCAAATGGCTAACTAATGATTTAGCGCTCTGTTACTTGAATGGGGATAAAGTGATTTAATCGTATGGCTCTCCTACACTTTTGAAATGTTATCAGGCTAAATGGATCAAATCCCAATAGTGAAACTTGTCATTTTGTGGGGGTTTTGCCCTTCTCTGACATACTCGGCATCTGATTAGCTTACCTTGACATTCTTAGCCTGAGGCTAACCAATCCCACTCTTCTTGCCTAAACTTAACCAGTCCAACCAACAAAGGTAATTCTTAGCCAATCAGAGGGAGATTAGGGCAGGTCATGCCTTCTCTATCGCAAAATGGCTTCCTGGGGGCCTGGGTGAAAGGGGCCTTGGAGAGCCTCTACTATATTTTCATAGAGATTTCATTCTTCCAAGTGATTTATACAACCAGTTTTAATTTAGTTATGGCATTATATACTTATAAATACAAAAACTGTAAACAAACCCAAAATTGTCATTCCAAGCTTTTCTAGGGCCCCCCTTCCCATTGGTGCCCCCAGTAATCAGTCCCACTCTCCCCCCACTGCGATGCCCCTGGGTAAGAGTATAGTTCCAAAGCACCAGGAATGCTGCACCATGACGACCAGATATGGGCAAGGACTGCTGCAAGGAAACAGCTGTGAGAAGCACACGAGAGAGGCCAGAGGTCATGGAGGAAAGCCATACTGTAGATCTACAGGGAAATACCCACAGTTGTGGAACCCCAGATTCAATACAGATAGAGAATGTGAGGGGCCTGTTCAATTAATCATTATATGATTAATAGTCTTGCAGAAAGTCTTGTGAAATTGTGCCTAACAAAGAATTTAGAAGAATAAAAGTCTGGAATAGGTATTATTGACAATAGCAAGACAGGGGGTGTCTTTAGACTCACCAGCCAGAGACCCAACAAATGACGAGGCATTGTGTAATTTCTTCTAATTAACTCTCAAGCACTTATATTAAGAAATTATTTGATAAATGTAGTGAATGATTATATTAATTGTGAGCCTAAGTCATCCCTCTACTTATCCCCTGCTAGCAAGGGCACACTGCCAGGAACAGCAAACCACGCAAATTTTGGGAAAAGGGGCCCTGGTGGCACAATATTGGCACATTTTGTAATGATAATGATAAACTAGGCTTTGCACAGGAGTTGGTGTTACTGGTGTTATATGATGTTCGGGAATACACTGATAAAATTACTTGCCCACTGCCTTCACAATTGCTTTACGTTTTTTATCAATACTTAGTTGGATCGCAGGCGCTATAATTACATACTGAAAGTCTCTGCTGCATCATGGAACAAAAGTAAGGACAGTGGACTGATAAGATGATGACAGGGGATTTGGTGTCAATGCAAAAACACAGGAGGCAACTCAGTGTGCTTCTTTGCTTGGGGCCCTCCACAGTCTAGGATCACCTATGTCTGCCAGTCAAGTGACTGGTAGAGGGATATTGCCAATTGATCTTGAATTAATTTTCTTTACCCCTGTAGCAATTGCATCAAATAGTGAAACAAATCTAGCACGAGGGATATAAAACTTTATTGACCTTAATCAAAAAAAGACCTCTTCTTGCAATATCACCCCTGCCTGAAAGTTCAACAAGTTCTATTAAAGCAAGTTATTTCACTGCCAACACCAGCAGCAACAACTGGCCATGCTGGTGCCAGCTGATGGTCAGAGCAAAGGGCAAGAAAATATCAGATCTAAAATTATGACGCGGACGAGGAGAATTATTACCAGCACCAAAACATGACACACTCTTCCTGAAGCAAACAACATAACAGACTGAGGGTGAGATTCAGGGAGCATGTTTTTTTCCCAGGGTCCCTTTATCACAAAGCTTAGCCCAACATTGATGCTCCTTTTGTAAATTCTTCAGTAATTAGCTACACATCAGGGCCTACATTTGGCTGTAGGGTTTGGGTTGAGAAAATTCTTAAAGTTTATGTTTGGGTGACAGAGTAGACTGAATTTTCATAATCTAGATGGGAACAACATAGTAAATGCTCACCATCAGAAGCTAGCCTCGCCAGTCGTAAAGATTTCAATTGTCACAAACACTGTGCTGTTCTTATCACTTCTCCATCCCAGCACTTGCATAACTAAAGAAATGGCATTTGGTTTATCAATGAAATTCATTCACACCCTGAAGAATATGTTTGAGGCATGGCGTAACAGGAGTGCATGAGTGCATTCTAGATGGCTGAGATGACGCCCTCTCTGGCAGAGAAAGAGCTGTTATAGTAGTCCATCTGGTGGAAGGACTTAGAGCAGAGTTTTAGCCACAGATCCAAACTGAGAGAGGCAGGGAGCTGAACATCGTAAAAGACAGACTATAGCACAGCATGGAAATTATCTTTACCATCCATACTGAACTGCTGTGAAACTTTTCTTTGTCAATTTTTCTGATCCAGGCCTGCGTGTAAATATCACTCAGTCTTAAAGGGACATTTCACTTTGAAATCAAAAGCACATCCACTTACCTGTAGTGCTATATATCAGTCTAGATTGTTTTGGTGTTAGCTGCTGAATTTTGGAGATATCGGCCATATAGATGTCTGCCTTCTCTTCAGTACAGCGCAACTAGATAACACCCAGCTTGTGGTGCTCAAAGTGCCAAATAAATGCATTTGAAAAACTCAACAACAATGTCTATTTTCAGAAATCATGACCTGGTTACTCAAGATAATCCACAGACCTGGTTGTCAGCAGTTTCATGTAGGAACTATATTCTTTCTAGATTGATAAATAGCACTACAGGTAAGAGGAAAAACTTGTATTTTTGATTTGGGGGTGAATGCCTGGCAGTGTCAATTAGTCAGATATATTCATCACTGCTATTTATTAGCCCAACAAATGTTTATAGAAGTTGTTGCATGCTAATTTAGAAGTTGCCTGGCTGAGTAATCCTACTTGGTGCAATACCTCCACCTGAACCCCAGTTTTTGCTGGCCTGTGACTTTTTTGTATTATATTTTGTTATAATTTCGCTTTGCTATAGTTCAGCTTCTTCCAGTGTGAAATGGTAGCCTGGGGAAGCAATATGCATTGAAAGTAAAGCTTCACCAACACTGGTTGTTAAACTGATTTTAACATGAAAAAATACACTGAAGATGCATTCTAATGATGAACTTATTTAGTACCATATAATGCCATTTTTTCTGTGTATGTAAATGTTTAGTGTAGAGCCCTTAACTTATTATGCAGGCAGTATTTTTATGTAATTCAAATCTAGACTACACATCATTTATAACCATTAATGCCAATTAAGGTTATATTGTTGCTACACGGCAGTTTTTCCTACAAATAATTAAAATGTAATTGTCTCTTTCGCAGTGCGCGCTCTCGCGAGTGGCATGCAGTTCACGCAGCATGGCCACATGGGCCAGCCAGCCAATAGGAACGCTTCTTTCAGGCGCGCGCAACTTGATTCAGGAAGTACGCATTTCATTTTTATGTTGTGCTCGAGTTATCGAGTAAACTTTACAAAAGTCCAAAAATTGATCAGTTATTTGGTTAACAAGGCATACAATTCAGCTGAAAATGTCCGCTGGTCCTGAGTCTACACATGTATCGTCGCTTGGGAATGGTGACAGTTTGCATCAACAGGGTAAGAAAATACTCAGTCAACTTACGTTAGCTGCTCCTTAAACCGTTAACTCACTCTGATAAAATGCAAATGTTGTGGCTTGACACCTAATTTATTCTAAAGTTTGAATTGACGCCGCGCGTCCATATTACTAATTCATGTAACCAAAGTAAGACGAGTTTTTTTAGCAGTTAAAGGTGAAAGTAATCTACCTAGGTTGAATGTGAGAGAAGCTTTAGAAGTTATAACTTCGTTGACGTTTGAATGCTGTAACGTTACTGCTGAGAATCTTCTGACAGTGATTTTGTTTGGCCATTGATAATAAGTTTTGTATTCCCTGCTCTTCCCCCAGTTCTCGCCTCCTTCCCTCTGTGTGACATTACAGAGGAGGACCTGACCCAGAACCCTCAGTTCTGTAAACTCCTGGTCACCCTGGCACAACATGTGGATCAAAGTGGACTCACTGTTCCTCTAAAAACAGAGCTGGAAAAGGTATCAGCAGGCATTTGTCACTTTATGAAGAGAAGTTATTCATGTTTTATTTCACAGTAAATAGTCTATGACTTACCGACCTCTACAGGTAACCAGTGAGAATTGCAATCACAGAGATGGACCCTGTCTCATGCTGCACTGTGAACCCAAATCCATTCATGACACAAATGTTTAATATAAAGTTCACACAAAAAATGCCCCGGATTGTCAAAATGACATAAAAACTTAATGTTCACTTGACACAAAAACTCATCCCATGTGAGCTTGACATAGTTTTTTTTATGTTAAGTCAACAATTTCTAAGTTTTGAGTTAATTTGACTAAAATTTATAAAGCTGATTTCGCCTAATAAGTTTAATTCAGTGGGTGGAGTTTTCCACCATGCTGTGTGTTTAAGGCCATAGGCTGAAGAAAACTGTGTTTAAATGTGTTCTAAATCACTCACATTACCCATTACGCAGTGATTGATGTTTATGTATTTCACAATTGTTCTAATGGGTTACAGTTAATGCTGAAGTAAAAGATATTTTGTGCCATGTTAGGTTGAATACACAGTTAGTGACTTCCCACCTGTGTGGATGTTAGATTGTCTAATATAAGGTTGCCCTGAGGTGAATTCCTGATTCAGAATTCATCTCTTTGGTTTATTCTTGCAATTGAGAAACCTAAGCTTTTCACAATATATTTTGTATAGTTCAATGAAATTAAAGAAAAATGTTGTAAAATGTGCACTCAATGTTTTCTGTTCATATGACATAGAATTAAATGCTTAAACAGCAAAAAAAGTTATGTAAAACTGACATAAAATTCCTGTCAGACAAGGGTCATGTGGCACATTTATTCTGTGTCTGGTGTCCTCAAAACTTTTCTGTCACTGTATTTTAGTAAACTAAAAGTTTTGAATGCAAGCTGTTTGCAAAAAATTAAAATTGAGTGAGCGAATTGTGCACAGGTCTGAGTTTGTATGAAGTTTTACTTGTCTGTGAGCACTTACAGATTCTTTATTCCAGGCTGAGCAGAAGCTGCAGAGCCAGAGGCGTCACTGGCTGCGCTCTGAGAGCCTCCACAAAGGGCTGCAGGAGATGATCCAGGAGCATTGTATCAGGAAGCACCATGCCACTCTACCTCCAGACCAGAACATGGTACATTTATACTTATTTGTATAGTTCACAAATGCCCAAACAGTTGTTAGCGAATCATGGACAACATATGTTTTTTGTAAAGTAAAGCTCCACTTAGCATTTTGCCCCTTGCATTTACAAATTGAAGCTAAAGGTCACAGTTTTCAGGAATCTACTGTGTGATATTATATTAGCACATTTGTGTTTACCAACGTGACATCACTGACTGTGTGTGTGTAGTTCTATGAGACAATGGAGAAGTCACTGCTGGTGGCTCAGTGTATCAGACAACTGGATCCCAGTAGCACTACCAACCAAGAGCAGCCCTCAGTTCTGGGTCTGAACCCCCAACATGTGATGGAGCTCATGCCATTAGAGAAGGTGAGTCATTAAAATTAATTTGCCTTCATACTTAAAGCACAGTGATTCATGTTGGTGATATGGTGTTAAGTGTGAATTTGTAAAGCATTAATAAAATGATTGATAGATGGATGACATCAGAGCAAAAAATACAAAAGCAGACTTTTTTCTTTTCGGAAAAGAAAGCTGACCATTAATAGAGAGATTCTTCAGTAACAAATGCAGCTTGTTCACCCATTATACTGTATTTACCAGAATGTTCAAAGGATGAAACAGGGTCTTCCCAGAGAACTGGAGAAACATCTAAAGAAAAAGTGCATGGGCCTCCTCTCTTACTATCAACCTGAATGGGGTACAGTATTTATTTCTTCACTAGTAAATATTCTCTTTCACTTTCATGACCTTTATATCACGTCATTGTTCTGCATTGACACGATGACCAGGATGCTTTTTTGTAATGTCATGTAGAGAATGAGAGTGAGGGTTTGAAGAGCAGCAAGTTGTCCCACCTGTCAGCTCAGCTGGACAAAGAGAAGAAAAGAGCAGAGAGTCTAAAGGAGACCTGCCGGGAAAACACAGTTCTCCTGCAAAGACAGACTCAACTCTACCTATCCGTAAGTGCTTACACAAACTTAGCAAAAACAAGCAAATATATTTCCTCTGTTTTTTTGTTTTGAAGTGGTACACACACAGGAAATTATGTGTGTACAAGCCATACATGTGTTCTGTTTAGTTTGTAAAAAAAAACAACAACAATATTTTGCTTTCAGTGTTTTTTTCCCTCTTGCTGACTTGTGTGCAGGAACTGATTAAGTGTATTCAGCTTCTTCAGTCTCTCATCTTGGACCACAGGCTGAGGATCCAGACTGATCTGGACCGGAAGAAGTTAGACTACTTGGAGGGAAAATGTGGATTAGTCTTACAGAAGATCAAGTAAGGAGTTTTCATTTGCCTGCCTAAAAACATTTTGACTGTGTAGATTTACTGGTGCCCTGATCCAGAAAGTCCTGTGTGTTTCAAATTTTTAAAAAAGTTTTCTTCTCTTCTTACCTCAAAGGACCGAGATGGTGGAAATTCAGCTGGACACGTACACAGTGGACTCAATATCTGCTCATAGAAAAATAAGGTAAGATGCTTGTCCATCTCTCTGACTTATTTCTTACATTTATCATGAAATTCCCCATGTGTGATTCATATGCCCCACTGCACTAACTCAGTCATAGTAGCTGAGGGAATGCATACTGTTTACTATCATTCACAATTGAACTCTAAGCCTCTGACATCAAGCTTGCAGAAAAGTTATTAAAGAAAGAACATTGTGTGGCTAACACCTCTCCAAAAAACCTAATAATCTTTTGTTGTTGTGTTTCAGAGAGAAGCTGGACTCTGAGCTGAAGGCCTGTCAGGTGGAGAAGCAGTCTGTAGAGTTGAAGCTGGCCTCCTTTGAGATCTTGGGTAAAGAGTTTGAGGCCTTGGCTGAGGAGTACTGCAGATTACGGCAGGAGATAGAAATGAAACACTGGGCTCTGAAGGAGTTCACCCAGTACAAGGACAAATGAAGATCAGATCTGTTGCTGGGACAACAGCCGGCCATTCCCTTTTCATGGTGTGTCATTGCTCACATTGAAATGCTGGCTTTTGGATGCTTGACACAGAAACTGTGTGGACTTGGCTTATAAGAACTGTGTAACATGTACAGCAGTAAGTGGGTTAAGGATTCAGTTACAGCTCCTAACTTAACAATGTCGTTTAATTACTTAAATAAATTCAGTTTTCTTAAAATAGTCAAGAATCTTCAGTGCATCGCCATGGCGATCAGTATTTCTGCTTTCAAGGTATTTAGTATTTATTACTCTTTTATTAAGATGCAGTTCTACACAAAGCTCTAACTATCTTGCATGTGACTGCATGGTCACCTTTGATTGCTTTCTATATTGGTATAAAGAGGTGAGAATCACTATATTCATACTGACAATGCAATGTATTGTTGCTCTAACAGTGGCTTCCTTGTTGGTAGAAGCTGCATCTGTTAGGTGACTCAATCTAACTTCACCTGAAATAAAGGTTTCAAGGTACATTTTGTGGAAGTTGACTTAACATCTTACCTCAGGTATCAATACACAGTAGCATGTGCCTAAAGTTGGGTGACCATTTGTATGTATCTTGCAATTTAAACCTCAGAATAAACTAAAATAATGCATTATTACTAGGAGTCTGAAAAAGAGTTATTATGTCCTATATTCATATAATATCTGTTCTCACTGCAGCTGCACAGTGGAAATAATATATATAAGACTGTCCAAACATAAAGGCAGCATTCTTTCAGATTTGGGTGTCGGCGGGGGGCCATGGGCTGCAGTTGAGCCTGATCTAGAGTCAGGCTGTGTCTGAAGTTCAACACTAACATGCTATTTAGTACCCTAAAACAGTATGAGATTTTTTGAGTGTGTCGGAAACCTTGGTATGAAAGCTTACCATTGCATATTATATCCAGTGCACTCATGCAGTATGCAAGCACTATACACTAAGCCAGCATAAATATCCCACAATGCAATGCAGTAGAGGATAACATTCATAACGGACAGCAGCTAAGACAGCTCTGAATCATAATAGTAGGACTTGACTTTGCTGGGCATAATACAGTTTTAAAATTATTTTAAAATGACCAGTAGAGCTTAAGTTGGCACGGGTTACCATGGTTTCACATCTTCAACTGGCATGGAGGCTCTCAGGAAGTGATGTAATTACAGCTTAGTGCCTCTGTTTATTTACACAAAACTATGCTGAACGACAGCAGGGTCTACACATATTGGGAATGTTGTACAGTGTGTGGGATTTTGGATGCAGCACTGGTGTTTAATTTGTCTACTCTGGGATACAGTAACAAATAGCATTGCGGAGGCAACGAAAACACGACTTTTACTTTCAGGTTATTATAAACTATTATACTTATGAATACTATAATAAATGTTTGCCAATATCTCCCTGTAAAACCCGCACACTGGACCGTTAAACTTGCTGTCTTGTAGATTTTTTGTTGAGGAAAAAAAGCTGGGAAAAATGCTCAGCTCATTGCAATTTTGCAGCAGCAGTTCGCATCTTAATCCACAAGATGGCAGTATACTGTAAATGTTGACAACTGGTGGTCATGTCATATTTCCCATTAGAAATACTGTACATCTTGCAGACAACCTTGTTCTGCCTTGCTGATCTTTTACTACTCTTTTACAACATACAGCTTTTTTGAAAAAAAAAAAAAAAAAAAAAGGGACTGTTCTTTACTTATCAAAGTAAGGGGTTGGGTGAGGTTTGACTTTTATTTTTCTTTCTTTCTTTTGTATAAATGTCATGATCCCTTCATCGTAAATAACCATATAACACAGTTCCTGGCTATGATAACTGCGGTGATTTTGGAGATTTTTAAAGAAATCATACCTTTCAAACCCACTTGAGTGTTTTGGGGTTCTGAGAGTAAATGAAAATGAATACAAAATATGACCATTTAAAGTTGAATGTCCCTCCCCTAAGCCAAATCAAAAAACATACTCCATCCCCAGTGCTTAAAAGCATATTTGAAGTACCCCCCCCCGTTTCCTCACCACCCCCCTCCTCTCTCATAAAAACAGCACAAAAAGAAGCACCTGAGACACAGTAGAACATATTTGTTATTTATCACTCTAAATTTCTGCACATTTGTGTCTTATTCAAGCTGTCAGATGAGCTGACTTCCATCACATGGCACAACAGAAGCAACTCTGATAAGTTTAAAGAACTACTACTACTACTACTTATAGTAGCCTAATGTCCCCACACTTTTTTGAAACTTTATTTTGAAAATCCAGTGACACTTTCTGTTTTTAAAGTTTCTGGCTATGATAAATGATGTTGTTCTGGCAATTTTTAAAGAAAACATGCCTAGCAGGTTATCTTCAGTGGTGAAGTAAATACAAACTACAACTATTTATTGTATTGACAAGCATCTCCCCACTTAATGCATGTAAAAAGGTCCTGTTTGTGCATGTGTGTGTATTTCGGGCCTGTGTGTATATATTTATATATATGTAAAAAAAAAAAAAAGTTTATTCATGGTGGAAGGAGGATCATGCATTTTACCCCAGTCAGTCATTTGTAGCTTTGGGGAGGGAAAGGATAAAAACAATAAACAAAGTCATACCATAGGCACCCCCCCGCTCCTCTGATAACTAAAGAACAGTCCCTAAGTCCATCCCCAGTGCTTAATAATTATTTTATACATTTTATATTTTTTTATATTACTTTTTGCAACACCCCCTGGAGTAACTAACAGTCCCTTAATAAACAACTGTACAAAAAAAATCATCTTTCTTCCACCTCATTACTTTCAATTCACAAAAATTGTCTTTATCCTGTAATTTAAGGAATTACGATTAATATTTCCACATAAGTAAAGCTTGACGCTGTCAGGTTAACGCCCACTCCTTCGTCTTGTCCACATAAACGATCTTTGGTTATGTCTGCTCCGCTGAGGACAAACGGAAGTAGGTAGGAGTGAAGCATCTCGCCGTGTTAACCCCTCTCTGCTCTCTCATCAGCAGCAGCAGCAGCAGCCCCGCCTCGCGACGCGGACCGCTAGCTGGTTCACCTCCAACACAACCCACATCTGGCTGTCACATTCATCGCTGCCGCTCCGTCCGGTACCGCGGCATGCTCACACTCACACCGGGACATACGAAGTGGATTTTAAGCAGAGGGGCACAATGTCCGAGGTGCGAAAATTCACAAAGAGGTTAAGCAAACCCGGGACGGCCGCGGAAGTCAGGCAGAGCGTGTCGGAGGCTGTGAGGAGCTCCGTGGACCTTGTGGTGAGCAGAGGACCGGCGGCGGTCATTTTAGCTAACACGGATAACGTAACTAACCGGTTAGCCTGCTAACTCCCCTCCCCTCTGTTCCCTCTGGGGACTATATCTTTTTAATTTTGTTTAATTAGTTATTTTGTATTGCTGCCGTTCATTTTGGTTTATCACCACCTTTTTAACTCTTTAATTTCTGTCTCGCCAGTTTTCATTCACTGCGCTTGTCCCAGCAGCTGTAACCTATAGCTAACTGTGACGCTCTGGCATGTCTCTGAATGCACTGAAACAATTTACAGCGTTACTGGCAGCGCTACAGTAAAGAGGACAGGTCATTATGGAGCGATTATATGCCGCGAATTCAACTCCCATATGTTGGCTTGGATTTTCTAAATTGCCGGCATTACAAAATAGTGTGACATTGTCCTGAGGAACACATGGGTTTTCAGTCATGTGCGGCTCCTTTTGTGTGCTGGCGGATGAGGAGCGGTGCCAGTTGGACAGCTGCAGCATGGCTTCCTTGACTGTCCTTGCCTTGGAGCTGTGTGTGTATGAGCCTGTTTATTTCTCCTGGAAATTGCCACATTGTGCAAAAAGAAAGCATGCTTTTTAATTGATGTATAATTACATGTGTGTAAAGCAAAAGGTTTATTTTTTCTCCTTTTGAATCGATAGCAGTGCTGCTGGCTGATAGTGGTTTGTAACTGACTGCAATAATGAGGGATTAGGCGCAGTGGTTTGAGATTTAGGATCCTGCTGATGCTGCATTTGTGTTTGCATACGTGCCTCTAAATGTGTGTGTGTGTGTGTGTGTATTTATTTCCATGTCTGAGGTGTGACATCTGTCTTGATGTCAGTGCAGATTGATGCTGGTCTGCTGATAACTTGTTTTCTTTTTGTCATAACTGAAACCATCTGGTAACTCCCCCACTTTCCCATTATGTGACAAACTTCATCCCACAGCACAGCAGTCCTACATCTCTGGCTGTATAGAGTTGAGCTGGAGACGTTTGTATAAGAGATAAACTCTTGTTCCCTTGGGATTATTCTGCTTTAGTCTTATGATGATCATGTTCAGCACTGTGACGCAAAGAGGTTACGAAGCGTAATAATCATGTGATAAAAGTTTTGATTCCTGCAACAGAGGTGAGAGTGTGTGTTTGTAGCCCATGTCTTGCGATGAGTTTTAGAGTTGCAGGTTTTGGCTGCTCATTTTGTGGAATACACAGTTGGCTTGGAAACCGAGAACAAACGTCTTTTTGTGGATGGTGTATGGGGATTCCCTCAGGCATGCTGTGACCATGCTTCCTGTGTGACTGTGTTTGTGTGTTCACTCTGAACATCTCTAGAAAGTCAGTCCTGTTTCTAAATCCTTCCCTCCATGCCTGTTTTCTTAGTTTTGCAAGGAAACACACAAGAACTTCATAAAAGGAAACAGTAGAGTGCAGAACATGAAGGTTTCTCCTTTTTCTTTTTCTGAAACAACAACCCTCGGGCCAATTAAGTTGCCTCATTGCGTCATTGCTACCTCATTACTGCAGTTCATAGAAAGTCCAGTAAAAAATTGTTATCCACATCTGTGTCTATGTCTACTAGTCTTTTACAAAGAGTTTTTGGGAATGTATATGTTAACCTTGTAATTGGAAGAGACCATATAGTCCTAATGGATTACTGGAAACACTTGTAAGTTGCAGTTGCAGCCCTAAATGGTTTCCAATTTTGGTGGATTGGCCTCTCTAAAGGGCCCACTGCGAGGGGAAAATGTGGAGTGAAACCAAAGTTGAAGAGTTGTTTATCACACCAGACATTTTGACCTGTCAAACACAGGTGTAACTACTAACATACTGAAATCACTGCCTTGTATTGCAGTAATTGGAGGAACCAAGGCATCGTCGACATTATCAGTTCCACCTGTGCTTTTACTTCTCTGACAAGTTCAAATAACAAAAGTGAAAAAAGGTCTGTAAACGCGATTAAATGTGCAGTGTGTTGGATTTTGGGGCATATATTGGCATAAATGGAATATAATAAGTATTTTTACTCTGGTAGTGGTGCTGGGTTAGCAGCCCATCTCTGACATGCCAAACAGCATAGATGAAACACTGATTTGTAATGTAAAATGTCTTTATTCAGTGTTTTTACTGGTTTAAATCACCTGGTCTGTTTGTTTTGGAGAGGAAGAGACCTCTGCAGATAATTTTGCTCCTGGTAAAAACCTCCTGTACAATGAACACTGAAGCCACCACTAAATCCCCATGAATCTTATACAATGTTAATTTAACTTAGGATAGATAAAAAAACACAAGAGTGCACTGATGCCAGCAAGACTACATTCTGTCTATTAAAGATTCTAAAGATGGCTGTCATTAGAAATGTTATTGAGACATAAAATGCAAACTATTTATAGGGTTAGAGGGATGACAGTTTTTTAGACTTTCAATTCAAATGAGGAAATGACCAAAAAAAGGTTGGGAACCACTAAGGAATGTACTTTTGTGATCAAGGATACAGGACACAGAAACATCAGCCTCCATATGATTGCACACCCAACTACATAAAAGACTGCGTGTCTGTCTCCAGTCAGGAGAAATGTCACTGTCAGTGTTCCACTGAGTCTGGTTGACATTTCTGTCTGCTATGCACGCATCACTGCCACATCACTGTGCAGTGAAGCCATATATCTCTATATTTGGTCATTCTTTTGGTTTTAGATCAGCTGAAAGATTAAATACTATATGGTATGCTTTAAAAGTCTCCTGTGGTTTGGGCTAAAAATCCTTTGTCACAAAATTTAAAGTAAGTTTTTCTTGTTTTCTGTAAAACATTTTGGGGATACATGGTTTTCATGTATATTGTATACAAGATGTTTTGGATGACAGAAACTTGAATTCCAATAACTTGCTTTAAATTTGGTGTATAAATCCTATTTCTATCTGTATATTATTATTGTGAATGCAGCAAAAAGCTGCAGCAAAAATGCGGCAACAGTCATGGCAGGAAGCCTTTTGTTTTCCGGTTTTCCATCCATACGTCCATCCCATTCTCTTCAATGTGATATCTCAAGAGTGCCTTGAGGTAATTTCCTCAAATTTGGCCCAAACATCCACCTGGACTCAAGAATGAACTAATTTGATTTTCATGGTCAAAAGTCAAGGTCACTGGTGCTTTTCCATTCACCTCATTTCATGCACATTTTCAATTTGGGCGAGGGATGTCAAAGGTTAACCATTAATTGGTTAACCACTGAGAATATTCTTGGCAGCTGAAGCATGTCGATCTGTAGGTTAATTCTGCTGCTTATCAGTTGGCTGCACTGTGCACCACCTGGATCTGGTAGGAGACAGACAGCAGGCTAGCAGCGTTAATATGATGAAAGAACATAGTGCCCATTGCCCATGTCTGATCTCCATGGGTTAGCTAGCCTTGGCCGCTCTACACTGCGCACTAGCCAGGTAGGGTAGGAGCTAACGTTAGCTAGTGGTGCTGTTCATTTGGCGATTACTGCTAGTAATGTGCCTGGACTCAACAGGTCAGGGTGAGGTTTGACTGGCGCTGTTTTTATAATGTCATCATGTTGCGCCTTCTTTTGCAGTGGCACCTGATTGTAGAGTAAAGGCCGGGACATACTTTCCGCTCTGACTGTCCGCAGACAGCTGCAGATGCGAATGCAGTTCTATTCGTAGTACAAGTGGAGGGTCTGTGTCAGCAGTACATGGAAGGGCTGGGAGGTGAACTTAGAGTCCTCCTACCGCAGACATTGGGTGAAAGTGAAACTATATGATAACTGGGTCTGGAGGGAATGTCTGTCAAATATCCTACTTAAAACTGGCTTCATGGGTGTGCAGTGGCTATGGCTGACTTGAAAGCAGTATTTTGGACTGGACTGGAGTTTGGAACAAGAGTTTGGAGTATGCTCTGTCTGTGTGCTTGCTATGTGTACAGCCAAAAATGGAGTGCATGCTGGCATCCACATAGGGGTCGGTGCAGACCCCTGGCGAACATGGGTGGATGATGACATTCACGCCACGTGGACCAAAGTGGACCGTTGAAGATGCGTCGATGTGGAAGCTATGAATTGGCCCTTAGTGCCACCTACTGCTTATCTCGATGAACAAACTCACAATATTCGCTTAACAGTAGTGGATGTATTTTCTTTTGTCGATTATTTTGAAAAGTTAGCTGACATTTGTATCAGTGTTGGATGGAAACCAAACTTGCGTCCTCACAGAACATATTTCAACTCCAGAATTCATGCTCTAGTTGTGACAACATTTCATGTCTGTCACAGTCTAATAAGATAAAATGATGAAATGATGACATTTCATATCCAAAAGGTCAAAGGTCAGCTTTATTGTTATATCGTAATGTTCTGCAAAAACACTTTTCTATCCCTTAATAAATGTCTTAACAAAAGAGGAGACCTTTGGTCAGCTTGGGTGTCTACCTTAAAAACTGTGCTGATTGTATAGATTTTCTGTGCTGCTGGGTTGAAGGTGTTTGAAGCATCAGTTTTTTAGAATTTGTAGCTTCCTTGCAGCACCATCCATATTTGAAGCATTGTCTGCTGTCATGGCTACATATGAGTCTGCACAGACATGTATGTAAACTGCAGCCTGCCTTGTTGGCGGAGGCGTTCAACTGTGAGGCTGTAATTCTAGTTTGGAATAGAGAGGGATTAATACAGGGATAAAAGAGGCTGGTTCGGCTCTTTTTTTCCCTTGAATGAGCCGCTGTGTGTCTCATATACACACACAGACTGGAGCACTTAGTGGGGTCAGCTGTGGGACAGAGGAGCTGCTTCATTCTCTATGTCATGTCAGTGTGTGTGCACTCATCCATTGTGTTTAAGTGTGAGCTTCCCCAGCCAACGTGATAAAATCCACCTGGTTGTGTTGGAGTCTCAACTGTATTACATCTGCTGAACTGTAATGGGACACAGACATCTGGAAGTGCACCCTTGCTAACATCATCATCATCATGGTCCCCTGGAGGCACATTGGGAGTCATGCCGTGGACTCAGTGATCGGTGTTTGTGTCTTCTCTAGCCTGGATGATAGCTCAGAGGAGAAATTGCCTGCATTACAGTTACGCCCAAGTATTAGGTCACATTTAGCATTTTAGCATCTGTGTGTGTTTCTCAATCAGTGAGACTGTGGCTTCACAGCTGGCTGCTTGTGATTCTTCTGCTTCTTTCCTCCTCTATAAAAGCAGAACTCACTCTCTCTGTCTTTCCTTCTCTCTTTACTTGCTTCCTCTCCCTCCCTCTCTCTCTCTCTTTCTCTGTAACATGATCAGTGTTGCAGTCGAGTCACTGCGCTGCCGGTTGCCTCTGACTTATAGTGCTGCGGTTCAGCTTGTTGCACATGACAGGAAGCAGAGCTGCTGTTTCGGGTGCAGGGGCGGCACAGTCGTGTGTAATGCTTTCAACAGACTTCTAGGTGTTGTGTTTTACTGTTGCTCAGGTTGCTAGTTGTTCACTGTAAAAAGACAACAGTGATGCTACAGAATGCAGAGAAAATCTCCAAAAACTAAATCTAACATTTCACAAGTAACACTGGGGTTGGGAAGTTTTTATTTAGATTAGTGGTTTCATGGAGACAACCGAGAAAGTCGGGGTCTGGTGGAAAAATCTGCAGAGAACATGTACTTGTAACCAGCTTATTTCACCATGGGCCAAATTACTGGTTAGAGAACACTGGAAAGGAGAACTTTCTTTCCTTTATTGGCTTGTGCACAGATGCCAGGATATTCAAGAAGGAGGTTTTAACCCTTAATTTTTGGCCAGACAGTGTCCAAAACCACATTATTTTATTAATTCTAGTGGAGATAGTGGAGGGATTTCCAAAGAAATCAAACATGCCAGGAAATGTAGAGTCTTGGGTTTGAATATTGCATTCAGTGTAAACATTGTATGGCTTCACTGAAGAGTGGAACAAGCTGATGTGCAATATATACACATGATACTGTCAGACAGTTTGGAATTCAATTGTTTTTCCTACTTTAAAGCCGCCTAAAGCCTCTGAATACACAGAGAAAAATGTGTGTTCGTGTAGGTCTCTTTTGCTCATAGTGAGAGGGCAATTGAGAAAATATGTTGTCAGAGCCTTTAAAAGAAACAGGGCAAACCTGTGTTGAAGGGACAGTTCACCTCAAAATCAAAAATGCATATTTTTCCTTTTACCTGTAGTCCTATTAATCAATCTAGATTGCTTTGGTGTGAGTTGCAGAGTGTCGGAGATATCAGCTGTGGAGATGTCTGCCTTCTCTCCACTATAATGGAACAAGATAGCACTCAGCTTGTGGTGCTCAAAGCGCTAACATTTTTTTTGAAAAACTCAACAGCAACGTCTCTTTTCAGAAATCATGACCCAGTTACTCAAGATAATCCACAGACCTTCTTGCGAGCAGTTTCATGGAGGAACTTATTTCTTTCTACTGGTGTTTGGTACCAAAATAGCTACTTTAAAGGGCACCAACTGATTTACATAGAGTATAAATTCATGTTAAATTAATCACTGGCAAATTTGAGTTTCTGAGTTTCCCTCAACACAAAAACCCATTAACACCTGCCAACATCTGGCTTTTTATTTTTTTTATTTTTTTTTGGGCGTAGCCACTTTGCCGGCGAGATGCAGTGACACGCTACCACTCCAATATTGTTCCAAAGATAGAAAAAGTAACTACCGTAAAGTTTTCACAGGTCTCTATGCTACTTTCTACTGTTTACTAAGCTGTTTTCCTGCCGCCGTGACAATGAAGGTCACACACCAGGAAAAAAGCCCCCCCCCCCCCCCCCCCCCCCACACACACACACACACACACACACACACACAGACAGCCTATCACCAATTTTTAATGGGTTTTCCCGTGTTAAAAAAAAAAAAAAAACATGCACACACTAATTTTGTTGGAACAGGGAGGAATATTGGAGAACACTGGGCTTAGACAAGAGGTGGAACTATTGTGGAGCTGCCAGGTTTAACTTCAGACAGGAGGCGGGCACACTGGTGAGCTGGCTATAGAGCTCCATGGTGTTGGCCGCTCCATCGACCCCTGCGTCGGCTTCTCAGTGAGCCAAAAGTATTGCCTCAGTGCCAATCTGCTGCCATAGTTTAACTGTTGGGTTTATTTATTTAGAGAAAATAAAGCAGTGATGATAAAAGGCATCAGTAGTGGTTCAAATATGAACAGTGCCAAACCCTACTTTCTACTAAACTACACCTGCCAGCCACATTGCTGTGCGAAAGGAAGTGTGCGTCTACTGCTCGCTCAACTAGCACTACTGAGCTAGCTGTTACATCTCAGCTGAGGAGAACGCCATGAATGTGTACATCTCGCCCTATCACAAGTACAGGACTCATGCACATGAGTAGATGCATGCGTCCTTCTGCGTGGTGATACCCTAAGTGGGTGCAGTTTGGTACAAAGAAATTATTCCTACATGAAACTGCTCACAACAAGGTCTGAGGATTATCATGAGAAGCTGGGTCATGATTTCTGGAAAGAGACATTGCTGTTGTGTTTTTTTGGCACTCCACAAGCTGAGTGCCTTCTAGTTCCATTATTTTCGAGAGGAGGCAGACATCTCTTCGGCTGATACCTCCAACACTCTGAAACACACAGCAAAACTATCTAGACTGATAAATAACACTACAAGTAAAAGGAAAAATACGTATTTTTGATTTTAGGATTAACTGTCCCTTTAAAAGGTTCACTCAGCACTTAAAGCTGCATGTCTTAAAAAGACTTTAACCTATGTTAGAGTTTCCAGAACTATTGAGTAGCTGCACATATAAACATGCCCAGTGATAGTTTTAGAGGGATGGCAGTCGATGGGAGGGGGAGAGCAGCAAGCAGAGGGGAAAAAGGCAGTAGCCAAACTACTGCATAACTTTATTACTGGCTTTCTCACTCTGCCCACTCAAACAGTGGTAGGAAAACAAACCTCTGCATTTTGGCTGCCTGGACAGCTCTTAATGGAAATATGACAACTCGGAAAATGTCTCAGTCGTACTCTTCCAGCTGTAGGACATTGTCAAGGTTTTTAGAGTCCTTCTCCCCACTGTGTTTGTTCTTTAAACAGCATGTCAGCTGCCGTGCATGTATTGCTTGCAGCCTCTGGTGCAGTGGCTCAGCATTGTGCCACAGAAGCTGATCAGAACCATACAGTCTGGTTTCCTTTGCGTGGTGTCGCTCAGCCAAGGCTTATTGCCTAAGCTGTCCATCGCCATCTTCACTTCTTAGCTTGAGCTTAAAGTGGCACTTTCTGGGAATTAATTCTGAATCTTTCCAAGTGGTTTAGGTTTCTACTTGTGATCACAGCCTGACCTAGTTGTGAAAGGCTAGGTTTTAGCCTGTAGGCCTCTTTAAGACATAATGCACAGTCTGATTTCATGCCTTTGACTTCTCTATGAAACTCAAAACAGGAAGTTATGATACTTATCCAGAACTGCCAAGTGCCATGTGATTTCTTGTGTGTTTCATTATTACGTATGCCTCTGTCAAGCACATGAGCTTTATATTACCGCACAGGACTATCAAGCCAGATATCTTATTTGTCCATTTCAGTGCTGCTTTGTCTCACCTTTCTTGACCTCTCTGTCTTTCTTATGTTTTCACTGTCAGTTG
Organism: Epinephelus lanceolatus; assembly: GCF_041903045.1. Classification (NCBI taxonomy): domain Eukaryota; kingdom Metazoa; phylum Chordata; class Actinopteri; order Perciformes; family Serranidae; genus Epinephelus; species Epinephelus lanceolatus. The sequence goes on along the minus strand of NC_135755.1, from coordinate 31,684,936 downwards.
CTTCCCTTTCGTCATCTTTTGCCTTTTTTTCATCCACCCATAACTCTCCGAGCAGCCGTTTCCCTGCACTGGTCCGTGACAGTGCTCTGAACTTTGTGGTTGTGTCTCTGATCTCTTGCGGCTCTGCTTTTGCATGGGCGGTGAAAAGATCTGGGGGTGAGCTCTTGTTAACTGCTTTCAAACAACAAGGGCATGTGGAGCTCACCAGAGCTGCAGTAAAGACAAAATTATCAGAACACAAGATCAAAAAGCAAAGGTTTATTTGCAGTGACATGTATTTGTGTTGTGTCCATCTTTCATGGTCAGGAGCAGCCAAAGATTATCGAACCGCTGGACTATGAAGCCGTGGTGTTTCAGAGAAAGGCCCAGATCCACAGCGACCCCCACCGGGACCTGCTGCTCTGCCCTGTTGATGATGTCTCGGTGAGTCCCCCTCGTCCTTTCTTGCTCTGCCCCCTCGTACTGGCTCTCACCCAGGTCATCCTGCTCTCAAGGATGAAATTATAACCCTCATACTCAAAGCTTCTCCTGTGCTGAGATCTCCACAGTAAACAGCCAAATCATCAGCTTTTTTCTTGCAAAAGTGCTTGAGTCAAACGGGAACAAAGAGCTGTAAAATATCACTTTCTAAAGAGAAGTTTCCCATCATTAATCACTGTTTATCCCAAACACAGCAGGCTTGATTCTGTACGGGTCAGTCCAAAAGGCCTGACCAATCAAACACAATCCAGCCAGGTACCTCTGCTCTGTATTTATTGGTGCTGCTTCAAGCACATGTGGTTTTCTTTAGAGGCATGTCTTGCTTCATGTCTCGCTTTTTTTTTTTTTCCATCTATTGACACTCATCTGTTCCTTTGTATCTGTGCCTTCTGTTTTCTCTCATCCACTTTCTCTTCTTTTTTTGATGAGAAGATAAAGAACTGTCACGACAATCATGTCATGTATACATGTTTGTTTTTGATTGTGTGTGTAGGGCTGTACTGAATGTCATTTTTTTATACATTTCAAAGCTTCTGTCATCATATTTTATGACAGCCCCCTCAAACAAAGTCCTTAGTGATGAAGTGATTCATTTGATTAATTGTATGCTTTTTATTTATTTATTAAATCAACCTTTTTTAATCAACATAAGTCTCAGGCTGATCCAGTAAGCGCAGAAAATAATAATGACATAATTATCATGCCCATAGCCTCATAGCAACATTATGCAATGACAGAAATAACTTTAAAATAATTCAGAATATTTTGAATTAAAGTGTTTTGTTTTTTTTGTTATTTATAATCTGAACAGTCAGGTGCAGAAGTTAAGTGTGACTGACGCTCACTTGGTGAGCAATGAATTGGGGGGGCTGTTACTGTGGTACATCATGATGTAATTTATCTTTGCCTAATACAAGCCCTTTGCCTGAATAGAGTTTGAACACATCACCATGTAACTCCATGCCATCTCAGTTGGCTGTTAGTTTGAGCCACAGGCTGTTAACAGCTAACGTTAACTAGCTCTGGTCTGGTTGATTTCAACAATGATTTGATGTTACCACTGTAGCATTATCAGGAAAAAAATGGGGTACATCCCCTGACTATGGCTGTATAAAGGGGCTTGCCCCTGAAGTGTCCAAAGTGAGTTTATTATGTCCTGTCATCCTGAAAATGTCTCTGGGAAGATCTCTGTTCATCCCAAACACATTTTCTATTATCCTAGGACAACAAGATGCTGTTAATCCCAAGCCCTGCTTTATAGTCTGCGCAAAATTGATGTGACACAACAGAAAAAGATCGACTGCTGGCATCGGTAAATGCTATCTTATTTGCTGATAGGCTAGTGACAGTCAACAAGGCAAATATCAGCAGATATCGATGCTCAGGCGATAAGTCGGCCCATCCCTAATACTAATAATATCTGTTCAGCCTAATCTTTATCTGCAACTCTGCAGAAATACTGTGTTTGAGCAGAATGAATAGACATGCAAGAAAAAGAACAAAACACAAGAAGCTGTACAGCCTTTGAATGATGATTTAGAATTCTAATGTTAACATTATGAAGGAAGCTTCAAGGCTTTGAATTATACAGTTCTGCATACCTGTGTGTCTCACCGTGTGTGTATGTGTGTGTTTGTGTTCATGCAGGAGTCCCAGATCTCCCGGCAAAGGAGGACTGTTGTTCCCTCAGTGCCTCAGAACGCTGAGCGGGAGGCCAGGAGTCTGTTTGCCAAAGAGGTATTACAGTATAATAGTAGTCCCATGAGGATGACTTGGCCTCACTTGGTCTCAAACAGCACATTTGAAGCAGTAGTCCTTTTCTAAAAATAAAAAGGGTTTGGAGTGGAAAAAAGTGAAGCTTCAGTATTTATAGTTGAATTTTAATCTTTTTTAATCATTTTATTAATTAGAATCTGCTCAGTAATAATCAGACATAAATGCAACGAGCAAAATGAAGGATGATTTCTTGATGACTTCACAACAGCCTCTGTGACATTTACTCTAAAGTGGTCACTTGATGCTCATAAAGAAACACAGAATGCACAGCCCAGTTGTAAACACTGCTGTGCTGATGATATATTTTATTAGCACTGAAAAACAGACTCTTCTGGCATGATGTGGATATACTCTGCTGCTCTGCCAGGCTTTAAATCTGTGTTCCTCAGCCAGCCCTCATGGCTATGATATAGCATGGAAACAACTGTCACAGGGATTGTTAAAACATCCAGGCTTACTCAGCATCTACCAACAAAGATCCTTTCAGCTGACTTAAGTGAGAGTTTCTGCTCACAGTTTCACACTGAAGAAAAAGTAATATGCACAATGAAAACCATCTTGAGTAAAACCGAGTAGAAGTCACAGCACACACTGCTACTTTGAGTTCATAAACGAAGGATATGGAGCTGGAACAGTCTCCGTCCTCCTCTGTGAGTCACAGTTGGAGGAAAGAACTGCATGCTTGGTTAGGTCACTTTGCTGCTATGGCATGCTTATGTTTCAGTGTGTTAGCTGCCCCTAATCCAGCTCTGTGTGTTGATCTGTTTGGCAGTGCATCAAGATGTACAACACCGACTGGCATGTAATCAACTACAAGTATGAGGCTTACTCTGGTGACTTCCGCATGTTGCCAAGGTAAGGAAGAAAAACATTTTTTAAGAGATTTTGCAAAACAACATCCAAGTTCTTTACTGACAAATATGTAACATGTAAAAGAGATTTACTCAACTCACGTGGGTCTGCTGGATGACAACATGCAACAAATCACTGTTTGTGTATATGAATGCAGCTCTGATCCTTCAGCAGAGGAGAGGAAATACTGCATACAAATTGAAATATCTGAGTTCAGCCAGATTTCCCTCTACAATGCAGCAGGTGCAGCCCAGATGTTTTGAATTCTTATTGATGTAAAGCTTCCTAAGGAGATTATTTTTATCACTGCAACCTGCACTTGAACCATAAATTGAAGTAGAAGAGACATACAGTACAGGCCAAAAGTTTGGATACACCTTCTCATTCAATGCGTGTTCTTTATTTTCATGACTATTTACATTGTAGATTCTCACTGAAGGCATCAAAACTAAGAATGAACACATGTGGAGTTATGTACTTAACAAAAAAAGGTGAAATAACTGAAAACATGTTTTATATTCTAGTTTCTTCAAAATAGCCACCCTTTGCTCTGATTACTGTTTTGCACACTCTTGGCATTCTCTCCATGAGCTTCAAGAGGTAGTCACCTGAAATGGTTTTCCAACAGTCTTGAAGGAGTTCCCAGAGGTGTTTAGCACTTGTTGGCCCCTTTGCCTTCACTCTGCGGTCCAGCTCACCCCAAACCATCTCGATTGGGTTCAGGTCCGGTGGCTGTGGAGGCCAGGTCATCTGCCGCAGCACTCCATCACTCTCCTTCTTGGTCAAATAGCCCTTACACAGCCTGGAGGTGTGTTTGGGGTCATTGTCCTGTTGAAAAATAAATGATCGTCCAACTAAACGCAAACCGGATGGGATGGCATGTCGCTGCAGGATGCTGTGGTAGCCATGCTGGTTCAGTGTGCCTTCAATTTTGAATAAATCCCCAACAGTGTCACCAGCAAAACACCCCCACACCATCACACCTCCTCCTCCATGCTTCACAGTGGGAACCAGGCATGTGGAATCCATCCGTTCACCTTTTCTGCGTCTCACAAAGACACGGCGGTTGGAACCAAAAATCTCAAATTTGGACTCATCAGACCAAAGCACAGATTTCCACTGGTCTAATGTCCATTCCTTGTGTTTCTTGGCCCAAACAAATCTCTTCTGCTTGTTGCCTCTCCTTAGCAGTGGTTTCCTAGCAGCTATTTGACCATGAAGGCCTGATTGGCGCAGTCTCCTCTTAACAGTTGTTCTAGAGATGGGTCTGCTGCTAGAACTCTGTGTGGCATTCATCTGGTCTCTGATCTGAGCTGCTGTTAACTTGCCATTTCTGAGGCTGGTGACTCGGATGAACTTATCCTCAGAAGCAGAGGTGATTCTTGGTCTTCCTTTCTTGGGTCGGTCCTCATGTGTGCCAGTTTCGTTGTAGCGCTTGATGGTTTTTGCGACTCCACTTGGGGACACATTTAAAGTTTTTGCAATTTTCTGGACTGACTGACCTTCATTTCTTAAAGTAATGATGGCCACTTGTTTTTCTTTAGTTAGCTGATTGGTTCTTGCCATAATATGAATTTTAACAGTTGTCCAATAGGGCTGTCGGCTGTGTATTAACCTGACTTCTGCACAACACAACTGATGGTCCCAACCCCATTGATAAAGCAAGAAATTCCACTAATTAACCCTGATAAGGCACACCTGTGAAGTGGAAACCATTTCAGGTGACTACCTCTTGAAGCTCATGGAGAGAATGCCAAGAGTGTGCAAAGCAGTAATCAGAGCAAAGGGTGGCTATTTTGAAGAAACTAGAATATAAAACATGTTTCAGTTATTTCACCTTTTTTTGTTAAGTACATAACTCCACATGTGTTCATTCTTAGTTTTGATGCCTTCAGTGAGAATCTACAATGTAAATAGTCATGAAAATAAAGAAAACGCATTGAATGAGAAGGTGTGTCCAAACTTTTGGCCTGTACTGTACATATGCCTATTTTCCAGATAGCCTCACAATTCCAGAGGACAAAAAATACAATGCAGAAATTGATAGATATGGTTGGGTTTTATGGGAATGTTCACAAATGTCACATCCTTTTACGATATAGGGGAAAAACATCCACTACTTCGCTTAACAGTTGCTGTGTGGCTTTCTTCACCTCAAATAAACTTAAAATTCCAGAGTTGTGCAGTATTTTTTAGAATTTTTTTCCCATGTTTGTGTGCCTAAGTGATTAATGGGAATAACAATTTTTAAACTGGTACAGTAAGTGTCTGACAAGATTATTTAAAGGATCCCAGCAGTGATAGACCTCTATGTTAAAGAGTAAGATCCTCTTATTTAACCAGAAACAGCCCCAAAATTGTCATTATCGAACCCACCAGACTATATTTGAATAAACTGTTTGGTTGAAATAAACAATGTATTCTCACAAAACAGTTCGTATGATATCCTTTGAATTGGTGGAATTATGTTATGTCCTTAACATTAGGTTTAGGCAAGTAAAGTTTCTGTGGTTAGGTTTAGGAAAAGAAACATTGTGAGGGTGTATTGTAAATGACTCAGAGTTCACGGTTCCGAACACCAGTCTCCCGGGGAAAGTCCTGTGTTTTGTGACCCATTCACCAACCTGTCTTATGACTGGACTGCTTGGAACCGCTTCCTTCTTAACTCTGTCACACACTGGTCACATGACTGAGCCTTCCAAAATACGTGGGTTATGCACGAATTACTGGCTCATTATTACAAGGGATATGTACGGTAAAGTATGAACAGTGCATTAGAACAGCCTAAAATAAACCCCCAATTCACCCAATTAGATATGGACATGTGTTGACTCCATACTAGCTTAAATTACTGTTTATTTAAATGGAGTTTGGTGTTTGGCTATTTCCGGGCTGTTTATTGTTAAACAAAAATGCTCCAATGCTTTATACAAACAATGTTAGATTGTTTAGCGACTGGTAAAAGAATAGTAGTGAGCCTCCAAGGACTGGTATCTGTTGAAGTTACAAATCTCCGCGTGATAATGTTGTAACCCATCATTAAAACATAGAACAATGGTGTTGTGTAACGTTAGCGAATGGACTGTTTTCCCCCTTGCCGACCATGCCCTACTATGACTAGACACCAACTGTATCTTTGAGGTGGCACTAAATTTACTGACCAACATAGGACATACACAGCAAAGGAGACAGTGCAAACAGTGATTTGTTGCATGCTTCACAAAGAGTGAAGAAACGGAGAAAATGCAGACCTCCCCACAGGGGAAGTGCAGTGGCGAGGGGGCTGATTTATTGAAGACTGCTGACCCTTACTCACTTTCTTTTCAAAGCAAAGGCCTGAAGACAGACAAGCTGCCAGCTCATGTGTTCGAGATCGACGAAGACGCCAAAGATGAGGTGAGTGGAGAGACCTGGGCGCTGTTAGATCACAGACATTGATCACTGCAGCGAAGATGAGTGGTCTGCTATTGACTCATTGGGTCCTTTATGGACAGCCTGCACCACGCATATATGAACAGCTTTTAGTGATGTGCAATAAAAATTAAAATGATCCCTTTAATCTTTTTGAATTATAGAGATGAGACAGAAATTTGGCTCATATCTGGAAAATATGAGCAAACAGATCAGCCATGTTCAATGTGGACGTGCATTGAACTGGTAATGGTGCTGCAAGATTGCCTGTGACTTATGGTCTGTCGGTCCTTTAGTCCATCCAGAAGTGTGACCCCTCACAGGCTGAAACCAGTAGCCGTATATGTCCTATAAATAGCCCTCATCGATCCACCTCCCCCTCCCCTCGGGCCGGATGCGGATAGACAGAGAACGGGTTTAATTGAAGGAAAATAAATGCTGTCGCTGCTGGCAGGACGAGGAGGGCAGAGAGGAGATGGCTCTGTTACTTCTTGAAACGGGCCATGGTCTCTGCATTATCAGCTCTGGCTGTGATGGTTGGTCTTGGCAGCGTAGTAACAAGAATGTATAAGAGCAACAAGAGAAAATGCACATAGTACATGCATCATTAGGCAAACAATCACATATCTTTATTTTTGTATTTGCTTATAAAAATGTTTGCTTTACTATGTCCTTTATATAGCCTTTTATATCCATCCACACACCATAACAATAAATCAGGGATACTGTAGTCAGTGGACCTAGGCATTAGGTGACAATATTAAGTACACAACCATGATAGGAGGTAGGGTGTGGCGAGGTGTGTATGCATAGTGGTCAGCTGCTCAGTTGCTGTATGTCTGAAGCATGTACAGACTGCAGGAAGAGAACAGCCAGCCAATTAGATTACAGGACAAAGCTGGAGAGACAGGCGGAGGCGTGACACGCAGAGGACAAAATGCCACTTTAGTGTGATCAGGCTCATCTCAACTATGCACACACATACACACGTCAATCCTTCTCGCTCATTGTTATGATATGTGTGTCATGTTCCAATCTTGCATTAAGTTAATTAGCCCCCCTTTGCACTGTGCATTCCTCCGAGAAGCCAGATGCATTATTCCCAAGAATGTGTGTGTGTGTTTGTATATGAGAGAGAGAGAGAGGTCATTCCCTTGTGAGTAATGTTTGTGTTTTCTGTGGTGCTGATGAACAGTCCCATGATAGTATGAGATGGAAAGGCTGCAGGGACAGAGGATGAGTTATGATGAAGCCTTTTTGGGAAACCGAAGAAATTGTCCCTATAAATTGATTTGGCTGGACAGCATGGGATTAGAAATAATGGCATTTTTCACTGACTGAACTAATGTTAAGATAAAATAAGATAAACTTCTTCCACTCTGCTAGGATGTTGGTGTCCTCTGCCAACATTACTGTCTTTCATAGGCTGTAGTGGGCCCAGAAGACCTAAGTAATCCATTTGTACCAACCATGTCATGCTAGCTTGTTGGTCGGGGGGTTAAATCATGCTCCAAAGTTAGGCTACATTTTGGCAGGGGAAAAACTGGCATGGCCATTTTCACAGGGGTCATTTGACCTCTCGACTCAAGACATCTGAATAAAATTGGGTACTATGGGTAGCCAAGAGTCTCCCCTTTATAAACATGCCCACTTCAAGATAGACCTGCAACAATTACTGGATTAATTAATTCGATTTCAACTATTAAGTTAATCGGCAACTAATTTGATAACCTATTAACTGGTTTGAATAACATTTTTAAGAAAAAAAAAACATTGAAAAACTCTGTGATTCGTGCTTCTTAGTGTCAATATTTTCTGATTTCTTCCTCCTCCATGACAGTAAATTGAATATCTTTGGTTTGCAGGCAAAACAAGACATTTGATGTAATCTTAAGCTTTGGGAAACACTGATCAACTTTTTGTCACCATTTTCTGACATTTTATATACCATACAACTAACTGATTAATTAAGGAAGTATTAGAGAGATTAATGAGCAATTAAGATAATTGTTAGCCCCACTTCATGCAACTCCTATGCACTTTTGGGCATAAACCATGCCATGTTTTGCATGCAGTACAAATGTGTTATTTTTGCCTATTGTATTTGAATAGATTTCTGCGTACAGGGGGTCTCTAAACAGTCTTTGAATTGCATAAATTCGGTATGACTGGAAAGATGAGACCCTTCCTGAGTGCTTATGTTAGTCCCCATGTAGCCATTTAATTGTAGTGTGTAAATGACCTATTGTTGTGACCATGAAACTTAAGAGACACAAACAAGAGCCCTTGTGGGTAAAAGGTTAATCCCACACTGGGGAAATTAACTAGTCAGAACAGTTTAAGAGTCAAAAGCAAAGAAAAGAAGTCATTGAGTGATGAATAAAAATGTGACAAGATAAAATCATGACAAAAATACAAATTAAATGAAATAAAAACGATATTCACTATCATTCACACCTACAACTAATTTATAGTATATAGATAATAAAATAAAATAAAATAAGTATAATAGTTAATATACTACAGCTGTGATCAGTGAACCTTTCTTGCAACCAGGTACTTGTTAAAAAAAAGGTACCATGCCGATGTGGCACTAAATATTGTAAACCATGTCAAAACCATTTAGCCATTGAGGCCATAAAGTGGTGCAGAAATTAGTGCTTAAACATGGAAATGAGTTAGCATTTTTGTACTTCTGGTTCCCTCATCTTGAAGTCAGTGTGTTTTTTTTTTTTTTTTTTAGATGCCTAAAATAAGGTCTGTGGTTAACACACACTTAAGAGACTTTCACAGTTTGTTCTATAACATAAAATACATCAGAAAATATCCCACTGGTAAATATTGAAGCTTTCGTATGTTTTAAAAAAAGGTGGTTGCTAACATGTGGCTATATGAAACTACAGAACATCATCACACCGAACATGACTGTACAGCCTTGTTGTGGTGGTGACGTTGAAGTTATGTGACTGCAGTGTAGTCATTTATAGCAGAGTGGTGGGTAGAGTATTGAAAGTTTATACTCAAGTTGAAGTACAATAACTCCCCTAAAAATGACTGAAGTAAAAGTAAAAGAGTCCCTGGTTAATAATTTACTCAAAGTACAAGTTATTTTCTGCATAGGCTAATGTAAAGTAATGAATTTTAATGAAGTAGAGCAGGTAGGCTAATAAAACAAGTAATGATAGCCAATATAATTGAGATATATCTTCCACTCTCTCCATCTCATCCTCTCTACCCCTCTCTTCCTTATCATTACATTAAAGATTAACATTACACATGAAAAATTAACAGGTGTGGTCGGGGATTATCACTGGAAGCTGTCTCTTGTTTGGGTTTGCCCCATCTTGGTCAAAAGACAGGTGGTGCTTCTTTTTCTTTTAGCTGACAACTCAGGTGCTCCTCAGACGCTCTCTGCACCTTCACTCAATCCCCACATTTTGTCCAGACTAGATGTGACAATGGTATAAATGATGAATGTAGCAAAGTAAAAGTAGATTTCTAGCTCAAAAATATACTCGAGTAAAGAGAAGAAGTACCCTTTTTTTTAAAAAGGAACATGAAAAGTACTTGTTTCATAAAAAAGTACTCATGTGCATTGCTTATCGTGTTACTATCCATTTCTGGACTAATGTAATCTTTTTACTTCTGGCAATTGCGTTTCCACAGTGATGTTCATTTGAGAAAAAAAACATCTAGCTGAACAAAACATGTAAATATCATAAATATTTGTTTGCCAATATAAAAATGCCATCCCCACACCACTCTTCTGTGATACTTAATAAGAATAAGAACAGTTAACCTGAATGAACCTGCACAATAAAGTCTGTCTTGATTGATTTCCAGCATCTGTGTTTGTGTTTGTGCCTGTCAGGACTCATCATCGCTGTGCTCCCAGAGGGGAGGCATCATGAAGCAGGGCTGGCTTCAGAAAGCCAACATCAACAGCAGCCTGTCTGTCTCCATGAGGGTGAGTCACCACCACACCTCCTGTCCGTTGTTCATACAACACAACAGCAACAAGTGAAACAACAACAGCAGCAAAACACAGAGTTCACAGTAGAACTGGGGAGACGTGGCAACTCTTTGTTCTGCTTTGTGGGTTGTACACCAATAAAACTACACAGTTCTCTCTCATCTTCTGCATCAGTCCCATTATACTGTACTGTATATTATAGTCAAGAATACTTACATCTATGTCTACAGCTGCTCTGACATTAGCATTTATGTCCGTAAATTATAGTAACAGAAATCTGCTACAGTGCTTGTCAATGGTGACAAAAGGCTTTATGAAGTTAAAGAAAACCACCAAAAAGCATTTAGCGTTTAGTTAAAGCAGTGTTGTGAAGATAAAATAAAGAAAGAGGCATTAAGATAAATGAGAAATAGACTGGACAAAAACAGATAAATCCATAAAAATTATGTCTAAAAAAACCATCCATAACAGTGATTATCTGCAGCATCTTTCCTGAGCAATTTACAAGTAAAAACAGAGGCCACACTTTAAACTGCATTTCTCTGTTCTCAGCTCTTTATAACCTGTTAATATGAATCTCTGACTTGCTCTCCATCCCTGTGAATTGCAGGTGTTCAAAAGGAGGTACTTCTACTTGTCACAGCTCCCAGATGGCTCCTACATCCTCAACTCCTACAAGGATGAGAAAAACTGCAAGGAAACCAAAGGATCCATCTACCTGGACTCCTGCATAGATGTTATTCAGGTATACGGAGTTGGGGGGAAAAAAATCAAAGAAACATCAAATGCACAGTTGAGAAGACTGCACTGACAGTTGCAGCAACAACTCTGAAGCTTTCAATCCACTATGCTGCTTGTTTAACTGAACTCCTTTTGGTGCATCTCTCTGTGTGCCCACCATGAGTTTTTGGTTCTTGGCACAAAATCCCCTCCTCGTGAAAGTCAGTGTGTTTCCTTGTCTCGTCACGCTCCAGAGGCTTTTAGCCACTTTGATTGGACAGATTTACTGCATTCCATTGACTTGGTCAGAAAAGTCCCGTTCTAGCGGATTACAAGGGGCTACTGCTGTTGGCTCATGGCACAGGCTGGTACCTCATTCAGGTCTGCACTGAAGGTAGAGGCTGCCAGGAAGCTTTCAGTTTGATGAACACATTCAGAAGATGAATGGGAAGAGTGGGGAGACTCATTCTGGCTGATGGGTTTAATGTGGAGGCTTGTGGGGTATGATGTGTTTGACATGTAAATCATGTTTTTCACCCAAAAGACAGCTGCGTTTTCCTTACTTTCACGGAGAAATGACCCGGTGTAAGAACAAACAACAAGGACCATAGACTGTATAGAATAATACATGTAGCCACTGTGATGTCAACCATTGGTTTGTGGACTCCCATTTTGTAGCATGAATGTATATAGAGAATTGGATACAGTGTTTCAGGCAGGGCCCTGTTCATTGCTATGAAAGTGCATAAAGCCAAAAAAGTTCAAGAGACTTTCACTGGTTTAGCCCTCCACCATCTTGATTGGTGATAAAATGATTTAATTGTGCCACTCTTCTAGGCTTTTAAAATATTGTTAGACCTAAAGGATTAAATTCTGACAGTGAAGTCATTTTGCAGGGTTGTAATGCTCAAAAAATGTAACCGCTGATTCAGAGATGTCTCTTTTTTCTATGGTAAAAAAGTCTTTTTGGGCCCCATGGCATCATGTGATGGACCTGCAATTTGTAGTGACATGGCTTGGCCACTATGTTAAACTTTCTTCAAGAGTTTGGCATTTTGGCTGTAGCCATCTTGGATTTTTGGAGTGAGAAGTGACCATATGTCGACGAGAGGGTGGAGATAACCCTAACGCTAGCTGCTACCTTACTTAGCACAGTGCATTCAGTGCTATGGTTAACTGTGCTAATGCTAATGCTAATTTTCAATAGCAATAAAGGGGCTTACAACCATTAAACAATATGTACTTACCGGAAAAACTGATCATCTGACAGGGTCTTTCACTACAACCAGCGCTGAGCAAGACATTTTTTTAAGTGACCAAAATGTTACAATTAACTTTCATGAACTGAAACACACTGAAGTCGTAATAGCATCTGCTACGCCCTTAATTTTGTGTAACTGTAAGCCCTAATAACATTTAAACAGGTAAATTGTATAAAAATTCTCCCCTGTACAGTAGACATGAATGTTGAAATGAGCTATAGGTCAAGTCATCAGTAGAGGAATTGCAGTTTTCGTCAATTTTGCATTGGCTTCATTCTCCAGCTGCTTGTGAGGACCTTTTTTGCTTAAATCCTTCTTGAGCACCGTGTGAGCACAATGCTCATTATAGAGGTGCCTTTCACAAAATGTACTGATCAGAAAAGTACAAACATTGTCTAAGTTATATTAATCTCCAGGGGAAATTCTGTCTTGTTGCCCCAAACTTAAGCACTCCTCCTTACCAGAATATAGGTTGAACTTTTATCATTCTCAGTGTTTTGTTTGGGGAAGAAAGTTAAACAAAAATTCAAAGTATATCAAATAAAAAAATATCTCCCCTCCCCATAGAGCCCTAAGATGCGACGTAATGGCTTCGAGCTGAAGATGCAAGAACGCTACAGCCATTTCCTGGCTGCAGACAGTGAAGCAGAGATGGAGGAGTGGGTGGTCACACTGAGACAGGCTTTGCAGAGTAGCACTGAAGCCAGCCAGGACAGGAGGAATGGTGCAGAGACACTGGACTGTGCCCTGGGTGAGTTCTACAGCTGGAAACGAACATACACACGTCCAGATCATCTTTCAGTCAACCTATTATTTACGGTCTCATTGAAAAGCTGTTGCAGAGTCACGGTCCATTTAGCTATGATGATAATAACAGCATTTTTGAACGTAACCTCTGAGTCTGTGTTAGTGGTAGCCAGGGTTAAAGTAATCTCTCTCCCTGGCAGCGGAGGGGGTCCAAAACTCTGTTGAATTTAAGTGTGAGCCCTATGTTTTGACATTTTAATGGTTTCCATATTACAGTGATACAGAGGCATTAAATAGGCTTAATATTATACCTATAGCTGCAGCCAGTAGAGAGATATAAGCTTCCACATCAGCTGTAAATTCTTTTAAAAGATATTCAGCTGTGCCAGTAAATCAAAGCTCAGGAATCAGTTTTCAGGTCTTCATTTGTTCTTTTCACTCTTTAGTTTCACTCCTAAATTCTCTCGAGCATGTCTTTCTTTAGGGGGCAGTTATGGTGAATAGTTGAACTTGTTGCTTGTCCCGAGCTATGGAACAATGCCAACTATTTTATGCAGTTTGCGGATGTCTTGCCAGCATCTGTGGGCTCCTCTTATTTATATATAATAATATACTCTGCAGAATGTTCCAGTGAAACCCAATAGCTTGATCAGAGATGCTGATGAGGGACTGGGAGGCCGTCCAAAAAGATGGAGCGGCACTCAGGGTTCACTCAGTCCATCATCAGTCACCTGGGAGTCAGCAGAAGAGTGAATGGCCTCTTTTTTATGTGGCTAGTAGACTGTAAGATATGAATTTATCCATCAAGGAAACAACACTTGCAGACAGCCACACAGGAAGCCATTAGGGAAAGTGTGCAGAGCTCTATTGGACCGGATTAGAAATAGTGTGATTTGTCGTCAGACTGGGTGCATTCTGATGATGTTTATTCATGGTCACTGTCCCTCTCAATCAGATGACGACACTTCCAGCCAAGGTAAAGGTGAGAGCCTGCTGGAGAGCCTGGGGAGGAGTTTACACCCTGAACTCATGAAGGTAAGAAGAATGGATGCGTGGTTAGTTAACTGATTCAGACAGGCTTATCTGCTTATCTAGAATCTAGAATTTTTTTGGGACTGATTATTGTTAACCAATCATTAATCATCAATTGATAAGCTGGGGGAAGGGGGGGTGGAGCTCTGCGCCAAGGACGTAGAGAGTCCACCTGCCCCGTGCACACATAGTGAATGGGCTAACTGTGTGTACTTTGCCAGACGTTTCTTTGGTCCAGCACCCATTCCATTGCACATTGGGATGTGCATGTCTTTTGTACTGTTTTTGATAGCTCGTGCTAACCAGGCAGATGTTAAACTTACTGCTCTGTGTAATGGCAGCAACAGAAAAATCTGCTGATCCTTTCCACCAGTAAAGAGGATTTGTATCCAGTGAGTGGTTAATGGTTTAACGGTTAGTTAATTATCCCTTTACTGAATAAATGAGAACTGGATTACACTGCACATATTGTGTGAGAGTGTGTAAATGGATGTGCTGATATAGTTTTGCTGCTGTTAAACATGGACTGCATTTACTTAAATTTATGAAGAATATTTGGAAGAATCTTTTGGATTCTTTGTTCACAGTGGAGGCATGCGAGAAAAACAAAGTTTTCTTCACAAATTCAAGTAACAAATTCAACACATGGCGAGTTAATTAATATGCAAATGGTTGTTTTGTGGGTGTAGTGTTCCCTTAAGATTTCACATTAAAAATGTATTTCTTTTGGTATTTGATATGATAGTTGTCTAAGAATTTAATGACAACAAGACAAGACATATCTCATGTCAAAAATTAGTCTGAGTTTTTGTAGCAGACCACATTTATAATCTTGTTTATAAATGTCTACAATGATGGAAGAGCCACAGAGGAGCAGTTCTTTGTTGTACTGTGTGTTAGAGTCAGTTCTCTCAGCCTGAGCACAGCAGTGTGTATTCTACGGAGACCGTGCTGTTTTAATATGTCTATGAACCCAGAGCTACAGGCAGACAACAAAGCCCTCTGTGCTGCTGTTTCACTGCCGTTTGCTCTGGGCTAAGCTAGCACAGCTTTTTTCCTCTCTCTACACTCTCCACGCAGAAGATCACTTGAGTTTGTCTGCCTGCAGGCTGGTCACAGTGAGAACAGAGAAAAAAGGGGAGGAGAAGTAGGGAAGGAGATGGATAAGGGTTGTTACCGTGACCTGAGGGTTTGATATGTTTGTCTCCATTAGATGCCCTGCCTCTCCTTTTGTCTGGGTCTGCTGACTGATTGTCTCTGTCTGACTCTGTCTCTGTATTTGTGTTGGTTTACTAGCAGAGAAACACTAAGAGGCAACTCATTCTACTGTGTAGGCCAGTTGTTGTGTGGGATACTACTTTTTTAGCCTAATAAATATTTAAAATGCATCATATAATAAAACAATATGATTAAATAAATTCTAAATATCTGATACATTTTACTTTACATTCTCCCTCTGTGTGTCTGTCTGCAGTATGCCC
The DNA here is from genome assembly GCF_041903045.1 of Epinephelus lanceolatus. Lineage (NCBI taxonomy): Eukaryota > Metazoa > Chordata > Actinopteri > Perciformes > Serranidae > Epinephelus > Epinephelus lanceolatus. The sequence goes on along the minus strand of NC_135755.1, from coordinate 31,669,202 downwards.
GAGAGACTGACCAGCTCAATAAGATCAACAGGAATGAAGGCAGACAAAAGCTTTTCTCTCTGGATCCTGAGACACAGGTATACAACATGCTTCTTTCAACACATGGTTATCCTATGATTTATTTATTTCACATCGATTCACATTGATCTTACCTCGCCTTTCTACCATCTCCACGGTTTCCTTTGTCTTTGTCTTCTTCCTTATTTCACTGCCTGCATCCTGGCTTATCTCTCTCCTCTCCGCTGGATCAATCTTTCTCTTGTTGTTTTATCTCCTGCCTTCATGCTTTCTTTCCCCCCCCTCTCCTCCCTCCTGTCTGATATCCAGAGGCTGGACTTCTCAGGCATCGAGCCAGACGTGAAGCCATTTGAGGAGCGCTTTGGCCGTCGTATTGTGGTCAGCTGCCATGACCTGACCTTCAGTCTCCAGGGCTGCGTTAGTGAGAAGGGCGATGGCGTCCTCACCAATGTATGTCATCACCTTACTTCTATAAAAAAAGATTTTTATATTCTGCTTGTATGACTCTACTACTATCTTTACTACTTTGCTTTGCCAGGAACTACTACTAATGATAAACATAACCTCTAACTTTTCATGGTGAAATAGATGACCATAGGCGCTTACATTCATAGAATCAATTAAAACAAGATTTTAAAAAGAAAGAGACACATTGACGCCAGACCTAAAAGACCTAACTGTCCTTAAAAGTTATCACAAAAATAAAAAAATCTCCAGTGATTTTTTTCTGTATGCACTTAAGCATATATAATCACAGCGCGTGGCCCCCCTTTTAACACTATACAACTTCCACCATCATCACCCTCTGCTGCGCTGCCCCAGATAATACACCTTCATAATTCATGTTGGGCTGTCTGGAAGCAATGGAAGTAACCAGGCCAGAAAGCAACACAGCTACATTTTGAAGCAGCGCAGAGTTTTATGACCACCTTACACAAATCGATTGAGAAGATGGGAGTGCGCATCAACTAATGCCACCTCGGACCAAACGACTTTTCAAGCAGGTTCAATGTCACAAACAAGTTTCCAGTGTCAGAATGAAATCATGAGAGTTTTACCTCAGTTGGTGCATGCTCCTGTGATCTTGATTGTTTGTTGTAAGTTGGTCATAATACTTGGTCTCAGCTGTCTTAAGTCAGCCTTTTTCTCATATTGATGTTCTGACAAAATCAAACATGTATTATGTTATCTTAAGTTTTTAGTCTTGACTCATGCAAATAGTGAAGTTCAATGATGGGAACTTTGTCAGCAACCAATAGCTGAACTCTCTCCAGCACAAAACGGGAAGCAGCAAACCAGGTAGACAGTAAACATGGAGGGGATTCTGGGAGGGTGCAAGAACGTGGACAAGTCTTGGTTCTCTTAGACTGTAGAAATGGAGGAGAAACTCGGAAACAGTTGGTGTTTAATTGGGTGTGTATCTGATCCACCAATTAGCAGCTGGTGAGAAATTTTAGTTTTTGAAACAGTTCGCCTCTAATTCCCATAGTCTCCTTCCACTAAAATAGCGCAGCTAACCAACAGAGGCTGATAACAAGTTAATGCAACAACAATCTAAAATGTAAAGTTTGTACTCAAATACATTTGATCTTTTTATTGATGCAGACTTGACAAGAATACTGTCATCTGACGGCTTTTATCTTGTGTTTTGAGAGTTTCATGTTTCTGTGGACACATAAGGAATTGTTAATATGTCATATTTCGTAAAGGGAGTTTGGCGTAAAACTTTCCACCAGGAGCAGGATGGAAAATAATTTCAAAAAGAATATAGTTGTAGTCTTGCAAGTAGTGACTCTGCAAGATCCCCGGTCTTTGCAAAATCTTTATATACTGTGTGACTGAAAACTCACACTGTCTTTAGATGTGTCAGACTTTGAGTCTTCCAGTGTATGCTAGACGTAAAGTAAAACTCTCATGATTTTATTCCGACACTGGAAATTTGTCTGTGCCAGTGAGGAGCTTGAAAAGTAGTTTGGGTGTAAGGCCAACATTAGCAAGAATCACCTGAGCTTTAAACTCTGGTACTCTAAATAATCAAAGACTTAGGGTTATGCAAGAAGGAGAGCTTCTCTTGGCAGCATGAGACAGCAGTTTGGCGCGTGTGTGAGCACCGCCTCTGTCAGAGTGGATCACTGAAGTCATAAAACATTGAGTTGGTGCATTAGAGGGTCTGGTAGGAGAATGGAACTGACTCATATTTGTGGTTTGGGAGCAGCATGCGCACTCTAACCCTCCCCTTCTTCCTATTCTCCCTTTCTTCCACAGCTAGATTTAATGTTTATTGAATGGAGTTAGGCTTGTCCATCGTGCAGGAACCATCCATCCTGGCAGAAGTGCACAGTCATTTAGAAATGTGTGGGCGGTGCTACTGTAGAGCCAACATTTGCTCCCAAACTAGGGATGAACTAATAGGAGTCTGATATGCAGAAAGGCATTAATTTTATTATGTTCATATAATATTTATTCTCATGTCTTTTGGCTCAATTTACTGTTTGACAAGTGTTTCTCAAAAAAGAAAAAATCTACCATTTGAGTTGTTACAGATAGAGTAGCATGGCAAATAAGACTCTTAATCTGAAGTGCCACGTTGGGAATGGGAAACACTGAGTTTTGTCTATTGGTTTGATTTTCTGTTACATGTTACTCATCCAATGTCTAGTCCTAAAAATCCTAAAATTTCTGAAGAAATGGGTATTTCTTTCTATCAAGCTGGCGTGATATGTGATACACAGTAAATGAATCCAGGTATATTCACAAACCCTGGCTGATGTATTCAAGTGTGGAAAACTCCTTAACCATGTCTCTGCTGAACCCCAGGTGGAACCATTCTTCATCAGCCTCGCTCTCTTCGACGTCTCCAAGAGCTGCAAAATCTCGGCCGACTTCCACGTCGACCTCAACCCGCCCTGCGTCAGGGAGATGCTGGCTGACGCCTCGGGCCAGATCTCTCCTTCATCCGACTCAGAGGGTGGGGGAGGAGGAGTCAGAGAGGGTGGAGGGGGAGGTGGAGTCATGGTGAACGGAGACTCAGCGAAAGGGAATGGCCTGCCTGTCCTTCAGAGGGTGTCGGAGGCTCTGCTGCGCTTCCCCACACAGGTAGGGACTTGATTAGATGATTGATAGAGGAAATGACTTCACCTGACTGCACAGCTTATCAGAAGTGGGTGTGAAACCTGAATCATTGTTGTATCAGAGATCAAGGTGTGAATAACACAGTGTTTCATTATTGTGAGTCCGTGTGTGTGTGTGTGTGTGTGTGTGTGTGTGTGTGTGTGATCTTATCAAAATGTTGTCCTAGTAGCATATGACTACAAAATACATATATAAATATACCAAGATAATAAGTGGTAGCAAATTTGATGGGTAAAGGCAGAGTTGATCAAAACAAGATTATAAAAGTGATGGAAAAGATGTCAGTGATTTAGCTAGATGTTTGCTGTGTTGTGTTTCTGAGATTTGTTTGTTAAGGTTTATGCCACTCTATTACTGGCAAATGTCAAATGGACTCTGTAGATGTAGCTTGCTTATTTAGTCCCTCCAGGATTTTGCAGTGTTGTGTTTTTTCTTGGAGGGGGGCTGGGATTATTGCAGCCTTGTGATACATGTTGCAATGTTTTTAGATGTTTTTTTGCAATGAAATGCAAAAATAATTGCAGTTTATTAAAAAAATAAATACATAAATTTGTAATTCATAAAAAATCAAAGGCAGCTTTTTCCCATGAGAATAAAACCGCATTGCTCTAAGTCTGTGATTCATAAAACACTAACATTACTACTAACTCGGCTCGATGCTTTCAAGACGTGCAATAGGTATGGATGCAGCAGCCTCTGTCATGGTGATTTGTCTTGTGTTGTCAAAGCGTTTCAGCCATTGTCAGAGTGTGTTTTGTGGTAGAAAAGTGTTTGTCAGTCGATGGCTTTTGCTTGTGTTCCACCACAACGGTGCATGCAGTGCAAAACGTCTGCTTTAGTGCATCACATCAGGGGATGCCTTGCACGGTCTTTAGCGGTAATTTTGTCGGCAAATGTATGACATTCGTGTTGCACATTTCCGCATCTTAACAGCTAGAAAAAAGGAAGTATGTTTGGTGGCATTATGCATGGGACTGCACAGAATTAACACGGAGTGGTGAACTTTGTGTTAACTGTTGCCATCGCAACATCCTGTATTAGACAGAGTTTTGGCAGCCCTGTTATCCTATTGGGTTAGATGTTTCACTGATGGGAAACTGATTCATGATTGTTGTAGCTGCTCTTTTCTCTGGTGTTCATAGCAAGTAGACCACATGAAGAACTTGCTGAAATTGAGCATTAGGTCAGACTGTAGTTTGCTTTTCCTTTGTATTGTTTAGTCTGCTTTACAGCACTAGGTACTGCTAGAAGTCAGATGTTACTAACTTTGTCTTTAGCTGTTAATCTTAGTGCGTTGGGGTTATTTTTGTAGTCTGTTGAAATTGTTTTAATAAAAGCATATAAAAAAGTAGACATACAAAAGAGAAACAATTAATCTAAAGCAATCTGACCTGTATGTAGTGTAGTTCAAAGGGTTATATTTACAGAAAACCCCTTTGTGTGATGTGTCCTCAGAAGACCTTTCAGTACCTCTTCTGAAGCCAAAACACACTAAAGGTTTGAAACTCAAACATCACAATCACCATTGCAACATCATTTACACCCTACATTTTCCAAACCTCGTTAAGTTGTGGTCTGAGGCCGTCTTGCCCTGCTTTGTGAATGTCTGTACAGAGCTCAGCCAAGTGACAGACTGCTGACTTTCTGTAACACCACTCAGCATTCCCATTCTGACTGCAGCTGGCCTGGGTGGGACAAGGGATAAGTGACCAGATGATGGATTCCCTGTTCTCCTCTTACGTCAGAGGACTTCACTGACATTATGATGATGGAGCTGTTTATCCAAATACACAAAGAATGTTTTTCCTATTCTATTCCCCCTTTCGTGTGCTGTGCTTTCAATTTTCATGCCATTGTAGTATTTCAAGATGGTGAGCGTGTCTCCAGACAATGCTTGGTCTACGTCCAGCCTTTAAGAACATTGAATGGAGCCATGAGACCTCCGTTTAGCTCATTCAGCAAACATTTGCAAGTGATTTTAAAATCCCTTTGGTTTGCTAGTTTGACATCAGCTCAGTGTTTGCTGATGTAAGCTTTATGTCTTGTCACTTCTCTTTGCTGAATTTTTAGTCAAGAGTTCATTGCGGAAATAATAATGCCCATGTGTGACTGTTACTGTTGGCTCAGGCTCTCTACTCCTGCAGGTGCTGTGAGATCAGCACACCCACACACACACACACACACACACACACACACACACACAGCCTGTTACTCCCCTCAGTCACACAGCAAGACTTGTGCCTGTTGTAAATTAGCAGTAGTTAGGTTATAAAACGTACTCAGATACTCACTTTCCATTTCCATGGTGGGAGACCTGACTGGGCTATCACAGCAGCAGTTAGAAAACAAAAACAACTTAAAGAGGACCTATAATTCTCTTTTGCAGGTTCTACTTGTATTTAAGGTTTCTACTTGAACATGTTTACATGCTTGAGTGGTCAAAAAACTCTTAATTTTCCTCATTCTCTCTGTGCTAGAAAATCTGTATTCACCCTCTGTCTTTTGGTTCAGTCTGCTCTGATTGGTCAGTGTTTTTGGGTCTTCCATATCTCAGTGTCTTTGATCCACCATTGCAACTGGGGGATGACTATAACAGAGAATAGCAGCACTTTCTACCGTGAAAAATCACCAGTTAAATTTAAACACAACTGTACATGGTCTAGCAGGAATCTGATCCGAAATGGGGAAGAAAGTAATAATACCGGCAATCAAATTTACATGTTTTCCTGACATTAGCGTGTGGCTACATGTAGCAATGTATTGCAGGCAGGAAATGATTTTACTTAGTATAGCAGCACTTTCTGTCATGTGAAATCACCAATAAAAGCTCTTAAATACATCCAGACATGTTCCAGCAAGAATATGCTCCCAAATTGGGGGAAAATTTACAACACTGGCAACCAAGTTGACATGTTTCCTTGCATGTAGCAATGTAGGCTACGTAATGTGAACACTTGTAGTGGCATGCCTGAAACAGATGACCATATTAAGAAATACATCACACTATGATGTCAGTTTGTAGCCGGATAGATTGGCTCTCAGGGATTACTTCTAGAAGCGTTTACACACATTATTTAAAACTTTGGCCAAGTTTAAAATTGTCATCTTTTATTGTGACATTATATATAAGACACAACATATGAAAAAGCATAATAGGTCCCCTTTAAATAAGAAGCAGGGATGTTTCTAATGACATTTAAGTAGAAGTTTAAACTTAGACTAGTTGACTGGTCAAAGAGTAAGAAAACATTTAAATGAAGAGGTCAAAATTAACCACATTAACCATTTGAAATCATTAGTCACATTTTTTAATAACCAAATCTTATTTTGAATGCTGGTGAAATGTGTGTCACTTTGCAAATTATCCTACTAAGAATGACAACAACTTGCTACATGTAAAAAGGAAGTAATAATGTTGCAGTGCAAATTATGTCAATATGTTATAGGGTACCTTTGGCTTGTATCAACCTGGACCCCATTTCCCCATGTTTTTGTGTTTAACTGACTGATGTGAACAACAGCTCTTGAAACTGATCCAGAATAGAGATAGAGGACTGCAACCAGATGGGGCAATTGTGCACCCTCACTGTACATCCACTTAAAGAAGTTAATTTTTTCCACAGACAGGCTCAGATTGTTGTTGTTTTCTAAATGTCTGAAATGACGCTTTTTCTTTTGGCTTGATCAGGTCTGTTTGTTGTTGTATCTAAGCTTCAGAAATGTGTGCCACGACATTTAGTTGGCACAATTTGGGAATGCTCAAACCATTGTTTTTATCTCTTCCTAATCTTTTAGATAACACTACACTACGTTTTCTGTACTCCAACACAACCAACCATTCCCAACACTACTCTCTCCAGCTCTCACTCACATTTCCAGTGTTGTCTTCCTTGCGACCTTGTAAGAATGTATGAGACTTCTCCTTGAGCAAGACTTAGACACAGTAACAAACAGACCGGATCAAGCAAAAGGTAAAGCAACACTGCAGATACATATAATCTGAGCCTGCTTGTGGCAAAAATGACCACTTTTAATTGACGTCCAGGGAGGGTGCACAGTTGCCCCATCTGGTTACATTGCAGGCTTTGCGCTGATGCTGGCTGCAGCCCTCTCTTTCAGCATTGGACCAGTTTCAAAAATTGTTGTTTACATGAGTCGTTTTGACACAAAAAAAGGGGAAAATAGGGTCATGGTTAAAAAATGCCGAAGTTATGCTTTAAATGTGTACATCGATAAATATCAGCTTAAACTGACTAGTATTTCTGGTGCCAAACTAGCACCAGAGTCAACTAGTTGACTATTCACACTCATGCCTAGTGAGAAGATGAATACTAGAAGGTCAAACAAGTACTCAGAGCATAAACAGTGTTTATAATAGAGAGTGAAGCAACCAGTAGTAGGTCAGACTGATATACACAGCTTGAAAGCTGCAGACATAAAATAAAAGAACTGTTCCAAGTCTAATTTATGGACTCAGTGTTACACTCTGCCAGCCGACATCTGTGAAAGTTCTCCACCAGCAGAACACACACATACAAACACATGCATACAAACACAGTAGGCTCTACCTCTGTGATTAGTGTGCTATTATAGCTCGGCACACCACAGTTTAATTTAGGTGCATTGGGCGTGGTCCAAGGACAGAGCCTCCACTTGTTATATGTCTCCACCGCATCAGCCGCTCTCGGGAAGCCATAGCCTCTGTTCCACTTCATTACATAATTCACAAATCTAATATGTCCAAGTGCAAATGTTAAGGATTTCCTCCCAGCTACAAACCAGCAGTTGGTGCATGTTTGCAGAGAGGCGCTGTGACACTGTTTACAAGCTATTCCAGGAAGCGTGATGGCAAAATGTTGAATTTAGGAGTGTTTTTCCACCATGTTTTGCAAAATATATGGCAACAAATCATAATGCCTGACTGAAACCAGAAGCAGCTGTCTGTGGTTGTGTTAAAATTCTAAAGATCAGATGGGAGAGGATGGACAGGGCTGTGGCTTGGAGTGTAACAAGGGAGTGTGTCTGTTTGACTGGCACTGCGTTAGTCTCCTCTGAGATTTGTATTACTAATGTTCAGATGTCTACATGTATTTTGATTTAATTGTTGCAAATATGGTGTAGCCACTTCCTCAGTAGTGTCACTCAGTTTCATTGCAGCTGCATGGTTTGTGTCTGAACGTAATTTCTGTCCCCTCAAGGTTGTTTGTGTGAACTGACACTACAAGCTTAAAGACAGCCTCTTCACGCCAGACCAAAAATAGCTGTGAGCCCCATGTGGTTTTCCTGTATAACTTCAGCTAACAGCAGCCACTTCCCCTGCACTTGCCTTGTAGAGACGCAGTGGATGAATTTAAAACTGAAAAGACATTCTGAGTTTTGAATTACTGATGACGATTGACTATTTATTTGAGTACCCAGCAGTTAGGATGAAGTGGTTTCTGGATGGAGGGTTGTAAGAAAGGAAGCTCACAGTCTGCTACACATACATCTACATCTTGTCACACACTGTATCATTAAGTCCCTTCTCTAATTAGCCGCCTAATTCATCTCTCCCTTTCTCCTTTAGGGTATCTTCTCAGTGACTAACCCTCATGCAGATATCTTCCTGGTGGCCCGTGTGGAGAAGGTGTTACAGAACGGCATCACACACTGCGCAGAGCCTTACATCAAGACCTCTGACATCAACAAGGTCCACTGCACCCTTTTGCTTTTTAGCTCATTTGAAGGAATACTTTACCTACAAAATGACCATTTTTATATCAGTTACTCACTTTGTTTTACACTAAATTTGTGAAGAAAACTTTAATTTTTCTTGCATGCCTCCATGGTGAACGGACAATACAAAAAGGACAAACATTCTTCATGAATTAAAGCAATCAGGGTCCACGTTTAACAACAGCAAAATTCTGTCTAAACATCTGTTTACTCACACACAACTCGTGCAGTATAATCTGAGTCAGCTGCCCAGTACTTCCCAAACACATTCATTTTCACTAAAACATTACACCTTAAAACACATCGGCCTACAAGTTTGAGATGGGCATTTCAGATAGCTTTCATATTTTCAGTACTTGCATTCAATTTTCAAAGAGTACTCGAATACTTGCAAAAAAAAGTAATGTAAGAATAGAAATGTAAATAGACCAACAACGAAAAACAAGTACAATTTGAAATTAATTTATTGGACAAACAGGCTTTAATTAGCCTATGAAACCATAAATTCAAAGTTAACTAAGAAAAATGAGCAAACTTTCTGTTACTGGATAAATCAGACTCGGAGTATACTACAGGAGTTCCGTGAGAGTTTATTGACGGATGTTTTAATAGTTTTGCTTTTGTTAAACATGGACTCTGATTACTACAATTCATAAGGAATGTACCCCTGTTTTTGAATCTTTGTTCACCATGGAAGCTTGTACAAAAAACAGTTTTCTTCACAAATTCAATTTAACTCACAAGGAGTAAACTGTTATACAGATGGCCATTTGGCGGGTGAAGTATTCCTTTGAAGAAAGCAGCAGCGAGCTTTCCAGTTTAACACTCTGTCTGTCACTTTTTTCCTTCTGTTTTGATTTTGGTTTTCTGTTTGTCCTGTCTCATGTCTCGCAGACTGCTCAGAAAGTGCTCAAAGCTGCCAAGCAGACATGCCAACGCTTGGGCCAGTACAGGATGCCATTCGCCTGGGCTGCCAAGTAAGACAGGAATAATCCATGAGTCCAAATACTACCCAGTAATGAATCTGTTTGGAATCATCTTTGGAATATGAATGCATTAAAGATATCCTAATATTAAGATAATGCATTTGATGTTTGAACCTTAAAGTCCATTCATTTATAATGTATATGCATAAATGTCACACATCCTCTAATGTGTTTTCAGGCAGGTGTTCAAAGACGCTCAGGGCAGCCTGGACATGGACGGGAAGTTTTCTCCTCTCTACCGCCAGGACAGCAGCAAAATCTCCACTGATGACATCATCAAGCTGCTGGCCGACATCAGGAAGTGAGTCATGCACCACTCTTCTGCTATTTTAGCCAGTGCTTCCTTGCACATTTATGTCTTTTCAAGTCATAATAAAATTGCTAACTCAGCATTTATCCCGTAAATTAATATCTTTTCGTAAATTTTGAAAGGTTCTTAATTCAGACTTGACTGCATCTTGTTTTTATTTTGTATCTATTTTCCCTGTCAGGCCTGAGAAGAGCAAGCTTCAGACCATCCCTGGACAGCTGAATGTCACCATTGAGTGTGTCCCACCTGACTTCTCAAGTATGTCGTCATTTCTTTATGCTTCCCTTATCATAACGTGTTTGTCTGTAACAGAGAAGTCGAGTGCTTGTCCTTAAAACACAGTAACCACAACAGCACCATGTCGATACAGTACAAAGGAGCTGTCCTGCATTCCTAATTTTTGCTTAGAAAAAAATATTTAGATTCAGTGACTATGAATACTTGCAGCAATCAGCTTTGCGAGCCTGCTGTAGTCAGCTGTTGCTGCTGATGATCTGATCTAGACTGCGGTGTGTAAAAACCAAAAAATCGGAATAAGCTTCAGTTTCTTTATCGCTGAGATAACAGTCAAACAATAGTAACAAGTGCAAAGACCAAACCTGTGGTTCCCTCACCACACACAAACAAATCATTCCTGTTCCTAGAATGCAAATTATACTATAGAGAATAGAAAGAAAGCCCTTGTAATCATATTAAAGGTCGAATTTTAGAATTTTAGGAGGTAATAAGGATAAACCATAGCATCCTGCATTTATTGCAGCAATTGCAAAAAGCACTATGAAGATTTGCCAGGAGGGAGTTAAGATGGTTGTAAATAGGATGTAACTCATGCTTTCTGTGCAGCTTAAAACAATGAGCATTTGATATGCATGGCCTTTTTTTATAATCAATATCAGTATGTGAGTTTGCACTGACAAGATCTTGGGGTATTTGCAGTGTAGCTCATAAGTATATGGATTGACACTGACTTGACTTTTTGGGATGCGCAAGAAACGGGAACACCGCAGTAGAGTTTTGCTTCCCTAACTCGTGTACTGTGTTCCCCACAGATACGGTCACTTCCTCTTATGTTCCTGTCAAGCCCTTCGAGGACAGCTGCGAGCGGGTGTCAGTGGAGGTCGAGGAGTTTCTCCCTGAGGAGGCCAAGTACAACTACCCCTTCACCACCTACAAGAACCAACTGTACGTGTACCCTCAGCAGCTCAAATACGACAACCAGAAGACCTTCACCAAGGTGTGTAAGTCACAATGAAGCTGGATAAAAAGGTTACCAGTGGTGAAAGTGGGATTAGATGAGGGTTTGGTTTATGTGTTGTCACTGCCTGAATGAAGCCCATATTACTGATTTGACTTGGTGGGCGACAGTCACTCTCACTGATTGTTTGCTCTGCTGCTTACATTGACTCTAATGTTTCCTCCACGTCAGGCAAGAAACATCGCAGCTTGCATCCAATTCCGAGATACAGATGAAGAAGGTGCAGCCCCTTTAAAGGTAAGTTGTGTGAACTGTATGAACTGTAACATGTAAGCTGCTTTATATGTAGGTGACACACACATTTGACTTTTTGATGTAGAAGTGTATTCACAGGTTAGTTGCTTGAGGCATATCTCATCTTCTCATCTGGTTTTAGGGCCACTAGGGCTGATATGAGGTTTTAAGAATACAGTTAAAATGATGTATGAGTCAATAACTAGAGAGGACGGCAGAGAAGATACCCGCACACCAATGTAACTGGGCTAGAAAGCCACAGAAAGGTCCACAGGCTGCGATCAGTGCAAAAATAGTCTGTGTACTTAACCTTAAAAAGGTGTTCAAAGTGAAAGCAAAAAAAAAAAACAAAAAAAGAAAAAAGATAGAGAGTGAATAAAAACAGTGGCAAACATTTCAGTCCTTGGCTATCATCAGTGCTACTGATACTTAGGCATGCTTCACAGAACAGATATAGACACAGATAAATTCCTACAGGCAGGTGTAATAAGTCATTAGCTGGTGACAATAACTAGATGAGATCAACTCTGAGGTGCAGCAGCCCTGACTTTGCAGTGAGTCAATAACCAGACATGATAAGTAAAAGCTCTAATAACACACTGTGGAAATACCCCACTATGTACTAAGTAAAAATAATTTAAGTAAAAGTATGTAAGTATTATCAGTAGATGTTTAAGGCTGTGCACATTTTAACTCCTTTATACATTCAACAATGCATCATATTCTGTAAGATCAATTTATATTTGAAGTATCACTATTGGTTTGGGTGATGTCTACCGAAATAACAGACAACGGTGGGTGGTTGTGTTAATCAACCCACCTGAGCCAGACCGACAAACTGCCAGATTTATGTGTTATAGTGGCACCATTATCAAGACTAAGACGAGGACTGAGACAAGGACAGAGAAAACACTACAAGACTGAGCGCCACAACGTGTGAGTTCAAGGGAGAGTGACAGAGAAGGGAGGAAAAGGTGGACTATAGCGTGCAATGTGTCTGTAAGTTGTCTGTAGCTTACTCGGGATGCTGCTTTGTCACTTTTTGACCCATCTGTTGGAACCCACAAAATTTTTACCAGTGAATTAAAAAAAAGCACAGTCAGCCCAGCGGACGTGTGCAGATATTGATCAGTGACGCGAGGCAAGTCTTAATGAGAGTGGCGACAAATTCCGTTGCTTAAAAAGGTACCAATAAGTGCCAAGTAGCATCACTGCAAATCTGCGCTCTGGTGTTGTGGTGGAAGGATGGATGGGGGAGGACACCTTTAAATTGCAGTGGTGGGCTCAGTGGTCAATGACTGACTGCCATTAGTGAGGGACAATAGCATCGTCCATTGGCCCAACCCATAGTGAGAACCAAGTGTCTCTCGACTTTTCATGGTTACAGAAAAACAGCTGTTTTTAGCTTTGTGAAGATGCATTTTCCAGCTGATCCAGGAGGGGTTTAAAAGAGTTTATTTTGCTTAAGAAATGGGATAATTTTAGTTTTTAGTTTTAGTTTACTGGAAAAATTGAAATTTAAAATACCCAAATTTGGAAATCTGTGGTTGTCACTAAACAGTAGGGGATGAAAAACTATAACCTGAAAAGTAGCTAAAGCTGTAGTAAGTAAAACATTTTCCCGTAAGATGCAGTGGAGTTGAAGTATAATGAAGCATAAATTGGAAATACTAAAGTAAAGTTCAAATACCTTGATTTGTATTCAAAGTAAATGTACTTAGTTACTTTCCACCACTGGATTTGAAGCAGTGTCTGGAGCACAGCACAGACTTTAGAGTCTCTTGCAAGGAAAAATAACACCTGTTTATGTACTATGTGTACAGTGTTGTTGTAGTAACATCATGATTTTTTTCATAGATTTTAGATTGTATTAAAAATCACAACATTTTCTTGTAAAATTAAGACTTAATTCAGAAAATGTTGCAGCTTCTTTTCTTACCAATGGCCCTAATGCTCCATTATACACATATGGATCTGTTAGATATCATGCTTAGGACAGTATGCATGCAGAACATACAGCAGAAAGGGAAAAAAAGGCAGATGATAGAGTCCAGATAAAGTTTAGAGTGAACAAAGCAAAATGAAGCAGAAGATAAAAGAAGAAAGAACAGGATTGTTGGTTTGTGGGATGAAACATGCACACACTTTATTATCATCAGATTCTGGTGTAAAGGTCGCACAAACATCAATACTGTCATGAAAAGTTGTGGAATGTCCCAAGTGAGATTTAATCAATTGCAGAGACCTCAAACATGATAAACTTTTCATTTTATTGCTTTTCACGAAGTGGAAGTCAGAGTGCAGCCGAGGGGCCAGCAAAGGAGAAAGGAAACGCTTCCAGAAGTTGGTTATTATAGCTGGCAGGAGAAGATAATGAATGGTCACTCTTTTTCTCTCTTCTCTTCCTCACTATTCCTCTCTGGCCACACATGTCAAATATCTGTGGATGGAAACAGTCATCAAAGCTCTGCGGATTGTTTTTCTTTTCACTTTTCCAGAGGGAGGGAGGAAAACACGAAATCTTTGACTTCAACCGCCAAAACATTTACACTTGATGCCCTCGATTATGTCGGTCCAGACTGGCAGATCAGCATGCAGTCATGCGTGTTATACCTCAGATACCGTGCAGTCTAGTCTCAGACAATGCTAGAGTACAGTGAGGCAGAAACGTGTTTACAAACAGTGATCAGGAGCCAGCAGCACACCTCTCAGGAGATTTTAATCAGAGGCAGCGGAAGCCCGGGGAGGCTCTAGGTTTTACATGAGACACAAATCTGACTGAGAGGAAATTCTTTAGAAGCTTTGGGGAACAGGAATGTGAACATTGAAGAAGGTGGGATTTCCCAGAGGCTGTGGATTGAAAATATATTCAATATCTGCGGGTTCAAACTGTTTTCTTTGTTATAAATAATGATGCTGAGCAGTCAAACCTACACTCTTGAGCCTAAGGTTTGATTTATTTACACCTGAAATTGTAGTTTGAATAATTGTAAAATGACTTGCTCTACCAGTGCAGCAACCCAGTCGCTACAGTAAATGTTAGCATTGTACATTTCTGATGGGGATGTCCTAGGGAAGAAATTTCTCCAACAATTAGTAAGGGTGGTTGAAAAGTGTGATATATGATCTTACTGCCATTTTAGTTTTGCAAATTCTTTCATTTATCCTGATTTTAGTGCTTTATGAGTAAGCTTTATTGTCAGACTAGTATTAGGTATATTGTTTCTTTTTTAAAATGACCTGGTTTTAAAGCAAATTCAATACTTGGTAATTGTTAAATGCAGAGCACAGAGGAGGCGCAATAAGGCTGCAGCATATTTTCAGTTGAGATGCTTTGGTTATGTCTGGTTGCCATGACACAGAATATCCGCGGAAGTAAAATGTTGCCACAAGCTAGAGAACTTGCTCTGGATGAAGGGAAGGCTGAAGAATGTAGGGAGAGAGATGGATCTGACGGTCTGGGTTCAGTATTAATTTTCCCCCTTGTTCAGCAATTTGACTGTTGGTCTTTGTGGTGTTTGTCCTGACTCAGGGATGAGTGGCTGCAGTGTGTAAATATGCAATGCTCCTACGAATTAAAAGAAAAAAACTTAGCAGTTGTGGCAGCTGCTTGCCATCTTTTGAAGTTAGCTTGTCAATAGCGCTGTATTGCAATATTGTGGTTATCACGACAGCTGCCAGTTTCTGCAAACCATGAATGTGTTACATTTGCACGTTATTATGTAGCTGATACACTGAAACGGTTCGACAGCGCTGTGGTCAATGTGTGGTTAGGGTTAGGCACAAAACCTACTTGGTTATGGTAGGAAAAGATCATGTTTTGGCTTAAAATATCCAGTTTAGGGGGCACAATTGCTGCTGGGAAAGCTGCAGTGTTTTGGTAAAAAACAACTGCTTTTCGTGGCACTGTCACTGCTGGAGCAACAGCAACAGGTTGCTACAAAACACCAATGTTTGGTGCCTGAAAAGCAGTTGGAAAGACAGCATGACTCACCAGGTATCACACCATCCACCATCCTCTCCACCTCCAGATGACAAAGTCAGCTTAATTGCTGTGTCACTTTAGAAACGTAGGCAAATGTGACATATTCATGGTTTGCAGAAACGCACAGTGCTAACATTTTCCTCTGTTGCCTGGGCTGAATGCAGCCAGTAGAAAATGTTAGCTTTTTGGTCCTGTGTGGCACAGCACATGTATGAACAGGACTCTCTGACAGATAAGATCCAAGGTAGTTCCTCCTGCCACACCTGGACCCTCATCCTGGTTCAAGTTAATCAGGACTCCCATCAGCCCCTACACTTGCTGCTGTGAGGGCCTCCGAATGGGTTGGTCTTCCATGGCGGTACATAAACCATGCACCACCGTGCATAAGCCTGCAGTCCCCTCGTACCTTGTGACCGCAACAATAGATCTCTGCTGAAATCTGTGTAATCCTCCCCTTCCTCCTCTTCTTTCTCGACCTCCCGCTTCCTTCCAGACTGAGCTGAGAATTTGAACCCTGTCTTCTCCCATCCTCCAGGCTCATCTAGTCCTCCTGCAGAGGCTCCAGCTTTTTTTTTCTGACTTCGGGTCAAATCAGTCTTAATTTCAATCAGTTTGCTCCAGAACTCTGTCCTTCCTCTGGCCAGCACTGCTCATTATTGTTCATTAGAGATGACTACAACGGTTAGCATCCTAATTACAGCATCAAACCAGCCATCAGAACAGAAGTTTTTTCTTCCCTTTTTGTCACCCCTCATTAGAAATATCCTGATCTGGTCAAGCATGACCTTGCTACACGGTTTTATATTTCACACTGATATGAAACAGAGCTTTGGTTATGCAGTGTTTCTCCTGGAGTCTGAGGGTGCATTCATAAGAAAAATCCCATATTTACATCTGCTAATGGCTCTAGTTGCCATTTGGGAAGAGAAATGAATATTTAGATCATCTCATGTGGAGTCAAAATGCTGTTATTGTTTTGAGTTTGTTGGTCTTCTGTCATCATCATCCAGCAGAGGAGGCAATGCACTGTTGCCTCATTAAAATAAAGTAAACAGTGCTTTGTAAGGCCTAAGAATGTATATAGTTTTTCATGATGAGGCCCCTTTTGTCAAGTCACAGGCCATGCTTTTGATATTTTCAGGTTCCCTTCACTGGTTTCTCAGTTCTTTGTTTAATCCGTTGGTGCTTCAAAGATGCGTACGATGAAGGGCTCGCACGCTCACCCCGTCTTTTGTCTAAATATTGTCAGTAATCAGATTTTTGAGCACTTACTCACCACTGGGGCCTGACATCAAATGGGTTAGAGTTTGATGACTGAGGTGCTTGTTTGTTATCTTTCAGTGCATCTATGGCAAGCCGGGAGACTCACTTTTCACCAGCAGCACCTACGCAGCCGTCCTGCACCATAATCAGAGCCCGGAGTTCTACGACGAGGTGAGATGATTTACTCATTATCCTGACCGGCTCAAATTTCACATCACTTTGATAAGTGGTTTAACAGAAAATGAAACAAACTGAGGAAACACACATTCTTTAGGTTATTGACACTGAATTAGATAATGAGGAAATGAGAACAACAACTTGGATTATTATCCTTAAACAGCCTAGAGCCTTAGATTTTTTTTTAGAGGCAATCTCTTCTGTCCTCAAATTCCTCAGCCAGCACTGAGATAATCCCATAAATCAGTCTCTGGGTAGAGCTGTGATCTCACACTAGACTGGTCAAACAGTCAGAGACCCCGTACACACACGAAGCCAGGAGCTCAGCTATAGAGGCATGGCCAGGATACTGTTAGAGAGGTAGAGCAGAGGGGGTCCATATGGCCCTGATATCAAACGGATTAGGATTTTAAGAGCCCCCACATACACCCGCACGCACACACAGAGACAGGCTCACCGGGACTTACCTCCACATGCTTCAGCTTCCAGTCACAGTGCAGAGAATTTCTGCTCAAACAGGACAACAATGATCTTTATCTTTTTAACATATTTTGCCTCAATCTTTTTATCCTCTAAGCAGTGGTTCTCAACCTTTTTGTTTCTAGAACACCATAGTTTATATACATTAGGTCACAGACCCCCATTTGATGAGTTTTCCTTAGAGCACCTCCATCTGAGAAGATTTCGGCTGGCAGATATGATTAAGGCCAGAATTCTGTAGTTGTCAGCTACAGTTGAGGAGATAACAGTAGAGGAAGCGAAACCTATGATTAGAATAGTCACTCTTATGACTCTTACTCACATTGGGCTCACTTCTATAGTGAATTGAATAGTGAAATTAAAATATTCCGTTTTTCTGAGGACCCCTTGGAATTCCCTCAAGCACCCTGGGGTCACCATACCCCTGGTTGAGAACCACTAGTATAAAGCGTCATCTTTGAGTACACTGAAAATGCTATATAACAATGATTCTTGCTAACAATGGTGAGACCAAGTTGTTGTTTTGCAAGTCACAAGTAAGTCTCAAGTCCAGAGCCAAGTCCCAAGTTAACACTGACAAGTCCTGAGTCAGGTCCTAAGTTCTAAACTTGAAATTTTGAGTCCTAAACAAGTAATAATATGCTCTTCAACAAATGTAATTTTAACAGCAGAGCAATAATGTTTTTTTTTGTTTTTGTTTTTTTTCAAAAATCATGTATACTTTTTAAAATTTATATTTATTTGTCAAAACAAGTTTGTTAGAAGTTGTTGCATCTCCGTCTGTAATTTTCAACCCATATGTTTTGCATTCTGCAGTTTGCCTTTTGTTGACCACCTTGTAGTTTCTGTATTATCTCTATTATCTCTAGTATATTTTTTTTCCAGCTGGTGCCCAGCAACGTAACATTAGTTCTTCCTGGTTCTTTCCTGCAACTTGAATGGATGCCTTAGTATAAACAAAGTGGATCATCTGGGGAATTATGTGTCAACTTGTTGGGAATGAAAAGCCTTAGGACAGTTAATTCAGGAAATGAAGGGGCATGAATTGATTAATGGCACACTTTTAAAATAACATACTTTAATCTTTGGGCTTGTGGGAAGGTATCAAGTATTTCAAGTCAGAAGGCTCAAGTCCAATTAAAGTCACGAGTTGTTGGTGTTAATGTCCAAGTTGAGTTGCAAGTCCTTTTTGATTTTGTCAAGTCAGGTGTTATGTTAGTCATCAAATGTATGACTCCAGTCTGACTTGAGTCCAAGTCATATAACTAATTATTAATATGATCATTATCATTAATGCACAGACAATTCTGACATTTCAGAACACCAGCATTAAAGGCTCTCACAATCTTATGGAAGTCTCTGACTTTCCCAAGAGAGACTATTTGAGCTGAATGAATTATTCACACTCTTGTCATAAACTGGAGAGTTGTGATATCCATTCATAACATTCTTCAGCAGTATGTCGGTTACTAGATGTGCTAGTTGGGAGTCAGTTCAGTGTGTGTCACTTCCTCTGAGAAATGTTTGTTGATCCTAAAGAAGGGCCAAAGGCCGAAACGTCATCAAAATGAAAGCAATGCACATACTACCAGAGTGTGCCACACTTTTTTCTACCACCACTTCCTGTGAGAAAATCAGCACATGCAAGACAGGGAAAATACATTTCCTTGCTGGTGCTGCCCCCTGGTGGATAATTTGTTTTTTCAGGGATTCACATCATGTGTTCAATGTGTGAAGTGCTTAACACCACTACAATCCAGTATGCAAACAAACATTTATAAGTGATTAATTAATATTTATTCAAAGTCAAAAGAGAGTTGAATGACATACAGGCCAAGATGCCCCACTTTCAATTAGTTTTGTAACAGTTTTGTTTGGCAAAAAATAAGCAACACAAAAATGGAAATGACCACTATTCTTGAGAGAGTGCAAAATGTGCTGAAGATACATGTTTCTAAAAATAAGGCACTGTATGAGGAACATGGGTGGCATTTATTTTGGAGTTGTATTCTAAAGTAGAGTGACGTCACAATAAGAGATAAAGTTTCCTCAGTATGATCAACAAAGTATGAAATTAACATTTTTTTGATTTGTCAAATAAATCTCTTAGCATTGGGGACAACTTCTAATGTTTTTTAAGTAGCACTCTGCATCACAACTAAATTGAAATTCATTATTGGTATCAGTATGTTCCTATTCTGTCAGTGAGAAGAATGCAATTATGAATTAAATTTAAGGTGATGTCTTCCACTGTGTACAGGTGAAGATTGAGCTGCCAGTCCACGTTCATGAAAAACACCACATCCTCGTCACCTTTTACCATATCAGCTGTGAGTCCAGCAGCAAGGCCAGCAGCAAGAAGAGAGAGGGAGTCGAGTCACTGGGTGAGTCTGTGTGGAATTGTCTCTGCCTTTGACTGTATTTATATGACTCCTTAAACGCAACATTATTAAAAAAAAATGTAACCAAAATCACATTGCAGGCTACAGTTTTCATGTTCTCAGAGGGTTCCAGTAGTTTCCTTATTTATTTGAATTACAGTGTGCTTGGCTTTGTTTTATTATGTGATGTATCCTGATAAATGAGGACCAGTGAACCCAACACGGCTACTCTCATGTCTCCCAGTGGGCTACTCTTGGATGCCTTTGCTAAAAGATGGGAGAATGCAGTCTGTAGAGCTCCAGCTACCTGTGGCAGCCAACTTGCCTCCTGGATACTTGTGTCAGGACACAAGAAAGGTACAGTCTTGTTTTTTTTAAACCAGTTCTCAGTGAGGAGCATTACAGTCCCCTCTTTCTTTTCCAGATTCCACTAATGGTCAAGCAAAAATGAAAGGCGATAGATACACAGAGGAGTTGACATCAAACAATAAAATACTGCAGATATCTGAGTCAGTCTTTTGTTAATCAATGTCCATAAAAAATATGTGTGTACTCCAACAGTCTCAGCCAGATATCAAATGGGTGGAAAATGCCAAGACGCTGTTCAAAGTGAGGACCCATGTGGCATCAACAATATATGCTCAGGTCCAACACCTCATTCCTTAATCATTCTTTGAATACCCACATACATGTACAGTATGCATTAAGGTAGCTGGTATGAAGAGAATGTGTGTGGATGATAGTAATGTTGTATGGTTTCCTTCACAGGACCTGCATCTACACAAATTCTTCCAGCACTTCCAGCTGATGAGGACGACGTCAGAGGGCAACCCAGCAGAACTTATCAAATACCTGAAGGTGAGATACTCTGAGGCAGTGTGCAGTCAGGGATCAATTTACAGGCTTACTAATGTATGTAAATCATTTTTGCATGGCACCAGCAAACTTTCCATCTTCTCTAAAGCCTGCAGATTTATAGCAATTTTGGGTTTTCACAGTTTCATTATGTAATTGAAGGTATACTATGCAATACAATTGTCAGTTGCTGCTTGTAAACAAGGATCAAGGATCAAGGATTTTATTTGTCATTGTGGATCACAACGAAATTCAATTTGGCACCCTAATCGCAGCAATTAAAAAGAAATTTAAAAATGATGTAGCACAAAGACACAACACAGCCGTTGGCTAAAAAGGTTGAGGAGAATTATAAATATTATAGATACTAAAAATGCAGGTGAATAAATATAGGCAGCAGCCTGTAAAGTGCATGCAGTCCAGCTGGAGACAATAGCAGCATACCATACAAACAGTGATGCAGGTAAAGTGCAATGATTGGGTTGGCATGACACATTCTCACATACAGACGCACACATGCACGCCCACCCAGACAGGCACGTACACACACACACACACACACACACACACACACACACACGCACACAAGCACGCACACACCCACACAACTATAACTTGCAGTCCATCCTGACAAGGCTGTTCTCAGAAGGGAATGGCAGGGTGCGGGGCTGGGGTGATTGAGGCTACAGCTCTGGGGAAAAAGCTGTTCCTCAGTCTTGTGGTTTGAGGTTGCGGTATCCTTTCCCTGATGGTACAGGGGTAAACAGGTGGTACCCTGGGTGTGTTTTGTCTGTACTGATTGATGTCGCCTTCCTCTTCAGGCGGTCCTCACACACCGAGTTAAGGTCTGGGAGCGCAGCTCCTATAATCCTCTGCGCTGACCTAGCCACCCGTGGCAGGTCTTTCTTGCACTGTGCAGCCTGCGTACCACACCATACAGCTCTGACACAAGATACTTTCTATTGTACTCCTATAGAAGTTGATGAGCAGTGGTGGGGGTAGGCCGGCATGTTTCAATTTTTTCAGGAAGAAGAGCCTCTGCTGGACCCTCTTCACCAGGTCAGAGGTGTTGAGTGACCATGTTAGGTCCCTGGTGATGTGTACTCGTAGAAATTTTATGGAGTCCACCCTCTCCACTTCTTCCCCATTGATGGAGAGTGAGGACTATGTGGTCCTCCTGGACCTCCTAAAGTCCACAACACACACCCCTGGGGTGCAACTGTGTTCAGAATTATGGTGGATGATGTCCTGTTCCCCACTCTGACACTCTGTGGTCTGTTTGTTAGAAAGTCCACTATCCATGAGCAGAGTGAGGTTGGGAGACCGAGGTTGGTGAGTTTCTGAACCAGTTTATGGGGGATTATGGTATTAAATGCAGAGCTGAAGTCCACAAAGAGCATCCTGACATATGTGTTTGGGTGCTCTAGGTGGAATAGGGCTGCATGGAGTGCGATAGAGACGGCATCCCCTGTAGATAGATCCCCTTTATAGGCAAATTGATGGCTGTCCAGGTCTGCAGGGATGCTGGCTTGTATGTGTGACAATATCAACCTTTCAAAGCACTTCATGATTACTGGAGTGAGGGCAACAGGACGATAGTCATTTAGGCAGGTAACCACAGACTTTTTAGGTATGGGTACAATGGTGGTGGACTTAAGGCAGATGGGTACTGAGGCTTTGTAAGATAAAAGATATTTGTAAAAACCCCTGTTTGGCTGGTCGGCACAGGACCTAAGTATCTGGCCGGACACCCCATCTGGGCTGGAGGCTTTGTTGGTGTTTATTGTTCCTAAAGCGGACCTCACCTGGTGACGCTGGAGAGTGTCTGCTCCCCCTCTGGCTGTGCTTTATCTGGCATCACCCTGCTATGCTGCTTGTCAAAGCGGACGAAAAAGCAGTTCAGGGTGTCTGGGAGATCTCCGTCCTGACTAACCAGGGTGGTGTTACGTTTGTAATCACTTAAGGTTTTAATTCCTCTCCACATACTCCGAGGATCCTTGTTTTCAAAGTCACTCTCTGTGCGGCGCCTGTACCTGCCTTTGGCCTCCCTAGTGCCTTTTTTTAGACCCCGCTGGGCAATTTTGTAGGCCACCATGTCTCCTGACCTGAAGGTGGTGTTCTTCATCCTGAGCAGCGACCTCACAGTGCAATCGAACCAGGGTTTCTGGTTAGGAAAAATCCTAATGGTTTTGGTGCTCAATACTGTGTCGGTGCAGAAATTAATATAGTCAGGGACGCTGGCAGTATACTCCTCCAAATCAGCCCCCTGCGAGAATACCTCCCATACTGTAATGCTACCACAGCCTCTTCCCTCCATACCTGCACTGTCTTCACGGGTGGTTTGTTTCTGCAGATGACTGGTTTAAAGGATGGGATCAGTGTCAGGGAGACGTGGTCAGACAGGCCAAGTTGTGGAGATGGTGCAGCTTTATATGCCCTCGAGATGTTTGTATACACCTGATTTAGGATGTTTTTCTTTCTGGTTGGGAAATGTACATTTTTGTGGAGTTTTGGTAAAACAGTCTTGAGTTCAGCATGATTAAAATCCCCTGCCACAATTACCACGCCCTCTGGGTGATCATTTAACTGGTTATGCAGTTCCTCCAGGGCTAGTTTTGGGCCAGCACTTGTGGTGGAATGTAAACAGCTGTGATAAGGATGGCTATAATCTCCCTCGGCAAGTAAAAGGGCCTGCATTTTACTGCTATGTATTCCAAGTCCGGGAAACAGTGCCTCTCAATTACGTCTGTAGCTGTACACCAGTCATTGTTTACAAAAATGCAGACTCCTTCCCCCCAATCTTACCAGAGTCTGCAGTCCCATCAGCTCGATAAACAGAGCAGCCCGCTAGTCCAATAGCCTTGTCAGGGACGCTACTATCCAGCCAAGTTATTGTGATTACCAGTGCTGTGTCCACAAGTTTTGTTGCTTACAGTCTCACTACATTTTAATTAAGTTCCGACCTCACCTTCACGCTGTGCCCAGGAATGTCCTGACCATGGCAAAATAAGAAGATCCAGGCAGATGGCAGTGGAAAAATACCCCACCACAGATTTCTAATGGGCCATAAGTAATGATTGAGAAGGATTACTTTTGTATTAGTCTATACTAGAGTTCTGATTCTCTGCCCGAGCCCAATTTGGCCCGACCTGACCCACGGGGTTCGGGCTGGGCTGTTATTTCTCCTTATTGCCCCCAGCAATCTCCAACACTACAGGAAAGCATCTGCAATTCAATCTCTTCAACTCTCACTGCCTGTGGTGTCCCTCAAGGTTTAATTTCAGTACCTGTGTTGTTTTTCCATTTACATACATCTAGATTTCACTAAGTGTTCACATCTAATGATCATCACATGCAATTAAATTAAATTAATTTGGTCCCTGTTTTGATGAAGAGGTAAGGGAATTTCATATCAACTTTAGTCTTACTGCCAAAGTTGATCATAGTTTTGCCTTTAAAATCACCTTCTTGAAGACCCCGATGAGCAGAATCATTATCTTCTGTAAAAGTTAATTGAAGTCCAAGTTGAGTAAACTTTACATGACACTCCTGTGTGTCCATGTATTTCTTTCTCCCTTTAGTGCCTGCATGCCATGGAGACTCATGTAATCATCAACTTCCTACCAACGGTGCTGATGCAGCTGTTTGGGGTGCTCACAGCAGCAACCAAAGAAACCCATGAGATTGCTGTTAACTCTCTGCGGTCAGTTGTTCACTTGTGTAAAATGTGGCAGCAGATTGTACTAATCAATACTGATAAAAATGCTCACAGTATAACCCTGCTCTGTGCCTCCAGTGTGATCATACATATAGTCTCCAGATGTCATGAGGAGGGCCTGGAACACTACCTGCGCTCTTTTGTTAAGGTAATCTACAAACAAACTCTTATGGAAGCCCCATTTCAGCCAGTGTGATGGGAAAAGAGATCCTTTAAGTCAGTCTAATAATGATTTAGTATTGCAAAACAATGAGAAGCTTTCTCAAATTAATGATTTAGTATTTTGAGATATTTACTCATTATTTTGGGATGCTAAGTCATTATTTTAAGAAATTTTCTTATAATTTTGATATATTTACTAATTATTTTGAGATAAAGACTCATTATTTTGAGAAAGTTTCTCGTGATTTTGAGTTATTTACTAATATTTCTGAGATACCAAGTCATAATTTTAAGATACTAATTTTTTGAGATGCTAACATATTATTTTGAGATATTTACTAATTTAGATATTAACTTATTATTGTGAGATGCAATCTTTTTTTATATATATTTTTAAGTTTCTCATAATTTTGAGATATTTACTAATATTTTGAGATAAAAACTCATTATTTTGAGAGAGTTTCTCATTTTTTGAGGTATTTATTAATTGCTTTGAGATTTCAGGAAAGTTTTACATAATTTTGAGATATTTCAATCAATCAATCAATCAATTTTATTTATAAAGCCCAATATCACAAATCACAATTTGCCTCACAGGGCTTTACAGCATACGACATCCCTCTGTCCTTATGACCCTCACAGCGGATAAGGAAAAACTCCCCAAAAACAACCCTTTAACGGGGAAAAAAAACGGTAGAAACCTCAGGAAGAGCAACTGAGGAGGGATCCCTCTTCCAGGACGGACAGACGTGCAATAGATGTCGTACAGAACAGATCAGCATAATAATTTAACAGTAATCCGCATGACACAATGAGACAGAGAGAGAGAGAGAGAGAGAGAGAGAGAGAGAGAGAGATGCAGGTAATGACAGTAGCTTACAACAACATTATTGAAAGTAATAATATTATAGTTATAGTTCTGGCTACTGTGGTACAATATGTTGAAAGTATGTATTAATATCTGGCAGCATACATGTGTGACAATAGTCATATGTGTATAATAACAGTAGAAGTATGACTAATGACTAATGATGGCAGCAGCAGCAGGAGGCATCTGGCAGGACCACGGCAGCAGCACAACCACACACGTCACGCTGTCCAGGCACCGCTGCGATATGAGTTAATCTGAGAGACAGTGGAGCACAAAGGCTCCGGAGAAGAAGCCGAGTTAGTGACATCCAGAATGGCTGAGTTAGCAAGATGCAGTAATAGAATACGAGAGAGAGAGAGAGAAGGAGAGAAGGTGCCCGGTGTATTATAGGGGGGTCCTCCGGCAGACTAGGCCTAAGTCAGCCTAACTAGGGGCTGGTACAGGGCAAGCAATTTACTTTTTAAAGATTTACTATTAATTATTTTGAGATACTAACTCATCATCTTGAGAAGGTTTCTCATTATGTTTCTATACTCAATCTTTTTTTTGGGATACTTGTCGCCAGTCATTGTCTCAAGATACTCTGTCATTATTTATAGAAAGTTTATCATTAAAATTACTTAGAAGATGCTTTTTTTCATCACACTGGGGGAAATGGGCTTCCATATGCACTGCCATAGGGGTTATAGATTCAGAAGAATCCCATAACGTTTTTCTTTTTCTTTGGCCATATCTATTTAGTATGTGTTTGTGACCAACAACCTTGCATCAGGGAACTCAGCGACCACCCATGAGGTGCTGGCCACTGCCATAACAGCCACCCTCAAGCAAACTGCGGACTTTAACACCAGCAACAAACTGCTCAAGGTTTGTGTTCTGCCTTTGCCTCACTTTGTCAGTCTTGTTGCAGTACCAATATTGAACAGCAGGTAGCATGTTTGCCTATAACATAGCTCATCAAACCATTTCTGTTTATTCTATTGTTATCACCTCTAGAGAACATGTCCATAAACAGGCAGCTGCTTGTACTGTAACGTTATCTCTGTGACAGTAAGGATCATATCATTGATGATAACATCCACACTGTTGTACTTTCCAGGAAGGCTGATTAGCATATTTGGAAATACTACGGTAATCTAACTGCATCACTATTTTATTCCTTTCCCTTAGTACTCCTGGTTTTTTTTTGAAACCATGGCCAAATCCATGGCCCAGTACCTGCAAGAAGGCAACCGCTTTAAGGTTGGTAATGTGTGATTTCTTTTTCCTTTGCAGAATCAAGATTGAGCAGCTTATTATCACTTTTTTGTTTTGTTTTTTACTTTTGTGTGTAAAACAATGTGAGTCTGTGCTTGTGACACTACAAAAATTTCTAATGTCTACATCTGGCATGGATCTACTTTATACCACGTGGTGTAACAAAGTATGTCAGCACAGTTTGCCAAACCTCACACACACTCAAAGAAAGAACATGAGACACAAAGTGATTCATTAAGCTGCGTGTATATTCCACATTCCAGTGCCCTGGGTCTGCATATCATCTGGGCTGTGACCCACAGTACAGCAGCAAGCAAAGTCATGGCTGTAGCTGTATGTTGCTGTTAAGAAAGAGAGAAACTGCAGTCTTTTTAGAGAACATGTATACCCCTAAGTGTATTTATATACCATTTATCTGTCTTCATAAGCTTTCTGACTGACATTTTAACTTTTCTGATGCCGTCAAGTGATGTATAGTTACATATTTGTCCTGACCATCTCATTAGATGCCCCGGGCCCAGCGCTTCCCCGACAGTTTCCACCAGGCACTCCAGTCGCTGGTGCTTTCCATTATGCCACACATCACCATCCGTCACATGGAAATCCTGGAGGAAGCTCGCTGCATCAACCTGAGCCTGGCTAATTTCATCAAGGTCTGGACGCCACATGCAAAAACATGAAACACACCATGTAAACTGACTAAAGTCTGTTTGATTGGGACACATTTAGAAACAAACTATCTGATGACACACTTGTGCTATCAAACCATCAAAGATCATTTTTCTTCACTATTTCCTACCTGAAATAGTTTCTGTCCTCAAACTGTACAAGTCAAAGTGTATTGAGTTTCTCGTTATTATGCAATTGTTTTTATTTTTAATTCTGCTCCAGAACACAACAGCTGTTTGAAAGTATTAATCTGTCTCAAAAATGTAAATGTAAAATGTATTTGTTTTGTCTGAGATGGCACCCATCACAGCATGTTTGCTAACAGTGCTTTCTCCCCTCAGAGGTGCCTGACCGTCATGAACAGGGGCTTTGCTTTCGGCCTGGTCAACCACTACATGTGTCATTTCGGTCTCAAAGATCCCAAGGTACATGTGAATGTCGGAGAGTCGAATCGTCAATCTGAGACTCCTCAGTTAACTGAGTTGGCTTCAAGTTGAGCAATTTTTTGTTTTGGTTTTGTTTTGTTTTTCGCTGCTCAGTGTGCTTTGCAGTGTAAGTCTGGGGATGTTTTGGTCCCCAGATTTTGCTGTGGAGTGAGGGTTCTTGACTTTCACGCTACTCTTTGGTACAGACAGTTGGGGATGTGATGCAGCAGCACAGAGAGTAAGCTTTCCATCATAAGGCTCTGAGATAACATTGTCTTCTCTCTTCTGCTTGGAAGTATTGAATTTACAGCTCAGATACTTAAAACAACACAGTCTCTGGCTTTTGTTTGACATCTAGTGGCTGTTCAAACAACTTTACTTTACTACAAACTTTATATGGAAAAACAAACAAACATAAATGAATCATCAAATATTCGTATTAAATGTCTGAATTAGATTCGACTGACATAATTCTCTGTCATTTACATCCCTACCTTGCATCCGTCTCTGGACATGATATCTCAAGAAGGCCTTGAGGGACTTCCTTCCAATTTGGCACAAACGCCGCTGGGACTCAGGAAAGAACTGGTTAGATTTTGGGAGTCAAAGGTCACTGTGACCTCACACATTTTTATTTAAATATCTGCCAGGGCATAATGATGAAGTGATGACATTTTATATCCAGAAGGCCAAAGGTTAACTTCACTGTGACATCATAATGTTCTGCAAAAACACTTATCTAGCCATTATTGAATTTCATAACTCAGGAACAGAAGGGGAGACATTCTGTCAGATACTGAATTGGTGACGTTAATCTTAGGTGTCCACCTTGAAACTGTGCTGATTGTGTAGATCTTCTATGCTGCTTTGGGGAAAGGTGTGTGAAGCACCCATGTTTTCACAGACAGGCCTAATAGTAAACTAAAAATGTTTTGCTGATAAGCTACTTTGGACAACTTGTTGCGTGTTCATAACAGACAAACATGCTGTGTCTCCTGCCCCGTAGCTCTGCTTGTATCAGCCGAACATTTGACTAACAAATTAAGGCAACACAGGTACCTGGCAGGCTCTGTTTCAGGAGCCCTGTCAGCAGCGTCGAGGATTATATTTGAACAATATGCACTGAGGCGGTTGATAAAAATTTGAATTTGTGGGGCGCACACCAATGTCTGTATGTTTGCCACAGGTGCTGACTGAGATGAAATTTGATTTCCTGATGACAGTGTGTAACCACGAACACTTCATCCCTCTTAACCTGCCCATGGCTTTTGGGCGCACCAAGCTGCAGCGGGTACAAGGTGAGAATCAGATACCATAGTCTACCTTTAGTTAAATGTGTTATGCTTCCTACCACACATGTAACCACTGACAAGCTCTCACATGACCCCCCCACCCCTCACCGATCTTGTTCTGACCAGCATCCACCACACTGATCCCCTCTATTAACCTGCCTGATTGTTCGGCCCATGCATACACAGGTGTTAGCAGGTGACGAGTCACACCTACCTGCCATAACTCTGATTAAGACCTGCTTAACCAGTTTTCCAACACTTGACACCATTTGTTACACAATCACAAGAAAATAGCAAAACAACTGTGTGCTGTGGAAATGCTGCATGGATTGTGAACAGTTTCACCCCCAACTTCTTTATTTTTACTCCCTCCCTCTCTGTTTTTTTTTGTGTTTTGCTTGTGGTCAGATTTTATTCCGTATGCGACGGAGCTTTTTGGCCCTGTAGGTAGGTGACGCTCACCGCACCATACCGTACATCAACGCCACCATGTTTGCCGCCGTATGCAAACCTCCTCGTTCTGGCCTGCACTAACCTGCCATCCTGTCAGCTCCCCCCCTTTTTTTCTCATAGGACACCCTGTCACTCCCACTCACTCAGCACAATACTAATGCTAGGATAACGCCTTCACATGCCCGAGCCTGTGTGTTGTAGAGGAGAGGAGCTTGGCTGCTATGGGAATCAGCTGACCCTCTTTTTGTAACGTTCAAGTGACTTCAGTAACATCTTTCACAAAGCTGCGGTTCTCTCTCTTGCTGTTTGTGTCTGCTCTCTCTCTGTGTCTCTTTCTCTCTGTCTGCCTGTCTGCCTCTGACATTAGAGAAGATAATTGCAGATGGGTTCTCAGTTCTCAGGATGCATTGCCTGATTTGATATTAACACAGCATTATTGTGAAGCTGTACGTCATTGTTTGTGTTGAAACGACAACTTCTCATTTCCAGTGGCACGCTTCTCTGATTCCTGATGATTGATGCACAAAATGAACATTTACAACCTTGTACATTTCATAATGACAACAATGAGTAATGAATTCTTTTAATTCCTCCTTTTTGGTGTGGTGTGCAAACATTAATGTCTGAATGAATGTTGTGTTGTTGAGATCCTGTTGCATATTGGTTTGCAGTGTTGCACTTTGAATGATTGGATGTTTACCACAGTTTGCCTCTGTATTACAGTATAATACAACTTACTGCACAGTACTGATTACACCCCATGTAATAAGTGACATACTGAACTAAACATGTAAGACCAACAAAGCAATTATTGGTCACTGGTTTGGATTTATTCTAAATGTTTGCTATCTTCTATGTGACAAAGAGATGCAGTAAAAACACACAAGACTTGTTATCAGATTTTAGTATTAGGAAACTTCCCCTATTCAGCACCTAAGTCTAAGTCTAACAGTATGTCCAAATAAACCATATTGTTATCAGCATCAGTTCAGCCCATGCTGTATACACTGACACTTCCTGTCTGGCCCAACAACAGAGCAGAGTCTGGAGTTCAGCCTCACAGAAGACTACTGCCGAAACCACTTCCTGGTGGGCCTGTTGCTGAGAGAAGTGGCCGAGGCCTTGCAGCAAGGGCCCGAGGTCAGACAGCTGGCCGTGAGCGTTCTCAAGAACCTGCTTATTAAACACGCCATGGACGACCGCTACACAGCGTTCAAGGTGAGGGAGGGCGGGGCGCACGACGATAGGAGGACGAAGAGACAAGTAGATACAAGAGAGGATAAAATCACAGAACAAAGCCAAAGTCACTGTTTAGATTAATTGTTTTTGAGACTGACGGTGATATGACTAGAAAATTAATCCTAGCTTTGGTTGTTGTAATACTGGACCTGAAATGTATTTTCTTGGCCCCTATACGACAAGTTAACAAAACTTTCTCTCTCTTACTTAAAACTCATATCTTTTTTTTTTTTTTTTGGGAACATTTTCTTTATTGTTTTTTTAACAGAACAGAACATTCCCAGACATGGGACCTCAATAAATAAATAAATAAATAAATAGGAATAAATAAAATAAAGAGGCATTTTGCTTTACATTATACTTAACCTTTTTATTTTTATTTTCCCTTTTTATTTAATTTTTAAGAGAATAGAACATATCCTAATATAGGACCTCATAAACTAAAATAAATTACAATAAACAGACATGTCACTGTACTTTTTTGTGGAACTTTTAATTTTACGTTTTTTTAAAAGAAAAAAAAACATTCCCTGACATACCTCACAAAATAAAATAAAATAAATTCTGTAAATTGAGTAAATTAGTTTGAATGTCTGCACTGCATACATTTCTCAGCTGAGCAAATAATCTAAGATCCTTAAAGCCACTCATGTGTGACAAATGCACACATTGTCTCCTCTCCTGCAGTGCAACCTGTTGAAACAGATCCCTATTCTTTGCACGCGAAAAGTTAATGTTTTGCAGTGTACATATAATGAACTGCAGTTAAACGGTACTTTCAACCCCCCAACAAGATACCGATGTCTGTTATGCAAACAAGCCAGTGTTCAGAGTGCAGGAACCATTTGATAGTAGCTGATAGAGTTGTGTGTTTAAGGACAGGCAACAAATGTGTATTTAACTTGTCAATACAGTCTTCTCTTATTACAGGTGTAGTCGTTTTGTGTGCCTCGATAACTTAATGAAACGTCACTCATCATTAAATGTTTGGCAGTTTGATTTACATTTGTCATTAAAAGGCTCATCTAGTCATATTTAATGTTTCAGAACCAACAGGCCAGGATCTGCTTACTCTACCTGCCACTTTTTGAACTGCTCTACCAGAACTTGAAGCAGCTGTCTGCCCAGCCACACACCTCCAGCCCTGGGCTCGGCCTCAATGTGAGTCCCCTCATAACCCTGGATTTCCACAGTGGGGTTACATAGTGCTTTGTTACTGCCTTCTAATGCACACTTACAGCACATACGTCTGCTCCCTAATGCATTGTTAATTACATTAAGAAAACTGTTGTACTGTAAAGATTGTCCTTGTTCAGGTGAAAAGGAGACTTAATTGAAATACAGAGGAGCCTTTAATCATCTGCATGCGTCACATGTTGACAGTATTCTTGTCAATTCGGCAGCAATATAATCCATAACTAACAGTATTTGTGTACAAACTTTACATTTTGGATTTTGTAGCCTCAACTGGCTACCACTGGGAGGAGACCGTGGGAATGAGAGGCGAACTGTTTCAAAAGCTGGTTGCCGGGTCAGATACACGACAAATCAAACACTGACTTTTGTTCACTCCACAACTTCACCACATTAACTGTGGAGCTACATTAGGGTCAAAAGTTTTGTACTTGAAAAAATAAAATTTGAAACTGAAAATTCATGTGTTGATCTGATTCTTTTGAAAAATACAACAATGTATTTAAAATAAAAATAAGTGTATGAAATGTTTTTTCAGGTTAAATATAATTTTGATTCACTTTGGTAATTCTTTTGAATAAATAATTTATTTTCATTTTTCACTTCCATATATATTTTGACATTTGAGGTCTTATTTTTTTCAGTTGCATGTTTTATCTTTTCAGATTCAGATCTTATTTTTTACAGTTTCAAATCTTATTTTTTCACTTTCACATCTTTTTTTTTTTTCAGTTTCATATCTGTTTTTTGAGTTTCAGACTTTTGACCCTGATGTGGCGTGGGGGGGCATGGCATCAACTGAGGGAGGTGTGGAATCATGAGTGACAGTGCCTTCAGGGAACGTAGGAACTGAAAAAATTCTGACTCAACACTTAGAGGCCTATACACCATATTCATGTGACTGGCAGTGTAAAAATTGATGCCAGTGACAAACTTCCATTTAGAAATCTGTTTTAGACAGTACTGAGCACCAATTGCGGTATAAGAGCGATAAATTATGCCAGATTTTGCAGTTCAACAGCCACAATTTGAAAAGATAGAACATGCAACTGAAAAATATAAGACCTCAAATGTCAAAATATATATGGAAGTGAAAAGTAAAAATAAATTATTTATTCAAAAGAATTACCAAAGTGAATCAAAATTATATTTAACCTGAAAAAATGTTTCATACACTTATTTTTATTTTGAATACATTGTTGTATTTTTCAAAATTCAAGATCAACACAAGAATTTTCAGTTTCAAATTTTATTTTTTCAAGTACAAAACTTTTGACCCTAATGTAGCTCCATAATTATCCTACTTTTCCACAGTACTAGAGAACCAAGACTGGTTCAAAGTCAGTGTTCAATGTGAGACCCCTCTGTTTACTATTTACCCAGTTTGCTGCTTCCTGTTTGGTGCTGGAGAGCGCAGCTATTGGATGTTGACATTGTTCATGTCATTGAACTTCAGTATTCGCATGAGCCAAGACTAAAAACCTATAATAGTATTGAACATGTTTGATTTTACAGGAATGTCAAGATGAGAAAAAGTCTGACTTAAGACAGCTCGGACTGAGTTTTATGACCACCTTACACCAAACAATTGAGACATACATATGTTGTCTGTCATACAGTTTAAGCATTTCTCCAGTTTACTCAACTAAAACCTGAAGCAAGTGTTACATATGTAACAGTTTACATTTTGACAGTAAGTCAGATTTCCTTCCTCCATTTTGTGGTTGTCCAGGGCTCCAGAGATGACCTGATATCAACTGGCACCACAGACAGCAGGAGAATCAGCACTGCAATCGAGAGAGACCACGGTGAGTTCAGAGCCGCAGTCACTGCTCCGATACATATGTCGTCTGGCCTCGACCTCTTCCTGTTTACAGATCATCCATTATCATCACCACAGAGGCAGAATTTATGTTACACACAACTCGGTCCATTAGCAGCACTCTATCTGAAAGCAGTAGCCGTGTGCCAGACATGTGCCACTCAGAGTGTTCTGTACATTGTTGTTGATTTATTTCTTGGAATTGAGCGCCACATACATCACAGCACTTACCCAAGGTTGGCTCTTCTGTGATGATGGAGACATTTTAGCTGCATGCCATTCGCTTGTGACCTGAGTGGATGTCAAGAGGAAAGTAGCACCCACGGAAGGACGAAGGATGTTACAACAACAATAATAACAAAAAGCAGGAAATAAACAGTCAGTGCTACAGACAACACTAGTCCAGCACACATTGAACTTAATGAATATTTATCTTTTCAGATTTCTGTGCTCAGCTTCAGTGTTCAGTTATAACTTACCTGTGAAGTATTATTATAATCCACAGATCGATATTATACCTACAAAAAACAAAAAACAACCTAAATCCAGTGGAATATGTATCCACAAATGGCTATTGCATCGTTTCAGGTGTTCCTATTTCTCCACTTATTATCCATAATTTCTTGGTTCTTCTCTGGTTTACATGTAAAGATGCAATCCTCTTGCTGTCAAAATGGTGGCTGAACTCTGGCCTTTGATTGAAACCTCACTTGAGCCAATGGGAGTTTCCATGCTGACAGTCTGGGGCTCAAAAAGTAACGAGGGCTTGTGTTGAAGGTGCTGCCTCCCTCACTTTCTAAGCCCCAGAGCCAATCAGTAGCCAGCAATTGACCTGATGGCTTGTGGACTACAGTAGCTCAGTCCATAGGGACTTGACCTGGAGAGGTGCTAGGTCACCCGCTGGGCACTGCTAATGTGCACCGAACCCCCAACCACCCAGGGTGCCCGTCCAAGGCAGCCCCCTCGCTCTGACATCTCTCCATTTAATGCCTCTATAGGGCCTATTTGTGCATATGTGTTTATTTATTTTTTATTATTTATTTTACAGGCCTGTGTGTATATGACAACAGAGTGAAAAAAAAATTGAATTTCCCCGTGGGGATTAATTAAATATATCTTCTTCTTCTATGGGTCTTGTAGTCAATGAC
Source organism: Epinephelus lanceolatus (assembly GCF_041903045.1). NCBI lineage: Eukaryota > Metazoa > Chordata > Actinopteri > Perciformes > Serranidae > Epinephelus > Epinephelus lanceolatus. Next base: position 31,634,161 of record NC_135755.1, on the reverse strand, counting down.
AGCTGACCTTCAGAGAGAATTTAGATTTCTTATGTTGTTGTTATGTTTCTAAGGAAACTTATGTACCTGAATGACAAAAGCACTTACACTGATTCTGACTGTTTGGGAAGACGCCTCTGAGTGTGACCTTTCAAATGAGACATGCATGCACATGTACTAAAAATGGAACAAGGATAGCTTTCATTTTACTTTGGATAGGCGTTTTAGGTGAATTTAGGATAAGAGGATGCTAAAGCAGCAAACCATTATTTACTATGTAAAAATGTAGTGCATGTACATATCCCTCCGGCCAGCTCATCCGTGGTGCTTTGTACTGCTCATACAGTGGTTACAGCTGATATCAGGATGGCATCATTGCAGATGTGTTGTGCCCACCCTCCGATTCCCCTTCCATTGTTTAGCGTCGTTTATGCAGTTAGCACCGTGAGCTGCGAGCTTGTTCTTCTACGTAGTGAACCACGAGTGCCGACAACTCTGTCGCACCATGTGCAGAGGCGATACCTCGTTGCAGCGGTCGTAGGTTTGACTCCGGCTTGCAACCCTTTGTTGCATGTCAAGCCCCACTCTTTCTCTCAACCCATTTCACTCTGTCCTGTTCATTGGATGCAAAAAGCCCCAAAAAAATAATCTTTAAAAAAAAAAAAAAAAAAATGTTATAGGGTTTTCCAGCAAATTCAGTACGGTATTTTCATAAAGTCACAAGAGACTGAGCTGAGTAGCTTCTTTTCCCTGGGGGTTACTAGGGTTATGTTCTCAGACTTCACAAAGCCTCCAAACAGTGGAGTTCCCCTTAAAGGATCTATTTATCTGCTAAATAGTATGTATCAATGAAAGCATAATGTACAGTACAGTGCATGTGGTATGTATTTTTGCATCCAATATCAGCCGAAATTCACCAGGATAACAGGATGCTAAAGCAGCAAACCGTTATTTACTATGTAAAAATATAGTGCATGTGCGTATCCCTCTGGCCAGCTCATCCATGGCGCTTTGTACTGCTCATACAGTGGTTACAGCTGATATCAGGATGGCATCATTGCAGATGTGTTGTGCCCACCCTCCGATTCCCCCTGCCATTGTTTAGCGTCGTTTATGCAGTTAGCACCGTGAGCTGCGAGCTTGTTCTTCTACATCGTGAACCACGAGTGCCAACAACTCTTGCACTCTTAGTTTCACGTAGAGCCCCTTTAAATGTTATAGCATTTTCCAAGGCATTGGTAGCGTAGTGGATAGTGCAGGCGCCCCCATATGCAGAGGCAATGCCTTGTTGCAGCGGTTGCAGGTTTGACTGCGGCTTGCAACCCTTTGCTGCATGTCAACCCCCACACTCTCTCACCCCATTTCACTCTGTCCTGTTCATTTAAGGCAAAAAGCCCCCAAAAAATAATCTTTTAAAAAAAAATTAAAGAAAATGTTATAGGGTTTTCCCGCAAATTCAGTATGATATTTTCATAAAGTCACAAGAGACTGAAGATAAACAGTAGTCAAAATTTAGAGCAGCAGAAGATATGCTGACTTTTACTCTCTAGTCTGAATCCCCAACACACACTTCCCCAAATTCAATTCAGTAGCTTCTTTTCCCTGGGGGTTACTAGGGTTATGTTCTCAGACTTCACAAAGCCTCTCCTGCTGCGTGAAAACAGTGGAGTTCGCCTTAAAGGATCTATTTATCTGCTAAATAGTATGTATCAATGAAAGCATAATGTACAGTACAGTGCACGTGGTATGTATTTTTGCATCCAATATCAGCCGAAATTCACCAGGATAACAGGATGATAAAGCAGCAAACCGTTATTTACTATGTAAAAATATAGTGCATGTGCGTATCCCTCTGGCCAGCTCATCCATGGCGCTTTGTACTGCTTATACAGTGGTTACAGCTGATATCAGGATGGCATTATTGCAGATGTGTTGTGCCCACCCTCTGATTCCCCCTGCCATTGTTTAGCGTTGTTTATGCAGTTAGCACCGTTGGCTGCAAGCTTGTTCTTCTACATAGTGAACCACGAGTGCCAACAACTCTTGCACTCTTAGTTTCACGTAGAGCCCCTTTAAATGTTATAGCATTTTCCAAGGCATCGGTAGCGTAGTGGATAGTGCTGGCACCCCATGTGCAGAGGCAATGCCTTGTTGCAGCAGTCGCAGGTTTGACTCCGGCTTGCAACCCTTTGCTGCATGTCAACCCCCACTCTTTCTCTCACCCCATTTCACTCTGTCCTGTTCATTAAAGGCAAAAAGCCCCAAAAAATGATCTTTAAAAAAAAAAAATGTTATAGTTTTTCAGCAAATTTTCATAAAGTCACAAGAGACTGAAGATAAACAGTAATCAAAATTTAGAGCAGCAGAAGATGTGCTGACTTTTACTCTCTATTCCGAATCCCCAACACACTTCCCCAAATGCAATTCAGTAGCTTCTTTTCCCTGGGGGTTACTAGGGTTATGTTCTCAGACTTCACAAAGCCTCTCCTGCCGCGTGAAAACAGTGGAGTTCCCCTTAAAGGATCTATTTATCTGCTCAATACACAGTACAGTGCATGTGGTATGTATTTTTGCATCCAATATCAGCCTAAATTCATTGTTGTGATTGGAAGTGTATCTTCCCTAAATTCCCAAATGCCACTGCTAGGGAGCTTGTACGAATTGAGTCATTGCATATATACCTAATTGTGCTGCTTTCAGTCAGTATTAAAAATACTGCACTGTGTTTGCTCCAGGTCTGCCAGCTCAGAATGGCCATGTTGTGAGGAGAGAGGACTCCAGAGGCTCTCTGTTTATGGAACCAGGGACACCAGACAGCATTGAGGTGAGCTCCTCTCACAGTACCTGACCCCTTATTACTAAACACTTTACTAATGTAGTCCCAGCACAGCCTGACATGTCATACAAATAACTTGTAGAAAAGATAGGTTACACAGTCCTCTCTGTGTAGGGTGTCTGCTTTCTCTGAACACATGGCCAACATAACAAGCCCTTCACACTTCCTGCTGTGCAACTGTGGCATATTAAATGTGATGGGATTGAAAGCACACTTGTATTGCAAGAATCTTTATCAAACACTTGCCAAAGACTATTTTTAAATTTCACATCCAATCTGAAGTTCTTTTGATCTGGACCTCCTAGACTGCTGGACACCCCATTTCATACCGAGGGAGACATCTTAATTGGTTTGTACTGGAAAACACACAGACTTCATGTCAACACAATCTTTTTCATGTTCCCTGGTCTGATGCAAGAGCTGAGTGTGCAGCTGCCGTCTCTTTAGCCAGATGTTGAATAAAGACAGACTGAAGTAGACTATATATCATCTGTGTAAATACTTACTTTGGGTACTTTTCAGCATACCATCTTTGGTTTGTGGTAGCTGTTAATTTGAAACACAACAGCTTTATGGTTAAAATTTGCTTTCAAGGATGCACTTCTTGGCCACGCTCCCTTCTTGGCCACACTCCCTGCGGATCCTTAATAAGTCTTAAAAGGCATTTTTCTTTTTTCTTTTTTTTTTTACCAAATGCTTCTCCCATCAATGTAAATATTTAACTAAGGATTCACAGTATGGCTAAAAACACTACACGGCAATGCAGACGAAGCTTAGTTTATTTTATGCAAAATATTTTGCAAACTCAGCATGATGGGAAGCATACCAGTCAAATCCCACATGCAGAGTGAGAAACAAAATCGCTAAGAAAACTCTGCAACAACCTCCAGGTATTCCCCAGGTTATTTCTACCCTCATCTCTGCCACAACAAGTCAAGTTTTTCTTTATAATTGCATTGCTGATGTTTCATGTTTTTTTGTTTGTTTTTTTCCAATTTCTTTATTGTAAAATTGTAAATAAGCGACATTTCAAGCGACATTAAAGTCTTCAAAGTATAACTTGCTTTGAGCTGTAGAAACCCTGGGTCCATGTTTTATGATGGTCAAATGGGTACGGGTTGGGTCCCATTCTATTACCGTGGGTCTCTGGCCTGTTAATCATCCTATGTAATGTGAATCTGAGAAAACCATGATCAGCACCGATCACAAGAGAAACTTAAGTAAATTGTATTTATGAAGTGCCTTTCGGGACAAGAATTACAAGGTGGTTTACAATAAAAATATTAATGAAAAATAACAATAGAATCGAGAAACGGAAGATAAGTTATTAAAACTGTAACAGAGAGTAACAATATAAAGGCATTAAAAAAATAAAAATTAAAACTGCACAGAAGGCAAGTAATATAAAACATTATCAAACAAAGTGCTTATGAAACAAATGAGTTATTAACAGCTTCTTAAAAGTATCCACTGGCTCAGCATTTCGTACAGCTAAGGGAAGACAGTTCTCAAAAACATGATTACCTTTAGTTTTTAGACAAGATATACGGTCAGCAGACCTGAGGGATCTCAGTGATCCCACTGCTAGGGAAAACAATAATTCAGAAACATATAGCAGAGTCTGCCCATGTAGTGCTTTACAGGTGACTGAAAGAGTTTTAAAATCAATTCAGCATTCCAAGGGTAACCAATGTAGAGTAGACATACAGGACCAATACACTGCTGTGTTTTCTCAGAAATGTTTTAAGGACTTTTGTTTTGTCACGGTTAAGCTGGAGGAAGTTGTATGTCAACAAACCCCTGACAGCATTAGATAGGTTTGCAAAGTAGAGAGTTTACTAAGATCATTCATTTCAAATGAGAGGTATAGCTGTGTATCGTCCGCATAACAATGACAAAAAATACTAATTAAGAAACCTAGGAGAAGCATATACAGGGAGAACAAAATAGGACCAAGGCCTGAACCCTGGTGCGTACCACATGCTATACAATAAGATGGGTAAGAACAGTATTGTATCTGACATGATAAGTGTTGATAAGTATTAGAATGATATTTTCAGTAGCAGTTTCAATTATATACACGCAATATATTAATTATTCTGATAATTTTCACTTGAAACAGCTCGTCCTGCCTCTGAATATCCAATCAGAGGCAGTGTGAAGTCACGTTCTGGCCCTCTGGGGCGATATCAGCCTGGCTGGAAATCGCCCCGACTCACTCTCATAGACTTCCATGTAAAATGCTTTTTTTCTAAATGCAGGCACTCCAATGCAATCTCTATGGGTTCCGGGATGACTTGCCCCAACGTGTTTTCGTCATACGTAAACCACCAAGTATCATTCATGTGCTCCTCGGATGGTCCGATTTCCCATGTCGGGAAGTCGTTCTTACTTCATTGTGTGTTCATGAGCGTTTAGGTGGTAATGTGGAGACATCATGGACATTACAAAGAAGATGTGTTGTATTTTATCACTCAAAATGTTTAAAAAAAACACGTCGTCAACCGTTTCCACTGAAATATTGCTTTACGTTCGGAAACTCATTTTTCCGATTATTCCGACATCACATGAGGCAGCGCCACTGCGCAGCGGTCACATCCAAGATCAACATGGCTAACGTTTCCAGCTGATCCAAGAGGCTTTTTAACCATATAGGTTATAAAGTAACGACACACAGTGCGTCCAAATTCACACCTGTTCTTCTCTATGGATATTCTCCGCGACCATTAGCGAGAAGCCACACATAACATGAAACAGTGGAACCGCAGCGCAGGACCGGAGCTTTCCAGTGATGACACACATTGTGCTGTCATCCCATCACACTATAAATCCAGATCAATTGTCTACAAAATAAAAACGTGACGAATTTCTTTATAATCCATTATACAGATCTTGTTATCAGTCACTTCATATAGTGAGGAATATTGTATCTTACCACGTCTTAGGCTTGCGTGTGTTTCTCCCTGTCTATCCACATTTGTAGTCTGGCTTTCAAGATGCAAATATCTCCATATTGTCCAGTTGACACTCCATCAAACTTTGTATGACAAGAGCAGCCACTTCACCTTTGCGCACCCAGACAACTGCAGCCTAATTATGCATGCATGACTGGGCAGTAGTCACCATGTACATTGAGGGGGACACGTGCCCCCCCAATGCCCAAAATGCCCCCCACTATATATCACTGAAACTGAAAAACAACAACAACAAAACGTTCAGGTCAGGTCAAAGAGCAGTGATACTATGTGATGTGCATTGTATTAAGTTGTAGGGTATGCCTGCATTTAATTAGAACACAAAATGAATTTCCACTTAGCTATAATAAAAATGTTTTCTGATTAAGACTGACAGTGACTCAGTGAATACCTTACTCAATTTTATTTGATTAATGGTAAAACAGGTCTCTGTTTACATTCAAAGGTATTTATGTGGGCAAACTGAGGAAAAGTAGTCTGTTGATGACCACAGTCATTGTAGAGCCAAATTAATTCAAATTTACCCATTGATCATCACAACAATTGCCCCCCCCTGAGAAATTTGGCAGGAGCTGCCACTGAAAGATGTACCACCTTAGTAGGAAATTGGGGCTGTGTGTCACAGATGGAGGGAAGTTTTAAGACACTTGCTTGAAACTAAATATTCAAAATAGCTAATGTCTAATCATAAGACCCAAAATAGGTGTAAAACATAGTGTGTGTAAAAAAAAAAAAAAAAATAGAATAATGCCTGAAATGTCTAAATAAATGTAAGTGTGCTATATCGCCATCACTCTATGCAACCTCCGTCTCAAAGGTTAAGTTGTTGACTAGAAAATCTTACCAAATACAAAAGACTAATTTTGTTTGGCTGACTGTTTTTTCCATCCCATGAGTTTTAATATCTCACCACTGAGTGTGTGTTTGTGTGTGTGTGTTGCTCCAGCTGCAGAGACGTGGCTCCACAATGAGCAGCAGCACAATACCTCCCATTGGCAGACTGGGACAGTATGAGATCAAAGGCCTCCTGCTCTCCTTCCTGCACATCGTCAAAACTTTGTCAGAAGGTCAGTGACGATCTATAACTGCATTGTACTGTCAGGACTTTATTTGTCATGCACAGGATATGACGTAACTGTCCCTTCTTCTATTTTGCAATAGAGTCCATGCAGAAACTTGGCTTGGCTGATACACAAAAAATTAAGTGACTGGTTGTCAGACAGGAATGTCCCATCTAGGATGTTTTGTTGATTTAGTCACAGGACTCCTCTAAAATCAACAGGAACTATTTATTCAAACCTGACTACACCTAGATTAATGCTTTGACTGTTTTTTTTGTCCACAGACACTCTCATGGCTTACTGGAACAAAGTTGGCCCTCAAGACATCATGAACTTTCTCAGTTTGCTAGAGTGAGTAGTAGACAAGAAGTATTTACCCCATAATGGCCTACTGTAAAACCATGTGTTTTGTTAAGTCTAACATCATTAAAGCTGTAGTTGGTAACTTTTATGAAATTGGTTTTTTTTTGTCATATTTTCTTAAACTGTCGCTTTATTCAGACAGTAGTACATGAGACAGATAATCTGTGAAAATTCATATACCTATTCCTCATAGTGCTTCTGATGGCAATTGCAGGAATCCTACACAGCTGAAAGAAACAACCAATTAGAGTTGAGGAGTCTCTTTGTCTGTTTCATCAGTGCCTCACATGCAGTGACTGATGTGACTGACAGCTGCGTTAGGGACTCATTGGCTCTGACTGGTTGTTTTACGTCAGTTGCACTGGAGTCTGGCAAATGCCATTAGAAACATTACAGATCATCTGTCACATGTACTACTGTCTGGATATTGTGACATTTTTAATGAATATGGCAAAAAGTTAATTTAATAAAAATTACCAACTGTACCTTTAAAGTCTTCTGTTGTAGTCGTGCTGTGTTCTTTTCCTGCCAACAGTCTGGAACTAAATGCTTTACTTTTTACTTTGATTTACTGTTGGTGGAAAGACCATGAAGACACAAATCACAAAAAATGCATGTAGCGGGCAAACATAATAGTCCTTTTGTGCTAAATCACAACTGGATAGTATTTCTCAGACACTACAGTGTTGCCTCATTGCTCACTGACCAAAACCAAATAAAACAAAGATTAAAAGGTTTTGAAAAAATACCAGAACTGAAAAACAAAAGTAAATTTAGCAGGATGCCCATTGTACAATTTCCTATCTCCTGCTAATAATAATATAATATGTTCTCTCTCCCTGCAGGATCTGTGTGGGCCAGCTCCGATACATTGGAAAGAGAAACATTGGCCGGTAAGGCTAGAAAACCACCAGCACTGGAATCTTACCTGTAAAACCTGCCTGAAATTTAAAACCCAGTTACACTTACTTTAGTTTAGAGGAAGTACCATTCCAAGTTGTCAGGGTAGATTTCATAAAACTGTTTATGTGGTTTGGTTTATCATTGTATCACCCATTATTTCTGATGGGTGTCTGGTTACTTTATGTTACGTTAAAGTGAAAACAAACAACTTTTCAATTCTCCCCTCCAGGGCACTTCCAAGTAGTATTATATTTGGTGCAGCTGTTGCAAAGACAACTGGATCACTTTCTTTTTTCCTCAGAAATTAGCAACTGCCACAGTTTCCACAGTTACTTCAGTTGTTCAGCCAGTTCTGCTATTGGGGATAGTACCTGCAAGAACTCTTTGGTAACTGGGGATAGCTACTGATAGCTACCGGGGGAAACAAAAGCGCTCTCCTCTCCGTGTTTTGGTTTGTATTTTGTTTTCTTTGTGACGTCAATTGAACCTTAATTTCCGCAGGAGATTGCACCTGGCGGCAGACAGAATTGCACAGTGAAAGCGAGACTTATAGGAAACCAATCTAACCACCGACGGTGTCGTTATTCTACAGACATTACATTTTACTGTATTACTTCATAATGTTGTAGTTAAAGTTAAAGCAAACAACTTTTCTGTTTTCACTTTAATAAAATAGGTTACAGATCTGCAGCCTAGTTAGAAAGTTTTTGTAGCTGTTACATTTCCATTCTGTATCTTCCTCTCTTCTCTCTCTGTCTTTCAAACAAATAAATGCACTCTCTCTGTGGATGTATTATTCATACAGGAGTCAGGAGATGTGTGCGTCAAAGCTGTTCTCCTCAGACAGGAAGTCTCAGACGATGCCGGCTATACGCTGCAACCGAGCCAGCCTCATGCAGACTAAGATGCACCAGTTCAGCACCATGGAAGCCTCCCTCACTCTCAATATAGGTACCCGCCACTGCAAAACTTTAGGTTACACTGAATCTCCAGGGTCTTTTCCAAATAATTTCCTAATAAGAAAGGGACTGATATTTAATTGTAATGTCCTGGTCATTAATAGGACTTCAATTTTCTCAGTGTAATTGTAAATAACAGGTGAGTATACAATTGAAACAATATAGAGAATAAAGTTTCCAATATTAAATTAAAATGTGCATAGCTTTAAAACCGCCTAACTTTTCAACATCCCTTCCGCAGGTCCTCATAAGGTATATTTGATTTTTATGATATGTACAGAACTGCTATATGTGCTGTGTTTCACTCAGCACCTATTGTTTGAAAGCTCGTGGTCTGATTGATGCAGACCATCTCATGATACAACCACCACAGCAGGTTCAATAACACTTCTGTCAGAAAAAAAATCAAATAAACAATTATAACTCACCTATGAAGTGTTATCATAGTCCACAGATCGATTATATACCAACAAAGATGCTGCTCATACAGTCCTCACACACTCCTATGGGTCCAGGCCATCTAAATCCAGCAAAATACTTAGTCCAAATACATTATTATATCCATAGATATCCACAAACTGCCATTGCATCATTCTAAATTTTTTGTCTTCTTTCTGTACGCAGTATCTTCCCTTTGCATGTAAATATGTCGACTCCTTGGATATCAAAATGTTGGCTGAACTCTGACCTTTTGATTGACACCTCAATTAAGCTAATAGGAGTTTCCATACTCCTATTAAGTCTACAATTGCCAATGAGGGCTTGTGTTGAAAGGAAGGGCCTGCCACACTTCCTGGGGTTACAGAGCCAGTCAATAGCCAGTCATTGGCCTAATGGCTTATAGGTCTATAGTCAATGACACTCCAAAGCCTCCACGGGAGTTTTTAACTCGTTCTTGGCAGTATAGACTGTTTAAAGTGTACATAAATGATAAACAGATGGCTCATCTGTGGTCTTAAGGGGAAAAACATTCTTTCTTATACATTTAGGTTTTGTAGAAGTGTTCTTATATACAGTACACTCCTAAATTGACATTTTTGTTTGTGCTGATTTGTTTTTCCACTCATATTCACACATTCATTACATTGTTTTACCCTCTTTGAAAAGCCACTGGACGAAACCCTAGAAAAACACGTGTAACATGATTTTGTTTTTGTGATTTTGTTATCTACTTTGAATTTGGAATCTGTGAAGCTTCATGTTATGGCCCTGTTGTGTTTTCCAGCTAATACCTTCTAGTTCTAGTCATCTACAGCAACCTTTTTCAAGAAAAAATGTAGGCAACGATTAAAACAACTTTTTTTCAGTGTATTGAAACATATATAACTCAACGACAAAAGCACTTGCAGTGGTTCTGAGTATTGGGGAGAAAACCTCTCAAATGAGACCATGCATGTACATATACTGAAAATGGAACAAGATTAGCTTTATGCTTTGGATAGGCGCTTTAGGTGAATTTAGTTGCATTTTACAGGAATGTTAAATGCTTTACACAACTATGTAAATACAAAATTAATTCCTGGTTCCTTCTAAAAACAATTGAAATAAATAATTTGGTACATATTAAAGGGCCAGTGTGTAATATTTGGCATGGTTTATTGTCAATCTGAATCTGAATCTGAATATTCTACCCATTAATATGTTTATATAAGTGTATAATCGCTATAAAATAAAATTCGTTTGGTTTTCGTAGCCTTATAATTATGCTTTTATATAAATATATATATATATATATATATATATATATATATATATATATATATATATATCAAGGGCCTTGCTTTAGAGAGGTCGCCATCTTGCACCGCCATGTATGTACGGCAGACCGAGCGGACAGTCCAGCCAGCCAGAGAACGCGTTTCGTGTGTATAAATAAACCAATGAAGACAGCGGAAAGAAGGAAGAAGGAAGAGGAAACAGCAGAGAGTGTTAGTAGTTCGTCGATAGAGAGTAGTGAAAAGTTTTTTTAGTTATAAAGTTTGCGAATGGACCACACTTACCACGCAACAGGAGAGAATGAACCTGAACCGTCATCTGCGAGGAAAAGAAGACGCAACACTCCTTGTATATCTCCCCAACGATGGTAGCACCGAATCCCATTCTGTGCATTCAGCCTCTCTTCTCGCCCGCTCAGCATCAAACACATGGAGTTCCTCATCTGTATGCTCCGGCTCAAACAGGTATGGCTCTGGGTCTGTGTCCGCTACAAGAAACTCTTCAAAATCGCGTTCAAAGTCATCCATTGCAGCTACTATAGTCCGGAGATATTGCTAGGCTAAATAAACAGCTGAGCTCTGTTTACCGGCTACGCTGTCAGTCAGTGTGCGGGCTGGAGATTGGTGGAGCAGAGAGGGGAGGGGGTCCCCACTCGGCATGGTAAACGAGTATGTGTGTATGAAGTGTGTCTGTTACACTAGAAGAGTCAGAGTTTGGGACGGAGTCTTTTACCCCCTGGAGTGTTACCGGAGTTTTTGGAGTGCTCAAATAAACTGGCCTTTTTCCCGAACGCTCCTCTGGTCTCCTGCTAGTGAGGGATTCATTACAATATCGTAACATGGTTACATGGTTTTAACATTTCTAAATAAATATTCACCTCGTCGCTAGATAGACCTACTCCTGAAAAACTCGTGCGCAAGGCTTTTTGTCCCTATGAGGCCACTGTCATTTACCCGACGGGAGGGGTGAGCGAGTGAGCCCTGCAATCTAGAATTTGACCACTGATGTCACTGTTTTCAACCCATTTTACACACTGGCCCTTTAAGTATACTACCTCTCCGATGTCACAGACTAACCTTTGGTGCTGCATCAACCATTTAATAAGAACAATAATGGAATTAAGGAAGGCCTTTGTATCAGCTTAATTCATACTTTTGACTAGTAAATGTACGGTCAAAAGACAATTAGAGAACAGCAGCTTCACAGCAGAGCAGCAGTTTCCAAACCACTTTTTCCACAAGTAAACAGTTGTAATACTTATGCCTGGACTGAACAAAATCCCATTGTTGAAAGCCTAGTTTAAAGTCCAAACAAAGTTTGCACAAGACAGTTGTATTTGAAGTGAGGAGACAGCCACGCGAGTTGTTATTCAAAAGTTAATCTCACATAGTCACACTTTAGCTTAACTGAGGTCTGGAGAAAATCAAGCCCAAATGTTATTAGACACGCACAGTAAGCCATTTTCATAGCCAAAACAAACAAACCTTAACCAAGGCTCAATACCATGTTTGTACCTGAATGGACATAAGCAAATAGAAACTTCTTCTACACACTTGTAGTAAGACTCAGTTAAGCCTCAGGCTTTCCTAATATGTCCTTAACCTATTTTATGTTACTGACTGTGTCAGGCTTAAAGGCCTCTGTGAGCTTAATGGATATCTGACCATGCAAGATTAATGCAACCATGTTTATAATCCACAATGAAACTTAATGAGAAATGTGTGGTCCATTTCAGAGATGAATGGGCAGGATTAACTACATATTGACTCATTCTGACACCACCTGAATCATTCCTGTGTCCCCCGTAGATTACAGTTTTACATGCATTAATGTATTTGACAAGCTACCCGCTGCTGGTAATGGCAAACTTGAAAAAATTGTGCAACATGTTTCTGAGTAGCATTTTGTTTGTGCATGTGTGTATCCCACTGTCTAGCTCATCCCCGCCTCTTTGCTGCGCTCATACGGCAGTTACCAATGACATTGAGATGGCATTGTCGCAGAAACCTAGGGCTGGGTATTGTTAAAAAAATTGTGACACAAGTACCAACACTTGTACCGTTAAAGTGATACAGATACCAGTAGAGTACTTCATTTCAAACAAACTCAATCAAATGCACCTGACTTCGACATGCCACAGGCAGTATGGGTTGAGCTCCTTGCCTGGGACAGTTGGTAGAGTGCGCCCGGCCGCACAAACACAGTGACAGGGCAAACTGTTAGCATCAGTGGCTAACATAATGGTTATTAACATTTTGCTGTCCGTGTGAGTTTGTTGGGACCGTGTAACAGCTCATTTTTGGATGTTAGCTGCTTCTGCTGTGCTAGCTTGTGCTAAGTAGGCAGAAGTTGAACTGACTGTTAGCTGGGAGGGAAGTGGTTCTCCAGAAACAGCAACAGAAAGTTTGCTGATCAGGCGGGGAATGGGGACAGTCTGGGATCAGACACCCGACTATATCGAATACAGATATTGTTTGACTGGAGACGTTTTGATACTACATGGGAGTAGTGGTACCATGTTGAGAACCAACAACTCATAGGGTCTGAATTTCACATAGAGCCCCTTTACGAGGATATTTAACCAGTTACTGTACTATTATCTGTGTAATCAAATCCAAAGATCCAATGAATAATTTACCTTGTGTACTACATTAAAGTTGCAGTTTGAACCATCACCACACACTGTGTCCTGATAATCTTTTGTGTTTGTGTGTGTTATAGGGACGGGGCCATCAGAAGCAGAAGTCCACCATCAGGCTCTGCTGGAGGGCAACATCTCCACAGAGGTCTGCCTGAGTGTCCTGGATGTCCTCTCTCTTTTCACTCAGTGTTTCAAGGTCAGTGCACACACACACACACACACACACACACACACACACACACACATAACCAAACCTGTCTTCGTCTATGTCACTTAACCGGTTTGAAGATTGTCACATTTCAGTCAATAAAAGTGTTTTTATATATCAGAGTGGTTTGTGTGTTTACATGTATTCCTCATGTTGTGACAGAGTCACAATCAAAGTGTTAATTTTGGGGTTAGGCATTTAGTGTCTCTAATGACTCATGTAAGTCAATGCGGTGTCCCCCAGACCCAACTGCTGGACAGCGACGGTCACAACCCCCTGATGAAGAAGGTGTTTGATGTCTACCTGACCTTCCTTAAAGTCGGCCAATCAGAAGCCGCCCTCAGACACGTGTTCGCCGCGCTCAGAGCTTTCATTAACAAGGTATGTCGGCACACTCACACATTTGACCATAATCAGTATGACTTGATATGATGCTGTGGTGCTTTTGTTGTTTGGACACTGCCTCCAACATTTTCCACTGCTTGTAAAGAAACAGAAGTGTATGTCGTCACTCGTCCAGCCTATGTGTCATTGCTGCAGCCTCTCGTTGAACTATTTATAACATCACAAACAACTTGCAAGGACAGACTGCGCAGACGAAATGTCATTTATCACTGAAAAAAAGTGCGGATATATAGAGTAAATATTTCTTGTTTCCTGTGGTTGTTGGTGTTTCCTCTGCTTGTTCCCACGTTCACATGTTGCCATAATGCTCTTAATCCTATGTATTTTTAGATTTGTTATTCACACATTGCATTCAGGGCCCATGAGACAATCTCTAACGATACTCGATTTCAGACCTGTGAGGCAAAATGTCATGTAGTTCCCGGGGGAAGGGACCACCCACTTCCATAGCGGCATCCTCAGATAACATCAGCCGTATCAGCGCTGGCTGCTTGTGTGATGAATCATAGGAGAGGAGCAGGGAAGACTCTGTTGTGGCATGTTTTTTTCTGTTACACTACGAGTGGGAGAGCTGCTGAGTCACAGATAGTAAATGTCTTCGTGGGATTATCAACATGACTGTTGGCAAAAGTGAAAACAGTCCCAGATAGGATAGGATATGACATGAAACAAGCATGAGGAGGCACTGGTGCATGTGTTAATTGAGACTGGGATGTCTGCATGACTGTGAATCAATTGCTTCACAAAGTGTTGTTTGTATTGTAGTACCTATTCTGACCTTCTGAAATCTTATACCCCTCATGTTATAATAAGGAAAAAGATAAAAAATAATACTGAAAACTAAGAAAAAAAACTAAACTAAAAAGAAGCAGGCCAACTGAGTGAAACTAAACTGAATTAAAAACTAAACTAATGAAAAATACAATACTATAATAACACAGTGTGTCCATGATTACTCACATCTAGCCTGAAAAGCCTTAATCTGTTGTTGAAATTCATTGCATTTGCATGTTTTAAAGTCTCAAACATACTGAGCAGGTTGTGATTTACAGGGTCTTGTAAAAGACAAAATCTTATACTATTTTTTTTTTTTTTTTTTTTAATTATTTTTTAAAGTTAGGTTTTGAAATAAACCATAAGAAAAGGAAATTCGTTCAGGTTCAAGTTCGTTTTTTATTCCAATTGTTAAAAGTAGGGCTGAAATCAGTTTTTACAATCAAGACTAGATTGTAAAAACTGACAACTTTTTTTTTTTCCAGAAAATAAAAATATCTAAAGGGTATTGCAGCATCAAAACCTTGAGTGCAAAAGCTCCATGTTTGTTCAGATGAAAGTGAATACATGTATACAGTACAGGCCAAAAGTTTGGACACACCTTCTCATTCAATGCGTTTTCTTTATTTTCATGACTGTTTACATTGTAGATTCTCACTGAAGGCATCAAAACTATGAATGAACACATGTGGAGTTATGTACTTAACAAAAAAAGGTGAAATAACTGAAAACATGTTTTATATTCTAGTTTCTTCAAAATAGCCACCCTTTGCTCTGATTACTGCTTTGCACACTCTTGGCATTCTCTCCATGAGCTTCAAGAGGTAGTCACCTGAAATGGTTTTCCAACAGTCTTGAAGGAGCTCCCAGAGGTGTTTAGCACTTGTTGGCCCCTTTGCCTTCACTCTGCGGTCCAGCTCACCCCACCCTCGACTGGGTTCAGGTCCGGTGACTGTGGAGGCCAGGTCATCTGCCGCAGCACTCCATCACTCTCCTTCTTGGTCAAATAGCCCTTACACAGCCTGGAGGTGTGTTTGGGGTCATTGTCCTGTTGAAAAATAAATGATCGTCCAACTAAACGCAAACCGGATGGGATGGCATGTCGCTGCAGGATGCTGTGGTAGCCATGCTGGTTCAGTGTGCCTTCAATTTTGAATAAATCCCCAACAGTGTCACCAGCAAAACACCCCCACACCATCACACCTCCTCCTCCATGCTTCACAGTGGGAACCAGGCATGTGGAATCCATCCGTTCACCTTTTCTGCGTCTCACAAAGACACGGCGGTTGGAACCAAAGATCTCAAATTTGGACTCATCAGACCAAAGCACAGATTTCCACTGGTCTAATGTCCATTCCTTGTGTTTCTTGGCCCAAACAAATCTCTTCTGCTTGTTGCCTCTCCTTAGCAGTGGTTTCCTAGCAGCTATTTGACCATGAAGGCCTGATTGGCGCAGTCTCCTCTTAACAGTTGTTCTAGAGATGGGTCTGCTGCTAGAACTCTGTGTGGCATTCATCTGGTCTCTGATCTGAGCTGCTGTTAACTTGCCATTTCTGAGGCTGGTGACTTGGATGAACTTATCCTCAGAAGCAGAGGTGACTCTTGGTCTTCCTTTCCTGGGTCGGTCCTCATGTGTGCCAGTTTCGTTGTAGCGCTTGATGGTTTTTGCGACTCCACTTGGGGACACATTTAAAGTTTTTGCAATTTTCCGGACTGACTGACCTTCATTTCTTAAAGTAATGATGGCCACTCGTTTTTCTTTAGTTAGCTGATTGGTTCTTGCCATAATATGAATTTTAACAGTTGTCCAATAGGGCTGTCGGCTGTGTATTAACCTGACTTCTGCACAACACAACTGATGGTCCCAACCCCATTGATAAAGCAAGAAATTCCACTAATTAACCCTGATAAGGCACACCTGTGAAGTGGAAACCATTTCAGGTGACTACCTCTTGAAGCTCATTGAGAGAATGCCAAGAGTGTGCAAAGCAGTAATCAGAGCAAAGGGTGGCTATTTTGAAGAAACTAGAATATAAAACATGTTTTCAGTTATTTCACCTTTTTTTGTTAAGTACATAACTCCACATGTGTTCATTCATAGTTTTGATGCCTTCAGTGAGAATCTACAATGTAAATAGTCATGAAAATAAAAAAAACGCATTGAATGAGAAGGTGTGTCCAAACTTTTGGCCTGTACTGTATATTCTGTATAGAAACAAACCTTTTCAGGTTTCAGAATGTGTGTTGGGACATGCAGCTCCTGTTCCTTTCGAATGTCTCGCTGCTGTTTTCCTGCTGCCCCCCCTTACTTACAGTACTTTTCTAATCACATCCCTGCCCTTTAATACACTAACACCTTGTCTCATCAGTTCCCGTCGGTGCTGTTTAAAGGCCGTGTGATGCTGTGTGAAGCTCTGTGCTGCGAGGTGCTCAAGTGCTGCGTCTCCAAGCTGGCGTGTCTGAGGGCCGAGGTGTCAGCTCTGCTCTACCTGCTGATGAGGAACAACTACGAGTACACCAAGAGAAAGACATTCCTACGCACGCACCTGCAGGTATAGTGGAGTGAGTGTTGATGTGGAGGAGGAAACAGATGAACCGTTCCTCATTCCTCTTAAGGCCTGGCCTCTGTTCATACATGTTAAACACTCTGTGAACAATAAACATAATGGTCTGTAACAAGGTCTTTCATGATCTCAGTACTTATTCCCCCTGATGGTGACCTTTGCTCTTTTGTCCACACAATCCTCCGAGTACTTGAGATGCTTTCGTGAGGCAGGTGGAGAATGTTAAGAGGCTGTTTATCAGCTTAAACACACACTTCCTGCTGTGTTTCTGGTTCTTCTGCCAATACAGTAGCAGCTTTCCATTAGCTCTCACTCTGTCAATACATATACCATTTAGAGCATCTGGTGCGGATCTGTATTAACCCTCCTTTCATTTTCTTCTTCTCCTCATCCTCTCTAATTCCCCCTTTACTACACATTCTTCTTCTATTTATCCATCCTGTCACCTTACTCCTTTTCCTGTCCAGATCATCATTGCTGTAAGCCAGCTGATCTCCGACGTGGCACTGACCGGCAGTTCGCGCTTCCAGGAGTCTCTCTCCATCATCAACAACTTTGCAAATAGTGACAAGGCCATGAAGGTATATTAGAAGTCAACAAGACTTGAGTGAGAAAACCAGAATGTCTTACCAATCACAGCTCTGAAGCTAATATATAATTTAACTGAGAAAGCACCAAAAAGATAAAATCAAGAAAACAGCTTCTCAATTGCGAACATTTCTGAGCATGAAATCTTTCCATATAAGCCTGTGCTGTGCTATCCACGCCATGAGAGCGTTCAGCCCAGCAACTGCTGAAAGCCTATCTGTGATCCAACTCTGTGTCTGTTTACTCTCTCTGTAGACCAGCCGCTGGATCCCATCAGTAACAGTTGCAATGTGAGATTAACTATGTAGCCTGGTGTTACAACTGATGTGGTTCATTTAGTCTGTAAATATGTCAGAGAAGGAGATGATGGATGACAGACTCTTCTCCAAGGAACCATGTAGAGTAGAATGTTGTGTAGAAGAATGAAGTCAGATTAAAACAATACAACAGAAGGATTTGGGCTTGTGAAAAATAGATCCAGTATTTACATCAGTCACTATGGGGTGAAGGAAACAATTATAATATGTGCTCATGTTTATTTTTCCCATTGGAGTGAATAGACTCAGGATCACCACTAGTCTCCTAAAGAAGCCATTCGACACAGACACAGGAAATGAATCTAAAGTGGGCCATCTTGGTTTATCAGCGGTCTTTGGTGGCGATAAGCCTAAAGCTAGCTGCTAGTGTGGTTAGCACATTGTATTTACAGCTACAGTTAACCGTGATGATGCAAATGCTCATTTCTGTTGGCGAAAAACAGGCTTAAAACCATTAAAACAAAACCAAAAATATTTGAAGAACGGGAGCCCTACAGTGTTTTTCTAAAAGATTAAATCATGTTTTCACAAGTCTGTGTGATCTAACTCCTCTCTGCATGATGCAGTCCACCGCATTCCCCTCTGAAGTGAAGGGTCTGACTAAGCGGATCCGCACAGTGCTGATGGCCACGGCCCAGATGAGGGAGCATGAGAAAGACCCGGAGATGCTGCTGGACCTCCAGTACAGCCTGGCCCGGTCCTATGCCAGCACCCCTGAACTGAGACGGACCTGGCTGGACAGCATGGCCCGAGCACACCTCAAGAATGGAGATCTCTCTGAGGTATCAACAGGAAGACTTTGAATAATTTGATTTCGTGTCAAATGTTAATCTGTCTCTTATTGTTTTTGTCTTTATGTGCGCCAAAAAAACAGGCAACTCCTGTTTAACCTGGCTGTTTGACCACTTTATCAGTTTCAGATATCTTTGTGTACAATCTTACCTCTTCTCCTGTATCACTTAAAATGTGTCAAGACAGAGTCACAATCAGCTTTAATGGCCAAGTATTGGTACACATACAAGGAACGTGACTCTGTTTTTTTCCATTGCTCTTAATGTGTTTACACAGAAATAGACATAACAGCCAGGGGCGTAGTGCTGTCTGTTTAAGTGCCAGAGTTTACTTAGGACGCACATACATGCCCTATGTTTCCGCTGTGGCTAAGTTGGCAAGTTTCCATACATGGGGGGGGGGGGGGGGTGCAGTAGCTCAGTTGGTGTAGTAGTTTACCTTGACATGTTTCGACTGTCACTTCAGTCTTCTTCAGAAGCATCATTACGCTTCTGAAAAAGAGTGAAGAAGACTGAAGTGACAGTCGAAACATGTCAAGGTAAACTACATTTCCTTAAAAACTCATTGTCTGGGAAAAAAAAGAAACTTTCTACACTTAATCTATTTTGAGTAGACAAAATGAACCTAATTACACTATTATGTAGCTCAGTTGGGTTGGGAACCGGAGGGTCGCCAATTCAAGTCCCTGTCCGGACCAAATATAGAGCGTGGACTGGTGGCTGGAGCAAGGCACTGGACCCCCCAACCGCTTGGGGCGCCTGACCAAGGCACTCTGGCATCTCTCCCCTTTGTGCATGTATAGGTCCTGTTTGTGCATGTGTGTGTCTTTCTGACCTGTGTGTTGATGACAAAAGAGTGAAAAAATTGAATTTCCCCCCCAGGGGGATTAATAAAGTATATAAAATTAAAATTAGTCAGCTATAACTGTAAAATGCCTTTTCATCTTGATTAGTTGACAGTTAGCAGCTGTAGATTAAGAAAAAATAATTTATTTCATTGTGCTGCTCAAAGGCTACTGCCAGCAGCTACTTGCAACTTTAAAGTAGAAATGCACTAAAATGTCAAAATTTGGACCTGAACCCATCAACAACACTACTTAATACACATTTACATTGGTTTTCATTCAATTGAAAAAAGTTGTTTGGGGTTTAGGTACAGTTTTAAAAAAATGTATTTATGAATTTCAACTGGTTTATGCATACTGCGAATACTCTATTTCTGTACTTGGAGAAAAAGAGTACCGGAGCCTTACTCATGATAACAGCTAAAAACAAATACAGAAAAGCTGGATAAATAAAGGTCATCAATAGACTGGATTATTTTGTAAATAAGTGTATATATTAATTTATATTTTTGCACAGCGCCCTCATCACTGCTCATGCCATGCCAACCCGCCTGTCCATCTCATGCTCCCTTTTACCCTTACTTGAGAACAAGACCCTGAGATGCTTGAGCTCCTTCACTTCGGGGCGGTAACTCACTCCCAACCCAGAGGGAGCAATCCACCATTTTCTGGCATAGAACCAATAAATTGATTAAGATAAGTCAAGTCTTTCTGTAAGTTGTAAACCACAAAAGACTGCAAAGAAATAAATACTGAATGCATATGCATAGACTAAACGATTACGTACAGTATATACATATATGGACGTCTATATAGTGTATAGAGTGTGCAGGATTTATATTTACAGTGATTGACAGTGAAATATATATATACAGTACAGGCCAAAAGTTTGGACACACCTTCTCATTCAATGCGTGTTCTTTATTTTCATGACTATTTACATTGTAGATTCTCACTGAAGGCATCAAAACTATGAATGAACACATGTGGAGTTATGTACTTAACAAAAAAAGGTGAAATAACTGAAAACATGTTTTATATTCTAGTTTCTTCAAAATAGCCACCCTTTGCTCTGATTACTGCTTTGCACACTCTTGGCATTCTCTCAATGAGCTTCAAGAGGTAGTCACCTGAAATGGTTTCCACTTCACAGGTGTACCTTATCAGGGTTAATTAGTGGAATTTCTTGCTTTATCAATGGGGTTGGGACCATCAGTTGTGTTGTGCAGAAGTCAGGTTAATACACAGCCGACAGCCCTATTGGACAACTGTTAAAATTCATATTATGGCAAGAACCAATCAGCTAACTAAAGAAAAACGAGTGGCCATCATTACTTTAAGAAATGAAGGTCAGTCAGTCCGGAAAATTGCAAAAACTTTAAATGTGTCCCCAAGTGGAGTCGCAAAAACCATCAAGCGCTACAACGAAACTGGCACACATGAGGACCGACCCAGGAAAGGAAGACCAAGAGTCACCTCTGCTTCTGAGGATAAGTTCATCCAAGTCACCAGCCTCAGAAATGGCAAGTTAACAGCAGCTCAGATCAGAGACCAGATGAATGCCACACAGAGTTCTAGCAGCAGACCCATCTCTACAACAACTGTTAAGAGGAGACTGCGCCAATCAGGCCTTCATGGTCAAATAGCTGCTAGGAAACCACTGCTAAGGAGAGGCAACAAGCAGAAGAGATTTGTTTGGGCCAAGAAACACAAGGAATGGACATTAGACCAGTGGAAATCTGTGCTTTGGTCTGATGAGTCCAAATTTGAGATCTTTGGTTCCAACCGCCGTGTCTTTGTGAGACGCAGAAAAGGTGAACGGATGGATTCCACATGCCTGGTTCCCACTGTGAAGCATGGAGGAGGAGGTGTGATGGTGTGGGGGTGTTTTGCTGGTGACACTGTTGGGGATTTATTCAAAATTGAAGGCACACTGAACCAGCATGGCTACCACAGCATCCTGCAGCGACATGCCAACCCATCCGGTTTGCGTTTAGTTGGACGATCATTTATTTTTCAACAGGACAATGACCCCAAACACACCTCCAGGCTGTGTAAGGGCTATTTGACCAAGAAGGAGAGTGATGGAGTGCCGCGGCAGATGACCTGGCCTCCACAGTCACCGGACCTGAACCCAATCGAGGGTGGGGTGAGCTGGACCGCAGAGTGAAGGCAAAGGGGCCAACAAGTGCTAAACACCTCTGGGAGCTCCTTCAAGACTGTTGGAAAACCATTTCAGGTGACTACCTCTTGAAGCTCATGGAGAGAATGCCAAGAGTGTGCAAAGCAGTAATCAGAGCAAAGGGTGGCTATTTTGAAGAAACTAGAATATAAAACATGTTTTCAGTTATTTCACCTTTTTTTGTTAAGTACATAACTCCACATGTGTTCATTCATAGTTTTGATGCCTTCAGTGAGAATCTACAATGTAAACAGTCATGAAAATAAAGAAAACGCATTGAATGAGAAGGTGTGTCCAAACTTTTGGCCTGTACTGTATATATATATAAAGGTCAGTTTTAAAGTGTAAAAATACGGTCTATAATAGGAGCAAGCGGATGTTGAACTGTTGAACTGATTGAAGTGTTCATCAGAATAATGGCCTGTTGGAAGCGACTGATCTTGTTTCTAGTTGTTTTAGTATGCAGTGCTCTGTAATGCCGACCTGCCACTCATCACAAAAAGAGTAATCAATGACGGCTTAAAAGTGTAAGAAATTTTCACTTTGTTGACGCACAGACTAACCACACTCAGTGGCAACGCCAAAGTAAACATCTTACAGAGTGGCCGGCCTACATTGTAGTAGTACAGTACACAGTGAGTCAGTTCTTCAGTCTCAGGTTTCAAACCCATTAGTTTCGGGAAAGTATAAGTCAGTCTATCACTCCTGATCCCTCCAGAACAAAATGCAGCGTAATTACACAGTTGTATTACTACCTAAGGACCTACAGTGGGTACACTAACAACTCATCACAATACATTATGATAACAATCTGGACTGTTTTTTATGTTAACAATATCAAACATTAAACTGAGAGGTCAAGTCAGGGACTGTTTATTCTGGTGAAGCTGCAACAACAAGTTTGTTTCTGGTTATTAAGAAATAAACATTGGCTGTTTTATCCTATTTCAGTGTGAACAAGGGAGACTGATACTGAGGCTAAGAGGAGTTCATAAACAGGAAAGAGTATGACAGCATAGTAAACCTGTCCTCAAATAAGTCTATCCCAAAAAAATTAATTTAGGTTTTTTCCTATTCACTTTTTTATTTTATTTTTTTATGTTTTATTATATTTTTATTTATTTTTTCTTTTGTTTCAATTGTATTTTATATCCATTTTGTTTTTGTTTAGCTTTGGTTTTTATTTTATTTTGTTTTCATTTTTATTGTTTTTTTTGTTATTGTTTTATGTTTGTTTATTGTATATCTGATTTTAATTTAATATACTTTTGTTTGTTTTATTTAGTTTTTTTATTTAGTTTTTATTTATCCTAACCACTTACATAACAATGCTTGTACACAGAAACAAACAAACAAACAAAAAAAGGTAAAATTCCTCCTAGCAAATTGAAAGGGACCCAAAAAATGATCATATTGGCCAAAATGGAATATTATAGTCAAAGATATGTTTTCATTAGTGTATAATCACCTGAAATTAAGAATTGTTATGTGTTTGTCACCATAAAATGAGCCATTTGTATCTGTATACGGAGTGGGTCCTTTTCCAGGGAGTTCACCATGTTTATACAGTAGCCTAGAATGGACAAACTAAACAATAGCTCTGGACAGGGGCATTCACATTTTACCATTGGCCACTATAGTTCTCCTACATGTTTGGTACACAGGAAAAATTTCAGTTGGTCGCAACCCTTACCACAAGATGCCACTAAATCCCATACACTAGACCTTTAAATTTGCCTTGGTTAGATAAAAGACACACACTGGACCTGAGCACATGTTGTTTTACAGGTGCAAATTTAGAAGCAAGGTGTGGCTGATAGGCGTGACTCTCAAAGTGGCGAATTTTATACACAGTTGATCATACATAAAAGTTACAACAAATAAATCTGTCACCCTAATTCTATTTGATTACAGTGGCTGCAGTATGAAATATTGCCATTAGAGTTGTCGACTTTCACCTTTGTCTTAGTGATTGTGGTGAAGTTTTCCCTTTTAGTTTCATAGAGAACTGCTTGTTTCCACTCTCTGGGCTCTAGTTTCCCAGCACAGCGCAGGGTGGCGAACCCCGCGCAGAGCTAGTTTCGAGCAGCGCAACCCGAGGCGCACTCAGTTTAGTAGTTTGGTAGACCGAGGTGCACTGAGATGGGTGTGGCAGCGCAGCAGGGGGAGGTGTCGACAGATCCAGCTTGGCGCAGTGACAGTTTCGTGTCAAAAGGCTTCGCCGAAGGTGCGCTAAAAGCTCGCCATCTGAAACCAGGTCTACTGTCAGTGCAGGCGGAGCGCAGCCGGTGTAAGCCGAAGTTTGGCTGACCGGTGGACAGTGCGCACACGTCACCAAAACCTCACAGGCAGCTTTCCAGAATGTCAGGCACATTAATAATGTAATAAATAGCCACAAAAACACTATTCAATGCAACTATCTGCAATCAGCACATAAATGTATCTCTATATCGACTGTCCCGTCACATCTGATGTCAGATCAAAGGGGATTGGCACCTTTGGCACGTTTGGCATGCGTAATAGAAACCCAACCTGATTTGATTAACACAGCTGCAAACTAATGAGTTCACATCCCTCTCAGCCAACCACAAACAGCCACAGCATCAGATAGGGAGTATATATTCAGCATCTGTCATCTTAGAAAAGCCAAAAGAAAAGAAACAGAGTGAGACTTCGAGAGAGAAAGAGAGAGCGCGCGCACACGAGAGAAACGCAACATTGATTTACAATTGTGGTGACCTCCTCCCAGGCTACCTTTGCATCATCAGCCCGTGGAGGTCTGCTCGCAGTTCCGAACTGCGAGCAGACCTCCGATCAAAACATCAGTTTCCTCCTGGGAGAAGTTTGGCCATCTGACGCTGCTGCTCTCTTCTGCCATGGCGAATTGAGTAAACTCTCATTACACCTTCGCGTGGCGCATTTAAGGGCGAGGAGAGGGGCTCATTTGATTGGTGTGATGTGTGTAAAACCCACTCCACACCTTCTCTCCTCCCTCTTTCCGACTTGCGCAGGTAGGAGGGATGGAGGTGGGAAAGAGGAGTAGCTGCGCCAGGGCGCACGGTGTGCCAAACTTGCAAAATCCGCCTGGCCACACCCAGTTGGCGAAGCGCAGGTGCGCTGCACCCCCGCCCCCGCCCCGCCCGGTCTGCGAAACTAGAGCCCTCTGTCTTGTGTCTCTGCTAAAGAAATGTTCACTAAATCTACTGGTGTTTGTTGTCCCCACAGGCTGCCATGTGTTATGTTCATGTGGCTGCGCTGGTTGCAGAATACCTGCACAGGAAAAGTAAGATCCTCTGCACATCTACACACACATGCAAACAATGTTTTTACCTCCATTTATGGCCCACACATACACTGTCATTGAACACCAAGCAGTGTGTGCAGTGTTTTCAAGGTCCTATTGATTGACTCATCAAGAAAAATATTTGCTCATGCCAAACCGTTACACACATATAAGGAATTAAATTACAGTCTTAACTGTCACTCTGAGAATGTGACCGCATGCAGCTGTACAATGCACCTGATCTTCAACAACAAACATGCATGCTCTTTATACAGCAGTTTGCTCCTCCAGGAAGATTTGTCAGCACTGGAGATAAAACACATGCCAGCTTGTTCGCTAACTGTTGTTGGAAACAGCATGCAAACACACTGCAGACTCATACTATTACGCCAGTGACATCCAGGACAAACAAAGTATCACAGTGCTGTTCTTGTTTTTGTCATGGTCATTTTCATCTAATGCAAAACCTGCTGTCAAATACTCATCAAATGGTGTTTATCTTTGATGAAGGTCACTGGACAAAGATACTTTGTGAGGTGCAACAGTTAGTTGACAGCGAACGCTTATCTCTCAAAAATTTGTTTGGCGCCTAAACCAGCAGCACTTTGTATGCTGTGTGTCTGCTTTTATTATGTCATTTAACATCAGGTTGTCACGAACTACCAGGCATGAAAGAATATTTTATCTTTCTGACTGTGACGTGTGTCTTTATACACCACTTCCTCCTTCCTCCTATTTTGTCATGAATGACACTGACTGCCATGTGGATTTTCTAGAGTTGTTATTGTATTTAGAGCCAGTTGTTGAGATGCTGCACCAGTGGTGAGGCCACCAGTGAGGCCACATTTATACAATTGTTGGCCCACCTCAGAGCACATAATTGGAGGCTGGCAGATTTCTGTAATTCAGTCATAGCTTTTGGTTTTGGTGTGCCACCCCAAGATTTTCAGTTGCCTTATTCGGAGCGCCACTGTGCTGCACCTGTTGCAACCTCAGAACTCACATACATGAAATACAGTATTATCTTTTGTGCATGTGTGTGTGTGTGCCAGGTTTTTTTTTTACCTTATCTTTGCTGTTTGTTTGTTAGAGTTGTTCCCCAGCGGCCTTGCAGCTTTTAAGAAGATTACCTTGAATATTGAAGAGGAAGCTGCCATGAGGGAAGACACCGGAATGCAGGACGTCTATTACACTGAGGTGTGGCCAAGATTTATGAAGTGAAAAACATAACTTAGTTAATCCAGATGTCCTGGTTTTACATCAACAACTGGCTTGATTACCATTAAATTCTACGTTTTCATCCATAGGCTCTTATTTTATCTCTTATTTTAACTCTTATTCCTTATTTCCTTATTCCTTATTTATTACTTATTTTGACCCCTTTTTAGGAAGTCCTGGTGGAACACCTAGAGGTCTGTGTGGAGGCCCTGTGGAAAGCCGAACGATATGAGCTCATCACGCACATTGCCAAACTCATCATCCCCATCTATGAGAAGCGTCATGAGTACGAGGTACTGTAACAACACCCCTACACTCAAACAGGTATCATTAGTTCGTAACCATGCAGCAAAGTGATTCATCCACGTCCCCATGGGTATGACGGTCCAGTATTCACACCTATGTAAGGACTTTACCCTATTAATTTTCCAATCGTCAGTTAGCATCTTGGCTTCTTAGACTTGTACACTCACACTTGCACGACTGTTATTGTCTCTTCATCTCATTTTATGCTGGTTGCCAGCAGGTGAAAATGCTAGATTTCCCGAGGGAACATGAAAGCAGCTACTTTACTTACACAATTTACTACCTGCCACATAATTATCTCATATGAAACTGAGATGTCTTTCAAGATTTCTTGGCTTGTTCCTTCATGCACTGCTTAGTTACTCCACTAAATTAACAATCAGAAAATAAACTAATATCATCTATTTTATTTCTCCAGAAACTAAGCCGACTGTACGACACTCTGCACAGAGCCTACAATAAGATAATGGAGGTGATACAGTCAGGCCGCAGGCTGCTCGGGACATACTTCAGAGTGGCTTTTTACGGACAGGTGAGGTCGACAAGCAGCTCCAAGGTGTAAAATCCTCCAAAATGCAATCCTAAGGAAAATGTGTGTGAATGCTGACAGCTGAAATTGCAAAGCATTGCTGAATAACTTGGAAGCTGAATTGTAAAATTGGTAGCTGAACTGCATCACCTAAAGAATCTTAGAGCTGAAATACATTGCCAGAAAAGCTTGAAGCTAAACTGTAACGGTGTCATAAGTTGGAATTACTCAAAAGGCTGTCAGAAGAATTGGTTTGGATGCTCAGTGAATATTCACACTAATGACTAGCACACAGTACACCTGAGGCATACAGTGCTATGCTACACGCAGTAGGGTTGGGCAACTTGGAATTTAGATCGAATAGGTGTGGTGATGACTCATTCTCCTCTCCGTTTATAGGATTGCATGCTAAATATGTTATTTTACTGTATCACATGATATCGCAACTATAAAAAGCATTTCAGGAAGTAAAAGTGAACTCTCACCTTTGCCAGAAAGCTTTGAAATGTAGTGAAAAATGATAGCTATCTAGTAGCAAGGAGAATGGAACTTGGTATTTACGAAGTGTGTATATCCATACCCAAGATGCCACACATAAAGTGACAAAAGTGAAGGAGAAGGCTTTCATACAGAATAAAGCAGTTGTAGATTACAGATGGTGGTTGGTAAAAATCCCCCTGTTTTTTTTTTTAGTTCAGTACTGTACCTGATATCCCTGCTATAACTGTATTAAACCTTTGTTTTTTCGTTTTGAATAGCTGAGCATTAACACTGCAGTTTTTTTTTTGTTTTTTTTTCAGAAAATTACCAAATAATCATCTGCTTGATGTTGTGCTAAAAACTATCTTGGTCCTTTAGACTTGCTGAGAGCATATCCAAAACCTAATTTCTACCAAAATACCATACACATTACATTATATTCACTGATTAGAAAAAGCTTCTCATCTGACAGTTCTAGTTACCTCTGGTGTTGTTTGTGAGTGGGAAGCCTGTGAGAGATCATGTTCTTGTTGCTGTGGTGGTGACTCCTATAAGTTGGTCGGGGCACAAGTCTATACAAGTGGAGCTGGGTTAGTGGGGGATCGCATGAACCTCCCATGTATTGCACCAAGTTAAAGGGTAACTTAGGTATTTTCCCCATGTTGTGTCTATGTGACAAACAGTTTTTGAAATCAGTCTAGTATTGAGCAAGTCTGCTGGGAAACATGCTGTAGTGTATTTGCGTAAATATGCACCGTCAGTTTGCATACACTAGAAATGCTAGTTTTTGCCACTGACAGACTCAGACTGTTATTCTAGGTGTCTGACAAGATTATAGAAAGGATCCTAACAGAAATAGACCTTTTTGTTTAAGAGTAAGAACCGTCTGAGTAAGACTGTCTGACCAAAGACTTCTGTCTGTCATGAGATCCAGGACTAAGTGTTTGAGGGACAGTGCTTTTCTCTATCGCTACCCCAAAACTCTGGTATTCTCTTCCTCCCACCATCCGATTGAAACCCACAAAAAGTCATCTTGGTTTGCCTTTAACTGTTCCAACAATCACTAGCTCTGGTTTAAATAAACCCTTAATTCAACCAGAAAGATGTGAAAATGCTGGCTCTTATTGATTTTAAGATTTGGGGGATTTTGGGGCTGTTTTTGGTTAAACATGAAGGATCTTACTCTTTAACAAAAAGGTCAACCTCTGTAGGGATCCTTTCAGTTATGTTAGACACTAAAAATAGCAGTCCAAACCTGTCATTGGCAAAAACAACACTGACGGTGCGAACATGCTCTGTTGGCTATATTTCAACCTGTTAAGCAAAAAGTAGAGTCGCATGAAAAGGAGTGTAGTGTGTGAGGAATTCAGCTTTCCACTTTAAGAGAAAGTAGAAAAACAATTTCAAGACAGTGTATTATTGGTGTGTGGGGCTTCTTTTAAAATGGTCCTACAGTTAGAAGTACAAATGGGCATTGTGTGGCTCTGTTTTGTTTTGGCAGACTGAGGCAGAAATTCCAGTAATGTTGGTGCAACTGTACAAATACAAAGAAGGATGTTCAGTATTATTTAAATGAATAAACAGCAAATGTAATGTGATGCAATCTGCACCAGCTGTGTATTGGATCTCACAGTAAATGCCTAGCCATCGTGACGCAGAAAGAATGGCTGCCCCAACATTCCTCAATCCATTTGTGTGCATCAAGATTCTTTGCAGTGTTGGACACGTTTGTGAAAACTTTAACTACACAAATAAAATGTAACCAAGTGCAACACAATAACTATTCTCACTGTGCAAAGGTTACATTTACGGTGTTGTGATAACATGGCAACAAGCAGGCCGACCACTGTGGATGTAATCAATTAAAGCAACCAGCTGCAGTGATGTAAGAAGGAAGCAGACATATTCAGGATATGCTTAGTCAGCAAATGGCAGTTAAGCAAGATGTGGTGCATGTTGTGCATCTTACTTGTGCAGATGACAAAAACAACAGAAAAGAAGCCACATCAAGCCATCATTATGATGGTGTTGGCACTTAGAGTTAAGTTTTATTGAGAAACACAGAGGAAAACAACATTTTCACTACTCAATACTCAATACTGGTCCAAACTTGTTGTTTTGCACATTACTCCCAGCACACTTCAGACAGACTGTCTCTCCTTTTATTTATTTAATGAACATGTGTATTTTCTTCAGGGCTTCTTTGAGGAAGAGGACGGGAAGGAATACATTTACAAAGAGCCCAAACTCACTGGCCTCTCCGAAATCTCTCAGCGGCTGCTGACGCTCTACGGGGAAAAGTTTGGGGCAGAAAACGTCAAAATAATTCAGGACTCAAACAAGGTGAAGTACATAAATGGAGGAATAAAAAGGTTGAGATGTTTGGAAGAAATAGTCTTAATGTGTGGTTTCTGACTTGTAATGGCAGTCAGAAATTAAAATAAGTCCTTTGGCACTGGAGCCCTGCTCTTGTGTTTCTTTAGAAAATATAATTTAAAAGGTCCCATTTGACAAGTTGAAAACTGATTTCTTTGCTTTTATTGCAAGTCAGTGGAGGTTGATGAGGCGGGACATGTAGTAGCAGCCAAGTGTTAGAAGAAGAGGAAGTTTAAAAAAAAAAAAAAGTTAAGGTTGCTTTTGGATGATGCTGACAGTATTCCTCAGCAATCTTTCAACAAGACAAAGCTCATCCAGTGCAGCCCTCAATTATTTCACTTGGCTCTCTTACAGGTAGTAGTTAGCAATTATACTTTATTAAAGCTTATTGCTTTCGCACAGGTAAACCCGAAAGACCTGGATGCCAAGTTCGCCTACATCCAGGTGACGTTCGTCAAGCCGTACTTTGAGGAGAAGGAGGCGCCGGAGAAGAAGACTGACTTTGAGAAGTGCCACAACATCAACCGCTTTGTGTTCGAGACACCCTACACGCTGTCAGGCAAAAAACACGGCGGGGTGGAGGAGCAGTGCAAGAGGAGGAGTGTGCTCACAAGTACTTGAAACACACTCATTCACAAAAAAATTCACCATGCGTAACATGAAAAAGGCACACAGTATCTTATATGATAAACTACACTACATTAAAGGGATTTTGAATTGGGGTTATATGGCCCAGTTTGGAGAGGCAGGCTGGAGTCTGACATGGATGTTATGTAATGTACTGCTGTGGACGGGAGCAGCAACAAATCATATTTGCCTACCCATTGTTTGCTTTGATCACTAAATGGCAGTATAAAAACAGCTGGTTACTGTAGCAGGGGTCAGCTGGATATTAGGATCCCTCCAGCCACACCCTATTAAGTATCTTCAGCTTCTGTTATTGTGAGATTAGCACCCTCAAGCCATGTTATGCTTTCTCATCAACCCAGTACATGTAGTTGTAATTATGAACATACAATTGTTAGAATACACAGCCGAACTGTACACACTAAAGAGCAGAAAAAAACAACAGATGCTTTGGGTCATTCTGCTGCTTGTTTTATGTGACATCAAAACAAATATAGTGTTGCTACAGTAAGTTGCAAAAACACTTACACTGTGTGCTTTTGTCGTCACATCTCATTTGTTGCACGCAACTGGGAGCACCTATAGATGGCCTTTCAGAGAAGTACATGTTGTTTATTTTTCCTGGCAGTTTGTTATTTTTGCACAAATGAGCCAACCAGCATTTCCTGCTGTCTTATCTCCAGCTGCCAACACCTTTCCCTATGTGAAGAAGCGCATAGAGGTGGTGGGGGAGAAGCAGGTGGAGCTAAAGCCGGTAGACGTGGCCATAGATGAGATGAAGGCGCGAACAGCAGAGCTGACCAAACTCTGCTCCAGCCAGGAGGTGGATATGATCCAGCTGCAGCTCAAACTGCAGGGCTGTGTCTCTGTGCAGGTAAAGGTTTCAGTCACTGAGAGACACAGCTCAGAAAAATAAAAACTGCTGCATGGCAGATCAGTCACTTTCTTCCTGTTTATTTATGTTTGTCAAATTTGACAAGACATTAAATTTGTGTAAAGAAGAAACATGAGCTACTGTTGCTGTGTAAAACTGGACCCTAGAATCAAAATTACGTATTCGTCTTACCTGTAGTGCTGTCTATCAAACTGAATTGTTTGGTGTCAGTTGCAGAGTGTTGGAGATTTCTTCCGTAGAGATGTTTGCCTTCTCTCTAGTATAACGGAACTAGATGGCACTCAGCTTGTGGTGCTTAAAGGGACAAAAAAATACCAATGTAAAACTCAACCGCAGTGTCTCTTTCCAGAAATCATGACCCAGTTACTCAAGATAATCCACAGACCTTTTTATGAGCATTTTCATGTGGGATCTGTTGTCTTTCTTAGAAGCTACATCCACCAAATGTATCACCACTGAGAAGGAAGTGTGCATCTACTCATAGATGAGAGTAGGCCTGTCACCATAAATACTTTTGTTGGATGATGTACTGTCCCAGAAATAAATGATATTATTGTCATTTTGAGACCATTTTATGCCACTGATATAATAATAATATAAACACATTTAAGGAAACATGCATGTTTCCTGCTGCTAGTTCACCTAGCACCACTGAGCTAGCTAAGAATACAATAATGTTTACATCTCGCACTGCCACAAGCATGAGCCTCTCATCTAGGCCTGTCTTGATAATTACATTATTGACTTATCTATCGATATATGTCCATTACCTTGATATTGCCTGTTGTGTTTGCACGCACGTTTGTTCACATGAGAATGTCACCAACATTTTAGCCACCCCTGCCTACTTTCGCAACAATAATCACCACCTAAAAGATGAATCAGTGTAGCTTAGCAGTAGCCTGCAGCTG
Source organism: Epinephelus lanceolatus (assembly GCF_041903045.1). Lineage (NCBI taxonomy): Eukaryota > Metazoa > Chordata > Actinopteri > Perciformes > Serranidae > Epinephelus > Epinephelus lanceolatus. Next base: position 31,601,429 of record NC_135755.1, on the reverse strand, counting down.
CACTTTTGAAGTGGAAGAGGCACAGTTCTGATAGTTGTTAGCTTGCCAACCTCTAGCAGAGTGCCAAAAAGTACATCGTTTGTAGTTGATCCTTTCAGCAATTTCGTCCTCCACTCTGTAAAACACCAGCAAACCACCCAGCTCCCAAGCTGTCCATCCACGGGAGCTGACTGCAGCACAGCAACTGGATTATGGGGGTAACTGTGGTGTTCCTTGAGCTTTGCTAAGTTGTTTCCTAGTAGCAAGAGGCATCAATTGGTTTTGTTTTTTGTTGGCCACATTAAAATATGGTAAATATGTTTTTCATATCCCAATTGTAATGTCTAAATATTCTTGTGAATTTAAAGTTCATGCTCTTTAAAATGGTGTTTTGCATGATTATCCTTTTATACCATCATTATATCAGTGGCATAATATGGTCTCAAAATTACAATAATATCCTTTACCACAATTATTTCTGGGACATTATATCCAACAAATGTAGTTATCATGACGGGCCTAGTTATTGGGTGTAGTTTGTGGCAAGAAAATAGCTGTTGTGTTACTCACAACAAGGTCTGTGGTTTATCTTGAGAGACATTGCTGTTGAGTTTTGGGGTTTTTTTGGTGGCTTGAGCACCACAACCTGAGTGCCATCTAGTCTCATTACTGTACATTGGAGAGAGGGCAGACTTCTCTATGGGTGATATCTCCAACATTCAGCAACTCATACTTGATAGATAGCACTACAGGTAAGAGGAAAAAAATATGTATTTTTGATTTTGTGTCATCTGTCAGTTTAAGTGCCATGTGAAAGCACGAATGGTACATACTGATCTCTATCTGTGCACTGATCAGAGAAAAAGAATGCTTAACACGTCTGGGTTTGTTTTGTTGCAGGTGAATGCAGGTCCCATGGCGTATGCCAGAGCATTCTTGGATGACAGTAAATCCAACCAGTCTGGCAACAAGAAAGTCAAAGAACTGAAGGACATTTTTAGGTACCCTTTTCCTGATTAAATGGTTGAGCTCCTCCGTCTTCCTCATTTCTGAATGACAATTTTATCACTTTTTATCTATTTTCTGAAGCAGTTTTTATGTGATTATATAAATACCAACTAAGTCTGCAATTAAGTTTGTCATTTTATTTTTGATAATTGCAGGCGTTTTGTCCAGGCTTGCAGTATAGCTCTGGACATAAACGAGCGTCTGATCAAAGAGGACCAGTTTGAGTACCATGAGGGACTGAAGGCCAACTTTAAGGAAATGGTAAAGGAGCTATCTGACATCATCCACGAGCAGGTAATCTTACTAAAATATTCTGTTGGGAGTGAAATCTTTTTTGCTGGGACCACGCCTCATACCTAATCACACCTAGACACACACCCTTTCACTCTCACGTTCAGGATTACAAAATAACATTTAGAAAATTCAACAGCAACATAAATGTCCCTGCTCCTCTCGATCAGGGGTTGAACCTGCAGCTCCGAACTGCATGCTGCTCTTTCAGCCCTCTAGGCTTTCCTGTCTTTGTTGTGGCAGTAGCATAGCTACAGGAGCAATATGACATCACCAGCGCCTTTCTGAAAGGGTCAGAGATTGTCAACCACTATAAAAAGGCATTTTTTTTTCAGTGCTAAAGGCATCACAAATAAAACTCTTTCAACCTTTTTTGTGCTGGATTTAGAGGCCATGGACTCATCAGATATCTCACAATCTGGACAAAAAAAATTAAAACCAAAAGTATATGTGTTGTTAAAATATGTGTTGTTGTTGTCTTTTGTTGTTTTTTTTTTAGTAATGGGTGGAGCAATCCTTTAAGATATGTAAACAGACAACTAGCATAGCCAAAACCAATTACTATTGCACTTGTAGCCAGTCATGCTCCATATAAAGGCATGCTAATGAGATTATCATCCACTGTGAGTCACGTGTGGTATCTGTTAAGTACAAACAGTGGAAACTGAGCCAAATCAAACTACCCAAACATACAAATAATAGTTTGTTTTGAAATTCTGGTGTCCACTGCTATGTTTACTCTACCGACAACTACACAGAGAAAGCTGTTTTGTAATAATTCTTAATGAGTGACTATTATTTACTTGTAGCCATAATTTCCTTGAGCAGCAGCAAGGTTAAAGTTCTTTACGCTGTGTTTTATTTTTGTGCATAGTTTACAATGGAGCAATATAAAGCTGTAAACCTTAGTGATCCATTTTTATGTGGGCATAATTACTGGCACAGACAGTCATCACCACCCCATAAACCCTGCTGGTTACGTTTCAGAAATATAAGCCCTGTTTCATAAAGACATTGGGCTAATGTTTCTAGAAGTTTTCAACACCCCGCAGCAGCCACCATAATGTATTTGTGGCTGTCAAAAATAGAAGAACTCACTTATACGTCTTCATTAATGTTTAACATTAATTGTCATCAGACTTGGAGTGAGTCATAATGAGTTGCAACAGGAAGCTTTAATTTAATGTCCAGGAATAATTTGAAACTAAATTTCCCTTTGAACATTTCCTGGAACAATCATTCTAAGTGTCACCCACTCATCTGCCCTGTTCCTAAAATCTTTGACAGTAGGTGACTCACACTACCCTACAGTAGTGTGTGAAGGGCTGCCAGTTCAGGACCTGCGGAGCTTGTCTGTATATGCTGTGATATCATGTTGCAATCATTTTTTAAGGAGACACCTCATGTGCCTGCTGACATTTGATATTATTTTAGCTTCTCTGATTAACCAAACTAACTGGTCTGCCCTTTTCTCTCCATTGTGCTGGCCTTAGCTTTAAGGAAAAACAGGTAATGTGATCATGAAGTGTGTTTAAAGCTGCGCTTGTCTTTTTGTCCTTTTTGATACTCATTAACTCTGAATTTGCACCTCTTTAGTTAATTCCCTCCAGACATTTTATGGTTGAATGCATAGGTTATCTATATACAGTCATCGGTGAAACAGCAATCAAAATGGAGATATTATAGAAATGGAGTGAGTGAGAATGAATGAGAAAGAATCATGCAGCAATATAATGAAAAATCAAGTGCATTAAAATGAAAAGATTTCAGCAAGGCATTACGTAGATGAAAGGGTTTTTGGCAGATGTGGTAAACATTTAGCAGCTGTTAAATCTGCCCTTGACAAACTTGTCGAATCACTCCGAGACAAGAAAAGGTCTTTACTTTGTAGATGTGGCAGAACACTGGCACCAGATGGTGTTGAAAACAACACACATGACATGCCATGGATTTAATGATATTTACATGCACAGTCATGTCCTAGTAAGGTTCAGAACATTTGCATGACCACACATGCAAAAACTACATCCTGGTAATAGACCTGCTGCTACCTCACTTATTCCTAAACAAACCGGGATGTTTGTGCCATCAGTCATGTCATGCAGTGTAGTTGTAAACTAGAAGAAGCATTCGGCCCTCAAGAAATGAAAGAAGTAAATGTTTTGAACGGATTGGATGAAGAATGATCTGTTTAAATCAGCAGCAGATTCAGTGCAGGGTGTTGCTGTTGGTCGGTGTTATACTTAAGTGGGTGATTCAGAAATGACAAAACACTAGGATGGTGAAATAGCAGAAAAAAGCTAGAATAACAGCTGAAAATGAAACAGTTGAATCTCTCATCTATAACTGCTTCCTCTAAAGGGTGTGGGGCTCCCAGCTGACACTGGGCAAGAAACAGGGCATGCCAGCAACAGTGCTAACCATTGCATCACCGTGCTGTCCCCCAGTTGAATTATATGTTCAAGAATATCCCAGATAAAACTGCACATAGCGATGATTCCAATAACTTTATACTAACCAAGCACAAATGATTTGGCACTGCAGTGGCCAGTCACGCAGCTGGCAATCAAACCGCAGTTCATTGGAAAAAGTAATACAGTTTCTTTCAATTGTTAAATATCATAGTGAGTAAAAGAAATAACAATCTTTGTATTAATTCATGTGTACTGCCCTGTCTTTTGTGGCAGTGAAGACACTAAAGTCATGATAATCAAAAGGATACTGCAGATCTTTAACGCCAACATAAACAAACTTACCAAAGAAAAATTCTGTTGAAGTGGCCTCCTCCCTCCACACCATCCCACAACCCCACACAGCCCTGTGGCTGATCGCCGTGACGCCTAATTGAGTGTGAATGCGGCCTTATTTATGTATGCTTAGACATGGAGATGGTGTGATTTTCAGGTTGTTGCATTTCAGATATCACTTCAAGTAAATACATGTACTGTTGACCAGCACAGCGAGGATTTCTAGCCTAATCTTTCCTTCTTCCAAGTCTAAACGGAAACTTCAGCAACATTTAGCCTAGCCGTATAAAGAAAAGCTATATTGAAAATGAATACATTTCAGCTTGTGGCCTTTATCAGAAGAAGAATGACTTTCTAACTTCTCACTAGGGCTGCACCGAGTGTCTTTTTTTTTTTTTATTTATGAGGCTGCCCTTGAGGTTTTTGAATGAAGTTTTGAATGTCTGCCAAACAAAATCCTCAGTTTTCATAAAGAGAATCAACTTTCTTTTTTTGTTTAACGCATAAATATAATTGATGGTGCTGTTAGACTGGTGCTGGACTGCCTGCTAATATAGCTGTGTGCCTCCCTTTCTGTGCAGAAAGCAGGAGGACAAACAGTTTTGATAGCAGTGAAAGTTTTGACTTTTAAATGCAAACAGATATGGATTGAAGCAGAATATTTCATTGGATAAAAAGTTATTGGAAAAATTTGGATCACATGCGTTGAAAACAATCCTAATTCTAAATCTACAGACAGTATGATACTAAAAATATTAGTGTCGCCTAATCTTTATCTGTAACTGTGCAGAGATACCAGGTTTAAACAGAATGAGTAGACATGAAAAAAAGGTGTGCAAGATTCAGTTGTTGATTTAGAATTCAAATGTCAATGAATGAAGCCTCGGACTATTCACTACAGCCCTACTTACAAACATGTTTTATCATGTTAATATGCCTGCTGATCCCTGCTGGCTGATGCCTGCAGTTGCTGGCATCAGCCAGATCAAATTGTCCCCTCTGGGCATTCTAAGTGTGGCCTGCATGGCATCACTAAGTGTCCTGCCCCAGATGAGTTAAAGTTATTATTTCTTACAGAAGTGCAACAAAATGAATCCAATGAAATAATATATACAAATGTGATCCAGCCTGTATCACCCTTTAGGTCTTGATATTTACTGCTCTCTTCTATTCTTCTGCGTGTACATTTTTGCCTCCTGCTGCAGCAGCAGCTGTTTGGTGTTTAGTAAGTGGTTATATAAACACAACAAGCCACATTTGGAGTCAGACTTCTGAATCTAAGACATCCGAGAAACACTGAGGAGTTCTTAAAAAATAGCATGTGTTGCATGGGCAGCACAAGTTTAAATACAGCAACAAAGAATCATTTGTGAATGCTTTATGTTCATCACAGTCTCACAGAAATACATGACACAGTCTCCTAACAACGCATTACATGGTGGTGGGCATGAAATGTTTAAATTACATGCTAGTAACACAAACACAATGCCAATGAAGTCTGTTACCAACTGGCACAGTTTCAAATACATCATCAACATGAAACAGTCTCATTTGGGTTAGGTTTAAGGAAAGAAAGAACTTTGTTAGGTTTAAAGAACAAAAAAATACTTTGTTAAAGGAAAAGTGTGTGGGGCTTCTAACTATGGTGGTCAACACTTAAATGCGAATGGCCCTTTCTAGAGCTAGTGTTTGGTTTGTCCATTCTGGACTACTATAGAAACATGGCGGAGCAACATGGTGATAACTGCGTTTCACACAGGACACTAACAACAGTCTCTTAAAAGTCCATGTTTATTTGACCCATCCACCGCCCAGCCGCCTACACGTCCTCTCTGCGCAGACTTCTCTTGATACTTAATTTGTGTGTCCACCATGACAAGAGATCCTCACTGACTTTGCACTGGCATTGTTTTTGATTGATTGATTTGATGATGTTTTAATAGCTGTGTTTTATGTATTTCTTTTGTACAAACACATTTTCCACTTCACTCTCACTCATTGTACATTCTGCTTCTGTATGTTGAACCACATCTTATAGTATGTCACATCCTACCAACCCGTGCAGTTCCATGTGTCTGGGCTGCTGATGTAAGTTTCCTATGAGTGTGTATGTGAACTCTGTGTTTTGCTTTCACCCCAGATCTACCAGGAAGATATGATGCGCTCGCTGATACAAAACTCCCTCCACGTGTTTCGTGCTATCAGCGGGACGTCCAGCAACCTGGGCTGACCTCTCCCTCCTCCACCACCACCTGCCCTTACATATATCCTCCAACTTCGCCCTCATGGACCTGAACTGATAATAACAGGGCGGCTCTTAGTTTCATGTCTGCCCAGCTGCGCATCTCAAAACACCCCTTGCTGAAGCTGCCATTTGGCTATCTTTGGGCAAGAATGAGATTGCAGCGGGCTGGTGGATGTAATATTAAAACCACAGCAGCAGTATTTCAGAGAATGTATCACAGCAACACCGACTAAATGTCAGCATGTCAGGTTTAGGTGTTATGCTGAGTCTTGCTAGGTTGCACTTTTTTCTGCCTTTGCAATGAACTGCAGGATTGACTGTTGTCTCTTTTGATGGAGATACTGTACTTAAGCAATTATTTTCCCGTCCTCTCTCTGCAACATCGCCCTTCAGATCTATGCAGGACACCACACTCCTTTCAGAGTTCATTTTTACTACTTGAGTTGATTCTTAGAAGACAATAGCAGTGTTTTGTTTGGCCTGACTGTCATGTCGGACCAGCAGGGTGAGCAATATATCCCAACTCAACTGGTTCTGTTGGATAAGGTACCTAAAGTAAAAGCAGTGAGATTCAAGATGAGCCAAGTGTTTATAGGCTAGCAGTGCATTCCAGCAAAGTTACCGGTTTGTGATTAAGAGATAACCAGCAGTCTCAAGAGCAGCAGCTGATAGTGAGTGTCAGGCCAAAGTAACTGCTCTGTTTGTGTCTTGACAAATGCCTTCTCAATGTGTTCCAAAGTGAAAGCAAAGACAGACCTCAGGGTTCTATTAAAAGCTGTGTGATTAAGCTGCTCTTAGAAAGGCTTTGCCTAATGTAAAAGTAGCTCAGTTGTATTGTAAATTAAAAAATCATTTGGTGATCATCTTCTAGACTGTATCAGAGGTAATCAATAATGTTATACCAGAAAAGATTATGATAGCAAATTCTATCAGAGCTGTTGAACAATCATTGAATCAGTATTCTCTGTGGGCTCATTTTATGGCCTGTGGACATTTGTAGTCAGAAACAGGACACACTGATCACAGCTGTGTGATTATATTTCCTTCAGTACAGTATGAAGAGAGTTCCTCACATCTGGGTTAAGATCCAGTGCCTTGTGCTTTGCCTTCTGAACAGACTCCCTTATCTCAAGTAATAAGACCTTCATCACATGCTGGTTATTTACAGTATTTCACAAGTGCTACACTGTAATTAGCAGATAGATGAATAATATTTAAGCAACTGTACATAATTTGTTGCCATGCTGTAAAGTGAATTCTGTATGTTTGTATGTACTGTATGTATGTATTTATATATGTAACATTTTGGACTCATGTTCAGTACAAATCTGTCCTAGCAGAGAGATTTTTTTTTTTTCATTTTTATTGCATTGTGTACTGAAGTGCAGCTGCTTGTCAAACTTACTTTGTAAAGCCATTTTCCAATAAAACGTGGAAAAACTATCAAGACTAATGGTTCTTGCTTGATTTTGGCGCAGTGCCGGACCAAGCACATTCAGCACCTGAGGGAAGCTCCTCTTGCCCCCCACCCCCCAACACCCGCCAAAAAAGATAATTATTGACAAGAAATCAACACAAATAAACAACCTAGCTAACAAGCAATAATAAACAATGGACAAGAGGATACAGTTTTCTTTTTATTGTTATTTATTTTTCTGGGTGCGGCCTATGTCACTTATATGAAGATGTGCCACTGCCTTGGAGACAGCAGATGACGTAACAGTTTCACAGTTTCCATTCCATTTTGACCATGCTTGTCTTTAATCTGTCCCTTATTGGCTTAGATTAAAATATAGCAGTATTGTCAGCTAAAAATGAATTCTGTGAACTTTACTCCTGGCCAAGACAGGACACTCTTAAAATAGATTTTTGTTGTGGTAACTGAAAACATGTTGACTAATGATTCAGCTTGTGATCCATCTTTGAATCTAGCAGGGTTTCAGAAAACTATACAGCGGAGATCAATAGTGCAGTATGTTTCCTCTGTATGTTTTCCCTGACCCCGCACCATCAGTCTGTGCTGTTTGCTGCTACATAAAGCCATTATCATACAGTTAATCAGCTTATTGATTCACAGACTCATTTAGAGCCTGACGACTTCCTGGAGGAATGGATGGACACTTACGGCACTCAAGACCACACGCATGCGCTGTCTACCTTCATTTAAGAGCCTCACAGACAGTGTGCCTTAACTTTTAGTTCTTTACCGCTCAGTGTTTTGTTGGGACGCGTTGGATATTTTGTGCTGGACACTGTTGGGAAGAGGTTTTACATTATCACTGGGTCGCTGTGGTTTACGTGCTGTCCATACATCTTGCCTCCCACTCACACACTGACTCCGCCCCGCTGTTCCCGGTAGACCTGACTGAGTTGACACTGCGGAGACAACGAGACGATCAAAGTGCTGTGGGTGACTGCTTACTTTCCATTTTCCCAAGTGTTTTTTCTTCTTTTTCTCCTTCTTCTTTCTAATCCTGGACATCACGTCGTCTGTATTTGCCTACTTTTTACAGTAGCATTAACTGTTAAAGGATTTTTTTTGACTGGGAGCACAAGAGGATCCGAGGAGTTGACGCGTTCTCACATGGAATAAACGCTCAGACGCTCGAGGAGAACATGACTGTGACTCGGGAGTTTTTCACCTTTTTAACCTGCATCGCCATGTTAATGGTATACCACTGTAAAGCAGGTAAAGACACCTTCACTACCTGGTATTCAGATTTTATACGAGCTTGGTAAAGGTTTGAGTCGACTACACAACTAACCTGAAGTATGAAAGTCCAATTAGGCAGCTTTAATGACGCACTTCTAACTCTTCTGACAGAATATCATATTGGTAATGGGCTGCCATTAAAATGGTGGGTTTGTCAATGGCTGTTCATTTCAGGCAGGAGATTTAAAAAGCTGCCTGATAAACGAATAATCGATTATTATTATTTTTTTAATACCTTTTTCAGCTATAGGTCTATAGCCAACTAATCTATATTTTTATCTTAACTTATTTAGAGACTCTGTTCAGCCCTGGTTTGTTGGCTACCTGTTGTGTAATTACCGCCTGTAGCCTACTTACGAGGGTTCTACATCAGGGAGCACCTACGTCATGATTTGGACACTTATTCCGCAAAGACGTTGGCTGAGGTGATTTAGACACCTCCTTAAAAAACACCTCCAGACTCCCTAAAGTATTTTGTGCATAGTTTAGATGATAGGATACTTAATGGTTCTGCTGCTCAACAACAGAATTCACTACCTTGTCTTACGCACGGTAATTAGCCCTTGTTCAGATGTGATTGCGCCTCTATTTTGCAATTACAGAGTGCGAAATCAAAAATGTGGTGACATGAAACAAACCAAAGCTAAAATATATTAAAACCTGAAATTGTATATGTTGAAAGTAATAAAATATGGTGCCTAAACAGACAGATTTTTTAAAAGATTAAATTGTAGAAAGTAGAGCCACTTGTTAACTCAGTAAGCACTGGATCATACATTTTCGTTTATTTTGGAACATATATTTCGTTCATTTAATCTCTTTTGAAAAGATTAGCTGAAAATCCCCATGGCATAGCCTATTGAGAATGTAGCTACCTTATCCACATTTACCTGCACTGCCAAAACAAGCAACAAAAAACAAACAAACGAGAAGACTAGAACTAAAACAACAACCACTTCCTCATATTTGACCTCACGCAAAGTTATCCCTCATGTGAAACATTAACTCATTTATCATACTGAACCGTTTATAGCTCATTGAGTTAATATGTGATTTCACCTGGATTTTCACAAAATTTAACCTGGTCAGAAAATTGCATTCTTAGAGGAATGTCATAGGAATTTATTGGGACACTCAGTCCCCTTTTCCACTAAATTATCTCTGGTTCTTCAACTGGTTCCATTTTTAAGTTTTTAGTGGAAACATTGTAATTGAGGAGGTGTTATCAATGGAGGGCATTGCACAATGCCCAGTGGAAGTAAACAACACTTACAAAATCGTGGTTTACATTGATCACCTGCAAACTTTTGTTCTACTAGTACAGATACTTGTTTTTACCCCAAAAAACAAGCATGGACCAGCTATTAATGGCACCACTGCACGCTCTCTGACGATTTCTCACTTGACTTCTCCATTGTGACCTTCTCCATCCGCTCTTTCAAACCTGTAGAATATGACATGCCCACTGATGTCTTCATGGTTCACACTTACGGTCAAGGAAAACCTGCTGGTCTTTGGTTCCAGCTGAGAACCAACTTTTCAGGTTCTGAACTAATTTATTTTTGGTTGAAATGCTCTCAACGGTTCAAACTTGGGTGTCGGAACCACAACGGGACAGGTTTCATGTTGGTGGAGAAGGGGTATCAGTAAATCTGCTAACGAAAAGTGTTTGAGATCACACCAATCAGGTACAGTGATTGTAGAATAGAGCAAAATTATAACAAAAGTATAAGCTGCTGTGCAGTTTGCCACACTTTGGCTCATTTGTGCAGTTGGCAAATTTGTGAATCCTAGAATTAGCAAGGGAATGACCTGCTCTTTGCTCCTAATGTTGGCTAGCACTCGTTGCCTTCATTGGTTGGGTTTAGGCAAGAGAAGTGGGATTGGTTAGGGTTAGGGTAAGAATGTCAGGGTAAGCCAATCAGAGGTAGAGTAAGGTGGGTAGAGTAATTTGCAAATTTGCATGCAGTTGCAGACTTTGGTCAAATACAGTAGGAAGTGAATTGTCGCTTACGAGACATCACCACAACAGAGATCTTCAGAAAACGTGTTTTTATTTAAAACATTATGATATATTTATGCCTGCTTTTAAGGTGGGACACTCCAGGTGAAAACGTATCTTTTTCATGCTTTAGTCAGTTTGGAGATTTGGGCTTTTTTTTTTTTGCAACATGTCTTCTTTCAGATTAGTGAAAGGAAAACATCCATGTTAAATCACAAGTCACCCCACCTGCATTCCTGACTAGACCACTCAATCCAAAATACATATTCATTTTTGCTTTAGTTCAGATTTCTGTTTTGGAAATGTATGCAAATTACTGCATATTCATTTAGATGATACCTCATTTGTGTATTAAAACGTAAAAATTCAGGAAACTTGTAATACAGAAAATAACTGTCTTAATGTAAGTAATCATCTGGTGGGAGTTAAATTGTGATATCTATTAGTCAAAATGTTATACCCTATTCACCTCTAGTGTCTTATTTTTTATCTAAAAATGTATTGAGTTTTACAGTACATATCTTTATCTTTATCATTTTCTCACATAATGTTTTTTTTTTCACAAACTTTAAGACAGAAATCTCAGCTTCAGACACACTTAAATCATCAGACTTTACAGTTTCATTCCTATCTATATTTTAAAGGTTTTTACAGATGGGGTTGTTCATATATCACTGATAGCCTCATTTATAGAATATTTTATTCCTGAAAACGTGGCAGAATTTTTTTTTTTTTACAGCTGTTGACAGTATCTTCTGATTTATGAAGTGCTAAAAACAGATACCCAAAATTCCCTCTGTAAACAACTTTGATTCTAATATGTCAACAAAATGAAACAGTTTAATTAGATAGCGCCCCATTTGCATATTTAAAAATAAATTCAAGAAAACTTGTATAACAAAAAATAATGGTCTTAATCAAAGTAATCAACTGGTGAAATTTCATGAAAAACCTGAAAATGTCTACAAACCAGCAGCAGGAGCTGTGAAAGGAGTTGAGGTTTTACTTTGACTCTGATATGATCAGTGGCGTGTGTGATTCAAATAATAAATGGAAAAAGTGCATTCACTGACTATTGAGGCTAATTATAGCTTGTTGGGGTCATTTTATCCTGACCATGTTGTTAATTGTCCGTTGTTCGGTAAAGATTAATTACTCATTTCTTTTTTTCATTTCCCATCCTACAGATCGCCTTCCTCCTCCAACAGGGCTGTCATATAGGTGGCTCGACCCATTTACAGTCAACGTGTCCTGGCAGAAGCCCAGAGGTGTGGCAGATGGCGAGGTGCAATACAAATACCACCGGATGAAGGATGCAACAGATAATGTAAGAAACATGACGGAACTGGATCTCTTTGCTAGTGTTTGTGTGCTTGTTTGTCAGGGGGGTCTTGTGGTCTCCAGGTTGCATCAGTGGGGAATTACCTTATTTGTATGTTATTATTCATTTGTCCATTTATTCATTCATTCATTGAGAAGGAACAATTGAGCCATGCATTCAAGGTTCAAGAAATCTCTGGTATCCAAATTTATGAGTCAACTGTTGATAAGATTATTACCGGGCCATAGGACCACTCTTCCACTCACTGTGCTTAATGCAAGGCTCTCACTCTGACAGCTACCTCAGTCTTTATGCAGGTCTTTGTGAAATATCCTCCTCTGTTGTAACCCCTGACAGTGTAATATCACCTGCTGTAGGTTACAATATTCTCCCATCTGATCTCTCTGTGACTGTCCTGTCCCACTGACTGCCTCTCATATTAGACACGAACTGCTTTGCCTAGAAAGATGTCAAACCATTGGCAGGTTAATGTTTCCCAGTTGTTTCGGTCCTCCGATACCACCACTAAGTTGGCCCCCTTACCTTCGCAGTGGTGGATCTTCCTATAGATGACACAGGCAGCCGCCTGAGGCGCCACCCAGAGGGGCATGCCTTTGAAAAAATAAAAATAAAAATCTAACATAAGGCAAAAATAAACACCGATTGCTACGGTCAGTCTGTAGTAATGGTACCAGATCTAGCCCTGGCAATGCAGTTCATCTTAATGTGTTCATCAGTGAGTGATCATCTCAGTCATAACATGCTAGAGCTGGTGGAGAGGACGGAGAGCATTAGAGCAAAAGACTTGAAACTCCTTAAGGTTTAGTACAAGAATACAACAGTGTTCTTGCATGAAGCCCTTTGTCTAATAGATACAGCTGTTACAACCACACAAATAAATATACAAACCTTGGAATACTGTGGAATCACAATGATTTACATTGTTTAGATATGAAGCCCAGATGACAAATAATATACAAAAAGAAACGTTGTGAATGTTCTTGCAAATGCATTATCATGCTACCTGCTTGTTCCAATATGTGTCAGCATGACTGTCACTAAAGCCTGTGTTGTTGTTCCTGCAGTCATTGGCATGCAGCGAATGGAGAAATTTCACAGAGAACCTTCTCACAGAAGAGACGGGTTCCGATCGTTGGACGTTTGAAGTTTGGACTGTTGGCAGTCAAAACTGTGGCAAAAGTTTGAATGACAGCATACGTGTGCCTGTTACCATTCATGCCCCCAAGCCCAGAGGTAGGAAGCAAAAAGCTGAAAGTTGTCCTGATTATCCTGATGAATCTCCAGGGTTCTTGTAGAGCCTTAAAAAGTCTTAAATTAGATTTTCAGAGTTTAAGGTCATAAGATGTCGAAAAAAAAGTCCCTTTTTGAATTATGGTAGGTTTTGTATTTTGAGGTGATGCTTAGTTGTATGAAAAGTATCTCCCCAAAGATCCATTTACATAAATATGGTTTGGTCTTTGGTCACACACAGAGTAGCAACCCCAGATGATGCTTTGTAAGTCATATTTGATTATTTGCTACATGTATGCATGTGATATTTCTGTTATTGTACTATACAGCTGAAGTGAAGGACATCAAATGTTTCATCTCCAACAATGACGCGAACTGTTCCTGGATTTCAGGAGGCCAGCCTTTTAACATCTCCTATAGGTGAGAATCAAAGCCAAAATAAAGGAGATACCGTATGTCTCCAAACTAATGATGGCTGTGGGAATTAACTACAGGGACTATGTAATTGTTTTCATATAATACACTGTGCATCAGGCTATTACCATCATAATGTGTGGACCCTATGAACATCTAGTGGTGACTGAAGGAATTGCAGGAACTTGTTTCAGCCAAAGCCTTCCTTGCTCCGTGTTTCTCTGATCACCTGCCCGTTTTATCACCGCAGGACTTGTGGACGCACTGAGGAAGTCATGAAGAGGTTAAAAGAGTGCGATCAGCCTTACAGCAGTAGGACAAGGAATGGCTGTTACCTGAAATTTGATGCTGTCCACAATGACATCTGCATGGTTGTGGCCACTGAAGCTGGACAGAGCACCTTTAAACCTCCACGCAGTAAGTATTAATGTCATCACACATTTTGAAAATAAATATAAAACATTTTTCTGTTAGAATAGTTTTATAACCAGTGATTAAATCTTATCTTTGGGTGAAAAAATATTGGATATATTTTGTCTTCCAGTGATACATTCACCAAAACTGAACATCAAAGAAGAAAACAATAGCCTCAACCTGAGCTGGACACTTCCAAAGATCGTAAAAGATATGTGCTGGGAATTGGAGGTCTGCTTCAAGCAATGCAATATGCCTAAAGTAAGTAGGAGAATTTAACTGTTTATCCTATTAGTTTAAAGTCACACAGACAGTTTTTCTATACCTGACAAAATGCAGCAGTGTGGTTTAATGCGTTTCCTATTTTTAGGAATGCCGGACCTTAAACTACGAAACACAGCCTATGCAGGTGACCTATGATAAAAGGTGCCGTTACGAGTTCCAATCCAGAGCCAAAACTACGAACTACTGCGGGAATATATCCAGTGACTTCGGTGACGTTGTATTCTATGGTAATTGTTCAACCAATTATACTTTACACTCATTTCCCAAAGTGTATTTATTTACAAAGACCAAGTATAGTTGTAACATTTTTTTTTTTACTTAGCTACTGAATTTTTGTGTTAGAGCTCTCGAATTTTGACGCAAGGAACCCTTATTTATTTACTACAAATAGCAGTGTTTCTAACCTCTCCAACTACATCAAAGTGTCATTACCTGATGTCAAATACAAGGAGTTCCTTTGGTACAACCTGCCCCACTAACTCAGCAACTTTATGGAAGCATATAAGAGACATAAGTATTCGGATTTTAACAGCCACTGAATAGAATAAGAGATGAGATAGAACGTTATTTATCCCGAGGGAAATTATTACTTCATACTGAAATTTAAACAGCACTGAATTCGTAGAATTGAAATGTTTTACTTTGGAAACCATGAATCTAAAATTATTTTTTATGACCTGAATTCACATCTGACCTGAATTTTTTTCAACATTAACAAATTCAGGCCTAAGTTGAATTTTTTTTTTTAGATCTGAATGTGACCAATCACATTATATATATATATATATATATATATATATATATATATATATATATATATATATATATACAGTACAGGCCAAAAGTTTGGACACACCTTCTCATTCAATGCGTTTTCTTTATTTTCATGACTATTTACATTGTAGATTCTCACTGAAGGCATCAAAACTAAGAATGAACACATGTGGAGTTATGTACTTAACAAAAAAAGGTGAAATAACTGAAAACATGTTTTATATTCTAGTTTCTTCAAAATAGCCACCCTTTGCTCTGATTACTGCTTTGCACACTCTTGGCATTCTCTCCATGAGCTTCAAGAGGTAGTCACCTGAAATGGTTTCCACTTCACAGGTGTGCCTTATCAGGGTTAATTAGTGGAATTTCTTGCTTTATCAATGGGGTTGGGACCATCAGTTGTGTTGTGCAGAAGTCAGGTTAATACACAGCCGACAGCCCTATTGGACAACTGTTAAAATTCATATTATGGCAAGAACCAATCAGCTAACTAAAGAAAAACGAGTGGCCATCATTACTTTAAGAAATGAAGGTCAGTCAGTCCGGAAAATTGCAAAAACTTTAAATGTGTCCCCAGGTGGAGTCGCAAAAACCATCAAGCGCTACAACGAAACTGGCACACATGAGGACTGACCCAGGAAAGGAAGACCAAGAGTCACCTCTGCTTCTGAGGATAAGTTCATCCGAGTCACCAGCCTCAGAAATGGCAAGTTAACAGCAGCTCAGATCAGAGACCAGATGAATGCCACACAGAGTTCTAGCAGCAGACCCATCTCTAGAACAACTGTTAAGAGGAGACTGCGCCAATCAGGCCTTCATGGTCAAATAGCTGCTAGGAAACCACTGCTAAGGAGAGGCAACAAGCAGAAGAGATTTGTTTGGGCCAAGAAACACAAGGAATGGACATTAGACCAGTGGAAATCTGTGCTTTGGTCTGATGAGTCCAAATTTGAGATCTTTGGTTCCAAGCGCCGTGTCTTTGTGAGACGCAGAAAAGGTGAACGGATGGATTCCACATGCCTGGTTCCCACTGTGAAGCATGGAGGAGGAGGTGTGATGGTGTGGGGGTGTTTTGCTGGTGACACTGTTGGGGATTTATTCAAAATTGAAGGCACACTGAACCAGCATGGCTACCACAGCATCCTGCAGCGACATGCCATCCCATCCGGTTTGCGTTTAGTTGGACGATCATTTATTTTTCAACAGGACAATGACCCCAAACACACCTCCAGGCTGTGTAAGGGCTATTTGACCAAGAAGGAGAGTGATGGAGTGCTGCGGCAGATGACCTGGCCTCCACAGTCACCGGACCTGAACCCAATCGAGATGGTTTGGGGTGAGCTGGACCGCAGAGTGAAGGCAAAGGGGCCAACAAGTGCTAAACACCTCTGGGAACTCCTTCAAGACTGTTGGAAAACCATTTCAGGTGACTACCTCTTGAAGCTCATGGAGAGAATGCCAAGAGTGTGCAAAGCAGTAATCAGAGCAAAGGGTGGCTATTTTGAAGAAACTAGAATATAAAACATGTTTTCAGTTATTTCACCTTTTTTTGTTAAGTACATAACTCCACATGTGTTCATTCATAGTTTTGATGCCTTCAGTGAGAATCTACAATGTAAATAGTCATGAAAATAAAGAAAACGCATTGAATGAGAAGGTGTGTCCAAACTTTTGGCCTGTACTGTATATATAAATATATATATATATATATATGTATATATATATAATCTCTTAATTGCTTCCATACAAGTTGTAACAATAAGAATGACAATGACAAATTAAAAATTACACATGAGCCTCAAACACTGAGTTTCTGCAATCTGATACATTTTTTTTTTGCACAGATTTGTGCGTTTTCTGCATCTATTTATGGTGTAATGTCTTTAGTTTTGTCAAAATAAAATTCCTTTGCTACACTTATGCTTGTACCTATCAGATGCCTAGTACCTCATGTAGAGTCCAAAATACAAGTCTGCTGCCTCAATCAAGTAACCAGTCAAGATATCCTCTTGCTGCCCATTGCAGACTTTCTGACCAAACAGGGCAGCTGTGTTGATCCTCTTTCTCTCAAGTTTTGTAATCTCTTGCAGTATCCGCTTAATGTTACATGGCAGAAAGAGTACATCTGCAAACACACCCCTATCAGTTTTTCACGCCAACTTTCCTGCCATGTTGAATGAAGAAGTAAGACAGAGAGATTGTGTTTAGTTATCTCTGGGGTTAATTGTGACACAAGTTTTATATAATTTTCATATGTATGTTTTTTTTTAAGTTTGATAAGGAAGTGAAATCCATTTTAACAATGACATGATTCCTGAAATCTCATGAAGCAAACACTGGAAAATAGTGCACTGATTTTCCCCAACTTTCTCCAGCAACTTAAAGACTTCTGTACAGAAGTATATAGTAGCAAATGAGAGGGGGAGGACAGTCAATGCAGCTAAAATAACATGACAATTGCATTTCAGCCAATTTCAGGTGAGCTCGTTGTAGATTTGTGTCATACCAGTTTGACGTTTGACATTTTTTCCATCTTGCTAACGTATCTGTAAGCCTGACACATGTGGTCAAACTGTCCCAGTTTCAGTAGAGCTGGACTGCAGGTGACTGGCATTAGACGAGAGCGGGTCGGAGTCACAAAACCATTGCAAAGTTTAAATGTCCTTGTTTATGGGATTTGTGAGGTAATGCATGTATGAGATACCCTACATGTGTATGAACAGGGCATTTGAATACTATTTTTGATGTTGATTACCATGGCAATGATTGAAGCTTCGAAGCATTTTATGGGCTGTAAGAAGATGTTTTAGAAAAATAAACAGTAGGCCTGTATCTCAATACAATAATAAAATAATAGAACAATTGTCAAGCGTTTGGGAAAAAAAAAAAAAAATATATATATATATATATATATATGTGTGTGTATATAAATTAAAAAAAGCCTATTATATATGATCGAAAAAATCCTAAGAATATCAGTGTACAATATTCACAGGAAGTAATCTGCTCACAATTCATCCAAGTTGCTCGTTTTCCACATACTTGGATTAATTATCAGTTATTAAATGTAATATGAAATATCTATAAAATATGTCAGTCAGGCGTTGTTCGTTTACTCAATGACAGTAAAAGGGTCCCTTAAGGAAAAATGTTGGGAACCACTGTTTTAACCCATCATTTAGCCAGTATTGGACACCATCAGTTGTTCCCCATTATGTTGAAGAGCTTTTAAAAGTTATGGTATTATTAGTATTATTAAGAGTCATCTTTGGTGTTTTTTCTGCATATAGAAGTTATTAACCAATGCTTTTTATGAGAAAATCACACATTGACTTTGACTGCAACTATTGCATTAAGACTTGGAAGTTTCTCCACTTCCTAATGTGCTGCAACAATATTTTGTCAACTATCACATGTAACATAAGAAAAAATGTCTTGAAAATGTCTTGAAAGCTGAAGGAAAGGTGTCTCTCTTCATCACAGGTACCAATGAGCCTCCTGATGAGACTCTGACCGTGGTTGCCATCGTCGTCCCTATTATTCTGTCTGCCTGCATCATTCTGTCCTGCTACTGTTTCAGGAGGTACGTTTTGGAATCAGGATGATAGTGCAAAGTACATGTCTGGGCACCCACATTGCTTTATAGCAAATTTTGCAATCTATTTCATGAGTGGATGTTGTAAAGTGCCACTCTGTAGGACAGCATTACATGTTTCTCAAAAACCAAGAACCAGATTATCAGGAAATATGTTGTGCATGAATGTCCTGTGACATGGAGGAACCTGATCATTCTGGTGGAACTCTACTGCCAATTGTATGCAAACTCTGACCTTTAAAGCTTCCAGGAAGTTGGTGTTACTTTTTAACTGCACCTAACTCTCTTGGAGTGCTGCTGCTGGAGTGCTTCAGGGTTCAATCAGAGCACAGAGTGGGTGTGGGTAGAAAATATTTAACAAATCGACTCCACCCTCAGGCACAGATAGTCAGGTGTTTAATCTGAGCAACAATAAAAAGAAAAATATAAGAAAGGAATGTTCAAGTCATTCAAGTCATTGCTTTCTACCAAACTATACCCACCAACCCTATCACCGTGCGGAAAGAAAGCATGCATCTACTCGAGACATATGACATCTTTGGTGCTGGAGGTATTGTGCACTGGTTGTTAATTTCTGTCATTGTGTCTCCTTGTAGGCACAGCTCCATTATTTGCCCCATCATACCAGATCCTTCTGCAATATTCAAGGAAATGATGATGAATGGAAACAAAGAAGTTAAGGTAAAGTTTAGAAAAAAATATGAATGCTCTTCTCACCTGATCTCTCTATCTCCACAATCACTCATTACACTGTTCTGTGTTTTAGACTGCAGAAGAGAGTCTGTACACGCCGATGCCAGAACCCGTTGAATCCTGCAAAATAACCCTCATCGCTGAAAACAGTATCCTCCAGCAAAACTCCTGATGTGTGCAATTACACTGCAATGCCTGCAGTTTAGGTGGACTTCAACAGTGGGTGAATTCATCAGGCACATTTACAGAATAACTTAACACCAGGCTGAAAGGCTTTGTACCTCTGACCTCTTCTGGTGTAAAGTGTCAAGTCTGCTGCACCTCTGTGTGTCACCTTTACTATTACTCAACTGACTTTGTATCAGTGCAACCAGGGAAGAACTTTGACCACTAGAGGGCAGCAAAACACAACATTTTCAGCTGCTTTTCTGTCACTATCTCAGGTAGTGTTGATGTACTCTGCCGAGGCCTGTCACGAACAGGATAAGGAAATACACTGAATCCTTGGAGCTACCTTGAAAAAAAAAAGCCACCAGGCTGTGGACCCGGAAATGTTAACAGGACAAGAAAGTTTGTCAGGCCTGCACTGTGCTGATATGCTCCCATTGAGCACTGGAGGAGGAAGACTAGGACTGGGTGGGTCATGTGTTTGGTCGGATAGATTACAAGTAGGTCAGCAAGAGCTGTATTTACTAGGAACTGTCCCACTGGGAAGAGGAGGTGTCCCTGGGAATCTGCTGTGCAGATCTAAGAGAATATAACTAGAAGAGGGGAAATGATTAAAAAAAAAGGGGCATTTGCATTGGTCATGCTCGTGGGAATGTTAAGCAAATGCAAGTATGACTGCTGTCATGGCAGCTAGACAATGGGCAGGAAGCAGTAAACGAAATGGAAAGCACACGCTTCCAGGGATCCCTAAGCAGTTCTTACAGTAGTTAAAATATGTATCTTGAAAATCTGACCATGTGGTGTTAAGCATTTTCACCCTTTCCACACAAACTTGCACCTTTTTTTTGAAAAGAGAACAATGATAGAGCATGTGAAGACATCTGACAGCAGTTTAGCAGTCATGGGTTGATTTAGCGTAATCCACTGTCTGCTTGCTAACACACTAATTCCAAAAATGCCACATCACTATTAGTCACACAGTCTTCCTTCCTGAAACCGAGGGAAGCTTTGTGTTTTGCCCCCTGTTGCTTTGTGACATTTACCAACACTATTTGTTGGGTGATTATTGACCATTTTCACTGCTTTAACAGAGAATAAAGAAAGACAACAGTGGTCGCTTGGTTGTGATTCTTGATGTTACCCATCAGTGGTTGATTTCAGTCTTCTTTGTAGTCCTAGTTTCATAATGGACTTGTCACAGCTTGTTGCTTGTGGAGCTCCAAGATGTTATTTTTTCAACATTCCTACTAAAGTAACAAAACAAAAATATCAACTCAGGTCTTAATGTTAATAAATCATACTAATGTTGGGATACTTCTAGTTTACAGATCAGTAATTAACCATAAGTAGGATTAGCTTTTGGACAACCAGGGTTTAAACAATTCTTTTAGCTGGCTTTTCATCTCCTCTTGCATGATACTTTATTTCAAAGGTGGGGACACATGTAATTGGTGGTTTGGGGTCCTCCACAAAAAAAAATTCAGCATCAAGCACTTTAGCTATTACAGAAGCGTATTGCGTTCACTTGACAAATAAAAAAGCCCTGTTTTTCTGAGTAATATTTTCTGTTTTTCTGAGTCATTTTTTTTTCTGTTATTTGTGGTAATTTTTTTTCCTGAACGAGGAGACGAAATACTTCAAAATCTCGCAAGAAGCTCCCACCTTACACCTGCAAGTGACCCCTGCATCCATGGTGAGTCCTGCTCATGGATGTATTTTGCATCCGTGCTCCTGCTCCTAGACAATTTCAACTACGGGATCAATAAGGGTAAGGCATGTAATTAGTTACACACAGGGTATGATAATCTAGCTATGTTTTCGACTGCATCATTCTAGTGTAGGGCTATCGCTCAATATAACAGGTTAGGTTAGTAACAGGTTGTAACAACGTTAGCTGACAAACGTGTATGGGCATGATTTCAGTTGTCAGGTGGGAGCTTCTCGGGAGATTCTGAAGTATCTCGTCTCCTCGTTCAGGAAAAAAAAACGGAAAAAAATTCTCAGGAAAACAGAAAATATTACTCAGAAAAACAGGGGAAAATACTTAGAAAAACAGAAAAAAATGACACCAATAAAACAGAAACATGAATAAATTACTCAGAAAAACAGCCAGGAATGACTTCACATCTGAGCTGACCACATTCCAGTGCAAGTCAGAAAACCAACATGTTAGCAATTCCAGTTTTAGCTAGCTCAGCCATTGTTAGCAATACCATTTGATACCAGTATTACACTGTAGTTTGCACATACAAACTGTAGCAAAGTGTCCACTGATAGAAGATGGACAATGTCGTGTGTACGACTGATTTTATGAGACACAAATGAGACAGAAGTGTTAACAATCAGTGTATTACTACAGCTTTCACTAATGTTGATGCATGGAGCAGCCATATTGGATTTTGAGGTTAGGTTAATGATGTTCCTCGCAATTCATGAGTCAAAAATCCGACTTTCAGAGGCGTTCCATTCGAAATGTTTGACTGGGAACTAGGGAATTACACTTCCCAGTGCAAATGGAATGCACCATTAGCAATAGGCTACCACTTCTAGCCAAGTTAGCAACTGTTAGCAATACCAGTCATAACACATTACGCTCTATTTTGCGCTTAAAAAAAACACCGTAGCAGCATGTTCACAGTAGAAGTCGGACAGAAGTGTGTGTATGACCGACTGTTTCATTGAGACACAAGTAAGTCAATGCTAATAAACTGTTACTTAAAAGTCACTGCTGTTGATACATGGAGCAGCCATATCATTGGACTTCGAACTCGGAAAGTGTGACTTCCAAGTGCAAATGGAATTCATCCTGTATTTCCTGCACACTGGTGAATTTTAATGTACCAATTTGTGCGTTTTCTACATCAGTTTATGGTGTAGAAGGCTTTCATTTTGTCAAAAATAATTCTGTTTTCATGTTTTCTTGAGGGGAAGCGTGACAAATGCACATGTTCTGAATACTGAGGGGTACATATCGTTCATCTTAGGTTTGTCTTTTTTAGCTCTTTAGCTCATCTACAAGTTTCCGTCAATGTTTGATGTCTGAGCACCTGGAAAAGGGCTACAGATTATTTGTACATAATCCTACCATTAATACCTTGTTAGCATTTATACTAAAAAACAATAAAAAATCATAAGGACAGCAACATTTAAAATGCACAAGACTGTTGCAATCGCGTGTTGGCGAGGGCGCGTGCGTGCGTGCGTTCACGTGTGTCTCCTTGGCGCGGAGAAAAAAGAGGAAGCGCTCGCTCCGCCCAGCTCCAGCCTCCAAAACTTTTCATGTCTTGTTAAAGAAGAAGCTGGAAGCGAAAGTCAAAAGTGTACAGGGACACTTTGACTTTACTGTGTCGACTCGCCTCACACAACCCGTTACAGGCAGACCGGACAGTAGACGGCCGTGTTAAGGAGCGGGAATAATCAAAGGAAAACGTTTTATCCACACACCGACGGTCGTGGAAAAGTCCATTTAAGGGAAAAGACTGTAAAGGGATGGCCAGGAAGTTTCAAAGTTTGGCGTTGGTCGTTTTAAGCTTCCTCTCTGTGACAGCTGAAGCCCAACAAGGTAAGAAAATAGCCTCTACAGTATGTAACGTTCTGTGTTGGCCTACATTTTACTGCCTTGGTGTTTTCAACTGTGTCCTTGACGAATTTTCCAATTTTGCCACGGTCTATGACACGGTGTTTCCCAGTAATTGACGTCACGTCTGGTGGTTGACGGTTGAGCAACACAAAAAAAAACATGTAGCCTAAACTTAAGGCTTAGGTATGTTTTGGTGACAATAAAGAACTAAATGGATTTTTATACATGAATCATATCTAACATAGTAGGGGAGGCCGGGGCTGGTTGTAACGCTTTTTGTCTCAGCACCCATAACTTACTGACTTTCAATGAGCTCTCAGAATCTAGTAGGCCTATGAATAGCAGTGTTTCTAACTTCTCCAACTATATCACACAACTCAGTAACTGATGTCAAACACAAGTTCTAAAAATAACACAATTATAAAAAAAAAAAATACACGTAAAAAATGATAAATAATAACCAATTCCTACCAAGGTCTAACTGGTTAACCTGTACCTGTCAGATGCTTAGTGCCTCATGTGGAGTGAGTCCAAAATCCAAGTCTGCTGCCTTGGTTAAGTAACTGGTCAAAACATCCCTTTGCTGGGCACTGAAGACTTTTTTAGTGCTGGGTAGCTGTGCTGATCCTTTTTCTCTAAGGTTTTATCATTTCTTGCAGTGCCACATGGCAGAAAGAGTGTTATTTGGGGACAGACCTTACTGTCCCACCCTTCCTCCCCTCATCTGATGTTGATTTTAGTACATGTGCAAGTGCAGGCACAAGAACATTCTGCTGGATCTGGAGTGAATGTCTGTTGAATATCCAAGTTAAAACTTCACTGTGGTGTCTGACATTGAAGATAAAGAAAATAACATGACATTTATATAATCACAAAATTAAAGTATGGATGTAGCTATTTCTTGAGCTGTGTGGGAAAGCGATCTTTTCTTTTCAACGAGGGCAGATGGTTGCCATCAGTAGTGTGTACTGTTTGCAGTCTCCTGACAGTTAAGGCAAATATTTCTCATCTAGAGCTGTCCCTCTGGATAAGCACTGCACAGCTGTAAACAGGGTCAAAGAGAAGTCATTTTACATGAGCAGACTGAATGAAAGGAATGAATAGATGGTGGAACACTGAAATAATATGTAATCATATTTCTGTCTTTTCTCTCTCTCTACCTAAGGTCAAATTTTACAACTACAAAATGTCTCCCTGCAATGGATTAATGATTTTCAAACACAGGTGTCCTGGGCACCAGTGGGGAACTGCTCATATTATGGGTATTTGAAAAGCAGCAGACAAAGTGTGAGTATGCATATATATATATAATGCACACATATATATTTTTTTATTTATAAATGCAGCTCAACAATACCCTTTAAATCTTTTCTGAGGAATCCTGTAGCACCTGCACCCAAGTATCCCACCAGTTATAAATGTTTAAATATTTTAGCAGTTCAGATATCTCCTGTAACACAAATAATCTCACTGCTCTGCAGTAAGCACAGCAAAAAACAGTTTACAAGGGTCACTGTTGGGTATTATTCCCAGAAAACTGACTGAAAACTCAATTTCCATCATCTCTCACTTCTACACAGACAACCACCACATTTAAATTATGACACTGGCTTTATTATAGTATATCTTTTTGTTATATGTTACATTGTTATCAAAGCCTATGTGTGTGGGGACATTCCTGACTTTGGCAACTTGTAGTTGGATTATTAAAAGAGGTGGTAGACAGCAATGTACACCACTTATTTGATCACAGTTGTGGAGGAAGTACTCAGGACCTTTAGTAATTAAACAGATGTAAGAAATAATGCATAAAATATATTCTATTACAAGTAAAAGTCCAGTATTCATCTTTTTTTTTAAAGTCTCCTCTGCACCATGTGCGGGTGTGCTTCAGATTTTGCATCTGGTCAGTTTTCTGCTAAACATCTATCAAGAACACAGAAGACCGATATCATTGTATATGGTTGATTTTTACAATATTACAGGACAAAACGGCCGGTGTGCATGTTATTGTCTTAGTGTTAATACCGCTGATGATGGCTTGGTTGTTCATTCAGTGTTTCTCTCTTTTTACTGTGGATTCAGAATATTGCTAATCCCTGGCAGAAGTACGTTGTGATGGAAGGCGGATCCCTGCAGTTAACGGTTGAAGCTACCTGTAACGGCTCACGTACATACAAGGCCACCATCAACCGGACTTACCCAGGTAGCTCATTTTGCTCATCATTATCCTTAATAACACCTTATTTTGTTCTCAAAGGTTGAATGCTTTTTAGTTGACAAATAAATGTGTTTTTAAACCATATACTGACCTCATTTACGTGAGTGTATCTGTTGGTTATGATGTGTGTATGTCTCACATTTCCTCCCAGACCTGGTGAGGGATTTGCAGTGCTACCTCTATGCCGAAAACAAAACCCGCTGCTCCTGGAACCCAGTCAGTCCACATGTTCCAGATTTCAAGTTTTTCTATAGGTATGTGGGTTTTATCATTAAGTGCTTACACAATTAAAAACAGACAATGGGGAGCAGCCCAGTAGCTCCAATGTTGTCTCAGAGTGATTAATAAACTGAAACTCACTATTATGCATAGAGAGCTGTATTGCAATATTTCCTGATACACCGTGGCTAATCTTGGTTTCATCACATACCTGAAGAGTCAGGCTTGACTCAAGTGGAAGTAATCAACAAGGGTTCAATTGAGGCTAAATTCCTCATATAAAATGGCTCAGCTTTTTATTAGTCCAGTCCTTGGGGAGTATAAGTTTGACCGTCGGCAGTGTCTGTTGACAAATGGGCAACGCCTATTCTTGAAGGCCCAAGCCATGTTTGGTAATGTAGTGTTCAATGATGAAGTTGGACTTTTACTTCCAGCCAAAAACCATAGGCATAACCAGAAATCCAAAGTAGATGTTCATGTTGTTGATGTTCAACAGTAAATTACTAACATTTGTGTCATTATCTTGTTTTTAAAAGTGTGTGTCTGAAAATATCAAATATATACTGATAGTCAATCTATTTTCAGTTTCACAAGGTTAAATTAATGCGCACCCTCCGACCCTTTTACAACCGGTGTCATCAAAAATATGCACGTGCATTCTCAAATATACCTATCTATAAATCCATCAGACTTCACCTCAGTTAACATACTCACAGCCTGTCTCACAGACATAAAGCCTGGATGTCCAGCAACTTCCTCATGTTAAACAACGATAAGACTGAAGTGATGGTGTTTGGACCTAAACCACACAGAGATTCTGTAACCCAGATTTTACTTTCATTAGGATTACAGTGCACTACCAAGGCTAGAAATTTAGGGATAATCTTTGACTCAGATCTGAGTTTTTCTAAACATTTTAGCAATATCACTAAGTCAGCCATCAGTCAAATCAGGAACCATCCTTTCTTTCATTCAGTAATGCTCAAACCCTAATCCATGCTTTTGTTTCTAGCCACTTAGATTATTGCAACTCTTTATTTACCGGACTGCCACTGAAATCCACCAACCACCTACAACTTATTCAAAACACTGCAGCTAGAGTTCTCACAAAAACCCGACGGTATGAGCACATTTCCCCTCTTCTGGCCTCATTGCACTTGTTACCGGTGGTGTTCAGAATTGATTTTAAAGTTTTATTGTTTGTTTTTAAGTCACTGAACGGCCTCGCCCCATCCTTCATTTCTGATCTCCTTACCCCTTACACCCTTCCTCGCACTCTCAGGTCTGCTGACCAGCTGTTACTTTTGGTCCCCAGATCCAGACTTGTGAAGGGCTCCACAGTTGTGGAATGCACTTCCTTTGGGTATCAGACAAGCTACCTCAGTGTCATCTTTTAAAACTCTGTTGAAAATTCACTTTTATAGGTTGGCTTTTAACTAATAAGTTTTATCTGACCTATGCTTTTACTGTTTCTTTTTATTATTCATTGTCTTATCTCTGTTTATTTTTGATTGTTTTGTAATACTGGGATGAATTGTGTATTTTGTTTTTATGTTTGTGAAGCTCTTTGTAAAGTTGTTTTTTGAAAAGTGCTATATAAATAAGGTTTATTATTATTATTATTATTATTGGATTGTGAATTTAGACAGCCCTAAGCACTCCCAGACTTCCCAGGAAGGCACCCGCAAAGTTAGCAAGTCTGCAAGCGCGGTGAAGTTCAGACATTTGGATTCAGCCGGACAGTTTCCCGACAGTTTCCAGCAGCCTTCAGCCATTACAGGAAGTCACAGAAACACGATGTGATGATGATGTCCAATATAATGTTGAGTCATATTTCCTGACCATCCCACTGACCACAAGTCTCTGTGATGTTCAATACTTAAATAATTAAAACAGTCCAATGTTAATATACAGTTGACTACATATAGCTTATGATACAGTTTAACAGTGCTCCCACTAAAAAAAAAGTTAGTCTGGAGCCCTGGTTAAGAGTGAGTTCAGCCAAACCAGGACTTTCTGGACTTCGCAAACACAGCTGTGTGCTAAGTTTGACCTCACTACTGCTGTGTCAGTTAACCTCACAAGGTTCACGCAACACTGGTGTTTCAGAGGAGCACAACGTGATAGTGCTCTAGGCTACAGTCACTCAGTAAATGGTATGCAACCAAACAGCAATCAGTCTGCTCATTTTAAGAAAGAATTTCTTGTAGTCTATTTTCAAACATGTATTTTTGTCATTCCAATACAAATGCAAATCATATAATCACTGACATTAACTGTTAATAATACACTGAAATGTGGCTATAACACTTTGGGTTTTGTCTGAATTTGAAGAAAAAAAATTCAGCATTAAAATGAGCTTTGAAAGTGCTGGTAGGCAAATAATGTTACCTCTGTAGGCCAGGCCAGTTATTTTCTCTTGTTCTCAGTAATTATGTCAAGCTAAGCTATCCCTCTGCTGTCTGTAGCTTCACATATAAGACAGACATAACAGGAGGGACCAGGCACCTAGGAGAACTGGTCTGCCTTGCAGCTATATTTTTTCCAGTGGCCACTCTGTAGGCCACTATTATAAAAGAGACATCTGTAAAACTGTTGACAGGACACCTCAAATTGCAAACAAGGTCAGTTATGACTCTTCTTATTATGAATATTTGATCCATGGAGGTTTAATATTTGTAAAACTTTCTTCAAGCCAAGAAAAATAATTTTAAAATCCCTGATGTCATCACAATGTTAAGTCTATGAGCTGAGCAGGAATTCACAGACAGAGCCAGTGGGAAAAACACTACTACTATTGAGTGGGTTGCATACCGTGGAAGTAAACCTAGAAGCTAGAAACATTTTGGGCGTATGCGCCAGATTAGCATCTCCATTGGGATGAATAGGCACCAGGAATCTATTTGATAATAAAATCTATGGCAGGGGCATGTTGAGGGCCTGGCTGTTGGGCTGTAGCCCAGTAGCAGGGAGGAAAATATGTAAATATCAATGCACACAGGCACACACACAGTGTTGCCAACTTGGAGATTTTCTCACAAGGCCCAGCCTCTCGTCTCAGCAAATTAAGGCCAAAATACACAGCCACCAAACGGCGCACATCAAAACAGGCACCTCTGTGTACAACCTCCACAGGGGTGGCAAATTTATAAGAGGGGACCAATAATTGAATATTTGTTGTTAGAGCATTTCACAGAGTTAATAAGTTTTCCCTAAATTAATAACTCACAAAACTCAGCTATTTCTTAAGGGAGTCTGGTACTTTCTCTCAGGGTGACAAATTAGTGTATTGCGATTACTCTTATTAACTGCACAGTAACATTGACAGAGGTGTGGACTCAAGTCACATGACTTGGACTCAAAAAAACAAAAGAGACTTGCCGAACTTGGACTGTAACACATGACTTGTGACCTAACTTGAACTTGAGCCTTTTGACTTGAAAATTAATGATACCTTTCTACAAGGTGAGAGATTAAGTTGTTTCAAAAGTGTGCCATGAATACATTTTTTTCTCTTTATTTAACCTAGACATGTTAACATTAATCTTTTTATTTCATTTAGACATAAAACAAAAAAAGTGCAACGACATACAATATCAGGCTTACAGAAACTGTCCTACAAATTTGGGAAGAGACAGTAATAAAGTTATTTTTTTCAATATTAGATGAGTTCACAGCAAGACAGGACCAAAACACACTAAATTCATTCTGTTGTGGTATGAAAGTGCATTGTCACCACTCCTTTTTTTTATGATTAAGTTCAGTTACGTATGCTTTAACGAACATATTTTTAGCAAATAAATACAAAGTTTTACAAATGTTCATGATATTTGTACATTTATTTTATCCCTGGCATTGCATTTGGTGAAGAGCACATCACGACTTGTTGCGGACTCGAAATGCAAAGGTTAGGGCTTGACTTCCTTTATACTAGCCAGGTCTGAGGAGCATAATGTAGGAAAATTGGGGCATTATTTAAATGTTTTGTAAATTTTTATAATTAATTGTTTCATAAATGTACATCTTCGTGTGCAGCCTGAAAGCAAATGAGCTTTTTCCCTGTCTTTCAAGGTTAATAAATGAGGCTTTCACGGCATCAGCTGACCTTAAGCCCTCTTTTGACGTCAAAGAGTGCTCATTGTACCATTTCAATGCTGAAGGAGTCAAGACTGGTTGTGATCTGGACGCGGGCATCCACAACAACATTGACATTTCGTTTAATGGAACTCTGAACAACATGTTGGCCAGGAACACCTTCAAGATAAAGCTTATAGATAATGGTATGCAACAAGTGGACTGATCTGTTGTAATTTACTATCAAGAGTTCTATGGAGCAAACATTCTGTTGAAATATGTCACACTTCCCCATTCACTCTCAGAGCTACAGTATAGGAGAAGTTGCTGTCTGTCCTTTCATGGAAATGTTTTGTCATGATGTCTAGATGTGTGTGTGTGTGTGTGTGTGTGTGTGTGTGTGTCTGTGTGTGTGTGTCTGTGTGTACAGTTTGTTATTCTGTAATGAATCCAAAACATACAACTTTGGAAAACACACACTGCAGCTATTTTAGGAGAGAAAAATATATCTGTGAGGGGCTTTCCAAGGGTCCTCAGTGGCTTCAAAGTATATACACTGAATGTGTATGACTGGATTGCAGTTAATATAACTCTGTCATGTTTGTCTCCATGCAGTAAGACATCCTGCCCTCAAGTGGACTGTCACTAAAACTGGGAATAAATTCAATATGAGATGGACTCCTCCTGTCATCCGCGGCCTGAATTGGATGTTTGAACTTAAGTACACTAAGTGTAATGAAACTCAGGTAATGTTTTACTTCTACATTTACTTGTAAACCATCCCTATAGATTTATGTGATGTGAATTCTCTTGTGTGAAAAGGTCACTTAAAGGTACCTTGTTAAGTGTTCCCGTGGACAAGTTTACAGTCAGTATTTCTTATCAAAATGTATTAGGTGTTTCTCTACGGTCTCACAAACGTGTTAAAGGCATTTACAAACATTTGTAAAGGTCTTTAAAAAAAATGACCGCCCTGTGGTTGTATGCCTCTGCGCAGAAGTCAACTACTTGTAACTTTGTCACAATTAGCATAAGAATTCTTGAAATATGGTTGAAAACATGTTTTGTGAGGTCACAGTGACCTTGACCCTCAACCACCAAATTCTAGTCAGGTTTTTTTTCAGTCCAAGTGGATGTTTGTGCCAGATCTAAAGAAATTCCCTTAAGGTGTTCTTGAGATATTGCATTCATAAGAATGAGAGAGACAAAGACACAGTGACCTTGACCTTTGACCACCAAAAGCTAATCAGGTCATTGTTGAGTCCAAGGGAATGTTTAGCCCAAGTTTGAAGAAATTCCTTCCTTCTTAAGTTCTACAACAGCCATAGCTGGAGGCATTATGTTTTTGTCCGTCGGCCCATCCCTCTGTCCATACGTCTGTCTCATTCTTGTGAATGCAATATCTAAACAAAATCTTGAGGGATTTATTTTTTTCTTCTTCAAAATTGACACAAACGTTCACTTGTACTGGAGAATGAACTGATCAGAATTTGGTGGCTGAAAGTCAAAAGGTGAAGTTCACAAAACAAGTTTTTGGCCATAACTTAATAATTCATACGCAAAATATGACAAAATTTATCTCAGCAACAGAAGGGGAGACATGTGGTCAGATATTGAATTGGTGACACTAATCTTAGGTGCCCACCTTGAAACTGTGCTGATTGTATAGATTTATGCTGCTGTGGGGAAGATGTGTGTGTGAAGCATCCATGTTTTCACAGACATGGATGTCAGCTGTAAAAGAAACTTGACTGGTAAGCAGACACATACTGCGAAGGAGGATCAGGGCCATGTTACAGAAAAAAACTTCAAGATTAAAGTCGTGAATCTACTAGAATAATTTTCTGAGAATAAAAGTCACAGATTATGACCGGAAAATTTGGTAATGTGGTAAAAAAAAAAAAGCGACAAAGAGTATACAAACAGTGTTGGAGGTGACAGGTGATGTTTTAGCAGTACTTAAGTAATATAATGTGTTACCAGCAAGACTTTTTTCCCCTAAAGTAATTGGGTTTAATGTCATAATATTGTAATTTTATTGACATTGATTTACGACTTTATTCTCATAATATTATGACTTTATTCTTTATTCACAATATGAGACCGTGAAAGTGTCGTAAATGTTGGTGTGATCTCTCTGCTGATGAGACAGACCCAAGTCATTACTTAGTGTTTTTTTCTGACGTTATGTTGTTATTGTGTTGGATGGGAGATGTGAGCACATTCCCAGTGAGATCAACCACAAGCATTATCTCTGAATGATCTAATCTTTCCCATTTCATTTACTCACTGTAAATGATATGATATTTCTCCTACTTCTTTCTCTTAACACCATTTTCTCCTCTTCCTGAAACTCTTAAGTCTTTTATAAGTCCTCTGCCACACTCCTTTCAGAGCTCTCTTAAGGGCTAAGATGCCTTGTAAATAACTTGTAAATATCTTTACCAGGAACTCTTAGAAAACGTCATAATTGTAAGAATTTTTAGAATTTGGTCACTTGAAGCAACTCTTTGTGCTAGGAATCTTTGCGAATATGACCTCAGGGGTTTACAAATTCATTCAAATGAATTTATGTACTTTACATGAGTAGGAGCCACATGCAAATTTAAAGAGGTAACCCCCAAACAAAAGAGGATGCCTACATGGTTGACTTAAATAAAGACAGTGGTGTAGTGGTTAGTATTGCAGCTATACAGTGAGTGGGTTCCTTGTTCAAACCCCAGAGTGGGCAAGCCCTGTACGTGGCGTTTACTTTTTCTTCCCATGTCAGCATGTAGAGCTTAAATTTACACTAAGGTTTGCAGTTGCTTCTACAGCTGAAACGTTCATATGATTATGACCATATTTTACACAGAAACTCCACAGAATTCAGTCATACTGTCAGATTCATTATTGTACTGGAACTAGTCAACTAATTGATCAGTGACTGTTACAACTGTGCCTTCAATTCCTCACAGACTCACGAGATAAAAGGAGGAGAAACATCATTCGAGTTGCACGCCGACCCTAACTGTCCGTACAGTATGGCTATTAGAGCAGTGGCTAAGACAAACAGTGACAACCGAAGAAAGATACCATGGAGCGAAGAGAAACACTTTGGTATGGTCATCACCCGTGTCTGTTTTCTTACCTTGTTGAAGAGTTTCTCTGCAAAATGAACTGTCCAGCAATTTGAAGCCACTGTGGTCAGGATTTAAAAATGTCTAACTTTCCTGCCATCCAGTGGATGTTTGAAGAATGACACTGGCAGACAGAAATATTCTACCCCCCTGAAGTTGAGATTAGTTTTTAACAGTGGTGAGATGTAATTAAGTACTGTTATACGTACATTTACTTAAGTACTGTGCACAAATGCAAACACCTTATGATTCTACTCCATTACTTCTCAGAGGGAAATACTGGTTTTACAGATTTTACACACAGACATAGGAAGAACTCTGGAAATGTGATGCAAAATTACACATTATATAAAATTTAAGCTCAAACAGTTTGTCGAATTTTTAGTGTTTTATTGGTATCTGTTCTTCAGTAAAGGATCTGAATACTTCTCAGTGGGAACACTGGATTTAAATTGTAACTTGTAAACACTGTAGCTGACAAAGTCACTCTCAGACGATCATAATGTTGCTGATGTTTTTGCATGCAGGTGCAGATACAGTTCCTAATGGGTGGCTGTATGCTGCCATTATCATCCCAGTGATGTTCGGTGTCCTGGCAGTGCTGATGTTTGTGTGTTTCAAGAAGTATGTAAAGTCTTCATCCTTTTGTTTGGCTGCTATATTTTTTTTCTTTACTTGTCTCTAATATTAAACCCTTTCTGTTCAGGAATAAGGAAAATATTTTCCCCAAAGTACCAGAACCTCGGGACCTCCTCACCGATATTTCTGACAACAACAATAAGGTAACTGTTTTATTTTCTGTCTTGGGTTACTCCCTGATTGTCCTGTCTCCTTACATTATTAAAGGAATAGTATGACAATTTTGGGAAGTATGCTTATTTGCTGTCTTGTAGAGACTAAAATGAGAAGGTCATTACCATTCTCAAGTGATAAATGACCAATGGGAACAACTTCTTTAAAAATTGCCCCAGTATTGAGCAAGAGCGCTATAGACGGCAGGGGTGAAATTCCCTTTGGGCAGTTGAGCACAGTCAATTTACATCCACTAAAACTGCTTGTTTTTGGCACTGACAAACTCAGGTTGTTATTTTAAGTGTCTAACATCCTTTTGTCTACCCAGAAACAGCGCCAGAATTACCATCGCCAAACACATCAGACTCCATTTAAAAAAACGGTCATTTTAGTGTGCGCAAAGCCAGCATATTTTCACATCTAACTGGGTGAATTAAAGGTTTATTTCAAACAAACCAGAGCTGGTGATTGTTAGAACAGCAGAAAGCAGAACCAAGATGGTTTTCGTGAGTTTTATTTTGCTTCTGTCGACATTGATTGAAGTGTGTTTTACGATGATAAAATTACTGTTTATCTAAATGGAGTCAGGTGTGTTTGGCGATAGCAATTTTAGGGCTGTTTCTGGTTAAACAAAAAGGATCTTACTTGTCAACAAGGATGTCTACTCTGAAGGGATCATTTCCATAATGTTGTCAGACACTTATAACACCAATCTGAGCTTGTCATACCCATTTTTAACCAACATGGAACAGGTTCAATTCCAGTTCCTGCACCTGATTTTTAATCATTTGGTGCATTTTGACCAAAATGAATTGGGCCGGACCCCAAAAAAAGTTGGTTCCCAGTTAGAACTAAAAAATAGCAGGTTTTTCTTGACCTGAAGTGTGAACAGCAACAACATCACTGGGTACATCATATTCTGAAGAGAGGATGGAGTCTTGCATGTAATAGTCTTCTACTTCTTCTTATCATTAACAGTTGATCTATGCTTGATTTTTGGATAAAAACAAATATCAGTAATAACAGAACAATGTGATGTGCCATCTTGCTACTACTGTTTTTTTTTCCATTATGCATTGTGCAGCACCCTCCTTTGTTGACACATGCTTGATTACAATGGTTGCACCCAAAATGGGTTGAAACAAAATGTCTATTTCTTACGCAACAAGTATGTGAGAGAAATCAATGACTTGATTTGTCATGAACTCCAAGTTCTCAAACTTTCTTCTTCTTTTTCTCAGTACAATGTTCACAACCTGTACATCCAAGCAGAGGAAGAAGAGACCTGTAAAATCACTCTCTTGGTAGATCCCCTAAACAGGAAACCTGACTTCTGACCCACCTCTGCAGCGGCAACAACTTGAATCTACAGCAGCTGGAAGTCTCCCAAATTCTTGGTGCACTGGCTCAACAAAAAATTAGGAGACTTTACTGTTAAACTGAATCAAAGAGATTGGTTAGCCAAGTGCATCAAGTGAGATGTCAACTCAGTCTTCCATTTTATCAAAACAAACAAACAAACAAAAAATAACTATAGCAGCTACTGCATTCTGGTGCATTGTTGTTCCCAAACTGATGCAGCTCCAATCAAACTTCACACGGCTTACTCACTGTTACTTATTTAAAAACAGTAGTACAGAAGTGACTTACACTGAATGGCATGGAACTGAAGGTCCTTGTCTTATCAGCCCAAATATGCCACCGCATTACGCCAAATTCACATCAGTATTCCATATTTAGAAATCCTCATCACCATGATATATTAACACACACCAGCAGCTCCTTGTTAGGAAATGCAGTCAGTTAGTTACCTTGGGGTCCTGACCTCCACCGGGGTTGCCGAAGCTTTATGGGGGGGTTGTGAGGCCTTCTTGATGTAAAGGGAGTATGAAGACTTGAGAGGAAAAACCCCATTCATTTCTGTGAAGAAAAGTAAATGAAATAGGTATTTTTAAAGCTTAGGTTATGATTCAAGATCCAAACTTTTTTTAAAAAACCTCACAGGATAAGGGCAAAGTGAACACAAGATTGAGTGCTCCAGGAATGAATCCCAGAACCTGAAAATGAGTTAGCATTTTAGCATCCCAGATTCCCTCACCTTGAAGTCAATGGGTTTTTGGTTTAAAGCCTGAAATAAGGTGTGGGGTTAACACAAGCTTAAGAGACTTTAACGTTTTGTTCTATGCCATAAGATACGTTAAGTTGTTTGTTTGCCACAGAGCTTATTTTCTGTAGCAACCCCCAAATCCAGCGGAAAAATCCCATAGGCATTTTGCTAAAGCTAACTTCTGTGTCGGCCAGTTGAAAAACGTCATCCCTGCTGCGCTCTATATTCTCAGAGCCTTCACTCTCAGTTTAACAGCTTTGTCCTGCATTAAATAAATATGCAGTTAAAGCAACCAAAGAGGTAATGGAGCAATGACCAAGCTTTAGGTAGAAGAAAACACTGAATGAAGCCTATTTAGTATTTATGGTAGTTAAAACAAAATCTATATAAATATCAGGAAAACTCATCTCTAATACAATATTCACAGGAAATCTGCTCAAAACTCATCCAAGACTCTTGTTTTACACAAACTTCCCGCAGGTTTTGCATTCACTATTTGGGTTAGCTGTACAGTTTATCAGTTGTTCTGTCATTATTGTTATACATTGGATATAATTTGTCACTTAGTCAGTTAGTTTACTGAAATACAGACTAGGGTTCCTTTAAGGAAAACGACAGGGAACTACTTTCCTACATGACCACGTTTTTCTCTGAGCATTAAGTCTTTTGTTGCACTTAATAATTCCCCTGCTGCTGTGCTTCGGGCACCACTTTCAGGTAATTTACACATTCATGTGTCCCTAGAGGTGCTGAAGCAATATAGAAAACATTTTTTATAACTTTTTTGATAAGTGATTTTTAGGATTTACCAGGCATTGAATGCGAGCTTATGTTTGGATTTTCTGCTTTTTGAGAGGGTGAAGGTAGCTTGGAGGCTGAAAACCATGTGTTCTACAGAGATTTCACCGAAGCATTGTCCTCTGATTGTTTGCTATGTGATTGGACAAAGGTGGGTGCAGCCACTTTTTAAGTAAAGACTGATGATATTTCTTTGGATTACCTGTCTGCAGAGCTCCAGCAGGAGCGTAGATAGATGTGAATTTCCAGGCAGTTGATTTTCAGCCCAAGTATACAGGCTGATAGTTTCACATTGAACCCTGCTGATCTATTTAAACTTCTACTATTTAACTTGTGCTTAAATTCTCCAATGATTTCCTTTCGCCTTTTTTATTCTGCTTTCAAAACAGCTCTGAGATGTTTGTAGAAATGAAAATCATATGAAAGGTATTACATTTGCTCTCTCTTGAGAGAGGAATACAATATATTGAATGTGTAATGTTTTGAGAAGTCCAGGAATGATTGGACTTGTAAAAATCTCTTTAAGCTCAGATATACTGTTACTATTACCACCCCCTTTTTTATTCTGTTGAGGACTATGACCATGAAATGAATGAAGCACTCGTGTAAAGATACGTATGTATTGATATTGTTACTGTACAGTTTGAAACAGTGATAGATTGAATGTTTTGATGACGTGCTCAGACTGGCTAATGCTGGGTCCAACTTTTGTGTGGTTTATAATTCATTTTATGATACTCTGATAGTTTTTCAATAAATATATGTAATTTCTGCACAGAAAGTTTTTAATTACACACCTCGAAAATGTAGTTATTTTTTTAAAAAAAAACGTATCAAGCATTGTGTAGCTGAAGTAAAGGAACAGTTTGACATTTTACTTAAGAAATGAGAAACATTGTAATTATAGTTTGATTTAGTTAACTTTACAATTATCACATTATATCTCATTTGTTCGTTCTGTTATTAAAGCATATTGTGGTTTCATGGGGGATTATATGCAGGACTGTTTCTTTATTGTAATGGGCAGTATCTTCTCTTCCTCATGGACTATGGAGCAACTTATCTTGTTTTTTGGATTTTACAATATTCACTTTTGCAAATCATGACAGTAATGACTAATTCCTGTGAGCCACTGTGTATCATCTGTGTGAGGGCAGGAACAGGATATGCAGTAACTCTGAGTATTATGTTTTCTAGAATGGACAATAAAATTGATCCTAACGTAGATCCGTCGGTCACCCTGCAGAGCATATTTGGGCAAGTAGACTTGAACTTTCTAATATAGCCTAATCAAAACTCCAGTCTTTATCAGTACAATATAAGGCAATTCAGTCTTAAACACGATTAGTGTGACCAACGAAATTGAAAGCAAAAACTCTTAGAAAATAAAGACTTTCAGTTCTCCTTGGTTTTAAAAGGAAACTTGTGGAGAACAACTAACATATTTCTTCAGTAATTCTAGTCAGAAGAGGAAGTTTTGAAATATATTTGAAATTGCTGCATTTTGTCTGCTTGTGGCTTTTTCAAGAACAGTTGAGTAATTACATATCTGGGAGTAACTAAGATACAGTCAGAGCTGGTTTCTGTTTTGTTTATAGTAGTATAATTTTAAAGTCACAGCATCAGTTCAAGTCTTGCTGCTCAGATTCCAGACTTATTGAGGCCTGTCTCTCTGGCTGTGCGTATTTAGTACTGTCCAAAATGAAAGGAATACAATTGTGCAGTTTATTTTAGGGTGGATTTTTCTTTTCTAAGGAGAGGCTCTATCTTAAAACAGAAGCCTATTATGCATCATGACTTTTACTGTCACTTATAAAATACCAAGAAAAGATTAAGAACTTAATGCTCCTCAGTAACAAAAATCTCCACAAACCCTGCTGCACTGGACCAGTTCTATTTAGGTGTCCTTGAAAAGTACAAAGTCGGCATAGATGACATGAAATTAATGAAGGTGTCATACTGTGGTGAGGGGCATGTGTGAAGGGAGGTGCATAATTGGTTATCTGATGCAATCTTGGTGTAACCGTACCAGTGGTATTCTATACAGTGAGAATTCTGCACTGGCTTTTCATAAAGGACCTCCACTGGGTAAACCTAGAGCTACATATCAGAGGAACATGATGAGTCCAAGACTATGAACAGTAAACATTACAATAAAATGTCTATTTTCTATTTTTAAAAAACACCTGACGTGTTGTCACTAAGCTATTTCTAAAGGAATGGATGGAGGCACGATCCCCTGTCATCAATTAGGTTTTTCTCTCTGTGAATTGGTTCAAAATGGCGGAAGCGCTGGCTATTTTAAACCTGGCGTCTATCGCTTCTGTACTTCATTAAGTCAAATAGCGTGATATATATTTTTTATTTTAATGCGAACACGGGGGGAAAGCTCCGATAGTCACCATTTTGGCTCCGTGGAGGCTGTTCGAGCGACGAGTGTTAAGCTAGCTTGAAGAAAAGATTATTTCCGATGACGCAGTTTCAAAATAAAAGCCTCACATAACACCACGGCGACAGGGACTTTTATTTTTTCAAACTCCAGCGTTTGATTTCCGGTTACACACCTGATAACTTGACTAACTCTGTACCGCAGAGTGCAGCAACAGCACCCTCTAGTGTTCAGCCCCGGGACAGCCAACATGTCGGCTCAGACTGGTCCTGATGCTGCGAGGATGCAGAGAGCAGCGATATGAGAGGATATATGTATGTAAACCGTGCCAGGCCCGAGATATCCTGGCGCAGTCTCTGTGGCGCAATGGAATAGCGCGCTGGACTTCTAATCCAGAGGCTCCGGGTTCGAGTCCCGGCAGAGATGAGTCACTCTGTGTGCCACACTGGCAGACCTGCGGTCACTTTTTATCAGATGGAAAAGATGATGATGTTTTGGTTGCAGATTATTCTGCTGTAACCGTCCATCTTCACTGCCCGAGCAATAATGTGGGCTATGGTGAATACACTGGAAGACGGTCCAATCATTCATACTCTTTGCTCTCTATAAATTTTACCTGATGGATTAAAAAAAAATCTCGAGCATAGATTCAGTTCATATTGAGATAGGTTAACTCATAAGAGCCGACTTGATCTGCAATGATGCCATTGTCTTACTGAGGCACGTGAGGCACATGTTTATTTCTTTACGTTTTCTCTTTTTTTATGGGCTACACTTTATATTTTTTCGACTTGAAATTCAAAAATATATATTTGTTATTATCTTAATTTTCCGTTTGAGCATCTGTGCTGGAAAAAATGTGTATGACATTTTAAAGTAATATGATATTGGGTTAAAATAGGCTGATCTTGTGCATGATATCTTGCACAAAAAACTTGAAATTTGACTTACAGCTTCAGCTTTCAACTTTATTTTGTCCCAGGAAGGCATTTGGTTTTATACCAAAGCATATTTTAAAACATAAGAGAACATAGACATACGGTATAGTGTGGTAAATGTATTTTTCTGGCCAAAATCGCAATTACAATTATACTATTGCAACCTAACCTCATACAAAAATATTTAATTAGAAAATATTTACACTACTACATTTAATGACTTGTATCTTGTGTATTTACAGCCCTCCCCGCAGGTTTCTGTCAGGGAGTGATGCTTGATATTATTTTGTAAATAAAAAAGAAGAGTCTCTCAAGTAAGAATGGTTCGCATGTATTTTGAGGATTACACCTCAGTCCCGCCAATAACACCGCCAGCAAAATGTGCGCGTGTGCGCGTGCGCAAATATTTTGGGATCCTTGCTCCAGTTGTGCTCGAAGCATACGCAGGAGGTAGTTCCGGACAGAGGACGCAAGGGGGCGCTCCAGCATCAGTGTTAGTGACTTCCCGCCGGTGTGAGACGGGAGGAACCGGCTCACTGTGCAGACCTGCTGAGCTGTGACAGCTACAGTATCACGGGGAACCATCACCAAAATCTGTAGCCTACATTATGTGACAGGAATGAGGACATGGTCTGGTTATTCATCATGTCTTCGGGCTGTAGCCACATGGTGACATCACTGCCTCATCCCAACGAATGTCAATATTATTCTAGGAAGTAATAATATCTGTGAGTAGTCCTACACTATGTTTTGCTTCCTGTAACTTACAGCAAACAGCATCTCCTCTATTTATTTGTGCTCTTATTTTACCACAAAGCTCCGCGTGACATCATGTTACTATGACGTCATGCTCAATTATTATGAAATCTCTATAGTATATTTATATTTTAAGTGTGGCATCATTCTTAAAAATAAATGATAAAATTAGGGTGATATATGTGGAGGTAAGTTACCTAGAATAACTTTACTACCAAATGACACACTGTGAACACCAGACACCAAACAGCCCCTACTACAGCAAATGTGTCAAAATGATTAGGCTATGCCTCTCTAAGCTGGTTTATTTTTTTTATATTTCATAATGTATTTTTTGCCGGTGCTGGCCTGTGTAAGATCCAGAGGGAGAGAAAAAAGGGGGCAGTGCTGTGGTGCTGCTGACGTGAGAGAGAGAGAGAGAGAGAGAGAGAGAGAGAGAGAGAGAGAGAGAGAGAGAGAGAGAGAGAGAGAGAGGAATGCCCCGTGAATGAGAATATGACGTCAAGTCAGAGAAACTACAGCGAGGACTACACCGGAAACAGAGCGTGGTCACATTGAGGGAACTTTTATTTCATTAATAAGGGAACATCAATAAAGAGACATTTCAATTGTTTTAAAAACGTTCTTAGTGTTTTAAAAGTGGGACTATGTCATGTACTCTTTGGTGTCCCAAATAAGTAGCCTTATAAAAATGTAAAACGTAGGTTTTGAATTTACATTTTATCATTGGTGAATATGAAATTTACCCAGTATAATTACTTAAATGTGGTGATGCATGATATTCGTTTTTTAACCAATATCCGATAGGCCAATATCTAACAATTTATTTGGCCAATAACAGATACCGATATCAATATATCTACTTTTTTCCCCCATCTGATTTTAAGTGATCATCAAGTCTCTTCTGTAGTGGAATTAACATCATATTACGCACACATACTCTTATTGCAGGTGGAGACATGAAATAAAATGCTTTTATAATATTCATTCATTGTGCAAATTTTTTTTAAAAAAAGCATGTTGGCTGATTTCCGATATTTCATTTTAAAGCCAGTATCAGCCGATACCAATGACATGCCGATATTATTTAGCATGTTAGCATGATAACCAATTCTGATAGTTCATTTTAAAGCCAATATCAGCTGATACTGATGATGTACTGATAATATCAGCATCTTGGCTGATTCTGATATTTCATTTGAAAGCTGATACTGGCTGATACCCACGATGTACCAATAATATCAGCTTGTTGGCTGATTCTGTTATTTCACTTGAAAGCCGATATCGGCCAATACCAAGATTTGCCGATATTATCAGCATGTTGGCCAATTCCAATATTTCATTTGAAAGCCGATATCAGCTAATACGGATGGCATGCCGATATTATCAGCATGTTAGCTGATTCAGTTACTTCATTTTAAAGCCGTTATCGGCCAATACCAAGGCATGCCGACATTATCAGCGTGTTGGCCACTTCCAATATGTCATTTGAAAGCCAATATTGGCCGATACTGATGATCCACTGATAATATCAGCATGTTGGCCAATTCTAATATTTCATTTTAAAGCAGATATCACTCGACACTGATGATGTACCAATAATATCAGCTTTTTGGCTGATTCCGTTTTTTTCATTTTACAGCCAATATCGACCGATACCTAGGCTTGTCAATATTATCAGCGTATTGGCCGCTTCCAATAGTTCATTTCAGAGCCGATATCAGCCGTTAGCCATGACGTGCCGATATTATAATGCCTCCCTACTTAATTATTAACATTTGTTGCTAATTTTCACAAGACTTTTAGAGACATAAAAGCATGTTCTTTAAACAAACGAGTTTCCAGCTATGAATCCCTTAACATCTCCAAGAAGGTTCAGAATGAGGACAGAGGAGTTTATGGGTTACAGTCGGTGCAGGACCTTTGGTGCCCTAGGCAAGCCCTCTCCCAAAATATATATAATTCTAATTTAAATAATGTTCTCTTACATGAACACACTCTACATACACTCCACTTTCTCACACCCATTAATGCTCAAGCATGTTCTGACTGCGAAGATGTTAAAGTGAACTGCAATGCCAGGACCAGAGGTGGTACCCTAATGGCCCATGGGCAATAGAAATAATATTCTTCACCACAATAGAAATAAATTGACACTCACAATGGTTTTTTGGGGTTTTTTTTTTTTGTACTTTGAATGTAAACAAGGTCCCAGAGTGCATAAACAAGCATCAAAATAGAGCTGGTTTATTTTTTAAAGAAAAGAAAGAAATGCTCTTGCATACACCTGACCTGTGCAGGGCTGCTGTGCCTGGAGTTGCCTCTTGTTAAAGATGATTGAGGACAGTAAACACTGAAAGGTTGAACACAAGTGATTAATTTATTATATATACTGATAGATATTATTCATATTTGTTTTTTAACTGGTCTGTGACCTCCTGTCATTTTGCAAAAGTAGCCCCCAGGCAAAAAGAAAATGTGTGTATATATATATATATATATATATATATATATATATATATATATATACAGTACAGGCCAAAAGTTTGGACACACCTTCTCATTCAATGCGTTTTCTTTATTTTCATGACTATTTACATTGTAGATTCTCACTGAAGGCATCAAAACTATGAATGAACACATGTGGAGTTATGTACTTAACAAAAAAAGGTGAAATAACTGAAAACATGTTTTATATTCTAGTTTCTTCAAAAT
This sequence comes from Epinephelus lanceolatus, assembly GCF_041903045.1. Lineage (NCBI taxonomy): Eukaryota > Metazoa > Chordata > Actinopteri > Perciformes > Serranidae > Epinephelus > Epinephelus lanceolatus. The sequence continues at coordinate 31,557,821 of NC_135755.1, read as the reverse complement.
AGCCACCCTTTGCTCTGATTACTGCTTTGCAAACTCTTGGCATTCTCTCCATGAGCTTCAAGAGGTAGTCACCTGAAATGGTTTTCCAACAGTCTTGAAGGAGTTCCCAGAGGTGTTTAGCACTTGTTGGCCCCTTTGCCTTCACTCTGCGGTCCAGCTCACCCCAAACCGGTGACTGTGGAGGCCAGGTCATCTGCCGCAGCACTCCATCACTCTCCTTCTTGGTCAAATAGCCCTTACACAGCCTGGAGGTGTGTTTGGGGTCATTGTCCTGTTGAAAAATAAATGATCGTCCAACTAAACGCAAACCGGATGGGATGGCATATTGCTGCAGGATGCTGTGGTAGCCATGCTGGTTCAGTGTGCCTTCAATTTTGAATAAATCCCCAACAGTGTCACCAGCAAAACACCCCCACACCATCACACCTCCTCCTCCATGCTTCACAGTGGGAACCAGGCATGTGGAATCCATCCGTTCACCTTTTCTGCGTCTCACAAAGACACGGCGGTTGGAACCAAAGATCTCAAATTTGGACTCATCAGACCAAAGCACAGATTTCCACTGGTCTAATGTCCATTCCTTGTGTTTCTTGGCCCAAAAAAATCTCTTCTGCTTGTTGCCTCTCCTTAGCAGTGGTTTCCTAGCAGCTATTTGACCATGAAGGCCTGATTGGCGCAGTCTCCTCTTAACAGTTGTTCTAGAGATGGGTCTGCTGCTAGAACTCTGTGTGGCATTCATCTGGTCTCTGATCTGAGCTGCTGTTAACTTGCGATTTCTGAGGCTGGTGACTCGGATGAACTTATCCTCAGAAGCAGAGGTGACTCTTGGTCTTCCTTTCCTGGGTCGGTCCTCATGTGTGCCAGTTTCGTTGTAGCGCTTGATGGTTTTTGCGACTCCACTTGGGGACACATTTAAAGTTTTTGCAATTTTCCGGACTGACTGACCTTCATTTCTTAAAGTAATGATGGCCACTCGTTTTTCTTTAGTTAGCTGATTGGTTCTTGCCATAATATGAATTTTAACAGTTGTCCAATAGGGCTGTCGGCTGTGTATTAACCTGACTTCTGCACAACACAACTGATGGTCCCAACCCCATTGATAAAGCAAGAAATTCCACTAATTAACCCTGATAAGGCACACCTGTGAAGTGGAAACCATTTCAGGTGACTACCTCTTGAAGCTCATCGAGAGAATGCCAAGAGTGTGTAAAGCAGTAATCAGAGCAAAGGGTGGCTATTTTGAAGAAACTAGAATATAAAACATGTTTTCAGTTATTTCACCTTTTTTTGTTAAGTACATAACTCCACGTGTTCATTCATAGTTTTGATGCCTTCAGTGAGAATCTACAATGTAAATAGTCATGAAAATAAAGAAAACGCATTGAATGAGAAGGTGTGTCCAAACTTTCGGCCTGTACTGTATATATATATATATATACATGCAGTACACAGCCTACACACAGATGTCATCCATATTTGAAGAAAATGGTTTCAGGGTAAAACCTATGTCGGCTTTTTTTTTTTTTTTGGAGGGAAAAATGTAAATTCTTTATGAAAGTGGCACTCACAAGAATCATGTTACATAAGTTGTGGAACGTTGTAGACAGTGGTGAATCTTCCTATAGAAGATTATCCAAAACTCTAATGCTCACAGTCAATCTAGTCCATCTAGTTCAGGAACTTTTTGGATTGTGGGCCATACACTGAAAAATATGATTAGTCACGGGCCAGACAATGGTAACTGCATATCATTTCAACCAGTTACACAGCAAGAAAATCAGTTTTTCTAGACCCCCCCAAAAAAGCCAATTTGCCATAGAATATTAGATTTCTACCAAAACTGCTATGCAAGACCATGCCTGCAGACAATGCATGCACATGTACTAAAAATGGAACAAGAACAGCTTTCACTTTACTTTTGGGTATGCCTTGGATAGACATTTTAGTTGAATTTACAGGGCATTAAAGCAGTAAATAGTTTAACGTTTGTCATTACAGTAGTTTACTGGTGTGGCCCCATATTACCAAAATTGTATCTCTATCTTCCATCTTTTCAGGTCCACCACCATGTATGCTTAGGTAAATGTTTTAATTGACTAGTAATCAATCATTGTAGGTGGAGTAGCGGTATCTACTGTTCAAATTAAGACGTGCAATGGCAGGGCTTGCTAGTTCTTCAAGATGACATCAACATCACATTTAAACAAGGCTGTGCAACGTACAGTGCAATTTATTAGAAATGTGCTCAAGCCATATTTTGGTTTCTTTTTTACAAATTCACAATGGGCCATTTAAAAATGGGCAACTGGCCGCAGTTGGCCCACGGGCCGTTATTTGGCCATCCCTGATCTAGTTCATCAGTGAGAGACCAATGTTCGTAGTGGCCAAATAGTGGTACTACAATTTCTGGGGTCCCTCATGTGATGCCATTAGGTCCAAAAATACTTTTTCCAATAGACTTAAACTGGGAGAGTGATCAGTGGATACATTCTTTTGAACTTCACAACCCCTGCAAAATGATTTGTTCCACTATAAAAAATTCACTCAATTTGGTACGATAACATTTGGAAAATCTAAAACAACCGCAAGATTAACTTATTTTATCCCCATTTAAACTAGAGAGCTAGACTGGAAGTCAAGCTGCTCGGCTGCGATCGGCGGCCATAATTCCCAGTGCGCCTACTCAATGGGCCCAATGATACAGAAGAAGCGCAGATTATCTGGGTAATTTCATACTGTGGAAATAGAGCTTTTTTCACCTCATGCCCGCTGAGTAACTTTCATAGGAATGAATGGGGGGCCTGCTGCCAATGCCATATCCAGGTCTCTTAATACATCCATGGTGAGTGAACTTCACAGTCAAAACATGCCAGAGCATTTATGGGTATAGTGGAGTGGAGTGTTGGAGATCATTAGAGTAAGAGAAAATAAAAATAAAACTGCAGTACAAAAAAAAAAAAAGAAGACACAATTTGCGAGATTTGTTTATTATTTTGCCTATTACTGTTAATTTTATGAATAGTACGTTAATTTATTTATTGATTTTAATACCTAAAAAAAACATAGATTTGAAATAATAACGGAAAACCCTCTTCAGTGTGCATTTTATTTTGAAAGTCATGACTGGAAGTTTCCTGTGTGGTAGCTGCTAGCTTACCACCTCAGTGTAGAGTAGAAAACGGACTGTCGCTGGAGAGCAAAGAAGAGGAGAGGGGTGAAAAAAGCAGTGAAATGGTGTAAAAGCTGAGCAAGTCCAACCCGAGTCAGGGGACAAACGAGGAGGGACGACGCAGGAGGATTATTGTTCTTTGTCTAATTATTATTAAAGTCAGTAAACTCCCGCTTTTTGATGCTGTCCTCACGGAGGTTTGAGCCAATAACGGACTTATTGGTCGGCTGAACCATGCAGAGGCTGCTGCTCCTGAGTTTGGTGTTGAGTTTTCAAACTGGTAAGACTGGATTTCTCTCTTTTCTAGCGCATAATTCACGGCGGATAATGTTTAAATGTAATGCTATGTGAAACTACAGGGGCTTTGACACGGACAGAGCCCTCCGTTGGCATTCCTTCAGAAGTATGCGCGTGTCGGGGGGAGAAAAAGAGAAAGGCATATAACATGATTTCATAGCATTCCCTTATGAACCGCAGCAATGGATCACCTTAGGCGTGTGTGTGCGCGCGTGTGCGTGCACGTGCAGCTACGTGTGAGCGCGCGCGCGTGTGACTGCGTGTCCGCACCGCAGCAATGGATCACCACACTTTTTTTTTTCTTTCCTTTTTTTTTTTTTTGTTTAATGCTCATTGTCGCGCGCTTCTGTACGAGTACATGGCTGCGCGCGTGCGTGCAGTCCAACTTGAACATGACTGGTGCATGCGCGCCCACCGGCCTTAATGACCTTTTGCATATGACAAACCCTCGGTGCCGTTATTCAGACGGGCCGTGGTGAGGCGCTGAGGACGTGACGGGAATGACAGTGATTGACCAGCGCTGCTCTACATGCCAGCAGCACTTCCACACTGCTATCGCATCTGAATGGCTTGTCAGTCAATGAGAGCACTGCCACCAGCCCCTGTGGTGATCCTGTAGTGAAAGACAGCTTATATAGCTCCTCTCTCCCCGTCTCCCCCCTCACACACACACACACACACACACCCTCCTGTCCTTGTATCCTACCTGTGTGCTTGACACAGAGCCCATTTTCACCCTCTCTGTGCATCTCAACAGCACAATGAGGCGTGTGCAGCATCAGCATCAGCAGCAGCAGCAGCGCCTGTGCATCTGCTCCCCCTCCATACCTGTGGGGTGCCAGGTAGGCTATTGGCTTATGATAATCACAGCCGAGTTGCTGGGAGACAGGAGGCTGAAGGAGGAGGAGGAGGAGGAGAGGATGCTTGTAATTTCTATAAGCTACCTGTTCGATCGTAGCATATCTGTGTGTCGTCGTGGCCACGCAGTTACAGCAAACCTCCCTTTTTCCCCCTCCTATTGTCTACCTTGGCTGACTGGGAGCGTGCACGGCTGGCCGCTGCTGGCCGGCCAGTCGACCACTTCATCATAGGTAGGGGGCGTGTTCGGGGAAGGGAAGGTATGGAAAGGGATGATGTCACCGTGTCTGCCAGGCTTTGTATCCCTCAGCCGCGCAGCATCCACCCATAGTGTGTTGTTGAGGGTTCACACACGCACACCACAATCTACATACAGTAAGGAGCAGGATCCTTTTCGTCGACAGATCAGGCGCTCCATGGATCGACATATGACACAATCGTCACAACACACAAACACACAGACCCCCCCCCCCCCCCCCCCCCCCCCCCGCTCTCTCGATCGAGACCCCTTGCCACTGTCACATGCTGTTGCCCTGTTTGTCCACTCATAAACCGTTCAGTCCACATGACTAGCTCAGTAACACTTGCAGATGTGCGCACACACACACACACACACACACACACACACACAGCCTATTTACATGTGTGAAGCCATGTGTCCTATTGTCTGCTGTTGCACTGTTACAACTGTATAATCCATTATTACTCCACGTTGGGCTCTCAAACACAAAGACATTTGCTCTCAGAGGCTTTCCCGAAGACAAGATTAGCAGGCTGCAAATGGGGCTGCATTTTGTTCAGTAAGATTTAAAATGGTGTGAGGTCTCAAATGTTGCAATGTGGTTTTTGCATTTGGGTTGGAAAACAGAAGAGGAGTAAACATTATCCAGAGAGAGCTATTGCCTCAAAAGAGATAGGTTTGGGAGCACCCTGACTCGTATCTCTTCATTAGACAAGTAAAACAGTATTTCACGGCCTGCAATTTGCGCACACGTAATTGCCTACTAGTGCTAATGATTGGATGGTTATTAGTCGAGCAGCTAATTAAAGCTTTGGCAAATCAGAATGTTTTTTAGGTTATTTAGATCCAGTATCTCTACTAGCAACACCACTGGAGTGATTTAGTATCCCAGCCTTATACCAACCTGATAATAAGTCCCAAGCAAGCGCCACCATTAATGCAGCTGTTAAATGTTACTGCATAATCAATCATTGCAAACACATGCCTTTAACTTCCTAATGAGCAGGAGAGCCTTGAGGTTGGACTTGCAGCAGTGCACCTTCAGCCCGGACGCTCAGCTCAAGTGCTGACTCGGACAAAGGCTCCAGCGCAGGTGTACCATTTGTCAGCCTCTGTCCTTTTGTGCGGACGGAGGCCACGAGCTGCTGCCCGTACTGTGCGCTCAGGCCCTGAATCACACAGCTGTGAATCATAGACCTCAGACGGATTCCTGTGTTGGTGCTCAGCAGAGAAAATATTCAGATATTGGAGGAGTCAGACACATTCGGGGGGATTTTACACCCTGAAAAAAGAAAGGTTGCTCAAGGGTTGTTTGATCAGCAAAGTTGTGCTGCTACTACTATATGTGCAATGTTAATGACTCAAAGTGGGCTGTAATAGCTCAAATAACAATGAAGAATTAGGAAAGCCTCATAAAGAATCCAGCGCGATGCTAAAACACTCTGTTAAAAGTGCTGATTTACAACATTTCATGCATTCTTGCCAGTAATTCTCTGTGACACTTTCATCTAAATAATTTCCATTTTTTTCCACTCTCTACATCTGATTCATATACAGCGACTCTAGATTCTGCTTTTCCATTTGCTGGGCAAACAAATACTCTATCACACAGCAAGTGACGTGTTTTATGTTTTCACAGATAATATGAGAGATTTAACATGAGCAGTAGTAGCTACTGGGGCTGATGAAGAAAAAAGTGCCACCTACAAAAAGTCAAACCTGTCAAAATCCTCCAATAAGGATCCTGTGGATTATCACTCATAGAACTATTTATAGCTCTATGAACCTTTCTGAAAGGCCAACAAACCATTCTGTGGTGCCATACTGAACGTTTTCCGACTCAGACACAAAAAGTGCCACTTGCAGAGGGTCAAACTTGTCAAGATCCTCCAATGAGGATCTTGTGGATTATCACTCAGGCTGTAGAACTATTTATAGCTCTACAAACCTTTCTGAAATCTCTCTGAAAGGCCAACGAACCATTCTGCTATACTGAACTCTTTCCAACTCAGATACGGAGTGACACACGTAGCGAGGCAGAAGTCTGTTTTTAATTCTGATCCCAGCTAGCGAGATGTGGCTCCGGAGCATCCTACCGTTAATATGCGAATTCGGGTCATGGTTTTTTTCACGGTATCTGAATGAAGCCTATTTACCGAAAAGCATCTCTAATTGACATCAGCCACTGAAAGCAATCACTGAACCAGTAGAACAGCTCAATCTGGGAATGGAGCCCGTAATGTTATAATGTACATCCACGCCTGTTGTTCCCCATTCAATCAACAAATTCTTGGCATTTCTGTCCTGGCGGGTGTTTGTCAATGTGTGACATGGTGATTGCTTCTCTCAGTTGATATGTTTGTTTAGGGCATTTCTCTGGACACGAGTGTCTTATAATGCTCTTTGAAGGGGCACTGGGAGAGAAAGCAGCAGCATGCATGCCTGCTTTCACACGATAGAGTAAAAACCTAATGGGGGTGTTAAAGAATTTAGTTGGATAATTCATTATCAAACTTGTGGTCAGAGAAAAATTTAATCAAAAAGTGTCGACATTTCCTCTGAGCACCCTCAGCAGCTACATGAACGTTCCTCAAGTGAAGCCCCAGGATTTAAAGGCCCCATAATCTGATTGTGTTTGACAGGCCGGGGGCATCCAAGTTATAAAAAGACGAAGGGAAAAAAAACCATCCCCTTAAAAATGTTTCTTTATGCAGAGTCCCCCGAGCAAGAGAGGAACACTTCATCACATCTGACTGAATCTATTGGCCTTGTTTTCCCAAACTGCACGGCCACATTCTGCAGCGAGGACCAATTTGGGGTGATGGAGAGGGGGAGGGGGTGGGGCGGGTTACAAAAAAAGTTGTTTGGGGGCGAAGGAGGGGGACAAAGAGGGGTAGTCTTGCAGGCAGGTGGGTGAAGCTTGATGGAGAGTGATTAGACTTTTTTTTTTGTTTGTTTTAAAGGTGGTGAGGTGGAGGCGGAGGAGGGAGGGGGGAAGTATTGTAGTGTTGGAGGAGTGGTGTGCTGGATGAAAAGAAAAGCGAGCCAGGAGAGAGGAGAGAGGGACGAGGACGGAGGAGGAGGAGGAGTGGTCGGGAGGCCAGCGGCGGAGAGAAAGGGACTATTACTCAGGCCTGACTGCTCCCTCAGTGGGGACAGTGAAGCCGCTCATTCAGACAGAATATGGTCGAGGCCGGTTCAAAGGCTACATTTGCGCTGGAATCTGGAGTGATTGAACCCACATCTGAGGTGCCAGCCGAGCTCTTCCCCTGCCCCGTCCCTGCTGAGGTTAATTGGCATTAATCGGTGTTGCTGTTAACTTTCTTTTTCACTTCTTTGGCGTCCTCCTTCAACATGAGCCTTTTTCTGCTTACCAAAGTTCATTCTTTCTCTTTCTGTCCCCTCCTGGACTTCTTTTTTTTTTCAATCTGACTCTTTTTTTCTCCTCCTCCTCCTCCTCCCCCCCACCATTACTTCTCCCTCTCTTTCCATCTACCCCTTTCTCTCTCTCGCTCTCTAATAAGTTCCAGATGTGGTTCTTGCATTCCTCTGGTCGGTGGAGAGAGAAAGAGAGGAGGGGAGGGGGTGGTGTGAGTGGGGTGGGGGGTGGTGGGGTGGGGGAGGGGACAGGAGGAGAGGCACATGAATTAAAACAGGGAGCGCATGATGAGGAAGAGAAGCCCATGTACTGTAACACACACGAACGTGCATTGGAAAACATGCGCACACAAGCAAAGGGGGAAAGAATGGATGCATCTGTGTGTGCGTGTGTGTTAAAGGGGCTGGGGGAGGGGGGATGTCGGTCCTGTAACCTCAAAAGTTTTGGGACATTCTCCTCCTCCTCCTCCTTATCCCCCCCTTCTCCTCCTCGCCCCCTCCCTCCGCAGGAATGTGGCTGACGCTGATGATGTCACTTCATTTCTCAGCTCTCCTAGTTTCTGCTCCTCTACAGGGACAGGGCCGAGAGAGAGGGAGAGAGGCAGAGAGATTCAGCTTGCTCCATCCATCTTCCCTTTACGATAACAACATTAGGGTCAGCCGTCCAACTAAATCGTTTACCACGGTACGGCGACGCTTGCCGTCCCCTCGTCATGTAATATAACAGCCTGCAGGCTAAATTGTTGCCGACTACAAATAATGAGTGAGCCATCTTTTAGTAGTAATAATCAGCAATGGTTTTGAAGTCCACTCATTAAAACCATTTTGTGCAGATGCATGATTTTGTCAAAGAAAGCCACTGCCAACCTGCTACACCCTCGAGATGAAGCTAACTTTAACTCAGTGTAGCCATGTTTTTAGTTTCAGAGTAGGCTCGAGTTTACAGTTTGTCATGTCAAGATGATGGAAGATACTTAACATAGCTGAGTGTATGTGGACTATGGATATTAAAGCTACAGGTTTTTTTTACACTTGTTTTACTATGTCCAGACAGTAGTACATGAGGACAGATAGTCTATGAAAAAATTATGTCCTCCTCCTTGTACTGCTTCTAATAGCTTTTGTAAGAAACTTCCCCAGCTGTTCCAAAACAACCAATCAGAGCCAAGGAGTCTATAAGGGGCCGTACGCATGCTGCGTTTTTTGCGCCCTCAAATCCATAGTTGTCAATGTAGATGCGTGACAAGTCCGCTCAAACGCCAGAACGACACAGTCATGGCGAGCACATGTTCTCGAGCATCTGTTTTTCAGGGCGCAACGCTGCGCCCCGAGATGTACTGAATTCAACTTTTGGAACACATCAGCGCGCAGCTGACAGATATCTTTCCCGTCATCTGTGAATATCAGTCTGTAATGAATATGGAGAAGTTGATCATTTTAGTACAGGGTTACCCACAGCTTTACATCTGTCCCACTGACAATAGGTCTACACAAACATTCTCATTTTACAGCCAAACAGTACACTAAAATGTGTAAATGTTTCTGAAAACATGAGAGTTAATGAAAATGTTTGCTCCATCTGGTTGGCAGTGCTTCGCTTTTATGGGGCTGTTTCAACATGACGGCTTGGTCACAAACTTTCTCACTTTTCAGCTGAACAGTACACTAAGATATCTATCTGAAAAAGTGAGGGAAGTAATAGGCAATGCAGTAACAGAACCTTGATTCATATTTGATCAGCACTGCCTAGTTTGACAGTTTGACCACAGTTCACCAGCAGTGACTGGTTTCTGGCCTCCTGTCATTTTGGCCCCCCTGACAAAGCAAGTTGAATATCCCTACACTACAGGAAGGAGGAGGAACATTTTTTTATTAGACTAACTATCTCAATTACTTCTGTCTGGATATAGTGAAAATGTCAGCAAATATGACAAAACTTCTTTTTATAAAAGTTACCAACTACAGCTTTAATGTGCTGCTGTAACAGGCTCCACTCTCCTAGTTTCAGGCTTTCAGCAAGATTTTGGAACCTGGCTGCAGGGATTTGCTCCCATTCAGACAGAAGAGCATTAGTGAGGTCCAACACTGGGGATTGGGTGATAAGGACTGGCTTGCAGTTGGCATTCCAAGTCATCCCACAGCCATATGATGGGGTGCAGGCCAGTCAAATTCTAATGCACCAAACTGGGAAAGCCATTTCTTTCTGGTGCTGGCGTTGTGCACGGGGGCATTGTCATGTTGAAATAGGAAATGGCCAAACACAAAGTGTTGCAACAAAGTTGGAAGCACACTACTGTCAAAAATATCACTATATGAAATTTCTCTTAATTGGAATTAAGGGAAGTAATCCAAAGTGTGAACAACAAGACAGTGGCGCCCCCAGGAATTTTTCATAGGGGTGGCCAGATCGGGACACTAAGAATTTTGGGGTGGCACACTAAAACCAAAAGTCAAAGCTGAATAATTTGTGTTCTTATTTTACAGTTAATGTTACCAATAATTTGATGTGCATTGACTGTTACCGCTACAACTCCACAACAATCCAATTTTAATGTATTATGTGTTAGGTTATTTATTATTCTTCAAATAGGCTGGTTGTCCTTTTCCTTAAATACACTAATATATAGCTTTATTTTAAAGGAGTACATTTATTGTAGGGAACAAAACTTTTCCCGGGAACAAGCCTTTTCTAGTTGAGAGAGCAGTGGGTAGCCATAGAGTCCATTTTATGCAGATATCTGGAGGTGAGAGTTCAAAAGACCCCTTTGAAAATGGCCATGCCAGTTGTTCCCTTGCCAAAATTTAGCCTCGGGTTGGAGAGTTATTTAGTTCCCCTTCCCATGCTAGCATGACGTAGTTGATATCAATGGATGCCGTAGATTGTCTAGTTTCAGAATATACCATTATCTTCATGCTAACTTAAAAAATGAGCGCTATAGCCTCTTAATAAACATCAATGTCAGCCTTCAAACACTCTTGCCAACATGGTCCAGCAATTGCATCAGGGTGGCCATAGCCCCTCTAGCTCTCTTGGGGGCTCCACTGACAACAGCACCAGACCAAGTTCATGGATTTATGTGGTCATATAAAGTAGGCCATATGACAATAGGGTATATTAAGTTAAAAAAGTAAAAATCATTGCTTTTCTATTCTATTTGTTTTAGGAGAGTATGCTCCTGATGCATTTTTCTTGTACGAACCACAGGCTTTAAAAGTCTACACTGCTCAACCCAGATTTATCATCACCATGTTCAGTTTGCTTTACAGTTTTTAGGTGTGTTTGCTATCAACAAAGAAGCATCCCCTTTGAAGCAACAGTATGCACTGGTAGCGATATTGGCGAGGGGCTCTGTATGAATATTACTTCGCTCTAGGAGGTCAAGGCCCCGGGCTTTTATTGGATGGTTTGTGACAGATGACATTGCAAGAAGCTACAGTACATACCAATAAAATTAGATTACACTGGATTGAATTAAAGCAGACCTTGGAGGAGGTGATTTATCGATGGGACGCTGCTTGTAAAACAGTCCTGCTGGATGCCATTACCGTGCCGTACTGTAACGCAAGGTGGACCAGCAGACCATCTGAGAGTTGTCACAGCTGATGGTGCAGATGTTTACGCGCCACATCACGTGGCATTTGGAGGCAGAGTGGCTTTAGGAATGGGTCGCTGCCCAAAATCAATGGGGGACTACTGCCTTGAATTATTGATTCATTATGATATCGATTGAGCCAGCTGAATTCTGTGGCGACCCCTGAGCTACAAGCTGCACAGCACACTACTGCAGAGAAGCAGCTTGATATGTATGTATCCCCTTGTTCAAGCTTATCCAGAGGACAGCTATTGTTAGTTCTGGTCACCCTTGGTTACAGCGGAGTATTCTTTGTCAGCCACTCGGCATGTTGGCCGCACAAAGGCTCGTGGATTACCAGCGACGGGCCGGCTTTCCAGCGCTTGAGCATATTCATGTGCCCGTAATGTGTCAGATGCCTCGTCCATGAATTATCATATTTCCCACCACTGATCCTGGGGTTGCCATGGCCACTGTGTCTGTCATTGTGTCAGTGGTCCTCACTGGCTGTAGCTATGGTAACAATGTCTGTAACAGAGGTTTGGTACAAATAAAGCTCTTCAGATGTGAGATGCGTGTATGAGAGGAGCCTCGAAGAATGGAAGGGTGGCACACAAATACACACACACATTCATAGAAAACGAGTGTGCACACCTTGACAGGAGCGCATACACTCTCATGCACACAGTAGTATGAAAATGGACAGACAAAGCGCTGGAATAATTTCCCTCCTGCCATTTCCAAATAAACCTGTTTCCACAGCAACCATTTTGATAGTAATGGAAAGAAGGAATGAGAGGGAGGAGTGATAGAGGGAAAGAGAAGCAGATAATGCTTAAAGGTGGAAAGGTAGCCCAAGAAGGGAATAAGGTGGTAGGCGGAGGGAAGAAGGAGGAGTGATCATTTCTAAGTAGATGCCCGCCAGACAAAAGGAAGTGAATAGGGAATGAGAAGGGGGCAAGGCCACAAAAGAGATGAAGAAAGAGAGAGGTCGCCGACTGCTAGTAAGGGGGAGGACGGCAAGGTAAGGTGACAGAGGAAGGGAGCGAGCGGGCAGACAATGCGGCAAACAAAGAAAGGAGTCCGTGTCTTTTCTCTCTCTGGATCTTTCTCCGCTCTGCCCCTGATCTTCCCTTCGCTCCGTCCCCACCTCCAGGAGTCACCTTTGTGTTTGAGTGACACGGTGTCAGTGGGCTCAGTGGGTCGCCTCCTTTCACTCTCCCTGCTCCTCTCCATCTATGCCTCTCGCTTGTTCCTATAGCACCATCACCATGGTTACGGGTTATTATGTCCGTCCTGCCAGGCAGCCATGTTGTTGAGAGGAGGCAGGCACAGGTGGTAGAGTTCCCACAGCCAGATAAATAGAGGGAGAAACTGCATACACTGATGCGCTACATGTAGCCTGTGTGTAGTTTAGAGCTGAAATGATTGGTCAGTTTATTGATTAGTTGACTGACAATACATTGATTGGTTTTTAATTCAATAAATTAATATTTGTTTAAAGCCTTTGTCAAGCAGTGTCTCAGAGGGTTTGGTGCTTTTGTTTAGGGTTGGGCGATATAGAGAATCTGATATCACCATATTTTTGACCAAATACCTCGATATTGATATTGCGATGATATTTTCGGGTTGACCATTGGTTCTTCCACAAAATATTTACACAATGAAATTTTTGATAAATAATCAACAGTAATGTGGAAATAATAACTAAGTGGTTAAATACAAATAGTTCAAAATAAGTTCTGAAAATTACATCACTTTTCTGTAATGCAGTCTTTAAATGTATAATATGTCATTTTCTACCACTATGGTGTCTCAATCAAAACAATAACAAAAGATGGATCAATGCCATCACTGCAGTCTGTTTCTCCCAGTTTGGAATTCTAGAGGATTTCACTGGGAGCCGAATTATTCACTGAGGTTTCTTCCTCTCAGAAACAAACAAATCAGGTGATTTAAACTAGTAAAAACACTGAATAAAGCAGTTTCACTTTAAAAATCAGTGTTTCTTTAATGCTGTTCAGCTTGTCGCAGAAGGGCTGCCAGCAGAGCACCTGCTTATATGTGCTCACCTTTTTTCTCTTGTAACTTGAGATCCCAACATTCAGGAGGTGTTTACCAGAAGCCGAATTACTAGCTAAGGTCTTTTCCTTTCCAAAACAAATGGACCAGGCGATTTAAGCTGGTAAAAACACTGAATAAAGCAGTTGCATATTAAAAATGTGTGTTTTTCAGATGCTGTTCAGTTCACTGCAGAGGGGTTGCCACCCCAGCACTTGCTAATGTGTGCTCACCTTTTTTCTCTGATAACTTAAGATCCAGACATTCATGAGGTTTTTACCAGGAGCCAAATTATTGGCTGCGGTCTCTTCCTTTTCAAAACAAAAGGACCAGGTGATTTAAACCAGCAAAAACACTGAATAAAGCAGTGTCATATCAAAAATGTGTGATTTTCTAATGCTGTTTGGTACAGCAGGAGCAGGTGCCAGACTTTAGCTAAGGTTTGCTGAGCTTGTTTCTCTGATAACGTATCCAGATGTTTGATGACTAAAATTCTTCATCCAGTTAAAAAAAATGCTAAAAACAACCAAGACCTAAAAAGTCTATTGTAAAATGTGGCTTAAAAACAGATAAAGAGTTAATTTACGGCAGCATCTGACAAACAACCACAACCCAGATGCATGCGCAAAGGGAATATGACACCAGTGACAGGCAATGGAGACAGAATGACATGGGCTGTTTCCTTGATTGAAATTACAGATTTCTCTGCATTTAAACATTATTTAAAACATTCAAGATAATATGACCGCACAGCTCAACAAAATATTTAACACTGATCTAGTTGTTGACATTTTAATGTAGAAAAGTTACATATTATATCTTCAAAACCAGGAAAAGACAACACTTATGATATTACAATAGTCAAAAAATACAAAATGATATCTAGTCTCATATCACTATAGTGATATGATATAGATATGTATATTGCCCAGCCCTATTTTATATCATAGCACACTGAATATTTGGGCTTTCGAGTGTTGGTTGGACATAACAAGCAATTTAGAGATGGTTTTTAGACAGGTTTTTCGAGATATTTTGTTGCCTGGAGATAAATCAATAATGAAAATAAACATTACTTACATACATGTCCACATAAGTTATATATGGTACCTACACCATGCATACATTCATAAAAACATATGTAAGCTACATGCTTAAATAGTGCATGCATACAGTTACAGTGCAGAGTAAGATAAGCTAAGCCCTGATCCCTAGAGGGGAAATTATGTTGTTACAGCAGTACAAAGATAGAAATAGTACAGGTACATAGAGAAAGGTAAAAATAAATATATAAGGAGTAGTATCTACAATAAGAATAGAACAGAAATATAAACTATAAAAAAGCTGTTAGACTGAAAATTACAATGCAAGCAGAGCACAAACACTACCCACAACCAAAACTGTATTTGAACTGTCAGTGCAATACTGTCTAAAACAAAAGTGACAGTGGTGTGTTGAGCAGTAAAGTGTAGTGTATGTAAAGTAATATGATACTGGCAACTGTAACAGTGCACATATGGGATATACAAGAAAAAAAATGTAAGATGTATTGTATACTGTGTAATAATGCTAGTGCTGTACTGCTTTAAATCCTCATATCTCTGGGTCAGCTTTTTAAGAGCAAAAACAAACATTTGTCTTTTAAAGTTTTGTGAATTAAAAGGAACTTTAAAAGAGAGAGAACTCCAGAGAGAAGTCCCAGTGCTCTCATGCACACACTGACAGATGTGCAGATCTCTCAGTGCACTGACAGACTGATGGACTGACACCTGGATATATGGACAGTCACACAGAGACATAAGGGAGGGCCAAGTCGGTGCCGCATGACTCCTATGGCTGCAACTTTGTCCCGAAACAATGATGTCATCCTCCTCCTCCATTACACTTCACAGCTCTGTGTCTGTGGACCTCGCCGTCTCTTTGTTCCCCCTATCCCTGCATCTCATTTTCAGGCAGCCCCTCCATAACTCCCACACATCGGCCACACGCAGCGGCGATATGGAATTAGACAGATAACAAAATCAATTTGGAGCAGATTGACTAACAGTGAAGAGAGTCAGGAGGGGGGGTGAGAGGGAGAAATAATGAGAGACCAGTGCGGCCGCCTGACTATTAATTGGATAGGTGGAGGGAGGATGAGGTCATTGAAAAATGTTTTTTCAGGAAAATGGGTGTACCGAGCACTGGGGAGGATTTCATCAGACACACAAATGCACATACGCGTGTGCGCTCACAGACACGCTCGTACAGAAAACTTTTTTTTTTGGGCAGTTACTTTACACGTCAGCTGTTGCTATGGTGACGCAAGTCTGTGATCCAGCCGGAGCGCGGGATTGGCTGGAGAGGAGCAAGGGAGAGGAAGGCAGGGGGACTTTGTCAGAGGGGTACAGAGGGGTACGGGGAGGGGGCCAGACACAAAGATAATTAGATCGATGCATAACAATCCATACAAATGCCATTTTATTTAATAGCGTCTCATTCAATAAGACTGAATGCCACAAGTGAACCTTTCCCAGAAGTCTCTCCACTGCATGGCATCACTTGCAGTCTCGTCTCCTGTCCCACAGAGAGAGAGGCGAGTATTTAAAAGCTGTAAAGCAAGCTTTGACATTCACCACCTAACAGCGGGGTGTGTGGCAAATTAAGAAATGCAGGGCATATGAGCAGCACACTTACTAAAAATAGCTCCAAACATCTTTGCATGCATATACCCTTTCAGTAATTTTCAGCAACAAATTGACGGTTCATTACCTTGCTATTAAAACGCCATCGCATGGTGCGAGAGGTGTTCTCAGGCTAAATTGCTGCGGTGGTTCACACTATGGCGGCGTGTGGCCATGCTTTTGGTGAGTCACCCGGGCCAAGCTGTGCGTGCTCGCCTTTGGCTTTGTGTCTGCTTTGACAAGCCGAGGTTGGTGTCACAGTGTCTGCAGGGGCTGTTGTCCTAGGCCCCAGCTTAATCCTAATCCCTTTCCAAACTTTGACTAGGGCTGTACTTAATCCCAGACTAAACTGAGACCCACTCCCAACGGAGACGGAGATGCTCCGCTTGCTTGACGGTTTAGTCCGAGTCGTGGTGTAATCCATGTTCAGGAAACCGCCTGTACGTGTCGATTATATGTTTGGGGTTGTGGTTGTGTTTGTGTGTGTGTGTTGACAGGGAATGGTTAGCCCATGTGGTGGAGGTTAGGTCATCCGTGCTGCCTGTTTTTTGTTTGCGAGTCCATGTGCGTGTGGTCATGGTCGCGGCTCTGTGTGACCGTGGTCTTTGTGTGGACAGGGTGCTCGGAGTCTCCCGGTGGTATCTTGGGGATCAGTGACTCAAGGAAATCAGGACACACTCTAAATTTGTCACTGCAGCATAACCCACATAATGAAAGAATACAAGCTCCCTTGCATACTCTCTCCTGCCTTGCCTTCGCTCTGACTGCTCTCGGCGCATAGATTTCCTTCTTTAAACACACAGAAACACACACAAGCACACACACTCATGTTGACAAGTGTTAACCGGGTAATATGGAAATCAGAAGGCGATGAGCACATGTTTAAATGAGTCAGTGTTTTCAGTCCTCAGCCTTTGCATGGGTGTTTTCTGCGCAGATTGTGTAGCCTCCACTCAGGAGTGTTGGGTTTGGATTATGTTTGTGGTTTACTGAGGCAGTTGAGGGAATACCTCCAGCTAGCATATCTGAGGTGGTGGAGGAAAGGATTTGCTTGCCCTCAGGCTACTGTCAAGGTTGCGGGGTAGTTTAAACCCAGCTAAACTCTCTTTACACCCATGTATATTTGAGAAAAGGCTTTTCATGCTTTTAAGGTGGTATAAATCCACACTGTACAGTCCAGCAATTAGCATTAGAAGGATGCGAGATTCATCAAATTAGTGCGCAAACAGGAAATTAAAGCAAAAATCTATACTCTTTCAGAATCACCTTTTGTTTATCATGTTAGTTTTTCAAAGTATTTTGGGGATTATACATCCTCCACCTTAATTACCACTGCATCATTGTCATATGTCCTAGAGGGCTCTGAACATATCTGACGTTTACCAGAATGTATTTTTTGTAGTCAGAGTAGTACTGGCCAATCACGTCTGAGTGGCATTTAAACAGCCCATTTGGAGAGATGGAACGTATTGGCCTTAATGCAATCTCATATTCTGAAAGGTATCGTCTGATGACCATTAATGCTGTGGTCACGTGGAATGTGGCAAAAAAACGGATATCGTTTCAGTGGACGATAGCAGGGCAGTAGAAATAAGTGAGGTCACCAGAGAATACTGGCAATAGTAACGGTACATGGCATTGCCAGTCAAAATTAAATATTACAATGTCTTCCTGTCCCTCGCAACGTAATTTATAACTGCATGTTACCTATTTTCCTCACACAAGGAGAAAACATGGGTGATCTGAACAATTAGTGGACATTACAAGAAAATAACATAAAATAAGAGACATAAAATAATTGTATTTAATGTATTTTATTCCAGTCATTGCAACATATTGTCATGTTCATGTCGGCATGTTTTGCTTTAAATGTCGTGCCATTCTGTCAAACTCTTTGTTTTTCCTGTGCCATCCAGAAGGTGTCATTTGTCTACCTTCTACCGTCTGCCCGATTCCATGTGAACACAGTATAAGCTTTATATTAGCTTTTGTTTTAAAAAAAATATGTGCATTCATATGCAGATATCTGTTCATAGAGATTAGCTGAAATGACCAGCGCACGAAAGAGGCTCGGATCTTCTGAAATACTGGCTGTTGCCCCCATTGGCTAATTGTCATCAGAATAATAGTTGATGGGTTCCAAGATTGGGTTTCTCATAATCACAACCTGTAGAGAATTTTCATCTTTGTGTGGTTCCTCTCAGATACATGGAGCACTTTAGCATCTTTCAGGTATTTACTTTGGTTTTCACAGCCTGCAGCTTGTTTTCAGCAGCAGCAGACTGTTTTGTTTTTTTTTTTTTTCAGTGGAAAAACCTAAGACATACCCACTGCAAACTTCCTACCAATTAAAAAATGGCAGGACGACAAAGTTAGCAGCTACCTGATGAACATTCAACAGCTATAGAGCCAGATTTCCCTTTATTTGTTAGGTGGACAGAAAAATAACTCAAAATCAATGCTATTATTACTTTGTACTTCTGATGATATAATAGTGCTGTGTTTACGTCTTGTTTCCACTGCGCGAGTCCTAAAAAAATAAAAAGTGATGAATGATTAGTTGTTTAGATTGGTTGATTGCCATTGTAAGCCATTGTAAAATTTAATATATTTAAATGTTGGATTGTTGGTTAATCAAATTAAGACACTTGAAGCTGTCACCTATGGCTTTGAGAACTTTGGCACTGACTGCTGACTTTGGTTGAAGCCAGGAAAGGTTTGGGCCAGCTGAAAAGGGGCAAGCAGCAACCAGAGTAGTAGTTGAGCCTTTAGAGTTCAAACACAGCCAGTAGTACCTGAAAATTTGGTTTGGATTCCTAAGTGTTTCTTTGTAACATTAAATGTTCATGACTACATGAACAACAATGAAATTTCAAGTATTATTCATTAAGAATTCAACACTCAAAAACCCATCAGTGACAGTGACACTGAAATCAATGACAAGAGCGCAGAGAGAAGTAAAAAAACCCCTGAAATTTCTCTTTTCTAAATGACAAGAAATTGTTGTTAACTTGGCAGTTTGTGTTGAACCCCATCATTCACAGTGAGATATGTCAAGGCCAGTAAGTCACAATGTTCTTAATTTCAAAATTGCCACCAAGACACATGTTGAAAGAAGTGAAATGAACTAACCAGATCTTAAAATATTAAATTCTTCTGTATTAAATATAAAGACTTTGTATTTAGAGTTGTTCCAATACTGATACCAGTTTCGGAAATGCTTCTGATATTGCCTGAAATGCTGGTTCAGGTATTGATCAGTACACAAGTCAATAAACCAATAAACCTTAAAGTAGTTTCACACCCAGATATTTGCCATTAGCAAAATGTCAAACTAGATGATAAAAAAAATTTCTATGCCGTTCATTCTCTGTATGTTTTTGTTCATGTTTCACATAGGGCTTAACCTGAGCCCTGCCATACAACAATGATAGCAATCATTTTTAAGGATATTTTTTTGGGCTCTTTTGCCTTTAATGGACAGGACAGGTAAGCGTGAAGGGGGGAGAGAGAGAGAGGGGATGACATGCAGCAAAGGGCCACAGGCTGGATTCAAACCCGGGCCGCTGCGGCAACAGCCTTGTACATGGGGCGCCTGCTCTACTCACTAAGCCACCAACACCCTAATGATAGCAATCATTTCACATCCATACAGGGTTAGTAGTATACAGCTGTTAATTTTATTTTTAACGCAAAGATATCAGATTGTAACTTTGTATCAGTGAATGTGTAAGTTCAGGCCCCTGAATCGTTTGCTGAAAGGAAAAAATGATATCAGAACATCTACTGCTTGTAGTTACGGACTATAGTTAGTAGTCTCTTACTTAAAGCTACTCTTACCTTTCTTGCATTTCACACAGCACTTTGAACATCCACAACTCACGCCTCCCTCCAAAGTCTCCTCCTCCCCCCCCCTCCATTATGTCCCCATTACATCTATGATAGACAGAGGTGTTGGCAAGGTAACGTTAGATACACAAAAGAGGAGAGCGAGTGTAACGTTACAACCAAGACAGTCAAACGCAACCCCGGAGTTTTAAAACTCAACCGGAGTCAGTGATGACTGATTAGTTTTAGAATAAGGTTACAGTGCTAACGTTAGATAGTAATGTTAACGTTGCTAGTAAGTGGAAACGCACAAGGAAGATATCATTAATGTTTCAGAGGCTACGCTATAGTAGGCTAATGTTAGCTATTAGCAACTGGATAGCAACTTACATCAGAGGCAAACTAAGAATACCTGTCCAGCAGAAACTCTGCGACCATCTCGTCCCTTTTTAGCTCAGGATGAAGCTGCATCAGTCTTCGCCATCGCTCGAAAGCAGAGCCGATATTGACCTGAGTTTTGGCTCTTGTAGCAGCGAGTTCTCTCTTAGTGTTAGCTTTTTCTGCAATATTCTTTCTTTTGCCAACTGATTTCCCTGTTGGAGCGGCTGAAGGTGGAAGTGGTGGTCTGCATTTGTCTGCCATTGTTACGGAAGGTTTATATCCACAAGCAGGACAGGACGCTCGGACCGAATGCAATAATTGGTCAGAGTTTTCTTAGAACCATTGGAGAATGGTACAATTATGAGTTTTTATCTCTGGTGGAATTCACTTACATTTTATTGTGTCATCAGCTTATTAATAGCATTTTAACCTAAACAAAGAAAATCCAGAAAATTTCCAGAAAGGTAAGTGTTGCTTTAAATAAATAGTGGGGGCGTACATGGATCTCGATTGATATATCAATTCAACAATCAACGATTCAGTATTAACGATGTAAAGTGAAAACCACACCTACTTCCTAAACAGTCAAACAATGCTAGCAGCCTAGCACTATGCAGATAATTGTAAGCAGCTAAGAAAAAGAAAATGATCCTAAGTGATATTGTCTTGATTGCAGACCCCTGAACTGAATTGAATCGAAATTTTATTGTTGCAGACTTTGTGATTGAAGCAAATATCGTATAGTTGTATCAGGATGAAACTTGTGATTTACCATTTACCTATAAATACAGTCTAGTGCTGCGTGATTTGGTAAAAATGTGCAATTGCGATTATGGTGGACAATATCGTGATTTGCGATTGCGATTACAATATAATTACAATAAAATGTAATAAATAAATGGTATCATGAATCTTTTTGCTTGATTCATTGTTTCCCCTACATTATATTAGGGGGGCACTGACCTGACATAGTTATTGTTATGGACAGACAGTATGTCAATGACCATCAACAGACTGAGCACAGTCAAACACGCTGCTCACACAGCAGTGCAGCACAGCACTGTACACACAGCGGAGCGAGCCTGTGTTGCATTCAGGCGTTGTCACTAGGGGTGTAACGGTACACAAAAATCTCGGTTCGGTACGTACCTCGGTACACAAGTCATGGTTCGTTTTTTTTTTTCGGTACAGTAATGAAAAAAATAGACAACTATTAAATATCTTTTACTTATTGGTAACCTTATTAAAACATACCACCACAGCAGTTAACTCTTTTTACACAATTTTTGAATGAAACAAATATATATAAAATTCTGCTTTTTCACATTGTTTAAATGAAAATAGAAATATAAAAGTGAAAAATAAAATCCTGCTGTTTTTTTTAACACATTTTTTGAATGAAAAATATAAATATACATTTCTGCTTTAACAGTTTTACTCAATTAAAATAAAAAGTATAGTGCAGCTGGTCAGCTTTAAAGCCTGCTCAGATTCAGTTTTACTAGGAACTTACTTAGCTTTCCCACTTTGTTAAAGTGCAGTAAACAAAACATGCTTATATCTAAAGTGCAGTTTTTTACAAAATAAAGTGCAGTTTTTTACAATTTTACTCAACTCCAATGGCGTTGGTTATTTCTTTAGCGTGATGGTCAGGGAAACGCTCTTTCTTTTCAAACGACGACGATATCATAGTTTGCACCAGATTGCTTTTTCTAGTCGTGCCGGTTAACGTTCAAACTTGGGTGGTGACGCTTTAGATGCGTTAGCATGTTATACGTGTTTCCAAGTACATACCCGACCGCTGTTCTGCAGTGTCGGCACACTGCTTTTGTCTTGTCCACTTGTTTATTTCCATCTTCGTATTTTACCCTGAAACCAAAGTGTTCCCAAACGGAGGACTTAAGGTTTGCAGGGGGTCTTCAGGTTCGTCAGGCTCACTTGCCATGTTGTCAAAATGCGAGAATGTGCTGCACAAAGTGAAAGCTAAGATTTACGGGACTCGGTCCATCACTCAATTATGTCCATCGGGGAACTAGATATTTTAAATGGTTCGGCTCGCAAAAACGGACTTAAAATAAAACAAAATAAAATAAAATAATATCCTGCGCCCAATAATTCGGTACAGGGTCGTGCCGAACCAAAAGTCGCGTACCGAACGGTTCGACACAAATACATGTACCGTTATGGCCCTAGTTGTCACGTAAATGACAAATTCCAGCATGCCATAGCACAACACAGCAGCATGTCAAGTGTTATGGAGTCCATGATTTCCCTGTGACAGTTGTCTCATTGTCTTTAACGTTACACGGCTCAGCTTTCTCTCGCATGCACTCTTCCTACTTTTCCCTGTGCTGTGTTGTCTCAAGTGTTGATATAGATTGGTCGTGTTGCCGCGGGACGTGGCGACTTTAACTTTTAAACTTTCACACAGCACGTCTTTCAGGTACAGCGACGTTGGACAGAAAGATGTGCCAGTCTAGGTACATGATTCTTGGAGGGGTGAGGCACGTGCTGTGTAAAAGTTTAAAAGTTAAAGTTGCCACGTCCCGTCTCAAGTGCTGATATAGATTGGTCGTGTTGCCGCGGGACGTGGCGACTTTAACTTTTACAAGTAAACAGCACATCTTTCTGTTCAACGTCGCCGTACCTGAATCCAAAGTATCGCCATGTAACAGACGTGTTTTTTCGCCACCAAATCAGCCTGTTCATGGTCGAGCTCATGCTCTTCTTCAGCGTCTGTGTTGGTCACTGCTGCACATCGGCTGCACACACCAGGATAGCTTGTGGGCGTGATGTCAACAAACTCCACACACTACAGGAGAGGCAGTCACGTTCACAGGCACACACATTAACATTTATTTAGCCTACATTAAATCGCAAATCGCAGCCTTTTATGCGGTTATATAATCGCACAGCCTGACATCGCGATTGCGATTGCGATTAGATTAATCATGCAGCACTAATACAGTCATAGTTTTCCTCCAGTTAGCATGTAGTGGCCATTCAAATATTTAAAAACTAAGGCATTTGAACTTTGAACTATTTTGGTTGCTGGCTGGTGAAAATGTTTGTTGTGGGGTCTTTTCACAATATTTGTGGTTAAAGGCTTTGCGACTTATACGACATGAGTTTTTACTTTCCAACATTTCACAGCGAATCATTGTTGCTATGTTATTTGTTTTGTTTATCTTAATTCATTAATCCAGTTAATTTGGGAGTTCCTCAGGGAGCAAATTAGGGGCCGCTATTATTGTTATTCTTGGTTCAGTGCTGAATTATTTTTGAGGTATGTATGTTGTGAAGCTCCATCTGCATCTGATTCCCTTTTCACCGTGTATCCTCGCGCATCTCCTTTATCTTCAGAATATTAATGTGCTGCACTGTCAGAAGCCATTGTTATGATTGGTAAGGAAATCTTTTTGCATGACTGGGTTCTTTTGTATTATCAGGCATATTGTACCTCTGCAAATCACACCAAATCTGACATGATAGGGGGAGAGTGCATGTCTGCGTACACAAGAGAGAGGCGAAACGTGAGAGATAGGGACCGAGGGGTCATGCGAGGAGGCGGGAGGTGAGGTGCAGAGGCATATGGCAGTTGTTAAAAAAAGTGAGAGAGATGGGAACCTTCAGAAAAGCGCTGGAGGGGCTCAGATGGAGAAGTGTGAGGGAACGAGAGAGGGGAAGTGATAAAAAAAACTGGAGAGGACAAGTGAGAAGGAGAGATGTAAATGGTAGGAGGTGAAGAAAAGGGAGTGAGGGGGAAAAAGTGAGAGAATAAGAGACGGGTGAACGGGGGAATGAGGAAGAGAAGGAGAGAAAAAGTGCTGGAGGGCTGATATTTAATGTGATAAATGAGTTGTGACAGTCCGCCTCTAACCCCCTTCCAACCAGCGAGGAGGAGGAACACAGAAATAGAAAGCATTATGGGTAAAAGGACATATACAGCATTATATATGTATATAGAAAGAAGGAGGTGCGTACATACTGTAGAGGAGAAGAGGTAGAGGGAAATCAGTGCAGGCAAAAGGACATTCATAGACAGCATTATAGATGTACAAAGTGAAAGAGGCGAGTGGGGATGCATACATATGGAGGGAAAAGCAGAGAGTGAAGCAAAGCAATTTGGGTAAAGGACACACAACATTATAGAGAGAGAATAGATGGAGAGAGGTAATGGCAGAGGAGGAGGGTGGAGGGGGGTGTACTATGCAGCACTGGGTTAATGATGTACTGTACGAGATTCTTCGAAATAACAAGTGGGAGAGGGGAGAAAAATGAAAGCGAGAGACAGAATGGAACGGAAAATTTAAAGTGAGATGCAAATCCTCCACGGTGATTGCCTCTCCTCTATTGTATGGGTGTCATGTCTTCAAGGGACAGCTAATTACAACTTGTCATCATACAGCGTGGAACAATAGCAGAGGGTTTTTTCTTGATTTTCCCTCATATTAGACAGTCGGTCGGTGGGCCGGCGCGGCGCTGGTCTATCTGCTGTGGTAGTGGACTACAGACTAGAGGGAGAGAGTCTAGTAGACAATGACAGCCACTGTAGTTTTGGTTGTGGAGTGGAAGCCTGGGAGATGACTCATAGGGAGGAATGAAGACGGGGAGAAACAGAGAGGGAGGGCCAGAGAGTTTTGAAGAAATAAAAGTCAGGAGCCAGGAGAAAAGGGGGTGTGAGAAACCCTATGGCTGAAGTTGCCTGTTTGATGTGCAGCTCTTCTCTCCCGAGTCAGCGTTAACCACCTCTTCGTCTTCTTTCTTTTCTCTTTCTTCTTCTCTACCTCTGTTCTGATTTCCCCTTCTTTGACACCTCCATTTTTCCACGCCGCTCTTTGCTCGGCGGCACTCAGTTAATGGCCGCAAGCCAACGTGTGATCAAAGATGGCATTCCATGTCTGCTGGGGGAATGCAGTTTCCAATCAATTAACCATAAAACCACAGATACAATAATATGCGATATATGTGGTTAGCCTGCCTGCAGTGTGTGCAAAATGAGAAAGTCCCTAACTTATCCTGCCTCGTCTCCCACTTCCTATCTCCACCAGTCTCTCCAGTGTGGACGGCGAGGTTCTCTCAGGAGCCGGCAGACCAGTCGGTGGTGCGGGGCCAGAGGGTGATCCTGTCCTGTGTTGTCTTCAACTACTCAGGCATTGTTCAGTGGACCAAAGATGGCCTGGCTCTGGGCATCGGAGAGGACCTCCGGGGTGAGACATCATACGGCCTCCTCAGGCTTCCTTCACTCTGTTCAGCATGTGACTAAGATGGCTTTTTCAGAGCTGATGCTGATACTTTTGGATTGGAGCTGCTGACGGGCAAAATGTTATGCTGCATGTTTAAAGCTGTAGAAATGTTGCGAATGTCTTGAGTTTTTTCTGGGACTTCTTAAACTACAGTTGCGAAGATTGCTCACTATTTCGTTTAGTTTGTTACTCCAGATTTCAGAGTGCAGAGGGAGAACATGTGTCTTTAATGTGTAAAGCATATTATGCCTATATTGACATCTGCAACATTTGCAGCGCAGAGGGTCAGAGCCGACACTCTGTGGAGGTCACAAAGGTCACATACATTTTTTTTATAACTTCGCATTACATTTAATATTTCCACTTTAAAGGAGATCTTGGAAATGTTGTGAAGTTTGTGCCCACCCCCAACAAAAACTACAATGCACAAGCACCACTGTTATTGCATCCATGCCAACAATACTGTAGATAGTGCTTAGACCAACATTTTCCATCCAGGAGCACTTATGTCCCACGTTGTACTTCTGCATTTACCAGGAGCTATGTGGATTAGGTACGGAGTAACTGATCTAACATGAAACCAAACTAAGAGTCTTCAGCCATGCTTTTAGCTAAATGCAAACATCAGCTGTGTATTTATTTTTACAATCACCACTAAACTATCAGCTGCAATAGGCTGACTTTCCTAGCACTTGCCCTATAGCGCAGGTAGACTCAACTTGCTTTGCCTGGGGGCCACTTTTGCAAAATGACAGGAGGCCAGTTAATGGCTAATAAACAACCATTTATAATATTCATTGGATAAAATGAATTAACATTAAAAGTAAAGCATATATGAGGCCAATTCATTTGTGCATTTTTTTCATAAAATGTCCTGTTAGTCAAACCTATCGACATTTGCTGTTCTCAGAAAAGGAGAAATCTGAGTGAGCAGCCCCGCACAGGTCAGGCGTATTCAGGGGCGTTTCTAGGACTTGGGGACATTTAGGGCTCAGCCTAGACTTCTGTAGGGGAGTCTGGGAGGTCCTCCCCAAGCACTATTTTTTAATGCTTTTTATGCATTGTGTCTCCTTATGTACAACATTCAAAGTGAAAAAGAAATCTTCAGTTTATTTTCATTGTAAGTTAGAAAATAGTTGGCAAGCCAGATGGCACTCTATGGGGTGGCCCTAAGTTGAGTATCGCTGTCCTAGCATTATAGTGATAGTATTGCCAGGCTTTACATTTGCACTGGCTAATATTTGATTTATGACAATATTTTATTATTATTTTTTGAGATTCTAGCAACATTTACATATACGTCCAGTTCCGAATGCATACAGAACCACTTTTTTTTTAAATACTTTTTCAACTACCTCAACAAAATGCAAAAAACAGCTGGAGTTACAACTTTACAAACACGATACAAAACCCAACAACAACAAAAAGACACTTCCTCTCACACTTTTCCGGAGGGAGTTTTCTTAGTACATCACACCAATGGTCCAGTGCAGGGATGTCCTTAGAAATTCAGAATTTGAGAATAGTCTTTCTTGCTGTATATGATATGGTATTCTGATCAGTTTAGTGTTGTGGTTGTACCTTGAACTGTTCACTTTGGCTGCCAGCATACATTGAAAAGTGGATAGACCCAAATCATATCTTATCAAGGTAACCACCTTGTCTTCTACTTCCTCCCAAACTTTCGGTATCACTGCACATTTCCAAAACATATGCATACCTGCCTGTCACAGTTGCGTTTCAAACATTAAGGGAGAGCTTAGACAAAGCCTGCCCCTCAATCATGGTGTATAATGAAGCCTGTGTAATGTTAAAAATTTTGTCTCTCTATCAAAAGTATCTTTATACCAGCAAATAAGTCTTCTAGCAATACTTAGACTGAGCCATCTATGTGTTACAGATGTGGAATTTTTCTAAATGTACAGCTTTGTCACAGCATTTTGAATAATAGACGCTCCACCAGACCAGTATGACATTGCGTGTGTGTAACTGTGACAGCTAATGTATGCTGACCAAATATTTTTGCTGCTGAATGTTGTAGTTACAGCTCGATTGAGCCAGCAGAGCAGTTTTGGCCAAGAGGCTACGGTTAGACTACCACTGCAGCTACCCCATCACACCATGTTGTGACAAACTGTGCACTTATTTATTTATTTATTTATTAATGTTAACTCTGGCTGCACATCTCATCCAGTGTTTGATGGGTAACTGGAGGCTCCTTCGGCCACATTTTAAGAGTGACACCCTTCAACTTGGCTAAGCAGCATCACATCATCACCTCTGTCACATCAGCAGTGGGTGACACTGACCAGCTAATATCTGTTATATGAGCTATTTTTATTAAAAAGGCAGATTCATCAGCTAATACATAGCTTTCATTTTATCATACAGCTTTCTGCCTTTACTCTTCACTCCAGTTTGTCTTTGCATTTGTGTCCCGAGTGATGAGACTTCCAGTTTGATTTATTAAATCTCCCTTTAGTCTGTCTGTCAACAAACAGTTTAGGACACTGCTTGTCTGACTTTGACAAAACTTGGGGGAACGATGCATTTCATCTTTGTGTTGCAGCATTTTCAGAATTGCACTGATTAGCCCAAAGGGGGCTGCGCAATTACTGGTCAAAACAAGTGGGCATATTTTTAACTGATTGGTCCAGAGGGAGACTGCATCATGTGTGACATGCTGCTGTCTTGTTTTTTGTGGATGTTGCTGTTGTTTTCCCCAGACTTTGTGCTTTAATATTCTGGGTTTTTATATTTTCCTCCCCTTTCTTTCTCTTTCTTCTATTCTCCCTCCTCAAGCACTGTACTCTATGATTTTGGATTTATTTTTTAATTCTATGGCCTTTGTAATCATTCGTACCTCCCCTCCACTCTCCTCTCCTCTCCTCTCCTCTCCTCTCCTCTCCTCTCCTCTCCTCTCATGCTATTCCTCTGCGACCTCCTCATCTAAGCTCCCTCGCTCCTTTCTCTCCCTCTTGTTCTCCTCCTTTGAGCTGCCTCTGTTGTACTGAGCCCTCTCTCCTGTTCTTCATTTAACTTCTCTACCTTGTCTCTCTCCTCAGCCTCTCTTGCTTGACACACTCTCCGTTCATGCTCTCCTCTTCCTGTCAACTCTCCTGTCCCTTCTTTCTCTCCTCCTCTCGTCCGTCCCTTCTCCATTCTTCCTGTCCCTCCCTCCCTTTCTCCCTCCTTTCTTTGAATCATATTGTTACTGTAATGGTCCAGTGCTTCAAGCCAAAGCTTTTAAATAAAAACGTGAATGAACACTGGCCGCTTCATGCACACGTACACATACACACCAGGGTGTATGTGTGTTTGTGTATGAGGCTCTGTCCCTCTCCTCTGCCCCCCCCCCCCCCCCCCATTCTCTGGGCTTTTCATACGCTTTCTCGCTCACATCATTTCACATGCAAATGCACGTATATACAAGGCACACACATGCACACATGCATGCAGAATCAAGGACACACAAGGTTAGGCAGGCAGCAAAGCTCGGTTCAGAGGCCGCACATGGAAAGAGAATTTCACATGCGATCTACGTCTGGGCAGCAAACATGAATTCTGCACCACAGACTGGAGTCGATTTGAGTCCTCTAAAACGTTGCTGTCATAATGCATTCATCTTTTCCCCCTGCTGGTGAGAGAGAGCATGGATGCCACCTAATGGTGAGAATGTACAGCAGTGACACAGCTGGGTCTGTGTGGCGGATGGGGGAAGGGAAAAGGGAGGATTGGAGAGGCATGTGTGATTGTGTGTGCATCGTGCAATTGTGTGAAAGTCTATGTTTGGACATTTGCATATCTATCACATCATGTGGCCATGCAGTTCTCTGGTGTTGTTTAGACTGACGACGAAAAAGTTGGAGATTTGTTTCATGTATGACACAGACCTGATGTTTTCTTATCAGCATGAACGGACACATGCTGCGTGGTGTCGCATTTTTTCAAATTCTAATACAGACCACATGGGTATGTGGGGATCCTGAGGCGTGACAAATTTGCAGTTTGTTTTTAAGAGCTAAAGTATTAAAGATATAGTGACATGAATTCACCTTCAGACAGCACAGATGACACACAGGAACAACGGGAAAAAATAAAATATCCTGATGAGAATTTTAAGGTTTTTGTAAAGAACTGTGAGACTATAACTTTGTGCTCAACACAAGTAGAAGACTGAATATGTCTCATTTTTGTCACTCTTTTTGAAATCCTTGCAGAGTTATCATAGTTTATATTTGTTTTGTTTTGTTTTGTTTTGTTTTAATTTTGTTGTTAATCTTTGTAATTTGTGGGGCCCCCAAAGTCCCGAAAGATGATATGGGATCTAATTATTATCCTGTACGCACAAGTTAATTATTTTGTGGGAACAAGTTATCTTGTGCACATAAGATACCTTGTGGTGTTCAGTAGTTTTCAAATCAGTTTAGTTTAGTTAGTGTCCAGGGTGAGTTAGTTTTTATTGTTTAAAAATGTTCAGTTTTAATTTAGTTTTTATTAGTTTCAGTTTTAGTTTTTCATTATAATTATGGGGGGTATTTTTCAGGGAAGAGATTTATTTTATTTATTTTTGAGTCTATAATATATATTACATCACAAATAAACATTTTGTGAGGCAATTCACTGCCAGGCATTCACATCCCGGTCTCAGTAAACATACATTAAAACTTCAATTAAAGGCCTAGTTCCTTTTACTAGCATTTTTGACAAATAACAGCTTGTCTCAATTACAAGCCTGGTCTGGTTGCCAAGCAGTTCATTCAGATGTATAAACGCGGGTTGTTGGCTACCTCAAATTGTATGTCCATACCTCGTTTCCTTTAGTCCATAAGGGTCCACCAATCAAATCAATCAAAAAGGTTTTTTTCATAAAGATTGATCCAAGTTGTAAGTATTGTTTAAACAGGATAAAGTACTGTCGTGTTGGTATGCCAGGGGCCATAAAACCAGTGTCATAACTCACTTTTTCTCTCTGATAGATTCTGACTTAGATTTAGACTCTGATTGATTTCAGGGATTTAAGCAAATAATAGCCCAGGGTACGAATTGAAGTTTGCGGTATGCACCCAGTGCCTCCTCGTGCTTGTTCTGTTGACAAATTTGATCAAATTGACAAAAACTAAAAAAATTTCCTGTATATTTTTTATTTAACTTTAGTACGTTTTGTAAGTCCACAATATTGTTTCAGTGAGTTTTTTTTTCCCTAAGTTAACTAAAAAGTTACCTGAAATGTTTTTTCACACCATGTTTTATTTTTTAGTTTAGTTTGAGTTGAGTTAACTTACAGTTTTTCTCAATTGTTTACACACAAATACTGGTACTTGAGACACAATGACCACAACATGTAACTCATGCACCAATCCCCTAAACCAATTCTGCTAAACTACAAGCACAATTCCTGCTTTACACGCAAATTGCAGTTCTAAAACACATTTTTTTCAAAACACTACACACAGTTCTCTGCATTTGGCACAGTTTTCATGAAGAAAGGCTCTTGTTTTCACAAGGAACACACTGTCATTCAAAATTCTAAAGTTAATTGCCCTACTATGCACACTGACTCATCACATGGGCAAACACCTGTCACACAGTTTTACAATTAGCACTCAGAGCTTTAGCATAAAAGGGCAACAAGTGAGCTTTTCTGTTTTGGAGCAATGGATGCCAACATTGGAAACAGAGGCAGAGCCAGAGCCAGAGGAGTGAGAGTAAGAGGAGGAGGACGGGGAGGACGAGGACGAGGAAGGCCAAGGACCGTAATCTCTGATGAGATCCGAACCACTTTTTCTGCCTGGAGATGGAAAGTGTATGACCGAAATCCACAAACGCGTATACCCCTTCTCCAAGCTATGGAAGACGCATGCGGAGATATAGCAGTTGATGCTTTTCATGGCTGGATTCGCCATGCTAGGCGATATTTCCCCCGCTGCTTGGCCAGGGAAAACATTACTTGTGATGTGGATGAGGTGCTGTGGCCAGACCGAAACAGAAGAGAGGATGCAGCATAGTTTTGTTTTTGTTTTTTACTGTAACTGTATTTTACAACACACTTATGTATGTACTGTCTGTAGTAAGTGTAACAATGAACAAAAAAAAAGACCGAAGTCATTATGATGAATGGAGAAGAAGTGTTTTCCATTCATCAAAGTGTTTTACATTGAGCACATCAGTGTTCAACTGGTTCTTATAAATGTCTATTCATATGATGGTTTGTGTGTGTCATTTGAAAACAAAATACCATTTTGAGAAGAAATAACATTGTTTTGAATGTAAAGTTTCATTTTGCAGGAGAATTGAGGGGTTTTGCCCATTGTGTGTGTGATTTTTGATTTGTGTGTAGAGTTCTGAGAGTATGAGGCATGCTTTCAGAAAATGTGTGTAAACAATCGAGAAAAACTGTAAGTAATCTGGAAGTTGTTTCACTTTATACTGTAACCAGATAGTGTTTGTCTAAATTCATCATGAAGGTCTACAGTGGACCTCTATCTTATGTTTGTGCCCTATAAACACCATTCTGATTATTAACCTCTTAATCTCTATGTGTCTCAGCCTGGCCCAGATACCGCGTTCTGCGCGTGCAGGAGTTGGGCCAGTACAACCTGGAGATCCTGTCAGCTGATCTGTCTGATGACTCTCTGTACGAGTGCCAGGCCCCTGATGCCGCCCTGAGGTCCAGGAGGGCCAAACTCACTGTCCTCAGTACGTCTGTGTGCATGTGTGTAAGTGTGCTATAGAAACTTTGTGAGATGATGTGTGTTTCTGACACTCTCCTCTCTCACTCCAGTCCCCCCAGATGACCCGGTGATCGATGGGGGTCCGGAGGTGTTGCTGAATGCGGGGGAGTCCTACAACCTGAGCTGTGTGTCGAGAGGGGCCAAACCACCTTCTATGATCGAGTGGCTTAAAGATGGTCTGCCTGTGGAGGGGGCTGCCAGTACCACTGTAAGTCTAAAATAAGGATCATGTTCCCCAAGACACACACACACTCACGCGCTCATGAAGTGTTTGACAGTTTTTGATCTGTATTGCAAATGTTTCATCAATGTCTCTCTGCCCTCCATCATCAGGAAGTGCTTCCAGACAGGAAGAGGGTGACCACACGTAGCTATCTGCCCATCCAGCCTGTCGACACTGACACTGGGAGGAACTACAGCTGTGTGGCCACCAACCTGGCTGTTCCTACTGGCAAAAGCACAACTGTCACCCTCAACGTACACCGTAAGCAATCAAATAATATTGACTCAAAAAGTATCATAGTTTTGTGGGTATTTGTAAAAACATGAAATGTATTACATTACCAGTGAAAAATGTCATTTTTAACACAGTATACAGTATAATTACACCATCCTGCTAATTACTGCATACATGAGTATTTTTAATATTTCAGGCTAATTAAAAGCAACACAGCGTCACATTTTTAAAACATAAAACATCTGCCAGGAGCTGAATGTTTTATAGCTGTTATTAAGTAATGCATGGCCGCCATTTTGCATCTAACTGTCCTCCAGATTGCAGCATACATTAGATGTAGTTGTTATGTGAGTCTCCCTCTCTCCCTCTCTTCCAGATCCACCCACAGTGACCTTGTCCATTGAGCCTCGCTCTGTCCTGGAGGGGGACAGAGTCACCTTCACCTGCCAGGCTCACGCCAACCCTCCTATTATGGGCTACAGGTCTGCATCCTATGTCAGAAATGTTGAATTTTATTCTGGGTTTGTTTAAAAATGTTTGTGTTTCTTTACTTTGCTTTTAAATGGAGTGTTTATTTGCACCCGGTGAGAATAGTCACACTGCAGCTATTAGGCTTTTTACACCCATAACCCACATGCGTAATCATTGATCCCATTGCATGCTGTGATATGCTAGTACTTGTCAAGTGGATGCCTTGAGGTCAGAGGTGGTTTGGTTTTATGGTTAGGGCTAGTACTAGCTAATCTCGATATTATCTGAAATTAAAATGGTAAGTTTGGGAGAAAAAACAGACAGATCTTCCACCAGAAAGTCATGTGATGTAGTATTAATAGCGACAAAGCCCACATAGGAGACCGAGGTCCGAGTTTTGTTTGAGTAGACAATGGCTTAATAATTTCAGAGTAAGTTGACGGTATACTATAAAATGGCTAAATGCACTTTGTGTACATAAACTTTAGCAGAATAGCTGAATAGACCCGTATGTGTTAACGTCATATTTCAACGTTGCTAGGATGTGTAATAGTTACATTTTTGGGTGTTTATAGTCACATTTTTGGGTATTTAAACACTGATATATAAAGCAGAATTTCCCAGGTGCGAATAGCCACACGCTGGTGTATAAAGCAGAATAAATAGCTGAATTTGGTAATGTACAGATGGATATAAATATTCAGATTTCCATAGTGTAAATAGCAGAATTTAGCTATTCGCAACTGGGTGTAAATAGTAAATTTTCGTAGTGTAAACACCCAAATTTGGCTATTTACATCCAGCTGTATATAGCAGAATTTCTAGGTTGTAAAAGCTAAATTTGACTATTCACACCCAAGTGTTTACTCCGAGTGCAAGTAGCATTGTTGGCTACAGACAAATGGGTGCTTGCCTCTGTCCGTATGCCATACACTTCCAGGTGTAAGTAGCCACATAGGCCAAATTTGAATATTTGTGCTTTGCATTTATGTTACATGTTGTTCTTGATTGTTAAAAACATTTTATCCTCAGGTGGGCTAAGGGGGGCGTGGTGCTTCAGGGTGCCAGGGAGAGTGTGTTCACAACCAAGGCCGACCACTCCTTCTTCACCGAGCCTGTCTCCTGTCTGGTTTTCAATGCTGTGGGAAAGACCAACGTCAGCATCCTGGTGGACGTTCACTGTGAGTCACACAATACTCATCTCACCTTGTTCAGTCGCTTGTGGCTTGCATCACTCACTACCGTCTGGAGTCAGAGGGATAAAACACACCATTGTTGTGTTTCTGTTTCCTCTGAGCAGCTTCTCCTCTTAAGTGCTACTGCATTATTACTCAAGCACAACATCCCTTTCTGTGTTTCTGTGTCTCCAGTCGGTCCAATTCTGTTGGTGGAGCCGCAGCCAAAAACTGTAGACGTTGACTCCGATGTCACCCTCAACTGCAAATGGGCTGGAAACCCTCCGCTCACGCTCACCTGGTTCAAAAAGGGTTCAAACATGGTAAGAAGCTGAGAGCCCACGCTTTCCTCTGTTCTTGTATTCACACTGTTTTTACAGTTCACGCTTTCTTCTCCCGTGTTTACAAAAGCAGCCTGTCATTCAGGGGAAATGTCTTGTCTGTACACATAGACATCTTTCTTCTCTTCTTCCCTGCCATGACCTATTTCTCTCCATTCCACTTTTTCCTTTGTCTTGTATTCCTTTTATCAGGATTACATTTAATAAGTGCAATGAGTGTGATATAGTTATATAACTAAATCTGCCTACCAGCAACTTATAGTTCACTAATTAACATGTTTTTATCTTGTTTAATCCAAACAAAACCTGAAGTGTAGAAATGACTGCTGTGGTTTTACGGGGGTTTGATTAGCTTTTGCTGGTAGGTGGATTTTCTTACCACTGGTAAGAGTCAGACTAGCTGTTTTATCCCTGTTTCCAGTCCTTATGCTATGCTAAGCTAATTGTCTACTCAAGTTATTTCCTATCAAATGCACAGCAATCACAGAAGCCAAGTGTCAATGAAAATCTTTGGTCTCAGGTTCCCTTCTACAATGCTATTTAAAAGAGCTCCACGTGAAATTTTGTCTGATCTCATCATGGAGGTGAATGAGCTGGTGGCTAGCAGCTAACGGTGCTAACTCCATGAACAGCGCTAAATTATGGCAACAGTGCTGACAGAGCTTACTTACGGTTTTAACCAGGGGGGGCAATCAGAGGATAGGTGCTAAGCTTCTGTGACGACACTATCCCAATATCAGCAGTAACCACCATTTGAGCGCAATGCAAAGTAGCGACGTTGGATACGCGTATGCACTAACATGTACGCATGGCTGGACTGGCCTACCACAACAAACCACAGAGAAACTCGGATTACAGCACACACAGAGCGAGCGTGACTTCAGTGTCTGCTCAGGACGCCATTACTCCACTATATTCTTAGGGGTATTGCGATATATTGGCATTGATGATAAATATAATATTTAAAAATTAAATTTTGATATCATGTTAATAACACACGAAAGATAATATTATGTTATAATTAATCATCTCTTAAAAAAACACTGTGTAGGATTAAGGTGGATATAGAAAAGCAGAAATTTAATATTCTATTATCAGCGTGTTTTCTTTAGTGTATTATCGCCTGTTGCACTGTCATGTTTCTACAGTAGCCCAGAATCGCCAAACCAAACACTGGCTTTCGATAGAGCCATATGCGTTTTTGCGTTGGTCACCATTGTTAGCAGCTCCTCTGCGATGAGAGTATCTGAAAAAGACAGATTTATTTTTTAAGTTAAACTGCTTTATTCAGTGTTTAAATCACCGCGTCTGTTTATTTTGGAGAGGTAGCGACCTCTGCAGCTAATTTGGCTCCCGGTAAAAACCTCTGGAACAATGAATGCTGCAGTAATTCTAACCAGGAGAAGTTGCAGCTGGTTGCAATCTGCAATCCTTACCACAAGAGGCCACTCAACCTCCTTAAATCTCACACACTGGACCTTTAAATCATTTCTGTTTCTTTTCATTCTCTTTTCATTCTCATCTTCCTCTCTCAATGCCATCTGGTTTCCTTTTCACCACCAATTAAGAGTAATTGCTCTTTTTGTATGCTTTTGTCCAGTTATGGTTACAGATTCCCTCTCCACCTCCTTACAGATGTATTTTGAGTGTAATTCATTTGCCAAAATGCACAATGAGCAAAGTTAAAGATGAATTTGACTGATAGCATTATTATTAAAATTATCATTAGTTTCAAATTGTCTATAAATATTGCAATAACATCATTATTATAACCTTTTTTGGCCATAATCATGTAGTGAAAACTGAAAATGTGCCAACCCTAACAGTAAATATTGGTTTGCTGCTATAATAATGCTCTGAATGTTCCAAACAGAGCCTTTAAATATGTATAAAAAAGAAGATTATAAAAGGAAATAAACAGGAATGTATATGCTTAATGAATAAAGTATATAAAGGTGAAGTGACAGTGCTGGCTCTAGTGTCATATCTACAGTACAGACATGAGAATGGTCTCAATCCTTTCATTTAACTCTCAAAATATTTTCATTTTATAAGTTAACCATCACTGTTTTTTTATATTAAAATCTACTGTGTACACCAGCCACAGGCTAAAGACATGTCTAATATGTGTGTACTGTGACTGTCATTAAACTACAGTCAATACAAGGACTAAAGACAAGACAGTTACAGCACAGTAAATGGAATCTGCCTGAGCAGACTGTGGACTGACTTACACCTACATCTATGTAATCAGCCTTGTTCAGGTATCTCTCTCTCTAGGTGGTTACATATTTAGCCATAATTTTCCCACAGCTAATTTTCCGATGGATGTGTTGCTAGGCAACTGCAAAACCTTTGTGATGGGTTAAAAGCAGATGTGCAAGTTTGCATTGTTAGCCCATCAGGGTCAGAGTAGTAGAACACACATTCTCAAATAAGGCCAGGCGTGCAAATATGCAACATGATGTGTTACAATATTAAGGGGAGGTACAATAGCACATTAGCCTCTCTTCTCCTTTTATTTTGTTTAACCCCTCCTGTTGTTTAGCAGATTTGTCTTGTTTATATTTCTTTTTCACTCCCCCACAGGTTCTGAGTAACAGCAACCAGCTGTATCTGAAGTCGGTGAGCCAGGCGGATGCAGGCCAGTATGTATGTAAGGCCATCGTCCCACGGATTGGAGTAGGAGAGACTGAGGTCACGCTCACCGTCAACGGTCAGAAAACATCCACACAATTTAATGTATCACTGCTTGTAGAGGAAAACCATGTTCTTTCTAAAAGGTCAGCTTGTCAGTAATTGAAAAAAAATGTTGTATGTCCAAAGTAGTGGCCATTTATTTTAAAAATAATACAATTTCTCTTGAACAGCCTTGGTAAGGTCAATGCTTTGAAAAAAAACCCCTTGCTTTTGTATGATTTTTTTTTTTATATTTTGAGTGTAATTTCTTGTAATTCTTTCTTTCACATACACTCTCATATCTCATTTTTTTACCATTGCAGGT
This sequence comes from Epinephelus lanceolatus, assembly GCF_041903045.1. NCBI lineage: Eukaryota > Metazoa > Chordata > Actinopteri > Perciformes > Serranidae > Epinephelus > Epinephelus lanceolatus. Next base: position 31,519,945 of record NC_135755.1, on the reverse strand, counting down.
CCTCCCATCATCTCCAGTGATCCAGTCCAATATGCAGTGAGAGGGGAGAGAGGAGAGGTGAAATGCTACATAGCCAGCACACCTCCTCCAGATAAGATTGTAAGTGAAAAGATATGAAACATGAGTGCTATGAAATATTTCTGTCACCAGACCCACGATGAAAATGTCCAAATTTTAATCCCAGCGTTAATTATTCAGACAAAAAGAAAAGCTAAACAAGGAAAGGCTTCGATCACAAAGAGCACAAGGTTGTAGCTTTTAGCCTGACAGCGATTTGTGTTTTACTGTTACTGTACCTTCCTGTTCCTAAATGGCTCCACTCCTGCACGGTAAATGCTTTTAGGCGCTGTCCCCTTTTTCTTTTTGAGTGGTGACTCACCCTTAAACTCTCACAGAATTTCCCTCCATCCCATCACATAAACAAACCAACACTAACACTAAGCCGGGCTGCTTTTAGCTCCTGCGTCAGGAATCGGCCCCGGATGCTTTCTCCACTTGGCTGTATCACAGAGATGCAGTAGTAGTAGTTCCTCGGCTCCCCAGCCTCTGTGACTGATCCGTCCTGACTCCCGGTGCGCACTCCTAATGCAGGCGGCGGAGGTTGGGACAGAAAAAGATTTATAAAATATAAAGGAGTGGAGAGGAACAGTTGTCCCAGTAAATGCCACAGCCAGGAGATTATCCTCCTCTGGAATAAGTGGGCAGATTATGGGAACATGTGGGCTTATGCATAATTAACTGGCCTTAGTACAGTACTTCAATGTGAATAATACAGCTGCTTTTAGTGGCTTTAAAGTTGGAGAATGTGCAAGATTCTCGCCAGCTCAGTCACCCCCACCCACCTCCACTTCTGGCTGCAGAAACATACAAACTGTTGCTGGTTTGAGCAAGTCACGCAAGTGTTTACGTGTGTACTCGATGTGAAGTTACGAGGTCTATTTCTGTCATACCTTCCTACAGTATGTATTTAAGTTGGACACATATATAGTATATGGCCAATAATGCCTTTTCCACTAAATATCATATCAACCAGTCACCCTGATTTGATGAAATATATGAAACCTGTATTTTTCTTTTTTTTATCCTTAATTTAAAATTTTTCGTGTCAAAAAAAGTCATTCTCCTTTACAAATATTTATACTGAGCTTTACAATGTTTCAGAGTCACAATAACATCAGAAAACACAAACACAAATACGGATCAGTTCATTAAAAAGCAAAATAAAACACAACAACATATACACAGGAATGGTAGTACACATTTTTACATTAAGTTTTTCCATGAAATTCAAAAGAGAACCCCAAACTTTATAGGATTAGAGTGAGGTTTTCTTAAAACATTTTATGCGCGAGACAAGAGGTAACAGCAAATTAAATCCATGGATGAAGGCAGGACTTTAGATGGGATATTTACTATACAGACATGACACTGGTGTCCATTTTTTCATGAATGAACTTCTTACCCAGAATGTTGGACTACTTTTTCAAGAACAGCCATTAAAGCATTGTATTGCAATACCCTTTCTGTAGTGGTTCCATGGATGTATAAAGAGAACTTGGAGGCGGGGCCCTGTTCATTCCTAAATAAAGTTGCTCAGTGGCACATGAAGCCAAAAAAGTTTGGCTTACAGGGTGTAAAATTACACATAACCACTGCATTGTGGGGCCTATACAGCGGGCGCACTACAGACTCTCAACAGCTGATCAGCTAACTTCAGGGTTCGCCCTCTGCTATCTTGAATAGGGAATAAAATGATTTAATTGTGTGGCTCTTTTCTTTTTTTGGGCCCATTGGCATCACATGACGGGTCCAGTTCATTCCACAGTTTGTCCACTATGTCCAATTGGCTTCAAAGCCTGACAGTTCTCTGGGGGGCTTAAACACCCAGTGGCCAAATCATGTAACTACAACTTCTGGATCTATCTTGTGATGCCATTGCGCCCAATGACTTTTTTCCCATAGACTTACACTGTGACAGAGATGTCTGTAGATATTTAGATACATTTTTTTGAGCGTCTCAAACCCCCATGAAATGAGTCGTTTCACTATCAGGATTTGATCCATTTGGTTTGATAACATTTGGGAATGTATAAACGCTGCATGATTAAATCATTTTATCCCAACCAAGTAAGCGGAGGGCTAAACTGGAAGTTAGCTCAGCTGGCAAAAGTCTCTCGTGTTCTTGTTCTATGGGCCCAACGATACGAAAGACGCGGGCAATTTTATACCCAGGAAGTCCAACTTTTTTGGTTTCATGTGCCACTGAACGACTTTCATAGGAATGAACTGGGCCCAACTCCGACTCTGTATCCAGCTCTCTTTGTACATCCATGCACAAATATGGGGAAGGTTTTTTTAAGTAGTGTAATACAATGCTATAATAGCTATCCTTAAAGGGATAGTGCACCCAAAAATGAAAATTCAGCCATTATCTACTCACCCATATGCCGACGGAGGCCCTGGTGAAGTTTTAGAGTGCTCACATCCCTTGTGGAGATCGGCGGGTGGAGCGGCTAGCACACTTAATGGTAGATGGCGCCCCAGACTAACGTCCAAGAACACAAAATTGACATAAAAAGTTGTTTCGAAAAACGTCATATGAACTCTGTTTTTAGCCTCACTGTAGCCTGCAGCTCTGACTGCTTCTCTGTGCTCCGCGCTCCCGTGTGCGCGCCTGCGCAAGACCAGTGAAAGCATGAGCTTTGCTCACCCGTGTTTACATCATGTGACACGTGCATCGCAGGGAGAGACAACGTAACCACAGAGCTAAAAGATAATTTGCACTACGGTCTTTTAGCAAAGTACAGCCAAACATGTCTGAAGACTTTGAAATTGAGGAGGAACAGCATTTCTTTGTTGAGCCGTATTTGTTTGAGCCCGAGTATACGCACGGAACTCAGGCTACTGGACGAAGCAGCCGCCGCAGCTCATGAGCCTAACCCTCAGCCAGCCGCAGAATACCGGAGTCGAGCGCTGGAAACCTGGTGGTGTAGTTGTTTCAAATGCAAAGCAATGCCAACGGATGAGGAAAGTCTTTGCTGCTCAGACTGGGAATTGGCGATGCCTGCACTTGAGAATCTGGACATCAGTACTGACGAGACTGGTGCTCTTCAGAGACCATGCATCACCAATCACCCTGAACATGCACACGTGAGCGCGGAGCACAGAGAAGCAGTCAGAGCTACAGGCTACAGTGAGGCTAAAAACAGAGTTCATATGACGTTTTTCGAAACAACTTTTTATGTCGCGGCTGCAGCACACTTGGATCACTATAGATGACCAGTATGAAGATACTTTGTGGATTCAATTTTGTGTTCTTGGACGTTAGTCTGGGGCGCCGTCTACCATTAGGTGTACTAGCCGCTCCACCCGCCGATCTCCACAAGGGATGTGAGCACTCTAAAACTTCACCAGGGCCTCCGTCAGCATATGGGTGAGTAGATAATGGCTGAATTTTCATTTTTGGGTGCACTATCCCTTTAAAGGAATAGTTCAACATTCTTGGTAAGAAGTTCATTCACTTACTTGTCAAGTCAAGTCAGTTTAATTTACGCATATATTGCCTGATAGCATAAATCATGATTGTGGTTCAGGGGGCTTTACAATCTGTACAGTATACAACCCTGACCCTCGCTTTGGATAACTAAAAATTCACCCATCAAATAACTCGTTAATGGGGTTAAAAAAACTGAAAGAAACCATAGGAAGAGCAACAGAGGAGGGGTTCCTCTTCCAGGACTGACAGACATGTAATAGATGTCATGTACAGAATAGACCAACAGAATAAAATTACAAATTCATGTAACAAAATGACACACAGAATGCATTACATTTTTCTAAATGAATTCTGAATTTCATGACCTACTATGGACTTGAGAAGCAACATACACTGTCAGATGATCTTTTTATACCCTGATAAGAATGATATTGTAGACACATATAACATTGCAGACTAGTGTTGCACGGTATACCGGTACTAAAATAGTACCGCGGTACCAGAGTATTCCAAACGGTACTGTACTGCATTTGGAAAATACCAGTACTTTGAAATTGATTCAATTCATTAATTTAGTTAATTTATTTTACTCATTTATGCACACAAACGCCTTTCTTGTTCCTATTGGAGCACAGATTGCGCAGGTGGTTTCTATGACAACACCTGTATCAACATTCGCAGCTGGCGCACATGAAAAAAGGCAAGAGAAAGTCTGAATCGCAAAGGGCGACAACACGAGACAACACAAACTTGGTGGAACATTTGAGTTAGCAAACCGTGACGTCCGTACCAAGGTACTTACCGAACCATGATTTTTTTGGTACCGTTACACCCCTACTATTTATTGTTCTAAAGGTTTGTATCCAAAAGGACTTTTCCTCAGGAAAAGTACTGAAGAGTATCGAAAAGTATCGAAATTGATATTGGTATTGGTACCGAAACAAAGATTTTGGTATTGTGACAACACTATTGCAGACCAATGTGTTCGTCTGTGTTTACACATAATAATATAGTGTTGTAGTGTTAGAGTCAGAGTGCATAAGCCAGTTAGAATAGGTGAGTTTTGTGAAGGGATATGAAGGATGTTATGCTGTCAGACTGTCGAATGTGTGGAGGTAGGGAGTTCCAGAGCCTGGGGGCAGTGCAGCTGAAAGCCCTGGCACCCATGGTGCTCAGGCGAGAGATGGGACTTGACTGTGGGTGAGAACATTGAAAATCTGATATTAAAGCTCTGTTTGAAGTGGTTTTACTGGTAAATGGCTTGTTACAGTCGCAGTTCACTGATCGATTAAAATCCTGAAAACATGTCCCGTCACATCTTACCCAAGTAAAATAAATCCCTCCCAAATTAATTTTGATATAATCTATTATGCGTGTGTGTGTGTGTGCTGCAGGTGTGGGCGTGGAAGGAGAATGTGTGGGAGAAGGAAAAGGGGACGCTGCTGGAGAGGTACACAGTGGAGCAGAGCAAACCATCAGCGGAGGGCGGGGGCGTCCTCTCTACCCTCACCATCAACAACGTGATGGAGTCTGACTTCCTGTCCACCTACAACTGCACGGCTTGGAACTCGTTTGGCCCAGGCACCATGATCATCACGCTGGAGGAGACCGGTGCGTTTTATGAATTCACTATTTGAAAATTTAATGAGCTAGGCAGCATACAGTTTTGTTTTCGTAAGATGTATTTGTTGCATTAAATTCTTGATTGTGCAGCTACTGACAGACATTTGCATTCTTGCATTCCCTCCATCTCTCTCTGTCTCTCTCTTATTCTCTCCTCCTCCTTTCAGAGGAAGTCCCAGTGGGGATAATAGCTGGTGGGACAGTGGGCTCTACCATCCTCCTGTTCATTTTTCTACTGGTCCTCGTTCTGATCTTCTACCGGCAGCGCAAAGGCAGTGAGTCATACTCTCCATGTGCCTCACACATACATATAAAGACCACATCTGCATGTACAGTACAAGTGTCCATGTTTTTATTGGGGAATTATGGTTAAAATGTTCATCACCAGACCACATAACTTGCAGCAAACCAAATAAAATCAAACACCTAAAACTTCCTCTCTACCATATGGATGTGGGTCCCCTCTGAACTTGCTCCTCCAGCTCATGAAAACACACCAGCCACGATGCGTGTGTCCAGCTGTATTCAACCTTGCCGTGTTTTGCTTCCAGGTCGGCGTGGGGTCACGCTGGGTAAGCCCGACATCAAGGTGGAGACGATAAACAAGGAGACCCACAGCTTGGAGGAGGACTCCGGCAGCGTGTCCACGGCTTCGCGCATGGTCAAGGCCATGTACTCGGTGAGCAGCAGCGGGATATGTGTGCTTGGGCCGGACACTGTTTACACAGCCTGTAGTCTTAGAAAAAACCTCAGATTAACTCAGTAACCTCTCCCTATGCCGCACTGTACCTTTTGACTGAAAACAAGCTCTGTGTTTTCCCCTGCAATCGCTCCTTTTAACACTTTTAATTCCATTTTCTCTTTTCCTGTCATACTCTGTTGCCTCCTTCCCTCTTCCGTTTTGTTATGGCACCTTCTCTCCTCCTTTTTGTTTTTGTTTTGTTGTTTGACGGTTTAGTTTCTCCCCTCTGTGTCCTTCTCTCCTTCCAATCAGCCCTTTAAAGATGACATAGAGCTCAAGTCTGACCTCCGCAGTGACACCCTGGACACCCGCCAGGAGTATGACCTTAAGGTGAGCTCATTAAACACTCATTTATATCAAAGCAGGAAGTCTTCAAATCTAAACAAACTCACTTTTTTCCTCCTGAAAGACTTACAAAATACAGAGAAGGTGTGCAATCACAGGTACAGAAAAGGGTAAAAATAACCACCAGTATGTTCAATATAAAGGCAAAATTAACAAAACATTAATAATAAAATGATGCCAAAGTCACTGTGAGGTCTTGTGGAGTTCATTTTGGTGCAAGGTTTCATTCTAATTATATCTCAAAGGGCTGCAAATATCCTAATCATTACTGACATGGTGACTCTGAGTGATGACTTTCATCCAATGATGTACAGCATTTCTTTTCTGGTAGAAGTGGTGCCACCCAGGATGACACTGAGAGTATCTACCAGACAGACATAGTCACATGAACAATACAATATTATTTTTTGAGAGTTTTGTGCTATAAATGAAGCCTCAGTCATTAATATTTAATCCCAACTGACCAGTGATTCATCTCAAAAATGTTTGTTTCACTTCTGTAACAGAAATTGCAACTGTGATGCTTCAGTCTGATATATGTTTTAAAAAATGAAGTTAAAATTCAATTTAAAAAAAAAAAATCCAAATTGTTATTTTTTAATTTCATGCTTAACCCTCTAGAGGGCGCACATGTTTATCTGAAATAGGCAGAGGAAGACAAAGAGGAGGGAGTCCAGTCTGGTTTTTGATAGTGGATTGTACAAGTCAAACTTTGATGTAGGGTTAATGCCAAAACCGGGCGTCTACAAGTCCTTAAAAGAATCCTTAAATATCTTAAATTCAGTTTTATAAATATTAGACCTTAAAATCATTAAATACACTTAAATTTGTGAGTTCTTAAACAACATAAACATTTTATCTAATTTCATTTATCCATCTTTTTATCATCTTTTGGTGAAAAGGAGTGGAAGTCCACATTTCTGGTCTTTTTCCTTTATGCCTCCACTTACCAGTTGACAAAATATAGATTAACCTAACTTAATCTAATAACCATATTCCTACATAAAACTTACCTCTGCGTGTGACCGTATAACTTACCTGTAATGCTTGAATTAGAGAAGATGATTCATCTAAAAATCTTAAGTCTTAAATTTGGTTAAAACGTATCTTGAAAAAGTCCTAAAAAGCATTGAATTTAAGTGTAGACACCCTGAAAAAGCAGAATCAAATTAGCAAATAAGTCCCAGTTCATTTAAACTGGAGAACAAACTGGTGTTTGGAACAACATCTGTAACAATTAAGCACTTTATAAAGCTTAAAATTCACTTTTTCTCTTTAAATGTTATTTTGTTTTATACATTAAAGGGGTACTTTTTCAATTTTTAACCAGCCTTGTGTTATACCAATGTGGGTAGCATGTGTAAATGAACTGTGGTGAACTTGCCTTCACCTTACCAGCACCCAGATCTCCCTGCTCACCACCTAGAGTCAGCGAAAATCCAGCAGATTATCGCTGACTCTAGGGACTGTCGCTCTAACTAAAGCTTGTACTTCCACATTTTCGTATGCCCACCACCACGAACACAGAGTAGATCCCAGTACCTTAACTGATGAGAGCAGTATATATACATGTGTATGTATATATATGTATATAAATTATTTAATAATCCAGAATATGATTATGGTGTCTTTTTAACACTGGAAATTATTTATTAGGCTAAATGTTTCACAGAAAATTTAAATTCTGTAACTCATCAACCCAACACACAGGAATGATCAGCCTCCCATGTGACTGAATGGAAATGACGATCACTGTTGTATAAAGTGTTTCTTGCAGACAGACACACTCTCTCTGACTTTGACTGTATCCATAATAAAAGTTAATGGGGGAAGTGACATTGTGAAAAGTAAAATCTTTCCAATAAATGAAGAAAGTTGTTTATGCTCCTTTTCTTGTTCAAATTTTTAACTAGATGGTGAATCAGAAACCAAATGGCAGTGATACACTTGAGTTTAATCTCTTATCTGTCCTCCCTCTGGACTGTAACTCCAGTGCTATTGTGATGCATCAGATTAGTCTGATCAGCTGCAGCATCCAATCAAAAGCTGATATTCAATAAGAAAGCCTGTGAGTCGGTAAAATACTTCCGCGAAGGCTGTACTTGTGTATCCTTGCTTCTCTCCCCTCTGAAAGCCTCCTCTCTCCTCGACTCCTCCAAGTGCATTGAAGGAGTTGGGACGTCCTTCAATATGGCAGCTTCCAAGGATAGAGGAGTTGAGGAGGCATGTAGGGATGAACCCAAAGAGTAAAGAGGCAGATGGATAAAGAGAGATGCCACCCTCTCTCACTCAAACTAAGACCAAGTCAGATCAAACTGTAAAACGAAGCAGCACTTGTTTGCATCTTTCTATTACAGCCCAGTTTTATGAAAAGACAATCTTTCCAGCAGTGAATATTTCTGTTTCCTAATTTAGTGACCTTCACACTTAGTGTTGCACTCAATCTCTGTGAGAATATTAGAGCAGGATATGTAAGACACCAAATATTTTGCAGTTCAGATGGCCTCTCTTAAATTGCTGAAGCTCCTTTTGTCTTCTCCTCCCTTCACTTAGTCCAGCTTATGTGATTGTTTAGAATATTATGTTCTTATAAAATAGAGACAAAACTATTCAAATTGGACCGAAACAAAGAGAAAAAAAGATAAAGGATGTTTAGGCGTACTCTGCCCGTTCCGCTGGCATGAATCATTTATACATTTTGACACCGTGGGGCTGGGCTTAGGTGATGAATGCATTTTCACGCGTAAAGCTGCCAAAATGTTCTGCTGAAACTCCCCCCCATGAATATTTTGTGAGGGCAAACACACCACCCCTCTAGCTGGAGTGCTGCCTCGGATCACTTTGAAGAAACACAGACATGAATCCACCCCAGGAGATGGTTAGATCACCCCGACAACAGCCTCAGCCAGACTGTTTTTTTTTTTTCCTCCCCGCCGCCTGAAGCACCAAAGCAGTGAAACAAAGTTGGATGGGGGGAGCAGTCGGGTACATGAGAGACAATGAGATGGCAGAATGATGTCGGAAATAATGGTAGAGCAAGATGAAGTGGGTGTAGTGAGCAAGGAGAGCGTCCTTGCTTCACCCAGACAATCTGGGACCAACGTGCATGTTGGCAGGGATCCACCCTACTGCTGGAGAGGCCTCAAGATAAACATGGATGCTTCAACTCATGGAAGCTTTGAGCACAAATGGACAAAACTTGAGTTTCTGTTTGTTTGTTTTGTGCTTTCTTTTTGTTAACTGGTCAAAAAAATCTCTTATTATTATCATTTGTATGCTAAAGTACATTCATTTCTTGTATACAAACCATAAAAACAGTATACTATGAAAGCTGGTATTAGTATACACCATAGACTGAGATGACAGCTCCCCAAAAGTGAAGCCAAAACATCTTGATTGCCCGCTGGTGGCTGGCTGCAGTGTAAATCATAAACCCTGCCCCCTCCACATAAGCAGATGGGACCTGGGCCTAACTTAAGAATCAAATTAACATGAAATAAATTTGTCCCAAAGATGGTTTCTGTCATTTTAGGCATCACACTAATGTACGTTCAAGTGTTCCTTTTCCTTATAACATTGGTTTTAATTAGTTCTTTGATGCTATAAAAAGGGGATTTGGCATCATGATCGACAGCTGTGTGCGCCCATCGGTGTGCTCAACTGGTCAGACAATACCACTGATGTCGCTACGGCGTAGACTCTGGTTCTTAAATGATGTCATCAACACAAGATGGCTGCAATTTTGGCTTCATTTTTTGACAGTGGGAGGAAATGGAGATGTGTCGTCCATTTTATTGGTACAATAAGGCAGGGTTGTGACAACTCATTTTAGTTCATGGGCCGCAAACAGCCGAATTTGATCTTGAGTGGTCTGGACCAGTAACAGGATCACATGATAACATATAAATGACAACATCCTAATCTGTTCTCTTTCTTTCACTGTGCAATGTATTTAGATTTCATCATTATGCCATAGGATTTATTAAAAAGCCACAAGGTGTACAGGAGTTCAAGATTGCACCCTGTTAACATTTACCAACACTGTCTTTTAAAAGTTGATGGGTTAAAAGCACATGAAAGAGCTTTTGAATGTTGGAATCACTTAAGAGGCTGCCCTGGGATGCCAGTCTTGGTGCGTTATTCTTATAGTTGTAACATGTAATTTGCCCGTGCAGTTAGTGTCATTGGAATTTTTGCTTACATAGTGATTTGCATGCATATCTGAAAAGAGACTTAGAGTCTGATCTCAGGCAGCTGAGTCACAAAAAAAAGAGAGCAAACTGCCCTCACAGCACAATCTGAAGGAATCTGGACCTGGACGCTGACCAGCTCCAGACACACAGTTGACCCTGACCTCTGACCTTCTACAAGAGAATATCTCTTTGGGGATCAGGAAGGAACAAAACATTATTATTATAGAAGCCTTCTGACCCTAAGATCTATATACAGACCAGCCCAGTCGCTAGAAGGAAATCAATTGTTACTCTTGTATGTTTCATACATATTATATCAACGTCCCTAAAGTGTCATAGTGTATGAACTGACTTTGTAATCATGAGGTGGAGGGAATGGTGGATGGCATGGGACCAAGGCAAGATGCCTGCCAAGCTGCAGACCACTGTTCAAAACCAACGAACCTGATTGTTTTTTAAGCATGTCATTGCGACATTTCCAACAGCTCTTAGCCACCAAACATGGGTGTTTTTTTACCAAGACAATGCTGCGTTCCCAGCCGGGGTATTGCCACAAAGAGTGGTTGTTTTTACAGAGGCATTGCTGTGTCTTCCGGTGACTTTTAGCACCCAAAATAGGTATTTCAAGCTAAAACATGATCTTTTCCAAACATAACCACGTTTTTTGTACCTAAACATAAACACACGTCAACCAAGTGTTCTTGAACGTATCTGCTAGATAATAACATACAAATGTAACGTTTCCATCGTTCACACAAACATACAATGTCAACATTTATTCTGGTGATGGGATGCACTGCATTTAGATTTGTATCCCCCTCGTTATATCTTATTTTGATGTTCACTATGTTGTCTCTTGCTGTTTGTCTCTTTAGGACCCCACCAATGGCTACTACAATGTGCGAGCCTCCACCCATGATGAAGGCCGCCCGGCCTCCCGCTCCACCTTGCACTATTCTGACTACCGCTCCCCTGCAGGAACACCAGGGGGAGCTGCATCTATAAGCAGCAGTGCCGGAGGCTCAGGGGCCACAGCCAGTGGAGGAGCCCCTGGTCCCCCTGGCCCCCTCACCTCCCCTGGCCGCCCCCAGGCCTGTTACGACCCCCGGCCCCCCTCTAGACTTTCCCACATCAGCTACGCCCAGTTCAACACCTTCACGCGTGCGGGCCAGAGCCAGCAGCCCCCGCCTAACCCTGCCCCCGTGGCCAGCGACTTCCCGGGAGACTGCAGCCTCCTGGACTCCACTTCCCAGCTGGCCTACGACAACTACGGATACCCCTCGCATTACCAGACCTACCGCATGGGTTTCGCCCCGTCCAGCCTGGCCCCGTTGGAGGCTGGGCCATCCTATGAAATGTACGGGGTGGGATCTGGGGTGGGACCTGGGGTGGGACCCGGGGTTGGGAGCCCCGGGGTCGGTGTGGGTCCCGGGGGTCCCGCTCCCTCGGGATCAGAGACTGGACTAGGGAAGTACGGCAGCTCCACTCGCTTCTCCTACACCTCGCAACACTCTGACTACTCCCACAGCCGACACACACAGAGGATGCAGACTCACGTGTGAGACAGAGAGACGCATAAACACCTCACAGTCTTAGCAGAGCATGAGGAAGCATCTTATAAATAGTGTCACATCTAAACACACACACAGCCATAGATTTACACGCACACATTTTCGCACACGAACACGCCCTACTGAACACGACTACAGAAAAACCATCACACACACACACGCACAGAGTCAGAAGACCATGCCCATGAGACAGGGAGGGTATGAGAAACACAGAGAGAGAGAAAGAGACGAGTGGAAAAGAGGGAGTTTTAGTGAAACAGGGAAGGGAAATTCCACACAGTTTTGAATTCCCTCACTCCCGATGTGTTTGTATATCTGAGCTCTGAAAGAGCGGGCGGCGCAAGTCACAATCAAGACTGGGAAAAGAGCAAGAACCAGAGAGAGGACAAAAGATCACAGATCTTCGGAGCCCCATAGCTTTTGCTATGAACTGACTTTGTAAATGATGAGAGAGAACGTCTTAAGGCAAAACTGGCTGACTGTCAAATATGGTACACGCCGATCGGGAGAAACCTCAACCAGTGGAAGTCATTTCTGGCCGCCATTTTATAAATTTTTTTGCTGGTTGTCTTATTCAGTGATCATAGAGCACATATATATAGCATCCCAGAATGCCCTTGTGTACAGTGGTACATGCCATCATGCCTGTTAGACGGCGTGCGGGAGTATGTTGGGGGCCGGGGTGGGGTCGGGAGGGTTGTCATCATTTTGCACTGCATTGACAGTATTCATGCTTAGACGTCCCTTATCTATATCTGTGTAATGTCTTTTTATTTGCACACCAGACTAGAGCTTTGTATTCTATTTTTTAACATTACAGAATTATTTTTGTCAATGTAAAACATGTAATGTGTATGTATGGACCAAAAGTTTGAGCCCACTTTAACTCGGGCGTTCGCCTGGGTGATTCCACTGAGACAGGAGTGAAAAGTTGTGTCAACAGCAGAGCCTGAATTCAGAAGGGTGTATCAGTGTACAAAAGAAACCTAGTGCCAAGTCTTCATGTTGTTCTTCACCTTAGACCATGTATATGCAGTAGAAGCTCCTTCTATTGGTGACTGTTGCTTTACAAACCAGGCTTGGGGCCTTGAGTTATTCCCAGACATTTTCGTAGGCTGGAGCCTTTTTCTCAGAGCTCCTAACTACAAGCTTGGTGCAGACAGAGAGAGAGAAAAACACAGATGTTGGGTTTAGAACTGAGTGGCCTTATAGGGGAACATGTCGTACATTTCCATTTTGAATCATTCCTTATCGTCTGTCTGCCAAAACGGCCGGAGGAGAATGTGTATGGAGAGGTTCAATGAAGGCTTGTCCACAATATTGACATGTAGTAGTGTATGACTGCGAGTGAGTGGGTGTGCGAGTGTGTGAGAGAGAGAGAGAGAGAGAGAGATCAAGAGGGAGTGTGTGGGCATTGGCGCGCACATCGATTTGTACAGTGTGTTTGTATAGATGTGTGAATGACTGCGCGTGGATGGGAAGCATACTGTAAACACGCAGCGCCCAACTCGAGCGCGCGCGTGGCTATTGTATGCATGTCCGTGTGTATACAGTATGCGTGCGTGTGTGCATGTCTGTGTCTAAGTGTGCGGGTGTGTGTTTCAGTATATGTCCATATCATTTCTCTCACAATCCTGTTACAGTACTTTTATACCTCTGGTAGGACTGTATCCTGTATTATTGTGTCTTTGAATTTAGAAAAATCCAATGTTTATCTTAATGTACTGTTCTTCGTAGCAGAGACAACTGTTCAAAAGATGTACAACGAACGTTATCAAACTCTCATTTTTTAATTTCATTATCTTCAATATTTTTTAAAAATGGTATGTAATTATTTTTCCACAGTATTACATAAATAAAAGCACTGTTTTTTATAAAAAAGCGGAGTTTGTCATCTTTGGACAGAAGGGCTAAAATGGACAAGTTCATTGTTTTGTGTTGGCAACACCAGTTTCAGCTGGGATGGAGACTACATTTTAAGTCTTTGTTTTATGATTAGACAGAGCAGTATGAGGTATAATATCAGTTTGAAATATACCTTTAATACCTGATATTCTGATTAATTTTATCCATGTTTCTTCATGACAAATTCACAGCATGGGCTCCAAAAAGTAAACAATAGAAACTACTGTCAGGTACAGTACAGGCCAAAAGTTTGGACACACCTTCTCATTCAATGCGTTTTCTTTATTTTCATGACTATTTACATTGTAGATTCTCACTGAAGGCATCAAAACTATGAATGAACACATGTGGAGTCATGTACTTAACAAAAAAAGGTGAAATAACTGAAAACATGTTTTATATTCTAGTTTCTTCAAAATAGCCACCCTTTGCTCTGATTACTGCTTTGCACACTCTTGGCATTCTCTCGATGAGCTTCAAGAGGTAGTCACCTGAAATGGTTTTCCAACAGTCTTGAAGGAGTTCCCAGAGGTGTTTAGCACTTGTTGGCCCCTTTGCCTTCACTCTGCGGTCCAGCTCACCCCAAACCATCTCGATTGGGTTCAGGTCCGGTGACTGTGGAGGCCAGGTCATCTGCCGCAGCACTCCATCACTCTCCTTCTTGGTCAAATAGCCCTTACACAGCCTGGAGGTGTGTTTGGGGTCATTGTCCTGTTGAAAAATAAATGATCGTCCAACTAAACGCAAACCGGATGGGATGGCATGTCGCTGCAGGATGCTGTGGTAGCCATGCTGGTTCAGTGTGCCTTCAATTTTGAATAAATCCCCAACAGTGTCACCAGCAAAACACCCCCACACCATCACACCTCCTCCTCCATGCTTCACAGTGGGAACCAGGCATGTGGAATCCATCTGTTCACCTTTTCTGCGTCTCACAAAGACACGGCGCTTGGAACCAAAGATCTCAAATTTGGACTCATCAGACCAAAGCACAGATTTCCACTGGTCTAATGTCCATTCCTTGTGTTTCTTGGCCCAAACAAATCTCTTCTGCTTGTTGCCTCTCCTTAGCAGTGGTTTCCTAGCAGCTATTTGACCATGAAGGCCTGATTCGCGCAGTCTCCTCTTAACAGTTGTTCTAGAGATGGGTCTGCTGCTAGAACTCTGTGTGGCATTCATCTGGTCTCTGATCTGAGCTGCTGTTAACTTGCCATTTCTGAGGCTGGTGACTCGGATGAACTTATCCTCAGAAGCAGAGGTGACTCTTGGTCTTCCTTTCCTGGGTCGGTCCTCATGTGTGCCAGTTTCGTTGTAGCGCTTGATGGTTTTTGCGACTCCACTTGGGGACACATTTAAAGTTTTTGCAATTTTCCGCACTGACTGACCTTCATTTCTTAAAGTAATGATGGCCACTCGTTTTTCTTTAGTTAGCTGATTGGTTCTTGCCATAATATGAATTTTAACAGTTGTCCAATAGGGCTGTCGGCTGTGTATTAACCTGACTTCTGCACAACACAACTGATGGTCCCAACCCCATTGATAAAGCAAGAAATTCCACTAATTAACCCTGATAAGGCACACCTGTGAAGTGGAAACCATTTCAGGTGACTACCTCTTGAAGCTCATGGAGAGAATGCCAAGAGTGTGCAAAGCAGTAATCAGAGCAAAGGGTGGCTATTTTGAAGAAACTAGAATATAAAACATGTTTTCAGTTATTTCACCTTTTTTTGTTAAGTACATAACTCCACATGTGTTCATTCATAGTTTTGATGCCTTCAGTGAGAATCTACAATGTAAATAGTCATGAAAATAAAGAAAACGCATTGAATGAGAAGGTGTGTCCAAACTTTTGGCCTGTACTGTATGTGATCGCAGGGTCTTCTAAAGATAAAATAGGGGCTTCATTCTTTAAAGCTACAGTAGGTGACTTTATTGCTATTTATTTGCTGAAAGTGTCACTATATCCTGAGAGTTGTACATGAAACATATAATCTTTGAGGAAATTATGTTCCTATGGCTCCTCCTAGTGCTCCTAATGGCATTTGCAAGAGTCTGCTGCTCCTGAATGAAAACAACCAATCAGAGCTGAGGAGTCTCCTACAGTGTCAATTACTGCTTGTGCACATACTGTGGGGCCAACAACAGCATACATGGCAAAGACAAGAGCTACAAGACCTACAAGGATTTGCACTGGCTCAGTTTAACCCTTTCGTCTTAGCTTGCTATCAGGCATGTATGCTGATGTTGGCAGCACAGCTTCTGCATGAGACTCCACCTGGCTCCGATTGGTTGTGTTTGTTCATCATTTCCACAGACTGTCCCATGCACTACTGTCAAAATACAGTGACAGATTCAGCAAATATGATAAAAGGTTGTTTTTTTTATGTAAAAGTTACTGTAGCTCTAATAAAATAATAACAATAATAATAATAATATGTGTGTGTCATGCACCCACCTCATATAAAGATTGTATTGATCACCACTAGAAAATTGTAGGCAGAAGTAAGTTTTTCAACAGAGTATTTAAAAGAGGCATTTATAACAGAACAGAGACAAAAATGGAGCATGGGAAATTCAACAAAACTAAATTAAGATGAAGCAAAAAGAAGAAGTAGAAGAAAAACACTAATGAAAGCTGCAGCCCCACAGCAAGCTGCCACTTCCTTCCTCCCCCTACTCCACTGAACAACAGCCTCACCTAACTGGGACCCAAGTAAGTATAGGATGAGTTAAACAGAGAGCAAATGTCAGAAACATAAAAATAATTCATGAAACATTGATGTAAGTTTTCCCAGTTACAAGAAGTCCTATACTTTATGTACGGGGAAACTCCGATAGGTGGCAGACACACGGGTTATGCACGCAATGCGCCTTTAAAACAACAAAAGAAGAAACTCCTCTACGTCATTGGCCAGAGGTTGTGTAGCAGCCAAGATGGCGGCCACGATGTTGAGGTCGCTTAGCAAACTAGGACGTCCTTCAACAAAAATAATATTAAATAATAACTTACTGAGCCCAGGCTGTACTGTCGTGCAAAACAGGTAAGATAATGAAAATACAAAACGGGTCGCCTCGTGTAAACACTGTACTACCAGCCGACCTAGCTCGAGCTTCACATAAATCTGCACACTGATAGGCTAATGTTAGCATAAAGCTAAATAAGCCGACATGGTCTCTTCGAAATAACAATAATAATATTCTGCTACAATTTGTACTCTGTATGAATGGAACACGTCTTTACAATGTACACATGTACCGTTAGTTGGCTGTTTTAGCAATGTCATTTTTTAAGGTCGTGCATGTTGCAGATTAATATTAGCTTGCCCGCTGTTTACGTGTTACCTAAGCTGTAATAACTGTTAGCAGTCTGATTAGCCAGTGTGTGTCAGTGATTATCATACTGGTACTGTACATTATTTGTAGTATTGTACGTGTAGTGCTAAGTATTTTCCATATTTTACAGCAATAATAAACAAAACCGCCCTGTTAGGAGGCCATAACTACATCTTAGTTAGTCTAGCCTATGTTGAACAGTAAGTACGTTAGTGTCATTCTAGTGGAATCATTCTAGCTTAATGCAAGACCTGTAACGTAGATGGCACTTAAGTGAAGAAAACTTGCTTTTTATAAACTACTTCCCATAATTAAGATTAGTTTGAAGGTCTCTGAAATGGCCCTACTACCTTCATGTGCTGATTATGTAGTACCATAGTCAAGGGGATTTGGAAATAAAGGGTTGCTATTGATGTACTCTGCCCCCATAGGAGGTCTACATATGCATGAGTTAAAACCTTTTAAAAGCAGCCATATGCGTACTGCAATAACTAGCATTATTTAACAGACTCTGTTAATACAAGCATGACCCATATTTCTGCTGTGCGTGTCTCCCCTATGAGCCATATCAGTTGTCAGGTTGACATGCACAACAGTGTAGCCCAGATCATCACTCTTTCTAAATAGGCTAATCAGATTAAAGTCTGGCTACATGCAAGGAGTGTAAGAGGTGACACCTACCTGGCACTGAAATGCTTTTTGTTATGCATCTGCTTTTTTCTGGTTCAAACTGGACGGTTTACTAACATAGCCTTACCACGTAAATATTCTGTTTTTCACAGGCAGAAACAATGGCAGCCAGATGTGGAGTGGACAGAGCAGTTTGCCGGTGCAGTGATGTACCCAACTGCCTTAAATGAGAAATGGGTCCCACCCCCATGGAATGGTACCATCCACACACTGTCACACTTATATGGCTGCTAGTTAAAGGAATTTTGCTCCCCACTAACCACTTGTCTTTTTAATTCTTCACTTAAATCAAAAACCAAATATGAAATGATGAGTTGCTACAACAGTGTGAAAGCTAAAAACTTTCTTCCTTTGTTCGGATCCCCATAAGCACTAGCATAAGCATTGGCTATTCTTCCAGGGGTCCACACATATGCAGTCATACCCACTATAACACACTGTAACACACTGTAACACACTATAACACACGTTGCAGATGGCCCACTTGCCCAGCACCTACAAATGTGTGCTCATCTGTTTTCTGTGATTACTTAAAGGGCCAGTGTGTAATATTTGGCATGGTTTATTGTCAATCTGAATCTGAATCTGAATATTCTACCCATTAATATGTTTATACAAGTGTATGATCGCTGTAAAATAAAATTTGTTTGATTTTTGTAGCCTTATAATTCTGCTTTTATATATTTATATATATATATATATATAGCAAGGGCCTTGCTTTAGAGAGATCGCCATCTTGCGCCGCCATGTATGTACGGCAGACCGAGTGGACAATCCAGCCAGCCAGAGAACGTGTTTCGCGTGTATAAATGAACCAACGAAGACAGCGGAAGGAAGGAAGAAGGAGGAGGAAACAGCAGAGTGTTAGTAGTTCGTTGATAGAGAGTAGTGAAAAGTTTTTTTAGTTATAAAGTTTGTGAATGGACCACACTTACCACGCAACAGGAGAGAATGAACCCGAACCGTCATCTGCGAGGAAAAGAAGACGCAACTTCACTCCTTGTGACGCACTCTCTGCGGCGCTTTTCCTCCTGGTGATATATCTCCCCAACGGTGGTAGCAGTAGCACCGAATCCCATTCTGTGCATTCAGCCTCTCTTCTCACCCGCTCAGCATCAAACACATGGAGTTCCTCATCTGTATGCTCCGGCTCAAATTTGCATGGCTCTGGGTCTGTGTCCGCTACAAGAAACTCTTCAAAATCGCGTTCAAAGTCGTCCATTGCAGCTACTATAGTCCGGAGATATTGCTAGGCTAAATAAACAGCTGAGCACTGTTTACCGGCTACACTGTCAGTCAGTGTGCGGGCTGGACATTGGTGGAGCAGAGAGGGGAGGGGGGTCACCACTTAGTGTGGTAAACGAGTATGTGTGTAAAGTTATTAAGTGTGTCTGTTACACCAGAAGAGTCAGAGTTTGGGACGGAGTCTTTTACACCCTGGAGTGTTACCGGAGTTTCTGGAGTGCTCAAATAAACTGGCCTTTTTCCCGAACGCTCCTCTGGTCTCCTGCTCGTGATGGATTCATTACAATATCGTAACATGGTTTAGATTTCTAAATAAACATTCACCTCTTCGCTAGATAGACCTACTCCTGAAAAACTCGTGCGCAAGGCTTTTTGTCCCTACGAGGCCACCGTCATTTACCCAACGGGAGGGGTGAGTGAGTGAGCCCTGCAATCTAGAATTTGACCACTGATGTCACTGTTTTCAACCCATTTTACACACTGGCCCTTTAATGTGTGCTCACCTTATTTCTGATCCAGACCTTCAGAAGGTTCTTACAAGAAGCCAAATCATTCACAGAGATCCCCTCCTCTCCAAAACAAATAGACCCAGTGATTTAAACTGGGAGAAAGACTGAATAATGCAGTTTCATGTCACAAATCAATGTTTCTCCAGCGCAGTTTGACAAGTCAGAGATGGGCACTGGCCTAGCACCTACTAATCTGTGTCCACCATTTTTTCTTAAGGTTTAAGCTCTAGATGTTTAAGAAGTATTCCCAGAGAACCAAATTATCCAGAGGTCTCCTTCTCTTCTAAAGAATAAGATCTGGTGATTTAAACGGGTAAAGACACTGAATAAAGCAGAAATCGAAAAAAAGAAAAAAAAATCAGTGTTTTTCCAACACTCATGGAGAGGCTGCTAATTACGGTGGCAGATGGGAAAACGCAAATGGCCCTATTTGAGCTAGTGTTTAGTTTGTCCGTTCTGGGTTACTATGGAAACATGGCAGTGCAACATGGCGATATCCTTAGACGGGGAACCTGCTCACCATATAGATATAAATTGCTCATTCTAAGATAATGAAAACACAGCCATCCACAGGTGATTGTACTCTAAAGAAAACTTACTTAGCATATTATATCCGTTTTTCCCAATATAGCCACCTAAATCTTACACAAAACACATCTCATTCTCTTTCTGTTGCATATCTTGTAAATGTGAGAGCAAACTGAGAGAATAACCCTCCACATAATATCTCTGGTGATCATGTCACCAGTACATTTCTGACTACACTTATTTATGGTACATATCAGACTTTGTATTTTGTCCCTGGTCAGTCCACCAGACTTAATTGAGATGAAGACAGGCATTCAGTGTCTGACTTTATATGTGACAAACTATTTACATTCACGTAGTTCACTGGATTTAGCACTTGGGTGTTTGCCAATACATTGGGCAGCTTATTCTGTGCGTTTATGGCTACAAGTTTGATAATAGGAAATGCACTAAGCCTACGAATGAGATCTGTTTGCTGGAATCTGGCCTGTGGTGCTACAATGGAGCCCAAATGAGCATTACACGCGATTAACTCTGCCCTGCCCTGTATTGTATTGTATTGTTTTGTTTTCCTCTTGCAGACAAAGATCCTCCTGCAGAGAAGGATGTGTCCAACCTGACCATCAACTTTGGTCCCCAGCATCCTGCAGCTCACGGCGTGCTGCGTCTTGTCTTGGAGCTTAGTGGAGAGTCTGTCAAGAAGTGTGACCCCCACATTGGCCTGCTTCACCGCGGCACAGAGAAGCTCATCGAGTACAAGACCTACCTGCAGGTATGTAACCACTTGCAGTATGTGTGAATAATGTTTCTGTATTCTCTCGCTCATATTTATTAGGCAGTGGTTTGAGTAGCTCATACTGTATGCATGCACTTATAGAAGATTTTAAAATCGGGAAGTGTAAAATCAGTGATGTTCTTGGTTTTAACCGGGCTAAAAACAGCACTTGTGGATTCAGTAAATTGCAACACAACTTATTGCAAAATCCTGTTTTACTGAGGTCAACACAACAGCATAGTGAGGAGAATGAGCTGGATTTACTGTGTAAAAAGGAGATGGTGTAAGAGTGAGAGAACACCTCAATCCCACACTTGAAAATGACAAAAATAAACTCCTGACGTCAATAGACTTGATCAGAGAATGAGAGAACATTCATCATGTGTTACATAATTCTTGGAATTCCCTTACCCAGTAGGCTTCAGTTCCTCTTCTCTTCATGCTACAGGCTCTGCCCTATTTTGACCGTCTGGACTATGTTTCCATGATGTGTAATGAGCAGGCCTACTCTCTGGCTGTGGAGAGGCTGCTCAACATCCAGGCTCCGCCCCGTGCACAGTGGATAAGAGGTACAGACAGACTGGAAGTGCTTATGTGTCTGCAGATTTTAAATCAAATGATTTAAGGCTTTAAAATGTCTCAGATATATTTTTAGGGAAATTATTTCTCTGCCATTGGTGACAGACCTTCCTGTTACCTTTTTTTTGATGTACATATGGAATTATAAAGAGCTGCTGTTCACATAATTCAGAATATTTCGGCAAATAAAAAGTACAAAGTAGCAAAAGATGCTCATTTACATTTCCCAGGAGGATGTAAGGTGAAATTTAAATAACTTTTTTTGTCCATGAAAGCCTTATGATTTTCAGTTTACCCCAAAAGAGAGAAAAAAAAAGAAAATTGCAAGACTTCAAATTTGAGCAGTTGGAGCCAGTGAAATGCTGTTATTTGCTTAAGAAAATGACTCAACAACAATTCACTGATTTATTATTATTATTATTATTATTTTTAATTTTTATCTTTTTTGTGTGTCAACATACTCATCCACTTACCAGCTTTAAATGGTTGGGTGTTTTCTGTGCTGTGTTTGCAGTTCTGTACGGAGAGTTGACTCGCATCCTGAACCACATCATGGCCATTACCACGCACGCCCTCGACATTGGTGCCATGACCCCCTTCTTTTGGATGTTCGAGGAGAGAGAGAAGGTCAGAATCTGTCTGTCCTGTATTTTTTTTAAAGCTTTTTTTCTCCAGGGGGGGCGAGGCTGGTTTCAAACCTGCCTGTTCTCACAGTTCCTAAGAAACAGCTTTAAATTCACTGCGTATTCCTAAAAAAATCTGTACTAGTTAGCACATGTGCCAAAATACAAAATTACCATTTGTATATGAATTACTCATCCTATGTTACCTTGTTTTCTCACATGCTGCCACAGTGAACAGAGAATTCAAAAAGGCGAATATTCTTTATGAATTGAAGAGAACGAGGACCATGTTCAGCAACAGCAAAACTATACCAAAACATCCGTTTACAAACCCTCACACAACTTGTGCAGTGTAATGCCAGTCTTACTTTTCCAATCTTATGCTTAGTACTTTCCAAACAGGCAATTTCTGTAAAACGTTAAAACACCTCAACTATGAGTAGCGCACCTGGAGCATGCCTGAGCATACACATGCCTATGACCTCCGCAACCGCCTCCTCAGGCATTGTACTCAGCCGCGTATGAGATGTGTGTGAAATTGAAACATCTTAGCAAAAATGCATGCGTTCAAAGTTTTCTTCACAAACTTAAGGTAACACGCAGTGAGTAATTTAAATACAAATTAGTTATAACTGGCTGTATACTTATACCCAGGCCTACGGATGGGTAGATACTGCTTAATGATATTTTAATTAAACAGATTAAGAGCAGAATTAACATGGATGTATTTCCTACGTATGTAAGTACAGTATATAAATTAAAAGTCTTTGAGGCTCCGACACAGAGAGCTCTCCTCTGGATTGAATAGCAAAATTGCATCAGTGACGAATGTCTTGATCTTATTGCAAGTTAGAAACGGAGTCAGTGAGATAAAAACGGTAAATGATAACATTTATGTAACCTAAATAAACAAGAGATATGTCTTCTGAATTTCTCCAATACCGAGAGCAGAACCGCTAACATTGAAGTGTATCAACACCAAGGCCTTTAGTATTTCGGCCCTGGGGCTTGTTTAATACCGGGTTTCAGGAAATACTCAGTGGAAAATGGACTACTTTTATTCCTCTAACTGTGTGACCCTTATTTCTTCCCAGATGTTTGAGTTTTATGAACGAGTGTCTGGAGCCAGAATGCACGCTGCGTACGTCAGACCCGGGGGTGTGCATCAGGTAGGTTCATTTTTATAACAAAATTAAGTTATCTCTTCGGGAAAATTTTTGCTGCTATTCATGCTACAAAATGCAACAACAAAAGTGTATCAAGGATATGACGTGTAGATCACTTCACCGATCAGACTGTCATTAAAATGAGCATGGTCAGTGAAATCTTTCCATCCTTCATGTGTTTCAGGATATGCCTCTTGGCCTGATGGACGACATCTATGAATGGTGCAAGAATTTCTCCATTAGAATCGATGAAGTAGAAGAGGTGAGTATAACTTCTCAAAATCTCTACAGGCTCTTGACGTGATAAGGTACGATAAGGATGTGGTGAAGATCTATCAGTGAACGTTCAAATCTGTTGGTTTTCCTCTATGCAGATGTTAACTAACAATCGTATCTGGAAGAATCGAACTGTGGATATCGGGGTGGTTACTGCTGAGGATGCCCTCAACTATGGCTTCAGGTAATCCACTAATGAAAGTGGGGGAAAAAAAACCTCACCTTCCCCCCAACTGCCTTTTATGAAATGCACAAACATTAGAGTTAGTTTAGATGAGCAGCAATGTGTATAAGCTGTGATATTCAACATGTCTCCCCTTGCCCCTCCACCAGTGGAGTGATGCTGCGAGGATCAGGCATCAAGTGGGACCTGAGGATGTCCCAGCCGTATGACAAGTATGATGAAGTGGAGTTTGACGTCCCCATTGGAAGCAGAGGAGACTGCTATGACAGGTAAAAGATTAGCAAGTGTCTGCAGTTTTTTTAACGGTGCCTTCAGTTTCACTTTTATGCCCCCTTTTCTGTCTCAGCTCAGGGGCCTGTTTCACACAGATTTGCAACAGGAAGCTGTGACTCGTGACATGAAGTTATTTCCTGTTGCATCATCACCAACATCACCTCACCCCTACTGATTCATATGTATGAAACACATTATTTAGACACTGAAAACTCTTTAGAAAAGGAAGATACTTGTCAGACCATTGAATTGCAGTGGTGTGTCAAAGCTATTTTGTAAAACCTGCAAAACATGGAATTCTACAGCACGTATGTCGCATCATTTTAACATTTAACGTTCAGTCTAGCTCTAGAAAGGCTCTGATAGCATTACTGGACAATCTTACGTGAATAAATCATAGTTTATATGCAGACACAGCTGGTAGTTTGAGCTTAGAGGGACAATACACCAATCTAGACTGATAAATAGTGCTACAGGTAAGAGGAAAAATATGCATTTTTGAATTCGGGGTGAACTGTCCCTTCAGTGTTCCTGGTTAAATATTTTCATTGAGGCAGGGCCTTCTATCAAGCAGAATTCACTGTCTGTAATCACAGAGGGTGCATAGTTTTATTTCACATCCTGAGCAATGAATCAGATGGAGCTGTCAGCGTTGGGAGAGTATTAAAAGAAACATCCTTGTCTGTGTGAAAGGACAGACACACAGTTTGCCCTGTTTTCCGTTTGTGTGATCAACTCCTCATCAAAGACCTGTATAGAACGACTACATCCTGATCATGATGATTGGTATCTGTAGCTTACAGCTGTTTTCTGTGTGTGTGTGTGTGTGTGCGTGCGTGTGTGTGTGTGGGGTCCAGGTATCTGTGCAGAGTGGAAGAGATGCGGCAGTCCCTCCGGATCATGCACCAGGCACTCAACAAGATGCCAGAAGGAGAGATTAAGGTGGATGATGCCAAAGTTGCTCCACCCAAGAGGTCTGAGATGAAGGTGAGCTGAATGGAGACACTTAAACCTCCCTCACATTATTTTTTTCCTTTTTTCGTCTCACTCTGTTAGATGGTTTCGTTACACCTGCGGGCTGTTAAATCTTGAAAGTGTTGTACCCTTTTTCCTTTCTGGATTTCCCCCTGTGCTTCATCACTTGTGTGTGTTCATTAAATTTCAGTGTTGCCACTAATTTGTCTTCACAGCACCCTCTTTACAGAATTAGGCCAGTTCTGCTGTCAGATGCACTTTAATTTGGCTGCCCATGAGGCTGGAAATCACTTTTGAGTTCACCTCAGTGTTAACGTTTCACATTTCAGTCAACACGTGCAGTTTGTGTGCTTCATTTTCAAAACCGATGCTAGCAGGTTTTATGTGCTCCTTTGTCCTAGATGTCCATGGAGTCTCTGATCCACCACTTTAAACTGTACACAGAGGGCTACCAGGTGCCCCCAGGGGCCACATACACAGCTGTGGAGGCACCCAAGGTGAGACAACTCAGGATATGTTCAATACTTCTGTGTAAAATTGCCGTTTTGCTATTTTAGTAGAAGTAGATTTAACCCAGCAAACAAAAAGTGTATGACTTTGTAGATCCTTAGCATGCAGAAGATTGTTTTTGAGACTTAATTAATAGGGAGGTCTTTGTCGGGCCTTTAGGGACTTGTTGTGATGTAATATGCTTACTAGAATGTATTTGTGTGTGTGTGCCTCTGTGTCGCTTGCAGGGAGAGTTTGGTGTTTATTTGGTGTCGGACGGCTCCAGCAGACCCTATCGCTGCAAGATCAAAGCTCCTGGATTTGCTCACTTGGTGCGCACTTAAAACTTCACAAGACACTGTGAAATATTAAACACACCGGGTATCAATTATTCAGCACGTTTAACGGCTTGTCCTTAAGGCTACTTTTAGTTCATTAAGTAGATTTTATAAAGTACTATAGAACCATTTTTAAAAGCGTACAGAAACACCCCCCCTCCCTCTCCCCCCCTCCTTCCTGCTCATGTCTTAGCTCATGGGTACATGAACTGCTGTTAACGTCGTTATTTGAATTTTGGTCTTCAAGGCTAAAAATGTCTTTAAAGTTGCATAAACAAACTATTAGAGCAGTTATTGCATTAACTTGAGGCTATAATCCCATGGATTATGAATATTCAGTTTTATAAGAGCTCATGTGGCCTAGAATAGTGTTAGCTGGTCTTCTGAATGTTAATACATGTTTTCTTCTTTCTAGGCTGGCCTGGATAAAATGGCCAAAGGACACATGCTGGCTGATGTTGTGGCCATTATTGGTAAGAAAGCGATTATTGCTCAAGAATCCAGCTTCAAAAGGGCAATATTTCAATATAAAAATGTTGTCTTCTGTGTGAAGTTATTTAAGTTACATAGATATATATTCTTCTTCTTTCAACAGGTACACAGGACATAGTGTTTGGCGAAGTTGACCGTTAACGTCATGCTGCTCGTGTGTTGGTTCCCTGAAGAGGAGAATTCAGTCTCTCCTTCATACATCTGTTAGTCAGCTTCTCTTCCTGTTCACTATTTGCTGTAGTGAGGCTTTTGACAGATGATCATAATCAGTGATGTACAATGCCCAAATAATCCTAATAAATATTTTATGACCAAACAGCAGAGCAGTGAGTTGTATTTTTCCACCATCATGTTTGAGCAGGGTGGTTTTGTTAACATTTATAAGATCTTAACACTGTTTTTTTTTCCATTTCCTTCACTTGTCTGAAAATCAAGTATTAAACATGACAGCAGAGACCAAAGCCTCGATGTATGTCCTTCCTCTGGTTGGTGTTAGAAGGGGGAGTGGTCTGATGAGATCTGAGACAAATGGACTTAGAGCTCAGACCACAACTTCCCCTGTTGGCTGTGAGGTATGCAACACTCGAGTATTCACCAGAACACAGACAGAAAAAAAGCCACCCACAAGTCGTTGTGTTTGCTGTGTGCTGGCAGCTTTACCGAGCCCGGTCGTCCGTGTTGAGCCCACGTTGTCATGGCCATGTGGGGCAGGAGCCCGTTACTGGTGGCGATTCCTCTGTGGATGAGTTTTGGGAGAGCTGGTGAGTTTTAACATGAAATTGGGATATAGTGAACGTTTTTAACATCGCTCTGGGTGGTGAGGCTGGGTTGATGTCTAAAGGCCTCACAGTGAGAACTTGTTAATTCTTTTTAAGAACAGCCTTGTGAGAAAACCTAAAACTGTGTGTTAGGGAACAAATAGCCTTATTCAGACATAACATGACTGATCAGATGCTCTGCTGTTGAGTAATACGGTTAACCGAAGTGAGGACAAGGGGCTTTTGACATGATGTTAGTGTTTTTTGGAAATACTACTACATGGTGTTAGCAGATGTTTATTTGGGTCGCTGAAGTTTTCTGACATTTGGCCTTAATCCTCCCAGTGTTGGCAGCAGAAATGTAGTTACCACACTACAGTTCCTGTGGAAGGAGAAGCTGACCTTGTTGGTTCTTGTTACTTGTGCCAAGGGGCACTGAAGCTGACAACTTTTGTAAATAACCTACTTGTTAAACCAGTTCTCAGACACACCCTGCCTTGCATATAGAAGTTCACTTTATTCCATCAGTATCAGCTTCCTAATCATTTCCTAATATTTTGCATATTATATATATATATTAAATGTTTTGTATTCTGGGACTACTTGAATTATTAAAAACTATGTTGAAACAACCTATACTGATAAGAAAAATACAAAGTAAAACAATTTGAAAACTTTAGATACATTTCTATGCACTAGTACAAGGGTGTAGGTTTTGTTTCCAAGTTGGGGGGGGGCCTGGCCAGAGTATTTTGAGCATCACATTTCCTGCATTGCGGTGAACTTTTATGCCTCAATTTACAGTTTAAATGTCTTTAAGTTTCTCAAAACGAGGCAGGGGACGACAAATTCACTTGTTCTCTATATATTATGGGTGTCATGTCTCCTTCGCCCCCCCTTTGCCCCTAAAATCTACACCTATGCACAGGTATCGGCATACAGTCTTAAAAGGTCAGTTAATATGGGGGTCTAATAGGCCAAGAGGACAGGGTTACTACAGTAGAGCAGGGCCATAGTCACCTTTTAAACATGGGGGAAAATATTTAATGGTTCCAGCTTGTCATATTTGCTTCTTTTTCTGTTACATTAAAGTAAAATTGTGCAGTTGCAATGATTTTTTTTTCTATGCTATCCAGAAAATCAAATGGCTTCATTCAGTGTTTATGAGATGTTAACAGCTCAGATATTTCAGTTTTAATTCCAAACCACAACTGACTACGGCCTACTTCTGTGGTCTGTAAGGCAAACAAATAGCCAGCTAGTGTGTAGAATTTTAACAGCGAAAGATCTCACTTTTGAAAACACGTTTCCTTTCTGTGTACTGAACAGTTAATCTGTTATAACACTCTATGCATTTACACACTTCACCTGACCCTTAAAATGTAATTTTACCTTATATTGATGACTACATTTAGGGTGTCTGCAGACTGCAGATATAATAAGTGAACATTTGTTTCTTGTGACTGTGGACTGCAGTCACAAGAAACAAATGTTCACTTATTAAAAGTGTGCAGAGATCCACTTGTTGCTCCTAGGTTAGCTGTAGAATCTGAGTGGCCCTTGATGGGTAATATGTTGGGACACATGCGGAAATATTAGTAACATTTTGATATCTTCCTAATAGCTATTTTAGGGGGCTTACACAGTGTTTCCTTTGAACCCGCTCAACATGTGAGTTGCGGAAACCAACAGAGATGCAGATGATGTCGATAACACACCACATGTCTCTGGTTCACAGCAAAGAGAACACGTACAGCTGAACAGAGGTGCTCAAAACGGAATCTAACATTTTTACTTATTGATATAACTGTCCATACATAACCCACATGCCAAATATGTTCAGCAATATCACGTAGCCTGTATGTTGTAACAAAAAAAAAACAAGTCGATATTTTCAAGACTTTTCTAATTTAACTGTTACTCTGCAAAGGAGAGGTTATTTTGAAGTGTGGAAAAGAATCATGTGATCACAGATTTCAGAGAAGTGATTTGTTTCTTTGAACATGTGAAGGGAAGGAAAGAAAGTGGGAAGGAAGGGACAGAAAGGGACGTGTTATCTGGGGATTTTATCAAGAAGTTGTCATGGCTCTTTTATCTAAATGTAAGAAACTGAACTTTAAAGTTTCATCTATCAGTTTAATTATATTGACTTTTTAAGATACACCATGAGGTGAAACACTAATGTTAAATGATCTATGGGTCAAGTTGAATCAAAGCCACATTTAAATGTTATTAAAATGTAATTAATCTAAACATTTACTGCAGTTTATATTACAGCTTAAATTAGATTGAACAAAGATTAAATTGCCTTGGCTGATAAAATCAAGACACAAACAAATATATATAATATACATCACACCAATCTATGGAGTGTAAACTGTGCCACAATTTCCAGTGCTTAATTAGAATGAGTCAAATAAACCAGTGATTCTCAAACTCCTTTTACACTTTAAAAAAAAATATGAATATAAAAATGTTTATCAAATTTACATTTACTTTTTTCATTGAACTTACAACTATTTTACAAATTATACATGACTTATATTTTTTTAATTAAAATTATATCAATTATTAAATTATATATGAAAAAAAAGAACTTGAAATGCGATTAAGTAAATGTACATACACAAGTTATAAAATAACCGTTAAATGTGCCAGTGAAATACTGTCTTAAATTTAATAGTTTTGTGACCGTCTAATCTTTTTAATCTAAACTAAGGAAACCCACTGGAATAAGAGCTCTGATAGGCCAGCGTTGTTGCAGTGTTGTGAGACAGAGCTTCTCTTTTTATCTGAGAGCTTGATTTTAAATTTAAAGTTTAGCGAAAACAGACAATGTAAAAGCAGTGAAGTGTGAGATGGAGTTTGGCAGGAAGGCACGTGAGCAAATGAAAAACCATAACATCTAAAAACCATTTGAGAAAAACAGAATCATGAACAGGATTTTGTAACTTTTATCTGACGGGCTGAAAATAGAAACATCACTAATGAAGTCAGTTAAAGTAAATTTACACCCACATTACATTAATTACTTTTTAATTAGTTTTTATGCACCAGTTTTACCAATTAAGGGCAGGTTTAGAAGAGGAAATGATATAGATTATTCAGAAATATCTCACATGTAGAGCTCGGTGTCAGACATTTATGAGAGAACATACGACCTTATGTCACTGTGCTTTTGTGAAGAGTTTGCTTGTGATTTCTGCATCATATTCGTCCCTGTGCAAAAGGTTAAAAACGCATAAAAGCCTGCTGTGTCTGATGTGTACACTACACAGGTCAGGAAGAGGGCATCTTTAAAAAGCTGCGCTATAAATTCCAGTGGCCTTTTTTAAACGTGCACATCTTGACACAGTCAGTACAGTTATGAAGCTCAATATTACTCTTTGTACACACTATACTGTGGGAAGTGGTTGTTGTGCATTGCAGCCTAAAATGGCTCTGTTGTTGCAGACAGAAATCCAAAAGTAACAGTTTCTCTCGCTGGTTAGGCCTAACACTATTTTTTTTTTTAAACTGTGCAAAAAACTATCCGGCTGAAGACAATGTAAATGTTTTCCTCACTTTTGTGTGTATTACATTTCTTTGAGTAGATGCACAATTAACGCTGCATCTACGGGGAACTTTTCTCTCTCTCTTTAATTTCGATCATTGCTTACAAAGTTGTCCTTATGACAATATATGAGGTGAATGTTCGAATTTATGCTTAAAAGTGAATCAAAGACTGGACAGTAAACTATTAATGTGTGATAATTCCAAATGCATCCACTCTACTGCAGTTATGTGGCATTTTCTTCTCAGTCAGTATTGTATCACGGCGAGGATGTCTCCTTTTTTCTATTGGTTCATTCAGAAGAATCATCTAGATTAGATGCTGCAGCCTTGGAAGGACAACAATCATAATGTGATATCTGCGTGATATTATTTGCCTTAGCAATTCCATCTTTTCTGTTTATTATTATCCATACATTGATGTGGTTGCATGGACAGCACAGTTGGAAAAAAACATTAAAGCAATAGTGACAGGAAAACAATCTCTAACAGCTTCTGAACTCCTACATTCTCCTACTCCGACTATCAGTATGCCCCAAATAAGATTATTTTAATGAAATAATAATGAATCCTCTCATGCACTATATTGTATGTGCAGCCCTGTGTGTGTGTGTGTACTTATCTAAAGCTCCATCTCTGTATCACTACTGGCTGGAAGTCCTGCTCTAAGATTAGTCAGAGTGATGTGAAGATGTTTAGTGAGATACTAGAAATGAGAAGTAATCTTCATATGTCATTCCTCTCGGCAATTCCATTAATTCTTGTTTAATTATTTTTAATGTTTCCTTGTATATTTATATCAGTGCTTGGAACAGTATTAAGACACACCCTTCTCTTCCTTCCTATCTACCCTGAAATATTTCTTCGTAGACTCCACTGATGTAGCATTTGAGATTAGAACATGGTTTGCTCTGTCCGCTTTCTTATGTAATGGCCGCTGTTGCTATTTGTTTCACAATCTAAAATGGCGACACTGCCGTTACTCAATAACACTGTTCAGTCATGGACAGAAAAACACCCACATTGCCACTGAGGGCAGTAACCCGCACATGAGAACCTGCGGATAAATTGCAGAATATGTTCATGCAATAATTAGGCAAACTTCAGAGAGGAAGAAATGATTGATGATGTCACTCCAGTGCAAAGAGTCTTTGTTATGTAATCATTTGAAGTAATTTTGTAAAAACATTATAAACATTATGTAGAAGTGCTGTTCTTGTGCTTTTGCTCCTAATTGAGTGTTCTCATGTGTTTGCAGCGGCTGGTCTTGCAGAGCCACAGATCTGTTACGTGCTGGATGGTATCCTGTTTTTGTACGGCATCATCCTGACAGCTCTCTACTGTAGAATGAAGGTTTGCATGCTACATATTAAACTTTTTCATTTACATATATTAAAAATATATGACAAGTTAAGTAGAAGTAGTATATATATATATATGTTTCTTAGTGTCTGATGAAAGACAAGATATAGTATCATTAAAAGTAATCTGGTACATTATTAATATTGATGTAAAATAGGGTGTCGTCAGTAAAATGAAGCATGCTACACTTTCAGGAAGGGAAGTATCAAAGACATAAAATGTTTCACTGGAATGTATTCAATATTTATTATCAGTATTTATATCATATACTAACAGCAATAACCAAGCACTAAATACTTGGTAAGTTTCCTCTGCTGCACATACTGTATATTTGGAAAAGGAGTGTGTGTTGTTAGGGTGCTGTAGGTAACAAAAATTAAGGAAACAACAGGTAAGAATTTTGTTATAAGTAGCGTGATATTATAGGCATTCACAACTGTGGAAAAAATCACCATTTGCTTCTAAGATATAACTTAACTGAGCCTTGAGCTTGTTTGCTTTTGACACTGTAACTAATGTACCAAGAGCAAGGAGTCCAGTGTTGACGTACACTGATGTGCCAATATATTCTTCTGGCCAATAAACTGAATTAAGTACAGAGCCCCTGAAGTCCCAAAAGGTGATGTTTTTTGTTATATGCACAATCATTATCTTGTGGGAACAAGTTGTTATGTTGGTCAAACAAGATCATTAACCTGTTCCTACAGGGTAATTACCTTCTGCATACATGATGATAAATTGTTCTCAAAAGATAATTATCTCCTGCAGAGAAAATTATAAATTTTTCCCACAAGGTAACTTGTGTGCCAGTGTTGATTTACTTGTTTCTAGGAGATAATTAACTTGCACAAGATCATAAATTGTTCCCACAAGGTAATAAACTTGTGTGCAGAAGATAATTAATTGTTCCCTGATGATAATTAACTTGTGCGCACAAATTAATAAATTGTTCCCACAAGATAATTATCTTGTGCACACATGATAATAAACTGTCTCACAAGATAATAGTCTTCTGCACACAAGATAATGAATTGGTCCCAAAAGATAATTGTCTTCTGCATACAAGATAATAAATTGTTCCCAAAAGATAATTGTCTTCTGCATACAAGATAATAAACTGTTCCCAAAAGATAATTGTCTTCTGCATACAAGATAATAAATTATTCCCAAAAGATAATTATTTTCTGCACACAAGACAATAAATTGTTTCCAAAAGATAATTGTCTTCTGCATACAAGATAATAAATTATTCCCAAAAGATAATTATTTTCTGCACACAAGACAATAAATTGTTTCCAAAAGATAATTGTCTTCTGCATACAAGATAATAAATTGTTCCCAAAAGATAATTGTCTTCTGCATACAAGATAATAAATTATTCCCAAAAGATAATTATTTTCTGCACACAAAACAATAAATTGTTTCCAAAAGATAAATGTCTTCTGCATACAAGATAATAAATTATTCCCAAAAGATAATTGTCTTCTGCATACAAGATAATAAATTGTTCCCAAAATATAATTAACTTGTGCATACAAGCTAATAAATTGTTCCCAAAAGATATTTACCTTCTGCACACAAGATAATAAATTGTTCCCACAAGAAAATAGTCTTGTTCACACAAGATAAAAAAAGTTCCCAAAAGATAATTATCTTGTACATACAAGATAATAAATTGTTCCAACAATATAATAGTCTTGTTCACACAAGATAAAAAAATGTTCCCAAAACATAATTAACATGTGCACACAGGAATTAAGATAATTAAGTAGTGCACACAAAGTAAGACATATCATCTTTTGGGGCTTTAGTCGCTCTGTAGAAAAGTTGATGCAACTTGAAAACTTGAAAAAACTATAAATACATATTAAAATTACAGTATGACACATACTGGTCTTTTAACTGTCATTTCTTTAACACTGTCTTCTACAGATCGTCAATGCTAGGGCTGATGCTCAGAACACAAAGGCCAAGAAGGTAAGTAAAAACACACACATTGTACATATGTCACTAAAATAGACATTTAGACATGACTTGTAGTCTAAAATGGATGTGTGGGGTTGAGAACAAACTCTATAGGAGAGAGACACTATTCACCGCAGCGCATACTCAAGTTTGCAAACTTGCATACTCTGGATGCAAAAATAATCTCACTGGTCAGGTCAAACCTCAGCAGGCAAACAACAATGGCAAACGCCACACCTATTGTGTTTTTTCTCGGCAGCCGCACACTGGCAGCTGTTTGTGGCGTGTTAAACTAATATGATGGCTCCAGCTGTGAAAAGCCTTTCCATTATCATGATGTCATTAGTAGTTGCCTGCTGCTAAATTATTTAAAAGCCCTTTTTAATTGCTAAATTTGAAGATGCAAATGAAACTTTTCAAATGAAAAATAAATGCAGAATAGCAGCTGTAATAAAACTTACTTATTCAGTCGTTCATGATCTTTGAAAACTAACTTCTGCTTGCAGAGATAGAGTTTTTCATGTGATCATAAGAGCACTTAACCTGCTGTTTTAATGCTATGGTTATTTTAGTCTATTATTTCCTATTGCCAGCCACAAACTTTGCACAGCCCAGACCACTCTGGTGTGTTGTGCTTTCTTGCCTGCAAGTATAGCTTGTTCTTCCTCTGTATGTTCACTCAGCCATTTACTAAGAAAGATTCAGTCTTTCACGAGATTTCATGTCACAATGTGCAGGTGTTTACATAGTTACACTGTTTCTAATTTTTTTTTCTATGTTCTGACAGAATGCTGAAGAGGGCATCTATACGGTGAGTTTTGATGCTATCACTGATCTAAAAGAGATGTAGGACAGCTGGTATCTTAAATGTTACATTATCTTTATTATTATTAAACGACAGCATATACTGATTGTCTTATTTTCCCTCTCTGTTTTAAATCCAGGGTTTGACTCCTCACGCCCAGGACACATACGAAACTATCGGCATGAAGAAGTGACACCATGAGTGAAAGTCCAGAGACAGATGTTTTCCTTTCAATACCTTTTTGTATTTAAATATCGCCTATCTGCTTCGATTTTGAAAGAATGTGAGACAGCATACACCAGTGCTCATTTCTCTTTTGCATTTGTAGCTTTTATGGGAAGTTAAGAAAGGTTGAAACAGAGAAGTTGAGCCTAAGATTTCAAGCTCAGAAATGCTTTTCCTCATTTTTATACAGTGTTATTACCTAACCATTGAACATATTTAATTTTTATGCAAATATATTTCAATAACTGTAATGCTTCAGAAACATTTTATATTGTAATGCTTTTAAACAAAAAAATTGTTACTGATGTTATATTTCATGTGTATAGACTGTCCTACTAACTTCCTCTTTTAGGCCATTTGAAAGACGTCAGTCTTTTTTTTTATAAAGGAATGGCAAAAAGTATTGTCACAGTTTTGTGCAAGATTGTAGGTGTTGAATATGTTTAAGCCATGTTTAAGCCCTAGAGGTATTAAGCAGTGTTTCCTGTACACCACAGGATGGCAGTGATGTTGTCTTGAGTGAGGTGCTTACCTGTGAAACAAAGAAACACCACAGACTGCTGTAAAGTTTTGTATGTAAGCCGCTGCCTGTCGGACATATAGAGCTGTCACACAAAACCTATTAAATGTTTGACTTGCTTATTAAATAACTTTGTCTCTTTTTGAATTACAGTGGTTAATAAAGGAAACTCTGTTTCTTAGATATTGTGTTTATATGGGGAGAGGTAAACCTACAAATGTCACAAGTTAAACAACCACAAAAAGAAATAAAAATGATAATTTTCTGATTGTGGTTTGGCTACTGGCAGTCATGGGTGGAATATGAGACAATGGGCCCCTGGGCACAGATATGCAAAAGGCCCCACCACCTCTGCTATGAAGGAGCAAGACCCACAGACTTTTGTGTCTGTTTGTAGTCATGTTGTGTCTCTTTTTGGTTGTTTTGCCCCCTTTTGCAGGTATCTAGTGTCTCTTCGTTATTTGTTTGCATCTCTCTGTGGCTGTTTTTGTGTCTCTTTGTGGTTGTTTTATGTCTTTTTGTAGCCATTTTGTGCCTCTTTGTGTTTGTTTTGCCTCTTTTTGCAATTATTTTGTGTCTCTTACAAGTTTGTTTGCATC
Organism: Epinephelus lanceolatus; assembly: GCF_041903045.1. NCBI lineage: Eukaryota > Metazoa > Chordata > Actinopteri > Perciformes > Serranidae > Epinephelus > Epinephelus lanceolatus. The sequence goes on along the minus strand of NC_135755.1, from coordinate 31,483,809 downwards.
TCTCTTATGGTCATTTTGTGTCTCTTTGTGTTTGTTTTCCCCCCTTGCAGTTATTTCTTGTCACTTAGGAATTTGTTTGTGTCTCTCTGTGTCTGTTTGTAGTCAATTTGTGTCCCTTTGTGTTTGTTTTGCACATTTTTGTAGTTATTTTGTGTCTCTTTGCAGTTCTTTGCGTCTCTCTGTAATGTTTTTATGTCCGTTTGTAGTCAATTTGTGTCTCTTTGTGTTTGTTTTGCAGTTATTTTGTGTCTCTTAGCAGTCTGTTTACATCTCTCTGTGGTCCTTCCTTGTAAGCCTCTTACTAGTCAGAACATGTCAATTTGAGTGACATTTTGCAGGTGAAGGCCATGGGGGGCCCTGACACTGTAGGCTCCTGGGCCTGTGCCTGTTAGGCCCGTTAAGTAATCCATCCATGCTAACAGTTTGTATGAAGCTCCTGAAGATTTATGTCAGTCTGAAAAGATTTTATCTGTCACAATTAACCGAGATCAGACTGATTAAAAACATGTCTAACATGGAACAGATGAAGAAGAAAAGGATTGTGATTGTGTGGGAGTAAAAAAACAATGATGTCCTATTGATTTACGAGGTGGTTTTAGATTATGACATTTCATTTGGAAATTAAATGCACCCAAAATGGGGAGAGTGGTTTCCTCTTGTGAATTAGATTATGAAATTCTTTATAGTGTCAGTGTGGTGCTCACATTTGCTAATATTTGTCGTGATCCCTTTATAAATTAAAGGATTAATTTGTTTTTCACCTACAGGAGGACGCACCTTTTAGTTCTGGCATCAGCCTAGTACAGCAGCCCATTGTGATATCCATTCTGCGTCATTTGGAAGCAGTTTAAAACTGCTTTGCTTTTCACCTGCCTCTCCTCTGAGCAGAGCAAGTAAAGACGAGAATATAACTGTCATGACCAAACTGGAAAGGTGACTTTTGGCGCAACTGTGTGTGTGTCTGCGTGTGTCTGTGGGTGGGTGTGTGTGTGTGTGTGTGTGTGTGTGTGTGTGTGTGTGTGTCAGAGAGAGGGAGGGAGAGAGAGACAGAGGGAGAGGTGAAGCACAAACAGGTGTATCCCAAACAGGTAGAGCTGCGCCTTTCTTTTTTTCTAAAGGGCAAACATGATGGCGTGCGCTTGACAAAGCAACACCTAACCAAACTGAGAGGATTTACACTTTTTCACAAGGACTGACTTCAAACAACTATAACATTCACGTTTCTCGCTCGGGACGGGGCTTTGGATGGGATCAAGGATGGAGGCATGAGTCCGCCTCTGTGCTTCACACATGCCTGTCATTTAGGATACCATTACCTGGACTGATGAGCTTTATTTCAGCGCTGAAATTGTCCCAGCTTGTGCACAGTTAACAGTACCTGCCGAGGAGAATGACACCTCAGCTGAACAGACTGTCTCTGTGTCTCTGTGTCCTCGGGATCTTTGGTAAGAAGGCTTTACATGCATGTCAGTCCAAAGTGATATCATGCAGAAGTTTAAGACTTAACAGTATGTGTCTCTTTCCTGTCTGGTGTCAGATATGATTTTCTGCAGTACTTCTATCTCCTATCTATTCCTATAATTCTAATACAGTCTTATAGGCCTGTTTATAATGCCATGGCAGCAGACTGAATATCTGTATGGTGAAGTAAACACTGGTCTTTCATAATGTTACCTTTATTTTCTTTCTTATGAATGCATGCTTATTCACAAGCTCAGTTCTGTACACTCTAGGCAGCTAGTTTTAGGGATAGACTTAGCTGGAGTGGTGCCGTTAAAGAAAACATTTGTCTGATATTTCTGGAAAAACAGGTTGCTGTTGATCAAATCCCCTCCTGCTGTCTAATTCAGACGAACTGCGTGGACCCTTCTTATGTGTGTGTGTTGCCTAAGCCTAGATGTGCGTGCACATGTTGTAAATGCAGTGGGCCTACGCACTAACAGTGTTGCAGATTACATATCAAATATAAATAAAAAAAAATGCTAGTACTTAAAGAATGTTGGACTATGATAAATAAAATTAAAAGCTTTTAAAAGTATTTTTAAAAGCAGGATAGGCCATGTGTTATTCCAGTAATGCAGAACAGGCAGATTCCACAGTATGGCTTAAACCTCAGGGTGATAAACGCACACACGCACACACACACACGCACACACGCACACACGCACACGCATATTCATGGAAAAACACACCTGTCTGCAGAGTACACTCATTGGGTCTGCTGGTAAATGCATGAATCACATCCAACCCACTGACATATCTGAACAGATTCTCTCACATCAGATGTTGAATCAACATCTGTAAGAGCGGCTCAGTGTGAAACAGATACACACAAACAACCAAACCTGTGAACCTGGAACAGGTTATGTTGGCTGGAATGTTCATTATTTCCACTGAAATCAGTGTGGAGTGGATTAACAGAATCATGCGTGATGTGATGGACAGTATAATGCTCAGAGTCACATGCTCTGTTCACACATGAGACCCTTTATATTGCAGTATTATCAAAACTGTATGGACACCAAGTTAGTGGGACCAAGACTGTACTGGAATGTTTTAAAGTTTCTTCTTGTTCTGGCTTTCTTTCTTGACTCTCATGTTTTTTAATAGTCATGCTAACAGCATAGCTCTACGGACAGCAATGACTAAAATTTCACAACTGTCAGATGGATTGCCATGGCATGATTGACATTCATGATCCCCAGTGGATGAATCTTAATGATTTTGGTAAACTCCTGACTCTTTTCTCTTGCACCTCCATGAGATTCACATTTTTGTTCAAAGTACATATGATATGTCATATGTGTGATATCTTATGAAAATGCACAAACAATGGTTCATATGATCTTTAACTAATGAGTGCCCCATTAGCTTTGTGCATACTATATGTGAATATATGTACTTAACATAAAGTTATGTAAGTTAGGTTTTGGCAAGTAAAGTTTTGTAGGTTAGGTTTAAGAAAGTAAAGTTACGTAGATTAGGTTTAGGAAAGTAAAGGTATGTAGGTTAGGTTTAAGAAAGTAAAGTTATGTAGGATAGGTTTATGAAAGTAAAGTTACGTAGGTTAGGTTTAGGAAAGTAAAGTTACCTAGGTTAGGTTTAGGAAAGAAAAGATATGTAGGTTAGGTTTAGGAAAGTAAAGTTATGTAGGTTAGGTTTAGGAAAGTAAAGTTACCTAGGTTAGGTTTAGGAAAGAAAAGTTATGTAGGTTAGGTTTAAGAAAGTAAAGTTACGTAGATTAAGTTTAGGAAAGTAAAGTTATGTAGGTTAGGTTTAAGAAAGTAAAGTTACGTAGGATAGGTTTATGAAAGTAAAGTTACGTAGGTTAGGTTTATGAAAGTAAGGTTACGTAGGTTAGGTTTAGGAAAGTAAAGTTACCTAGGTTAGGTTTAGGAATGAAAAGTTATGTAGGTTAGGTTTAGGAAAGTAAAGTTACTTAGGTTAGGTTTAGGAAAGAAAAGTTATGTAGGTTAGGTTTAAGAAAGTAAAGTTACGTAGATTAAGTTTAGGAAAGTAAAGGTATGTTGGTTAGGTTTAAGAAAGTAAAGTTACGTAGGATAGGTTTATGAAAGTAAAGTTACGTAGGTTAGGTTTATGAAAGTAAGGTTACGTAGGTTAGGTTTAGGAAAGTAAAGTTACCTAGGTTAGGTTTAGGAAAGAAAAGTTATGTAGGTTAGGTTTAGGAAAGTAAAGTTACTTAGGTTAGGTTTATGAAAGTAAAGTTACCTAGGTTAGGTTTAGGAAAGAAAAGTTATGTAGGTTAGGTTTAAGAAAGTAAAGTTACGTAGATTAAGTTTAGGAAAGTAAAGGTATGTTGGTTAGGTTTAAGAAAGTAAAGTTACGTAGGATAGGTTTATGAAAGTAAAGTTACGTAGGTTAGGTTTATGAAAGTAAGGTTACGTAGGTTAGGTTTAGGAAAGTAAAGTTACCTAGGTTAGGTTTAGGAAAGAAAAGTTATGTAGGTTAGGTTTAGGAAAGTAAAGTTACTTAGGTTAGGTTTAGGAAAGAAAAGTTATGTAGGTTAGGTTTAAGAAAGTAAAGTTACGTAGATTAAGTTTAGGAAAGTAAAGGTATGTTGGTTAGGTTTAAGAAAGTAAAGTTACGTAGGATAGGTTTATGAAAGTAAAGTTATGTAGGTTAGGTTTATGAAAGTAAGGTTACGTAGGTTAGGTTTAGGAAAGTAAAGTTACCTAGGTTAGGTTTAGGAAAGAAAAGTTATGTAGGTTAGGTTTAGGAAAGTAAAGTTACTTAGGTTAGGTTTATGAAAGTAAAGTTACCTAGGTTAGGTTTAGGAAAGAAAAGTTATGTAGGTTAGGTTTATGAAAGTAAAGTTACGTAGGTTAGGTTTAGGAAAGTAAAGTTACATAGGTTAGATTTAGGAAAGTAAAGTTACGTAGGTTAGGTTTAGGAAAGAAAAATTACTTAGATTAGGTTTAGTAAAGTAAAGTTATGTAGGTTAGATTTGGGAAAGTAAAGTTACGTAGGTTAGGTTTAGGAAAGAAAAGTTATGTAGGTTAGATTTAGGAAAGTAAAGTTACGTAGGTTAGGTTTGGGAAAGTAAAGTTACATAGGTTAGATTTAGGAAAGAAAAGTTACGTAGATTAAGTTTAGGAAAGTAAAGGTATGTTGGTTAGGTTTAAGAAAGTAAAGTTACGTAGGATAGGTTTATGAAAGTAAAGTTACGTAGGTTAGGTTTATGAAAGTAAGGTTACGTAGGTTAGGTTTAGGAAAGTAAAGTTACCTAGGTTAGGTTTAGGAAAGAAAAGTTATGTAGGTTAGGTTTAGGAAAGTAAAGTTACTTAGGTTAGGTTTATGAAAGTAAAGTTACCTAGGTTAGGTTTAGGAAAGAAAAGTTATGTAGGTTAGGTTTATGAAAGTAAAGTTACGTAGGTTAGGTTTAGGAAAGTAAAGTTACATAGGTTAGATTTAGGAAAGTAAAGTTACGTAGGTTAGGTTTAGGAAAGAAAAATTACTTAGATTAGGTTTAGTAAAGTAAAGTTATGTAGGTTAGATTTGGGAAAGTAAAGTTACGTAGGTTAGGTTTAGGAAAGTAAAGTTATGTAGGTTAGATTTAGGAAAGTAAAGTTACGTAGGTTAGGTTTGGGAAAGTAAAGTTACATAGGTTAGATTTAGGAAAGAAAAGTTACGTAGATTAAGTTTAGGAAAGTAAAAGTATGTTGGTTAGGTTTAAGAAAGTAAAGTTACGTAGGATAGGTTTATGAAAGTAAAGTTACGTAGGTTAGGTTTATGAAAGTAAGGTTACGTAGGTTAGGTTTAGGAAAGTAAAGTTACCTAGGTTAGGTTTAGGAAAGAAAAGTTATGTAGGTTAGGTTTAGGAAAGTAAAGTTACTTAGGTTAGGTTTATGAAAGTAAAGTTACCTAGGTTAGGTTTAGGAAAGAAAAGTTATGTAGGTTAGGTTTATGAAAGTAAAGTTAAGTAGGTTAGGTTTAGGAAAGTAAAGTTACATAGGTTAGATTTAGGAAAGTAAAGTTACGTAGGTTAGGTTTAGGAAAGAAAAATTACTTAGATTAGGTTTAGTAAAGTAAATTTATGTAGGTTAGATTTGGGAAAGTAAAGTTATGTAGGTTAGGTTTAGGAAAGTAAAGTTATGTAGGTTAGATTTAGGAAAGTAAAGTTACGTAGGTTAGGTTTGGGAAAGTAAAGTTACATAGGTTAGATTTAGGAAAGAAAAGTTACGTAGGTTAGGTTTAGAAAAGTAAAGTTATGTAGGTTAGATTTGGGAAAGTAAAGTTACGTAGGTTAGGTTTAGGAAAGTAAAGTTATGTAGGTTAGATTTAGGAAAGTAAAGTTACGTAGGTTAGGTTTGGGAAAGTAAAGTTACATAGGTTAGATTTAGGAAAGAAAAGTTACGTAGGTTAGGTTTAGAAAAGTAAAGTTATGTAGGTTAGATTTGGGAAAGTAAAGTTACGTAGGTTAGGTTTGGGAAAGGAAAGTTACGTAGGTTAGGTTTGGGAAAGTAAGGTTTTGTAGGTTTGGTTTAAGAAAGGAAAGTTACGTGGGTTAGGTTTAGGAAAGTAAAGTTATGTAGGTTAGATTTAGGAAAGTAAAGTTACGTAGGTTAGGTTTGGGAAAGGAAACTTACATAGGTTAGGTTTGGGAAAGTAAGGTTTTGTAGGTTTGGTTTAAGAAAGGAAAGTTACGTGGGTTAGGTTTAGGAAAGTAAAGTTATGTAGGTTAGATTTAGGAAAGTAAAGTTACGTAGGTTAGGTTTGGGAAAGGAAACTTACATAGGTTAGGTTTGGGAAAGTAAGGTTTTGTAGGTTTGGTTTAAGAAAGGAAAGTTACGTGGGTTAGGTTTAGGAAAGTAAAGTTACGTAGGTTAGGTTTGTGAAAATAAAACATGGTGACAATGTACCTTAAAACAACTCAAAGTTCACTTGATTTCACATAGGACATGAATACCCGTCTCCTGGGTGAAAGTCCCATGTTTGTTTGACATTATGTTGTCTAACAACTCCAACTCCGCAAAACTATATATATATATATATATATATATATATATATATATATATATATATTATATACATATTGTTAGACAACATAATGGTAATCAAAACTAGACAGATTAAATTCATAGACATTAAAGGAGGAAAATACTAATGACAAAATTACTTTAATACCTCATAAATGACTCTTTGCAGCAAAACTTTTACACATATGAGACATCAGTTGTTCTTTGGCAGGCAAGGAGGGGTCATCATAGACTATGTGCATAATTAGTTCATGGCTCTGTCTCATATCTGACAGGTGCAATTTGAATTGCTACAATTGCCCCCAGTCTCCCCCTTGTTCTCTTGTAACAATTCTACCACTAATACTTACATACTTTCAAGATTAGATCACAACGGTGAACCTGAAAATGTAGACTTGTGACAACAGATCCTGTTAGTGATCAGTTAAAACAAGTTACCATGACTGTCTACAGCACCATAACTACTGTTTATGATAGCAAACAGTGAGAACAGTGATCATAGATAAGAGGCTCGCTTCTACTGGTCATTAGGCCATTGTAGGGGCAAGTGGTGAAAAGGCCAGATGTACTGTATTTCACCTTACATGCACATGGTCTGTCATGTTGTGAATTGATAAATCAGCAGTGTGTATGAGTCATCCACCTGCTGAAATTCATTTTCCATACAAGCTGTTTTCCTCCGGTCTCAATGGTGTCATCATCATCAGGAAATCGCTCCTTTTGAAAGAGAATCAATCACCAGCGACAGAAGCCTGATGTCAAGAGCAGCAATATAATAATACACTGTGGTGATGAATCACCTGTCCAGGCTTTAGGTAGCATAAGCAAACATTACACTTGATGGCATTAGTAGAACTTACACAACACAGAGTTTTACTTTAGCAGCGCACCTACAAACATTTCTTGTTTACCATTAAATGCAGGTTGTCGTGATCTACATCTCGTGACTGTATATTCACTTAATGTGTGTGTACTTTATGAGATTGCTGGAGGACAGCAGACGATAATCTGTCACATTATAATTTGTCGACATCAAACAGAAGATAAGAAAATCAGTAATATGAAAGAGATGTGTTTGTGGTTTATAGCATTGCAGTGTGACATGCACACAATACACAGTGTACGTGTTCTACGTCTTGTATGTTTCCTGAGGCCTTGAACGTCTCGCTCTGTCCAGACACTGTGGTAACCCTCTGTAAGTTTACTTTGAAAGCTTATCTCGAACAACTAGTTAAGCGACATATCTTTACTTGTGCTTCTCCTCATAGACAACTTGTTCTCTCTCTCCTCCCTCTTCTCTGTCTTCACTCTGCATGAACTGTTTAAACCCTGTCTGTGCTCATCTAGCATTCAAGTCAAAGTTTGATGTCTGAATATGTATTGTCATACATGCCGTGATATTTTTACCCGATTCAATCATTCTGTAGATGTTAAACCTTTTTTGATCCAAGGCCAGAACACTGAGCAACTGTATCTCATGAAAACCCTTTGTGTTACGCTAAACTTACTGGCTGCTGGCTGGAGCTTTATATTCAGTGGGTGGATATGAGAGTGGTATCCATCTTCTCATCTAAAACGCTGCAAGAAGAAGGCAAATAAATGATGGCGAAGAGGAAGCTGCAGCAGAAATGATTGTGACTTGATCTCTACCCAACCTAGATAAGTAGCCTATGGCTATAGCTTGAACTTGAAAGGTCAGCACAGATAAAGTAGTAAGGCTAGACAACATTCTTCGGAGGGAGGTGCACATGCTTTGTTTTTTTAAAGATATTTTTTAGGGCATTTTTTGCCTTTAATTGATAGGATAGTTGAGTGTGGAGGGGGGAGAGGCATGCAGCAGGGGGCCACAGGCTGGGGTTGAGCCTGGGCCGCTGCGGCAACAGCCTTGTACATGGGGCGCCTGCTCTACCACTAAGCCACCGACGCCCCAGAGGTGCACATGCTTTTGTAATATTAGCTTCTGCTCTCTTTTGAAGTTGGCAAATTAGCAAGAAGAGCAGTGTTCTTTGGCTTCAGAGTGTGTAAATTAGCAATTATTATTCTCTTACATGCTCTTCGAGGAACTACAGGTTCAGGTTGCAGGTCGAAGGTCACTCTCAGGGATGTGGTAGAGCTGGTAGGGATTTTGTGTTGTGGTCAGTGTCACTGTATTACACATTGAACCTAAGACCCTATAAACACTTGATTTTAAAATTTGATGTTTCTCAGCTGTCCCCCTGTCCCTGTCATGTGTCACTTGTGTTCAGATTTTGTTGTTACATAACTGGATAGCCCAGTCGCCAGAAGAAAATGTTGCCATTGTACGTTTCTGCACACCACAGATGTGTTCCATTTGTATGTTTCATACGTATCATATCAACTATTCCAAAGTGACATGAGCTGACTTTGTTATCATGAGGTGGAAATGACTCCTAGGTGACACCTGCCAAGCTGCAGATCACAGTCCAAGAACAACAAAGAACAAAAGCGGCTGTTTTTTGTTTTTTTTTCATGAATCACAGCTGTGTTTCCAATGGCTTTTTAGCTGCCAAACGTGGGTGTTTTTAGGGGCCTATTGCTGTTTTTCCAGCAGTTATAGTTGCACCAAAACCAGGCATTTTAATCCAGAATATGATTTTTCTCCCCAACCATAGCCAAGTGGCTTTTTTAACCTAAACCCAACCACCTGTTAACCATAGCAATGTTGAAATGTAGAGTTTCAAGGTATCGACTACATATTAACATGCAGGTATCTGTGGTTTGCAGAAACATACAGTTCCAACATTTTTTCTGGTGACTGGATCGAACTTATGTCAAAGCGCTCTTGCTCTTCATGTGAGCGGTTGTGTCCTACAGCGGGAGATATTACTGTCAGCAGAATCCAACTGATCACCTTCCATTGGGCTAAACAATGAACAGTCACGCAAAACTTAGTCCAACTTGTCGTAAAATGGGCAAGTTATTGAGAAAGTTGCTGCATTAATCACCATGTCCTGCATTGATGACATATTTTCCTTTTCGTTATCACAACCCTTTTCTGGCATTGTAAAGCATGTATGCACCTCTACTCTGAAAGTCTGCTGTTTCCACCCAGACAACAAATAAACAGCTAGTGACGGTGAAGACAGCTGCTCCCGCCTCATCCTCTGACATTTTTGAGTGAGAGATGGACAGAGAGATGGAAAGTACTAAGAGAAAGCAATACTCAACCAAATTTCAGACACCCTGAAAAGAATAAGTCTTGTGTCTTACGGAAAGTTTTGAAGGGGACCTATTGTGCTTTTGTGTCTTAGTGTTATAATGAAGAATGTTAATATCAAATGTAGCCAAAGTTTTAGATTATAATGTAAATGAATCCTTGTGAGCAATACCACAGGTTTCCTACCATTCTATCTCATTTATTCGACATTTGTTTTGTACTCTGACTACAGTGTGATGTGTTAAGAAGCTATTTATGGTGTAGAAAGAGCTGCTGTTTTCCGTTACGTTCATCCCCCACCTGCAAGTACTCTGCTAACCTATATGTAACTACATGCTAACATCAGGGAAACATGTAAACTTGGGTGCCGATGTTGTAAATTTCTCCCCAACCACAGATCATATTCCTGCTGGAACATGTCTGGTTGTGTCTGAAGCTTTTAATGGTGATTTTTCAGGGTAGAAAATGCTGCTATTCTCCGTTACGATCATCCCCCATCTGCAAGTACACTGCTAGCTACATGTAGCTACATCATGCTAACGTCAAGTAAAAGCGAATTAAAAGTATTTTTACATAAAAATGCAGTGTAGATGTTATTTTCTTTTTTTGAGTCTTTTAAAGTCACCAGAATGCAAGAAACAAAGTTTTTCAAAATGAAATTATTTATCATTTAATCAGCCAATTGCAGGATCTCTCAAAGGACTCGTTTTGCTTGGCATCTTGTTCTCTCTACATCTCTTATATTTCTTGGGTAGATGTGATGACTTACCAACCTGTCTCCTCTTTTAGTTACAGTGATACGGGGAGACTTTGTGGATCTCCCTCCAAAGGATCCCATACTCTCCTTGGCAGAGGAGGAGACCATACTGCCCTGTCGCTACCAGCCAACTGATGAAACTTTGGTGCAGGTCACCTGGTATAAGGAGAAATCCGATGGCGACAAGGAGCAGATCATCACTGCACACCATACTAATGGACAGACAGGTTGGTTGGCGCCGTAGCCTAGCTCTAGTTGTGTTCTGTCTGCCACATGCTAAATAAGTTAATTTAAGAATAACTTCTCTTTTCCTCACAGTGAGTAACTTTCTTCTTGTCATAGCACTAAGTCTGATGTGCTCATTCCACCGAGCAAAATTTCTGGTTTCAGCTGGCAAGTGTTGGTTGGAGGCTTTTTTCCTCTGCTCATAGAACGAATAGAGCTTTAAGGCAGGTCTTCACAACCATCTAAAATAAATAAATAAACTCAAGACTGTGAGAAACTGACAATTTTGCTGTGATATCACAGGAATATTTTCAGGTGCCAAGATTCTGATCTTTGCACTGTTTATTTTTGGTTTCGTTTCTTACTGTGCTGAATTAGGAATGGAGGCTAACACCGACTGTGAGTGTGAGGCATGCCAGAAAAAGACCTTGAGCTAAACGCCCAGAATGTAAATGTAATTTCTAGCATGAGTGCAAGCATGTGTATGGAACTGAAAGTGACAAAGGAAAGCTCCCAAGGCCTTTTTTGAACTTGCTGGACTTAATTTTTTGTGTCACATCCCTCATCATAAGCTCTTGAAACTCTCTCCCTTCCTAACTCTGTCTCTCTCCCTCTTTTCTGCCTCTCTGCAGCGTTTGGTACGTGGTCTCGTCGTGTGCGCTTTAAAAGCAGCGACCCCACATTGGACTCTTCTCTGGTCATCATGAGCACGGAAGTCTCTGATGAGGGGAAATACCTCTGCCATATCAGCACCTTCCCCTCCGGCAACTTTGACTTAGCGATGTCGCTCACCGTGTGGAGTGAGTCCCTTCATTCAGTCATGGTCATACAGTAGAAAAGTATAGCTTAGTCAAGTTTGTAACTGCAGAAACAGGAGTGCTAATATCTTGCACAAGGATCAAAATTGACAGTAATTGCCAAAGTCTATCTAGTCACAATGGGAATCAATATGACTGTTTTTTAGTTTGCTTGTCAATATTTCACAACCTGATTCACATCTAACCTAAGGCCCAATAATGTACAATAATAAAATTATAACAACATATTAACTATCAACATATTAACTATCACCTTATTTGTCGTTTTTCTCACACGTTTCTCACAATTAAAGCATTTGTTGTATTCCTTATAAGGTGATAATCACCAGAATAGCAAACATAATGTAATTTTATTTTGTTGAGGAATTAATGACAATAATTTCTGATAATATATTTCTGATGGCTTTTTAGAGACAGCAATTTTTTTTAATATATATACATATTCCAACATTTTTACATTATTATCCTTCTCTCGAGTGTCAAAGGTTCCCGGAGGATTGTCATATTTAAGATATATTCAGTTTTAATTTGAAGGGGCACACTGATTGTAAGGATCTAAACATTTACTGGGAACAAGCCTTCTCAACAGTGTGGGGGCCAGCAATTATATCAGGGTGGTCATGGCCCCCCTGGCCACCCCTTCTCGGTGCCACTGTCTGCTCACCCTTCACGGTCAATCTTTCTTTTTGTTGCATGGCTGTTTTTCAACATGCGAATTCCATTTTTTAACCTAGGCTCCAACACTGAATTTCTCTTGATAACAAGTAACTATAGCTGACTATTTTATTTGTTTTATGCAAAGGTGGGAGTAGGTCGCATGTCCACGTAACAAGCAAGTTTTAACCTTCAAGTCTCAAGCAAGTCCCAAGTCACTGTGGTTAGAATCAAACACGTCAAGTTCAGTCTTTCCTTAGGTCAAGGAAGTGACAAGTCAGGCCATACTGACCGGCTTAAGTCACATGACTTGACCAGAGTCTGACTCCAGGCGCAAATTTTAGGACTTGAGACTTGCTTGACGAACACTGATGAAGGACTCAGCTTGACTTTGACTTGGTATTCTTGACTTGAGACTGGACTTTGACTTGAGACAGAGAACTTTTAAGGACTTTACATTTTAGTTAACATATATATATATGTATATATGTATGTCATAATCACAAACTATCAACTATCAAATTTGCAACTCGAGTCAGACTCGAGTCGAGTCATGTGACTTGAATCCTCCACCTGAAGTTTTAAGAAGTTAAAGTACTAAAGGCCCTGAAAGCTTTGGATTTTCTATAGCACTGAATGTGAAAATAGTAACTAAAATTATTATAATAAAGTTAATATTTAACACTTAATTTAAAACTTAGCAGGAAATGCATGACACCAGCTTTCTATAACTGAGCTCCGCCCACTTCAAACCAGTAAGCAAAGCACCAACAAAAACACAAATAAAGAAATCTGTTATTTGAAACAAGGAAATACTTCTGAATTTTGTTGAAAACTGTGTTCATGTACCAGTCAGTCTTAATAGCTGATTGAGAAAATTGTTTACAGATGTCTTTAAGTCTATGTGTGCATTCAGCTCTGCCTGCTAAGAGTGTTGACTCATCATCACTATCTTCACTCTGACCAAACACTGTAACAACCCCCCCTCCAGCCATTCCCATCTCCTCCCTGGAACCTGTGGTCCTGGTGGAGGGACAGCCCTACCGACAGGCCGCTTCCTGTCGCTCTGTAGCCCGCCCGCCTCCCCGCCTCTCCTGGGACACCGACCTGAGCGGCCAGTCCGTCAATCGTAGCTCCGACAATGGGGCGGTCTCCTCACACTACTCCCTGCACCCTCTTAGGGGCATGAACGGCAAGAAGCTGGACTGTCTGGTGTGGCATCCGACTCTACGGGGCCCCCGCAGGATCCCAAACAAGTTGGTGGTGCATTGTGAGTATTTATCACCATCACACAGAAGACATTGTTACATTTTACAAATCAAGGTTTGAATTGGTCCCTTTAAAAACACACTCTAAACCAAAACAATGATACTTTCAAAACATTCAAAGACCATCTAAGAAAAAAAAGTTTTTCCACACTGGTAGCACTTTCAGAGCTTTACTTCCTGTTTTTATCACTGCCATATTACTTCAAAGCAGGAAGAGACTTTACAAGCACTGTATCACTTTTCACATTCCTCTCTTTATTACTGAGTTTGGTTTGCAGTACCCAAATGACTCTACCATATTAAATTCCCTTTCCTTATTTATGACTTTAATGTGAAATCTAATACATGATAATTTTACAGGAAATACTCAGGGTACTAAGACTATTTTTGGTTCCTTGTGAAATGTTGTATCATTGAAAGCTGTCATTCACAACTGCATCAGCTTCCTAAAAGCTTGACTATTCAGCCATAGCTGCTGCACGTTAGGTCCTGGTCCTATTTTTGTTTTACAATGTTCCATGTTCCCTGGCAAAACAACCCTGATGAATTATTGTTCTTCCTTTCAGTCCCTCCACATGCAGAGGTGGCTGGCTACAATAAAGACTGGATCGTGGGTATGGAGAATGCTGCCCTGAGGTGTGTGAGTGGAGGAAACCCCAAACCACAGAGTTTCACCTGGATCAGGTACAGTAGGACCCGCCTCCCTCTCCGGCTGTCTGGTACTCAAGTGACTAACCGTCTGATGTGTCTGGTCACTGTTACTTTTCTCGTAACTCTGGGAGTAATTGTACCAATTATTTTGCTACGATTACACCAGTCAAAAGGGCAAATGGGATGTTCAGTGAGGTTGCACTCAGGGCATTGTCAGGGGCCAACAAGCTATTTCAAAAAGCATTTCATTCAAAGCAATATTGACGTGGGCTACACTATAAATTTTAATGATCAGTTTCGAGAGAATGACCTCATCTTTTATTATTAACTCGATTTAAATAGAGATGTTTGCCAGTTTCATGTCAAGTCATAAGTGCAGTTGTATTAGACTTACAAATTCTTGTGTGCAATTGGCTGATTAGAGTGTATGGAAAATAAAGAACTAACCCTCTGTTTTGTTTGTATCATGAGCGCACGCAAACCTGCTGGTGTCATACACAGTCATGCTGATGGTTTCCTGCCATCTGTTAAGCGTATTCCGCTGACTGACAGTGTGGCAGTGCACAAGAAATGTACCAGTACACTCACAATGGCACTGAAGAAGACTGCTAACAAATGAACATGATGTAAAAAATCTAATGAAAACAATTTAAGAATTGAAGATCCCCTCCACTCAAAAATATGTTTTTCTCCTGTGTAGGTCCCCTAAAATGTCTGACTTTGACTATACTGACTTGAATCTGTACAGAGTTTGTCACTACAGAGGTGTTTTCACATTCTTCTACTGAAGAGGACGATGTCTTTGCACTTCCCTAAAATCTGAGATTCAAATGCAGGCTGCCCAGGGCGAGCGAGATTAGGTATGCCACTAATACGAAAGCCAATCGCTGTCTAATACGGGAAACACATATGGAGAGGGTAACAGACTTTGAAACATCAGCAGCAAAGACACCTAAAACCTCCAGTGCAGAGTGGACTTGTCGGTACAGAGTGCGCGAGTTAGCATTAGCATAATGAAAATTTTGATAGCAAACGTGGTAGAGTGTGCAGTTTTTGGATGTAAATGAAACCCTGGAGCTTTGTTACACTATCTACCAAAACCCCACCATAGCAGGTATAATTGTATGTGTAAAAACTCCTACAAGTGGTACAAGAAGCCAATTTGATATAGTGGCCAAACTGTGGAACCACAGCATCCAGGTCCATCACATGACGCCATGTGGCCCAGAAAGATTGTATCTCATAGACTAGATGTTAAAGAGACATCTCGAAATCACTGAATACATTTTTTGAGTGGCACAACCCCCACAAAATGACTGGTTTCACTAGTAGGATTTGATCCATTCAGTCCAATAACATTTCGAAACGTCTAAAAGAGCTGCACGATTAAATCATTTTATCCCCATGCATTCAAGTTAGCAAAGCGCTAAATTGGAAATTAGCAGTTAGCCGGAGAAAGTCTCCAGTACACATGCTCTATGGGCCCAATGATGTGGAATATATGAGTAATTCTGTACCTCGGATGTCAAACTTTTTTGGCTTCATGAGCCACCGAGCAACTTTCATAGGAATGAATGAGGTCCCACCTCCCACACTGTAACCAGTTCTCTTTATGCATCCCTGCTACTAATGTTGTGTTAGTCACCGCCCATTAGCCGACAAGCTAACAAACAACAAAATTAAATAAGAGGAGCTAACTGCACTTATTCTGATACATGTACGAGTCATCGATTTTGATGCACAACAGACTCCCTATCTGAGGCTGGCACTGACTGAGGCTTTTCCTCTAACACTAATGCTAATGCTCATGCTAATGCTACTGCTAACGATCTTGATACGCACTGCTCTTTCACCAGTCAACCTCGTGCCAGTCTCACATAGCCAGACCTATCTCCACACTTCATTTTAGCACTGTGCCTGTGCTGAAGAAAGTGAAAAGCAAAAGCAAAACTTTCCACAAGTAGCAGTGGTGGCTGGGGCGGAGGGCCAGATCCAGATTTTCTCAATGAGGGAGAAAGAGTAGATCTGCTGCCAACCCCTTTTCAGATTTTTAAATATTTTTATATAGGAAAACCATGTTAATTAATGTATTCACCATAGCAAAGTGTTTTTTTGACATACTTTAAAACATGTATGGAGAAAATTGGCTCCACAAAAGTTGAAAAAAGAAGAAAATGCACTCAGTACTTTTGTTTGACCTCATACAAATGTCATTTCAATGAGAAACTATTGAAGTAAACATGAATAAACTCTGCAGCTTTTATATCTGAAGTTTATCAAATTGATCTGAAGTTGGCAGTGACGCTGTGGTGGATCTCCACCCTTTCCACGTGACTTAACCAAACAAGCCCTAGCATTGTCACCTGTGGATTTTGCTGCTTCAGTGGAAACTAACACATTCAAATGTTGTGTGTGTCATTTAAAAATGTGGCACATTGCTGGCCAGCTTTAAACGCCAGACGAGGGTTTGACTCAGATCCGTCTTCTTCTGCTTGAGTCACCTGTTGTCGTCTTTAAGCCAATTCCTTTGGTGCATTAATATTCTTAGGGTGTGGCGTGGAGTTTGGCTCGAAAAACATGAGCTACTCAAAGTGACTGGAAGAGGAATGGCTCCCATGGCATTATGATCAGAGACAGTTAGGCCCCAAGGGAGAAATTCCTTTGACGGGGCATAGGAACTCCTAAAATATAAAGAAATGTGAGTAAAATGTTTAAGGTTTCTTCTGATTTGAGGTGTATTTGCCAGACGATGATGTAGATATCACTTGCTGTTAGTCACAGAAACACACCTTGGTAAAATGAGTTTTTGTGAGTACAGCTCACCAGACAAATACCATTAACACAAGCATACACACTCATAAGTGAACATGTATACACACACATACACAGCACCGAGTCAGCACTCAAAATCTCTGGTATCAACCTCTCCTTACTCATGCACACATTTCACATGAACACCTACACACACACACACACACACACACACACACACAAATGTGCGGCTGCGTCTGCAGCAGCGGGCAAACCTGTTAGCTTTGTCAATAAAAGGCGGCGGGTGAAGTAATAGCTGGTGTCACAGTGTCGTGTTGCGACTTGTGCTGAGAGCAGACAGATGAGACAGTTTCACACGAAGGAGGGAGGAAGAGGGGGGATGAGAAGAAAAAGGGAAAGGGATGAGCGGCCCCAGTGAGAGAGGTGAACTAGTGGGAGCAGGTATAGGCAGAGGGGCTGGGGTGAGCCAAGGCAAGGGGGTGAGAGGAGGAAGAGAAAGCAGAATGTGTAGATTTTGTGTGAGATTTTATCACGGAGGTGTGTCTACTGCGTATGTGAAAAAAACAGACAGTTCCTGTTTTCTGTGTGTGGTGGGGGTTAGTGTGGCCTCTGTGAATAGAAACTAAGTTTACTTGAGTGCATATGTTCGTATAATTGGGGAAATACACTCTGTCCTTCTGGGGCAATGCAGGTTGATAATGTTCCCAGCTATAGGCAGGCATTAAGGTCAAGTCTGTTTCAAATGATTAAATCAAATGTGCTCAAAACAACAACAGTGAGGCAACACCCTGGACTGTGTTGCTCATCGACTTTTTAAAAACATCATCCCTGAGTCACACTACCAGGAAATATATGGTGATTCCAAATAAATGAGGGGCATTATGTTGCTGTAACATAGATTAAAAGAGAGTTTTTTTAATATAAATAAATCAGATTTCTACTCTACCTCACTGATTAATCCTGTGTTATACAAGCATAACTGTCCTTTGTGTATGTGCTTTATGTGTTCTAGTTTGAAATAAAAAGCAGAAATGGTAGTGTGGTCAGCATGAGCAGTTATAGGCAACATGGCTGAATAAAGCATATGGCATCCCACGGAAATTACAACTTCACAAGTGACAATTTTTTATCACTTGTGAAGTCAGTCAGAAAAGATGTATTTTCCATTTGGTGGGGTGAAGGGGTGAGAAAAAAAAGAAAGCAGAAGTACATTAAAGGCCAAAAAAAAGGCAGAATCTGAAGATACGTACATCCCCTTCTTGCAGCTCTGACCTCTCTGTCCTAATCTTAGTCATTGTAGAGTTGCAGACTGTGCATTGACTAACCCCTTCGTGCCCTGCTGTCTCCTTCTGTTCACGAGACCACAAATGCGACAAGAATTAGCTGCTAGCCACCCCATAGTCCCTCCGCCTCACTCCCCAGGGCAGGGAGTCAGAGCTGTGCGGTTCCCCCAGAGCTTGAGTTTGTGTTGGCCGACTGGGGGTCTGTCTCTGGAGCTGCTGCCTTCTCTTCTCTCGCTGAGGTTGTCTGTGAGGGGTGAGGCTAAGAACATACTGTGTTTTGAGGCTCTAATGTTAGCTTAAGTTAGCTGCATAAACCTGAACTTGATGCCACAGCCGTGAGCCTTTAACTCCCATTAGCAAAAAGCTAAACTATTTGCAACATTTACTCTCCATCTCTGAAATGCTTTTGCCATTGTGTTTACCATCAGACTCTCTTTCAGACTCTTTTTGAGAAGTCTGTCTTCCTTTTTTGGGTTGCTTTGCAGTGTAGGCTGTTGTTGCAAATGCCATAATAGCAACCTTACCTGTGAGATTCTCTGCTATTGAATCAGGCTTTCACTGAAGCGGCGTGCATGCCCATCTGTAATTGTGGAACAGCCAATAGGATTGCCCTCTCTCTGAAATGGCCTACAATTGGACAACATCTCCTGTCATGGCCTAGATTTTCTAAAGCCCTAAAACAGAGCCAAGAGGAACTCCAGAGGTCTATTTTTCTCTCAGACCACATGAATTACAAGTTTATTGTAGGATTTTTGCCCAGTGACTTAAAAAATGAAACTGCCTACCCTAGCTTTAAAGTTAAATGTGTCAAAACACTTGAATAAGTGACAGGGACAGCTATTGGTTCAAAAATAAAGACTGGCTAGAATATCTGTAAACAGGATGCATCATTTTGTTATGTTGTCCACAGTTGCTAATTACACCTCCATTGTGCGATCAGGTGGCGATATTAAAATTATTCTTCTATTAACATATTAAGATTTAAATTTAATAGTCATTAATGACAAAATACATTGCATCAATCAATAGCGTCACTTATAAGATTTTGTGAGGAGGGTTTTTTTTTGTACAGTCCCTAACGATTAGTTATTCTTTGAATATATGACAAAACATTTGTAAAAAATATGGATTACCACTTAACCCAGATTATGAGGTCTATGCGTTAATCTAAATGCACTGTAAAGTAACTGTTTTGTCCTGTTTGCAGAATTGGTGGAGATTTGCCAGAAGGGGTAATCCCCCACCCTAATGGAACACTAGCTTTTGGGCGACCCCTAAGCTTGTCAGACAAAGGCACCTACCAGTGTGTGGCGAAGAATGATGTGGGAGTGGGGAAGGCGGAAGTGGAGATTAGTGTGGAAGGTAGATGACAGCAATGTCAACACTATATACTAAGACTCACTGTGAGAATAGATCTGCCAACTTCCCTTGCTGACTTTCTGCTTTACAGATGCTCCCGAGGGGCAGACCATGATCGAAAACATGCTGATGATCATCGTGGGGGCTGTGGCCGGGGGGCTGCTCATCTTGATGCTCATTGTTGTAATCTGCGTCACTTGCCATCACAAACGCAAGAACAAAAAGCTGGAGAGGGAGCTGACTGAGAGGAAGTATGTTGTGATTTTCTTAATTAAGATGAGATAAGATAAGATGAAACTTTAACAATATCCGCAGGGAAGACTGAGCCAGTAAGAATAACTATGAATGGAGCAAATCAGGGCTATTAAGCATATTAGCACTGACAGTTATAACAGTAGAGCGTGCTAAGTAGATTTAAAACGGCAAAAAATGTCAAGTTCAGTTGATAAATGACTGTGTGTGCTGGATGTGCAAAATAACAGCAGAAACTATGTATGAAACTAAATAAAGAATGAAAAATATGCAGTATGAACTACATTAAAACCTAAAATTCACAAAAATAATTCACAGTGGATCTCTGCCAATTTCTTCAGTCATTTAAATATCTTTCTCCTTCTTTCTTTCTTTCTGTGTCTTGTTTCTTACAGGGAGGAAATAAGTACTCTCTCCAGGCAAGCTTCTTTTAGGAGAATGAACTCTGTCAGCACAGATACCAGAGGAGCGGTACTATGACTGAATTATTCTTTTCATACTGAGCATAGTGTTCTACTATAGCATCATCTTGTGTTTTCTCCTGTGTCTGCATGACCTGATTCAGGCTGCTGGTCCCACATGTTTCACACAATCGTTTATCACAGGATTCTTCTCTGTACTGTGATGACTACCAAATAACATGTCAATCAATGATAATATCACATCTGTCATCCATCATTGCTTCACAAAGGGCATGATGTTAGATGCGCAGACTTTTTTTTTTTTACAGTCCCACAGCTAATCCAGCCCTGTGCTTCTTTTCATTGCAGACAGAGGAAAACATCCCTCTGAGGGTGGAGGGGACCATAAGGACCAGCCTGTCTTCACTCGGGGTCAGTCTAGTTATCTATCTTACTCTGCATGCAGGGCCAGGGCTGTAAAGTGAGGCTTTACTGTCCCAGATGCCAGATGAATAAGTTCTGATCTTCAGTGTTTCAAATTGGAATCTAGTGCATCTCAGATATTGATAAGGGCCTTATGTTTTTAGCGCAGGGCTTGTGAATTTCTTGAAACAAAAAACGAGGAATGCGAAGAAGCATATTTCCCATAATGTCAAATTCATTCATTCATTCATCTTCTAACCACTTCATCCTCTTGAGGGTCGCGGGGGGGGGGGCCTATCCCAGCTGACATTGGGCGAGAGGCAGGGTACACCCTGGACAGGTCGCCAGACTATCGCAGGGCTGACGCATAGAGACAAACAACCATTCACGCTCACATTCACACCTACGGACAATTTAGAGTCACCAATTAACCTAGTCCCCAATCTGCATGTCTTTGGACTGTGGGAGGAAGCCGGAGTGCCCAGAGAGAACCCACGCTGACACGGGGAGAACATGCAAATTCCGAACAGAAGGGCTCCCACACCAGGGATCAAACCGGCAACCCTCTTGCTGTGAGGCGACAGTGCTAACACCACACCACCGTGCCGCCCCCATAATGTCAAATTGTCCCCTTAATTTCATCTATGGTGTCATGTAATACCGCTGACCTGAACCATGGTGTTCTGTACAAGGTTATTCCAGTTCACTGTTTAAACTCTTTATATGGTTGCTGCAGTTATCAGCCTTTAACACTTGAGACTAAGGTTATCAAATATACGGCCCATGGGCCAGAACTGACCCATTAAGGGATCTAATCTGGCCCACTGGTGACTCATATTGATGCACTTGTGAAGGCTAAGAGGCGCCATATTTCTGGCCCAAGTTAAACAGTGAGTCACAGCTCTCTGACAAAACAGTGAGTACTTATTATGGTCATATTTAAAAATATTGATCTTTGTGCAAAACAGACTTCTATCTCCTATCCAACCCAGTCGCTAGGTCACTGCCAAAACATTTGGTTTGTAAATAGTCTGTAAGGCAGGGGATAACTCAACCTGCTTCCTCAATAGCTTCCACGTTAGTTTGGTGTGGTGATGCCAGCATTACTACACAGGAGTGGACATGTATGGAAGAATGCACATGGAATGACAGTGAGTGGTAGTGAGTGGTACTGACTGAATTGCACATATTTTTCTCAAGACATCTCAGGCTGGTTATCATCTGTTTAGCAAATGGATGAGCATTTTTAGCATGTACCTCAAGAAACAGGAAAAAATGAAAAATGGGTTGTTATTTATTTATAGGTCATTATACAGTGGTTTTACTGGTCTGGACCACTTGACATCAAAGTGGGCTGTATGTGGCCCAGGAACTAAAATGAGTTGGCACCCCTGCTTTAGCTACACTGCTAAAACCTTATGATATTCAGTGGCCCTTGAATTTTATTCAGCATTATTCTTCCTGATGTGTCCTGGAAAGAACTATATCATTTGTTATTAATTTTTGGAAACGATGAACTCATAGTAGTCTATAGTCGTCATTTGATATTAATTTAATGGTTAAATTATATATTTTTGTCGGTGCAACACAGTGGTTTGAGTACAAGATCTGAGAAAGAACAATATAAGTAACATTGTTAACACTGTGCTACATTACAGAGAAATACAAAACTGTACTGATGAACCTTCATTAATATAGACCTATATTTTATTTACAAGTGCACGTCACACACAGAGCGAGCCGCCTGTTAATGATGCTGTTGGCAAAGCAGTAATGATTGTGCTAAGTGGCTAATGGGCATGTAGCTACTTACATGTTTCAGATGATACATCATGGTTGTAGTCAACAAATGGTAATTGCTGGGTTCGTCCTTCACTTTCTCCGAATGATCCAACACTTTGGATTTCCTGCTCAACATGTTATTAACTAGCCTGTGTAATAACCGCAGGTACCAGCCCTGTAAATTAACGTGACTCCTGTCCTGTCTGACTACTGATTGTGGCCACTTCCTGTATCTGTCCTTTCAAATTAAATTCCCACATGGTCCAGTCATATAGGTTTTGATTTATTTTTGACAAGGTGCAGCTCCTAATAGAGTTTCACATTTGTTTTTGTTTTTTTCTGCATATAAGCGACCAATGAAATCTTGCCAACTAATGACTTTTTTGGTCGACTTACGTTTGGTCGTCAATGAAAGGGCAGCCCTAATTTAAACACAAATAAACTAATTAATTTTTTGTGTATTATTACCTGATTTTTTTTATCATGTTGATATACTCATTTGTTGACAAAATTCAAATTTTTGCATGTTCACTGAACTTGCTGTGCACTGACTAAAAGACTCCTTTGGACATGTCAACCCAGTTGCCAGAATAAATGTTAGCATTGTAGGTTTCTGCAAACCATGGATAGGTAACATTTGTATAATGTTATGTAGAATTTGTTGAAACTTTAGATTTCTTTACATTTCAACAATTCTGTGATTAATGTGTGGTTAGGTTTAGGCACACAAAACACTTTGTTATTGTTAGGAAAGTTTTGGCTTAAAATACTTTGGTGGCACAATACCAGCAGGAAACACAGCGATGTCTCTGTAAAAAACTTACTAAACTTACAAAATTACTTTTCGCTGCACTATCTCAGTGGAAAAACAGTTTCAGGATGCGAAGAAACACCCACGTTTGGTGACTAAAAAGCTGCTGGAAATGCAGTGATGACTCATTAAAAAACAGCCTATGTTTTTGTCACTTTAGAAATATTTATATGATACATATGAAAAGTACAAATGTAACATATTTGTGGTTTGCAGAAATGTACAATGCCAACATTTTCAGTTCACATTTGTAGTTTTTCCTACAAAGCATCTTGGAAATTATTGGGACATTACTCAGAAATTTCAGACCCATTTAAGTTTTGCATGATCTTGCTTATCTTGGCAAAAACTATTTTTTTAAAGGGCCCCTAGGGCACGCCAGCAACAGCAGTTACACTATGTTTTAAAATCTTGTATTTCCTAAATAACTCAATAAATCTGCCAATAGGGTGACAGAATTTTCATCTAACAGGGATATTTTTAGCAAAGGAAATTTTCACATCAGTCATCACTTTTAGAAAATGTTTAAAGAGGAAACTGTGGGAAAGGGAAATTGTTTGCCTTCTTGCTGAGGGTTAAATGAGAAGATCGGATACCAGGAAGTTACTGCGCTCAGTCAAGAAATAGTCTGGTGCTAAAACTGCAACATATCTGTTTTACACTTCTTCTTTTTTTTTTTTTATAGATTAAAAAACAAACCGTAGATAAGTGGTAACTGATATAACTGCTGGGAGGTGGAGTTTGTCACCTCTGGACAAAGCATATAGATACAACAGTGGAATCAATTTTCTCATCTAATTCTCAGCAAGAAAGCAAAGAAGCATGTTTCCCAATATGTTGAATGTTTGCTTTAATTCATCAAAGCTACAGTAGGTAACTTTTTCTCAGCAAGGATTAGTGTACCATTTAGCTGTTACAGTAAATGGGAAAGTTTGCTCTGGCCCATGGACAGGGCTTCGTTTTGCCATGCCTATGTACAACATGGCAGTGGGGTCACAAACTGCAGGGGAGATTGGATGGTTAGAACATTTTTGACATTTCTGTTTGTATCTTGCAGCTCTTTGTAGCCAGTGCGTTCAAAATGTGATACGACCTAATTACATGTGTCTGCTATTAAGTGGCGTAGCTGTAACAGACAGGGCATGGTGTAGTCTCAAACACAAGGACTGAAATGTTACAATTCACCCCATAGTCTGGGTTAGTTGTAACAGAGCCTGGGGTGAAATGTGACATTAAACACTTGAATGACATTTTAACATAATTAGTGTGTGTGTGTTTCTGCGTCTGTGTTTGTCTGTTTTCTCTTTGTGTGTTTGCGCTTGTCTTGCACTCTTGTGTGTGTTTGTTTACTTGCCTATGTGTGTTTGTGCTTGTCAGTACTGCACTCGTGTGTGTGTGTGTGTGTGTGTGTGTGTGTGTGTGTGTGTGTGTGTGTGTTAACATGTTTGACAGCTGCACTCTCTGTAATGACCTGTGATTGGTTAAAGGCTAGATTTTCTACAGCCTGAAAATAGCCACGTGGAGGTGCAGTAGTGTTCTCTCAGACCACTTTACACTATGCTCAAATCTTATAATCAGATTTTTACCCAATGATGCCAAAATTAAGATGCCTACCCCAGCTTTACTGTGCATCAGAAGTGAATTAAGTTATGTCACTATGATTTGGCCTGCTTCAAACTAACACTGCTCTATGTCTAAAGTCACTTCTGTTTAAGTTAGGGTGAAAAAGAGATCACAATCTGTGGGCCTAATCAGTGTATGTGTGAATACTGATCAGTGTCTTTTCCTGTGTTGACAGGAGCAGGCTCACTGCCGCGACAGCCGATCTAGTATCTCAGGTGGCAGGGGAGGAGGGGGAGCATTTGACTACTTGGGCAGACCAGTTCTACACAACAACTCGCGGAGAGGAAGAGAAAAGCTTCTGGACAGAGACGAGGAGAACCGACTCCGAGTGGAGACATATGTGAGAAACAGCACCATCTCTTTAGTAAGTGTATCTTTGTTCATGTGTTGTTCTGGGCAAGTCAAAGCCTGATTTCATCAAATTGTGGAATGCATCTCACCCAGCTTCACCTTTGCATACTCACCCTAATGATGATGCAATTAAGAAGTGTGACTACTCTGTGTCTTTGCAGCAGGAAACTCGTTTCCACCCTCCTCTCACGCCATCGTCCTTCCCGATGGTACAGTCCACTGAGATTGTAAGGCAGCTAAATGGAAGCGCCATTATCCCAGCAGACGGGGGTTCACGGCCGGGAAGTGTCCGCAAGAATCACCAGCACCCTCCTACAAGCTCTAGCTACCCAGCGGTGACAGATGATGAGGATGAAGTAGATGAGGGTTTGGGGGGTCCTGCCAGCCAGGAGCATCCTGATGACCAAGACAGCGAGACCAACAGCTCCCAAGTGTCTGAGGCTCACAGTGCACGCTATCAGCAGACTAATGGCACAATCCGACCCAAACCCCGGCCGAGTCCGGCTGTGGTCAGTCCCCATGCCTCCCTGATTCACAAGGCCCAGATAGTTTAACAGGGAGCTGGAAAAGAACACATGAAACTACAAGACTGGACAGTTCCGGTCTTAGATTTGGGCCAAATGTGGATACACTGGCAAAGTTTGGTCAAAGCCCAGAAAACAATGCAACTGACTACAATGCTGCGTCTTTTTATTGTGTGGGAACATGGTGCAATAGAATAAACGGAAAATCTACTCTAAAGCATCAACTGGACATTTCTGGACATCTGATTTCTTCCTGATTTCTGATGATCAACATTATGCTGTGTATTCCCGGAATTACTGGCACAAACAGAGACGATGTTGCAATATTTCCGATGCAGCTATTACAGTGTTTAATTGCGGACAATATCCTTTTCTCATCTTTCGCAATACACTATCTGCTGCTCTACCTGGCTGTAACGAACAGGTGAATGCAGCATACATTCCTTTTGTGGGGGATGTCGAAAGCACTCAAAGACATGACCAGTAGGAAATCAGGAAACGCAGGACAAGTCGAGGAGGCTGTGGGAACGCTGGTAAATCAGAAACTTAGATTGCAACACCTCTGTATTGAGCGTGGATTTTTTACTGTAGAGGTGTTTAGTGTGTTAGTAGCTTTGCCTGTGTCATGTTCCATTACACAACACTGTTTGGGATCTGATCCAAACCATGGGGTTGTTCCTCTCTTGCCACACCTGCAACATTCTTACCTCCGTATTGTCTTACTGTTGTTGCGGCTTTAAGAGCTGAGACATTTTGGATCAGATAAAGATTTCATATTGCAGCCAAAACACAGTGGTGCCCTAATGCGGGGGCCAGTGGGCATACAATCAGTTGCCCCCCTAACCCCACCAGGCGATAATAATACGAGTACGATATTACTTTCTTTAAGACGCATGGTGTGAAGATAATGTATCCTCTGAAACTAGAAAATCTAAGGCATCCATTAGTACCAACCATGTTAGCATAGCTTGTAGTGAAGGGGACTAAATAACTCTCCTAAGCTGGGCTAAATTTTGGCAAGGCAACAACCAGCATAGACATTTTTAAAGGGGTCCCCTGAACTCTCACCTCTAGATATCTGAATGAAAATGGGTTCTATGGGTACACACTGGTCTCTCCTCAACCTGAAAAGGCTTGTTCCCTTTCTAAGGAAAAAGACAATCATACACATACATAGGTAACACATTATAACAATCTGGCTGTGGAACTCAAAATGTTAACTGCACTGGTGTTAGTCTATGCACATCAGATACTAATAATAACTGTAAGTAAAAACCCAGAGTATACCAATGTGTGATTCCTTAGGGGTCATGTATGCTCAATGTTAGCTACGGAGACAGATGGAGCCTTCTGTCCGTACTTTGTTTATTTGGTCTGCATTTGTGCATGTTTTGTGGAAGCTTATGGATACGGACAAAACATAGCAGTACCACCAGGCAGTGTAGTGTAGTTCAAGTGTGATATGACTGTAGGAGACCAGAAAGAACTTTAAATAATGGCGGAACAGAATGAGTCGGTTATAAAGTGAAAAGAATTCTCCGTTCACATGTCGGAATGTATAGCCTATAATGGCCACACAGGCCACTGCCATCTACAGCGCTGCCTTTGTTTAAAGGTACAATATTGCGACCTCTTCCACTGTCACCTCTGATGTTGTGTCAAACTTTTGATTCTGCCCTCTAGTGCCATCTATTGGCTGTATTTATGCCAACATAGAGGATGCATAGAAGCATGACAGTGACATTTACAACATTTGAAATGGAGGTATTTATTTTAATACGTAAAAGGTGTATAAATTAACTCTCCATATTGACATAGTTTTCATCTCGCCTATATACTTCAACAGCATAAGCAAATTCCTGTGCTACACACGCATATAGCAGATACATAATTTACCCTGCTCGTTCTCCTATGTAGTGAGGATGGAAGTTTTAATACTATTTTATTAAACATACACACACACACTAAACAGATAAAAACATTCACATGTTGTGTACCGTCATGTATGCACAAACATATATACAGAGGATTAAAGTTGGAAAACCTGCTGTACATTTGTAAAATACATTCTTTATGTGATACTTTTGTAAATACACTTGGACTCTTACTAGAGACCACAGACATCTGTATGTTGGAGAGTTTTCTCTGCCTGCAGGACTTCTCTTTAACATTCAAGACAAGTCGACTGTCAAAGAGGAATTTGACATAAACTGGTGATTTTTGATACTGAGGCAAAACCAGGCATGTATTATTTATCTGTATAAGAACAGTGGTTGTTACATTTTGTATATTTGTATGTATTTGGGTTCTGTTACAGCCCTGATATGGGAAGCAATGTGCCAAAGGGATAATATTAAAAAACTCACTTTTGCCTTTTTGGCAAATATGAAGTATTATTTTGTTCTGCACACATGTATCACACTGTACTACTACTGTTTTGATTTGTTACCTTCTGTAAGTACAAAACAAATATGAGCAGCAGATGAATGGCATTATGTGCAGATTGTTTTTAGTGTAGACAGTGCCCCCTGATGTGTACTGCTGGAAAGTGCAGGGACCCGATTGAGCCTACTGCAAAACTATGTTAACTATGAAATTTCACTGTGACCTGGGGAAATGATTTTCCTGGTCACTTGCCTGGATTTTCATTTGTTTTAAGGGATATGTATGGGTATCAGATTGTAATGATGGTTTGAAATAAAAGTGCATGTTTTTTTTGTAAATTGTTGGTCCTAACACAAGCTTTTGGGTAAAAACTATTTCTTAATGATCTTAATATGAGGGGTTTACACTGATATTCTGGTTTGCTTAGGAATTGTCTGTTGAGAAACATGTGAAAATGTTTTCAGGGGTTGATTAACAAAATTGAGGTGCCCTGGGCAGGACTGGATTAAAGGACACGATGAGCTGTGGGCCCTATTAACCACCTGTTCCTCCTACTCTAGCTGCAAGGTCTTAATTCAGGAAAAAGAACAATGTAAGCATAACATCAACAAAAACAATAAAAGGTATTAAAACTAGATTTTGACAAAAGGTCATACAAAACAGAACATTATTCATAATAGTGCAGACAACACCGCATTGCTCTCATATTTTAGTTTCTAGTTTTGCCAAATGAATTCTTACCAAACTAATTTGCAATTAATCCCCAAGAACCAAATACCACGCTGTGAACACACAGTGTGGCCTTTAAGGCCCCCCAAGGTTCTGGAGCCTTAGAGCATTTGCCCCTTCTGTGTTGTTGGTGATCCGGCCTTGACCCTCAGTCAAGGGACCTCCTATGAAAATGATTTAGATGTCTCTCTAACTACAACAGTTCAAATATTAGGGTATTTACATGGCCCCCATTTGGTCCACCTAAGCCACACAAAAATGGACCAAATCACCTCTAAGTAGATAAGTAGCAACTGACTTCAATGCCTGAGGTATGTAAAATTGGCAAATATTGATTTCTGTTGTCATTTTCTGCTGTAACATTTAAAACTTACTTTGCCATCATCTTGCCATTGATAAACCAAATCTACCAGCATGGAAGCTAAGCAATATACTGTTGTGGTCAGGGCGATGAATTTCAGCCACATAGAAATATATATTTTAATTTTTGCTCCACTTTTCCTAACACACTGACCAATTGAGGCCACAGTAGACTAGCAACTTTAGTGTTGTGCCAAGGAATATTACCATGTTTGTCAATAAAGTCTGTTGGCTTTGAGAAAACCACTTTAATTCCCCGTTGGAAAAGCCTGTCAGACAGCAGGCAAAACAGTAAAAATATTTTTAATATAGCGGTAAACTGATATTGATTTTTTTGGTGGACATTTTTTTTTGGGTGGCTAAAAACTAAACAAATTGAGGCAGCATTTGCTCAGCGCTGGTTGATTTTATGTATGTGATGTGGGGGTTTTCTACCCACAAGTTATTGTAAATAAAGACTGTGATTCAGACTATGGGCTTTTTGCACTATACTTATCCCCAGGCTAAGGGAGCTTGTAGCCTGGGGATAAGAAAACGTTCACGCCAGCACAATCCTGACACATTCCAACCCAGCCAGTATTTGTGTGTGCAGCCCATATGTGTAGTAAATGGGCTGAAAATGGGCAACATGGGATTGCCCACAAGTTCCGCAATGGCCCCATTTCAATTGCCCACGTGTGGGCCCCAGATAAGATGCCCATTTTGGGCCCATACCCACAGGAGCATATCTATGTTTCCCAGGTTCCCCACTTAACCCTGCAAAAAAGGTTCTATGTTCCCCGGGTTCTATGTTTACCGCTCAACCAATTGGGGAACATAGAACCTGGGAAACATAGAACCCTGGAAACACAGGGATGACCCCATACCCAATTGGTGCCCAGGTAGACTTAGCATAACCTATGTGGGGCCCACTTGCGTAAACCCACCCATGTGGGCAATTGGCATGAGCCTATTATGGAACTTGTGGAAAATCCCGTTTAGAATCCACTTATCAGTCTATTTACTACCCACATGGACCCCACATACAAATGTTAGCTGGGAAGAGGCTAACCCAGACTTCAACCTAAGGCTTGCTGGCACATTGTGACATGGGTCTAAGTTAACCGAATAGATAGAATTTTGGAATGTTAACACGTCTTTAAGATGCTATTTAACCCGGGTATAGTGCAGTGTGAATAGTATGGCCCTGAGCTTATGTTCACATTGTTTGTGTCAAAAGGGCAAAGTAAGAGAATGCAGTGTGAAAAGCCTGCTACTTCTCACAGTTGGAGAATGTATAGTATACATTTAGCCAAAACAAGACTGGTTTTGTTCAATTTCAGTTTTGTTTATACTTCTCTCGACATGGAAATGTCTACCATTGTTATTAAGAAATATTAAACAAACACAAACAGGCAAATTAGCCTCGCCCGGAAGTGTGTAATGAATGAGGTCATGCAGAAGGAGGAAACACATCTCGATAGCTAAGATGGCGGAAGAGCAGCAGGAATCATCACAGGGAGAGGTGGAGGGTGAGAGAAACCGTTACAACATTAAACAACCATGTAACAGCGCGGTCACCTCTCTAACAAAGGCAGCCAACATCCATGCAAGTGTCTGCTCGGTGTTAAAGTCGTTGCCCTTTCCGTTATAACGGCGGTTGACATGCAGGGATGAGGGGGAGACAGAGGCCACAGCTTGTTGGCTAACGTTAGCTAGCTACCATTGCTACACAAAGAAAAAACGGTTGTTTAGTTACAGACAGGGCAACAGTAAATGACAGTTTCAGAGTTCTTGACCTAAGGAAATACTGAACGTGTATGCTGAACATTAAGGAAAGGTCACCCCCTCTATGTCAGCTAAATTAACATATTCGTCGTGACTAGATTTTGTTTTGTTTCGCACAGGTCGAGCTAGCTAAATTGAGCTGACTGACGTTAGCCGGTGTTGTGGATTAACTTGTTTTTATGTTGCTTGTGGTGACAGCATGTGGTGTGAAGAGAGCATGTCGCTGTCTTCGTAAATACTTTATTAATATCTCCATTATGTTACATTTTTAATTTATACCCATCTGATTCTTTTTTTTTATTGACGTAAGTGCAGTGTTGGTGTCGCCAAGCAGACACCTCGCCTGTCTCTTTATAATGTCAAGAAAATAATTGACTGATAAACAAAAACAGATCCACATACAGGTTTTTACACGACAGTCACTGAACGCACCAATCATCTTTGCCTCCGGGAAATAATTTGTGTTGGAGCTGCATCATTTCTCCACAGGTTGTCCGGCCGGGTGGTTTGTGTAACCCAAACAATACAGCCAGATTTATTTGTGCATGCAACGTGCAGTGCAGCTTCTGGTCCTACACCTGCAAACAAGCGACCCAGAATAGTTTGAGAGATTATTAATGAACAAATTCATCAATCAAATTATTTCTAATCCGTGTTGTGGCTTGTTTTTGACGGTAATTGCGAAAACGTGTTGCGGTTGTATTGTGCATGTAAAGATGATAATCCAGCTGTATTGTTTAGGTGGCAGGGCTGCATATAATACCTGCATAGACAGCTTTACTGTCTGTGTGTGCAGGTGGTTTTCTGTAACCATTGTTTTGCTAGAGGGCAAAGCAGGCTACTTTTGTGTATACTCACACCGCTGTGTTTATTCTTGAATTTCTAAGCTTTAACAATGGCATCATTATTTAACAGTGGATTTTTGTTGTTTGCTACTGCATTTGCCAGATTGTAAATCTACATTATTGACCTTCCAACATACCAGCATTTCAACATTATTGTCACTCATTTGTTGTATCGTGGAATTCCAGCAATGTCCTTGAGGGAGTTCCAGGGGTCCCCTGAAAAATCTGGAATCGATCATTTTTTACTATTTAATTCACTACACAAGTGAGCCCAATGTCAGTAAGAGTCATAAGAGTGACTATTTTGATCATAGTTTTCATTCCCTCTGCAGGTAACACTCTGTCGTTGACAGCTACAGAATTCTGGTCTCAATCATATCTGACTACTAAATCTTCCCAAATAGAGGTCCCTGAAGCAAAATCATATCAAATGGGGGTCTTTCTAGGGATCTTTGTCATGAAAAAGTTTGAGATCACTTCATTAAGGGATATGAATTTTGACCAATTTTTCTTTTGGATTGTTTCATAAACCTTGGCTCTGTTCTGATGCAGATTTGAAATCCAGATGCCATGTAATTCATTAAATGATTCTTATGGAAACATCCATCACTGGCCTTAGGTGTAAATATAGACAGTGCAGGCAGGGGGCCTGCACTGGGTGCCCATGGAGTGAGGTTGCTCATAGAAAGAGGGCCTACCAACAATATGTGGACAGAAACTGAGCCCGTGTGTGTTATTCAGATTGCCACCTCATGAAGAAATACGCCTGTTTTCAAAGAATTCAAATTTAATTATAAATGGTGCATTATATGCCATTGAAAAGGCAAAACCATCTTCATCATGGTTTTCTTTTTTTTTTTTCTTCTTTTTTTTGGTAAAATATTAAGTGACAATCTTTAGCAAAATATGTTATAAAATATATGCTTGTTCTACAGAAACTACAAAAAACATTGAGTTAAATATGTAATTCTTCATTTTCTTTGGTATTTTTGTCATGTACAAACATGCCATGATGATATCTGTGTAGTATGTGTGTTGGTGTAATCCAATGTCAAGATCATGTGATCATGTGATGAGAAGATTTTGAGGTAACTAGCCTAGGTGCATAACTAGTAACTTGTGTGCACTGGGACCCATTGAAACTACCACTCACTGGCCTGTACAATGCTGGCTATCATTGTGGCCTATCTGTCTTCGTTTGGAGTGTTTCCTCCTGAAGCCTAATTAATCTGTCCTCCTTCTCTTACAGGAGTGAACTGCCTCGCATATGATGAGGCCATAATTGCTCAACAGGACAGAATTCAGCAGGAGGTGAGCAAACTCTTTTCAGGATCAGTAAGTTTCACATCAGTTTAACATCCAGAAAACTCAGCTGATTTGAGGACACAGCTGAACCCTTCATATGCAGCTGTCACAGAAGATGCCCTAATGCTTTGCCTTTGCAATTGATGTTTATTTTCATGACCTGCTGGTCTGTGTTTTAAGAAAATGCAAAATTGTATTTTGGGTTCAGTCTTTAAAAGCTTCACACAAATCAGTACCATTGACCTTGACCTTTAAGATAACTACAAAATGGTATGCACAGCCATGGCCAGTTAATAATGTATACATTTTTTTTATAATAAAAACTTAACACATCCAAAATTTCACTGGAAGTTCTGTATAATTGAATTTTAAATGCATAGATAATTTTGTTGGTCAAAATTGCAACCTTTATTCAGACTACAGGCACAACCCACAGCTGGGCAGGACATAGTCACCCATGT
This sequence comes from Epinephelus lanceolatus, assembly GCF_041903045.1. Taxonomy (NCBI): domain Eukaryota; kingdom Metazoa; phylum Chordata; class Actinopteri; order Perciformes; family Serranidae; genus Epinephelus; species Epinephelus lanceolatus. Next base: position 31,450,328 of record NC_135755.1, on the reverse strand, counting down.
GTTTAGTTGCTCACAGTGCATGCACTAATTTTTGTTGTTGTTGTTGTGCTTGGTTATCTAGATAGCCAACAGTAACCCTTTAGTGTCGGACAGACAGGATCTGGCCGTGCTGCAGAGGGAGTACGCTGAGGATGACACAGTTTATCAACTCAAGATCAAGGTTAGTCAAACCACACTAAATGAAGCAAGTTTAGCATACCAAGGATATCCAGTATGCTTGTCAGGTGGTTGACGCTACATATTTTCCGACGCGCGCTCTCTGTCTGCTGGTGAGAGTGTGCTCAGTGTGTGCATGCGCATCAGTGTGGAACTCCGCCGTGCGCGATACAGAGAGCAGAGGAGAATTGTAAACGCAGGACCATGTAGAGACAGAAATGACATGCTGTCATGTAAAGTCATATTCATCACAGTGAAATGTAAATGCCTGTAGTCGTACAACTGAATAAAAAGATATAAAAACACTGGAAATAATTTCCAAATGTTAAAAGTAGGCTAAGACTTAACATATATGTAGGTATTATTACATATGATCTAAGTGTAGAGTGAGGATTCCTTGCTATTTAGTTGGATGATAAAGAAACTACTCTGAATATTTCACATAAAACTACTCAGTAAGTAAGTAATGGCAGACTGATTCTGCTACTGATGTAAAGAGTAGAAAAGCAGTCCATGACTGATGAGGTCTCTGAGTGAAATGTTGTATTTATAATCACAGGAGCCAATTAACAGTATGTGGAATATTTTCTAAAAAAAGACAATCTTTGGTTTTTATTTCCACTTCTCGTCACACAGGTGTCTCATGCAGGGGCGATTGCTCCGAGACAACAAGGGAGGCTGAACTTGCCCTAAAATTTCATAGAAGAAATGGTCAAATATGCACTATTGAATTTACATTAAAATAAGAATTTACCATGTTTGAACAATATTATGAATTCAATATGCTAAGCGGGAGGAGGGTGGGGGAAAGGGGGTTAATCGGGTGAAAACAAAGACAACAAAGGCAGTAATTTCTTATGCTACCCCCACCACATGTTTTTCTTTTAAAGTCCTATTTGTTGTCTGCAAAAAAATCAGTAAACAGTTGATCACAACAAAAATAAAATAAGAATTTACATTGCATTAAACGTGCGCTAGGATGCGTTTAACATCGTGACTATGATGTTTAAATGTCAGCTTTTATCACCAGTTTTCAAACGCGACTTCCCTGTCATACATTCTTGTGTCAGCACGGTGGACGCGGAGCCTCCAAGCATTCCTATGAGACAGCGCTGAGCAGGTTTTTTTCATGCAGCAAAGCGAGACGGTCATTGGATAAATGCGACAAAATCGTCACTTCCAGGGAGGCTTAGCTTCCCTGGGACCGAATGGAGCGGTAGGCGGGGGAGGACGCTCGGTGTATGCATGATGATTGGAGGAATTGTCTAAAAGGCTGAACCCCTTTGTGATTGACAGCGCTTTGGAAATACTCACAGGCATCATCACAATTCAAGCTCAGTCCCATGCAGATATTTGCGAGTGCAGTCTTCTGATAGAGTGCCGTCCGGAGTTCCTTATTTCCATAAACGATATAGTGTATAACGTAGGAGAACGTTTATTTAAACCAGAACAGTGGTGCATTAAACACATTGTTGTGTTATGCAGGCGCACTGTGTTTTAATATTGCAGGGTTTAATTCAGTTTGATTCAAAGGGGCTTTATTGGTGTAGGAAACAAAATTGTATGTACAATAAGCAAAGATCTACCAAAATTTGGTTTATATACATAATGCCGCTGATTGGGCACACAACTGACACACCCACTGAATGAGAGAAAACATACCTGAAAGGCTGCTGCACACACCATTCTGAGGAAACGTGTCGTTCAACCTGGAAACAGGAGCAAAATGGTGAATGCAGTTTTCAGATTGAATGTGCCCCTGATGTGCCACCATGATCGTGATGCAGTAGCTAGTTATTGCAGTTACTACTACAGTGTGTGGCTACAACTCAGGACTTTTGTCCATGGAGCGATCCTTTTTTCCCCAGTGATCTGATTGGTCAGGGTGTTGACAGGTTGTAATGTGATCCTCTGAAGTTAACCTGCTTCCCACAGTGGTTCATCATACTCAAAAGTGATCTAGCTTCATATTACTGGGAATACATGGGTAATTCTGAGGTTACCTCAATAACCTCAAAACCTGCTTCGTAGTACAAGCCTCTGCTCTCAGGTTACTGCACCCACATCAAGGTGCACTTCCTCCACAGTCCAGGGTGTCATTTTATCCAAAACTGCTTAACAAAACTCTATGTTCCTTGTTGTTGCATTTGATTGTGTGTAATCCTTTACTTGTTCTGTTGCAGGACCTACACAAAAAATACTCATACATTCGCAAGACACGGCCAGATGGGAACTGTTTCTACAGAGCCTTTGGCTTCGCACATCTCGAGTCCCTGCTAGATGACAGCAAAGAACTTCAGAAGTGAGTTTCACATACTGTTAGTGCTGTAGTAGCTATCGGTCTCAAGACTCAAGTTCACACTTTTGTAATCTTGGACCATTAAAGCCTGTTTTGGCACAGTTTTGCCTTCTCATGGCTGCACAGATTTGATATGTTTAGTTTGTAGTTATGTAATTATGTAATTGTGTATGCAGTCATCTAACATCTAATGGTGAAAACTGTGTTTGCCTTGAGTTATTGAATACATGTTTTTTTTGTCTCTCTTCAGGTTCAAAGCAGTTGCAGCTAAAAGTAAACTGGACTTGGTTAACGAGGGCTTCACTGAGTTTACCATCGAAGACTTTCACAATACTGTGAGTTTCATGTACAAGAAAATACATTAATTCTCCCAGTACTTAACAGTATATCTTTTATCCTGTTGGATTAAGTGTGTGATGGCGTTTATTGCAATTTGCTCATTGCCCTGCCAACTCTGAATGGTCTGTCAAAGCACATGATATATTTGATGATCTGGAGCAGACAGACACCTTAGATTTGGACAGTAATTTGGCAAGCAGGACATGCACATATCAGTCTAATGATGTAAATGATGTCTCTCCTCCCAGTTCATGGATTTGATCGAACTGTGCGAGAAACAGCCAAACCTGCAGGAGCTGCTGAACTCCTTCAACGACCAGAACGTGTCAGACTACGTGGTTGTGTACCTGCGGCTGCTCACCTCGGGCTACCTGCAGCGAGAGTACGGTTTCTTTCAGCACTTCATAGAAGGAGGACGCTCTGTCAAGGAGTTCTGTCAGCAGGTGGATTTTATAACACGTATCATCACAATGTTCCATATCGAACCATCTAAGTCCTACGAATACAAACTCACACTTAATGTGCTTCTTTCTTTGTTTTTCAAGGAGGTAGAGCCTATGTCTAAAGAAAGTGACCACATTCACATCATCGCCTTAGCCCAGGCCCTGAACGTTTCCATCCTGGTGGAGTACATGGATAGAGGAGAGGGAGGAACAGTCAATCACCACGTTTTCCCCGAAGGCGGCGACCCACGCATCTTCCTCCTCTATAGACCTGGCCATTATGACATCTTGTACAAATAACACTCCTGGCCACACCTCATTGTCCTCCTGCTGTACGCTGCAGCAGTGGGTTTAAAAAAATAACTTCAGCAGCCACGTTGATGACGCATACATCTGTGTATGAGATTACACTCATGTATTTAAAAAAAAAAAAATCAAAATAAAAGATAAAATCACATTACATGCCTCCCTTACCCCTCTCGCCCCAAACTCCCAAGTTTATCCTCAGTCATCACAAAATGGTTAATTAAAAAAATCTTTGGAAAAATAGAAGTGACTCCAGGCATTTAGAGTTGTACAGGTTTTTTTTCTTTTGTGGTTGTAAATGTTATCTACTTGCTTTATGTTGGATTCTTTTCCTTTGTTACACTGCGTTTCATTGAGTTTTATTAAAGGGATTTACATCTTATTTCTCGTCACGTTTTTTTTTTCATAAATAGTCAGGTTACTGTTTAGAAATACCAATCAATAGATGACTTGGACCCGAGTCAGGCTCAAGTCACAAATTTAATGACTTAAGACTCGACAAAATCACAAAACTTGCAACTTGGACTTTGACACAGATGACTTGTGACTTTACTTGGACTTGAGCATTTTGACCCCCACAGCCAAAGATGAAAAAGTGTGCCACGAATCATTTCATTTCCTTTCATTGCTTGAGTCAACTAACAACTTGTTTAAACAAACAAGTAGAAATTTTGAAAAAGTATTCATGATTTTTTGTAAATTTAATATATTATTACTCTTGTTAAAGTGGCATTGCTTTTGGTGAAAAGCATGTTATGACTTGTTATAGACACAAAACTCAAAATTAAGGTCTTGGAACTTGCAAATCTTGACTTGGGACTTGACTAACTTGACTTTGGACATGCCTGTCTTGACATGGGACTTGACACAGGACTTAACCTGACTTGACATGGGATTTGCCCATCTTTACTTGGGGCACGACTTGGGTCTTGCTTCTCATGACATGAGACTTGACTTGGGACTTGAAAAAGGCCTTACATGTCTCGACTTGGGGCACAACGTTGGACTTGAGTGCAAACACTTGTAACTTGAAATCAATGACTTGGTCCCTTCTCTTTCAATTAATCACCTACATTTGTTTATATAGCTCAGAAATGTAAAACTGAATCCAGTGTGACATCTTCAAACAGCATTTTTACCAACATCCCAGAACCCAAAGATACAGTGTGCACTGATCTAAAAAATGAAAAGCAGAAAATTCTCACATTTGGAAAGCTGAAACCAACGACTGCTATACATTTTTGCTTGTTTTTTTTTCTTTTCTTAATTTTATACTTTATTTATCCCCGAGAGGAAATTCAACTTTTTAAATGACTTAAACAATAATAACTTAACAAGAATTTTAAAAAAAAAAAGACATTGTAAAACACAAGGTTGATCATATTTCATCTATATGGCAGCATTTACACCTGCTCTTAAACAAGCGCAGTCAAAGACCGTCTCCTCAACAGTAGATGCCATCTCGTTCCCGTTTTCAGGAACGCTAACAGTTGCCGTTGGTAGTAAGAAATACGGGCAGAGTGAGAGCTCTTCTTTGGACAAGAATGAAGACAGGCAAAGTCGCTGAGGGAGAATGTCTCCGTTTATGAAGTCGTTGACATTGTCAGGCAGGAGATTTGTTGCAGCTTGTGTACGGCATCACTCCTCTCTTACAAGTAAGTTACGTTTAAACCTTATGTAGTATCCGATTTTAGATATTTACTGAAATGTTTCTGTGTCGGTGTCGTAACGGCAGGAGACACATGGCAGTGCCACTGCTGTCAACTAACGTTACCGTTAGCTGGTTAGCTAGCTACAGTGGGTTAGCTATGACGTTATGTGTGACTCGCTAGTTCACTTAAATGACATAGGATAATTTCACATAGTATTAATGTGCAGTTGTGTGCAAGTTTGTGCGCTGCTTCTTGTCACGTTGACACTGATAAGGTCACTAAAAATTAATGAAGGAGCTATGTTGTTGAGACGGACAGGAAGTTACCATCAAGTAGCACTTACTTTTTCCTCTGTTACACTAACACATTAACTTAACACTTAATTGCCAGTTTAGCTGATGTTACAGTAGGCTAAAACTGATGCACTGATGTCTACAAATGTCCTGCATCACCGTGAAATATTAACGTAACCTTCATGAAAGGTTAGGGACTGTTCTTTACTTACCAGAGGAGGGGAGTGGCTGGGGTGTGATTAAAAAAATAGAAAATAAATAAAAAATTGACACTCCTTGAAGCTACAGATATTTTTTATTAGATGTTTAAAACTTACCCTTTGATGTTTTAAACTTTAAAGTAAAAGACAAAATCCTAGAGTTGAAAAAAGCCTTGGTTTTTCCACTCTTGTCGTGGTGCTGGTTAGTTAAAATGTTATATTTTTGGCCAAATTTTAAACGAGACGTAGCATAAAGTGATTTTGATGGAATATCACTATTTTAAATGGGCACTGTGTAGGAATTTCTCCCATCTAGTGTTGAGATCGTATATTGCATTCAAACGGATAGCGCCTCACTGTTTCAAACGCGTATTGTAACAACGGTAGCTGCTGTGTACCAAAAAGCTATGATAACATTGATAAAACCATGTCATCCGATACATGGAGTATTCATTCAGGCTCCTACACAGACACACGCAACGCGAGTGGACAAACCCCCTCCTCACCATGCTGGCTGTGTTTACAATAGGCTCGTTAGAGATTAACTGCGCCTCGCCTGAAAAGTAGATGAGAGCGGGCGGCCGCAGCAGGGGGCGGTGACAGAAAGCTGCGGTGAAGTCGGACAGTTTCCCGACAGTTTCCAGCAGCCTTCAGTCCGTGCAGGAAGTCACAGACACACTTACATCCAGTCTGGAATGATGTCAGTTCATTAAAAAAGTGATCAGACCCATATATCAGTTTGTTTTCATCATCAGTCACACAACACGTTTTCTGTTCACAGAATAAACCTTCAGATCAGACAAATACAATCTTAATCTCTAGAATTCAACAAAAATGAGTAGTTTATCTAAAATGTCATCTTGTTGAGTCGACGTCTAAACCGATCAGCTGTTAGATCAGGTGAGAGCCAGGCGGTGCTGTCGGTGGAGAGCAACTGCAGCGCCTGGCTCTAAAAACTGCGGCCGCCTCGCTCTCGCGGTTTTATCGCCATCCACTTTTGTAATACGTCAGAGCAAGTCGGGATGAAGTCGGACACAAAACTAACCGGCATGCATTGTGCGCCGATCGCTGGTGATCGAATCTGCACAGGACTGGCTCATCTCGAACGAACCTAATGTAGGACTTTTGGGGCGGGTGTAAAAACAGCTGTTAGCCGTTGTTAGCTGTGATTCTCCTTCAGCAGCTCTCTCCACCTGGGAAAGGCTACCCCAATGTTGACCCTCATTTTTTGAAATCGCCGGTCACGTGGCCTTTTCAAATGCACCGGCACTTGTGAGTAGCCTGCTTGCTGCTGCTTTTCGTCACTCTACCTGCAGGCGGAAACCGGAAACCGACAAGTGAAAACCCGAAAGGCGATTCCATATTTCTCAAGTATGTCCCTGTATGTACCTGTATTTTCAAGATGGCGCACATACATGATGAGACACCGGTCGCAATGTATATGTAAATGAGAATTTCGGAGCTTACGGACATACTTAGACATGCTGATGGAGGTAAATACACATGTGCTAGGACACACTTTTGACTGCAAACTTTGTTTGTCTCAAAGAACAACTGAAATATGTTACACATAGTGCCTTTAAGCTTAGATTTGGTATAAAAAAAATTCTGACAGAAGTATTCATCGCACATTATGTGTCCAAGGACCGCTGGAAATTTGAAAAATCCAATGATAATTTCAGTTTTTTACAGTTTCTGGTTGTGATAAATGGTATCATTTTAGCAATTTAAAAAAAAAAAGAAAAACATGCCTTTAAAACTTGCAAAATGGGCGGTAAAATAAATACAAAATACGACCATTTAATTTAGTATGTCCCTTCCCTAACCAAAAATAAATAACAAACAGTCCCTTTTTGTTGAAACTGAGAGGTGTTCAATATCATGATCATTTTAATGGATAGTTTGTACATTTTAGAGGTTGTGGCTGTTGCTTACCCTCACTGATATAAATGGAATGGACAACATAAAAACTCTGGTCAGTGTAACACAGTACGATTCAATAGCACCATAAAATGCAGCCTCAAAAGGGCCATACATTTAAGTAAATACCTACAGTGGCCAAGATGATTCAGACGAACTGCATATCCAAAATGCTGTGCAAATAAAAACACATTTGCACCACTGGAAAAGACAAACACAAATGTCACAACACAAATGCAAAAGTCAAAACACTCCACATGTGAAGTCAGTGATCAGTGCTGGGAAGGATACTTTTGAAAAGTAATCAGTTACAGATCACTAGTTATCCTGTTAAAAATGTAATAAATATGTGACCATTTCTGTTAACATGCTTCTTATTTTTCAGTTTGCAAAGAATTTTGGATATTCTGTTCATTCAATCTGTCTCAGCCACCATAATTACGTCTCTAAAACAGTCAGTAAATTTAAAGATGGTTAGTTTGGTCGGCTGTCTTCATGCAGATTTCAGTAGTGGCTGCTACGGACCTAAGAACAGCTCTTAAATCATGTGTTACAAGGAAAGACATTTTTTTTATGAGCAAGGAGATACTAATAAAGTTTGGCATAAAGTCCCTCAGTATATGACAACCATGTAGGCACTAACTTCAGGTATATGTTACACTGCTAAGGTTCACTAACTAACTCTTATAATATAATCCCATGTGTTTCTGCCTAGCTGAGCTGATTGAAAACATGGATAAGAAGGCAACCTGGGACCGCTTCTACACTGAGAACAGCAGCAGGACTAACACCTTCAAAAACTTTGAGTGGTTCTTTGGCTTCGATGCTGTTCGGGACTTTATTATGCCCCTCTTACAGACCAAGGTCCACCCAGATGCTCTGCTCCAAGTCCTGGATATGGGCTGTGGCACTTCAGCTTTGGGGCCCTGTATTTACAGACACTCTCCTCTCCCGGTCCGGGTCACTTGTGCTGACATTTCCCCCGTGGCTGTGCGACTCATGCAAGAACACATCCAAGCCGAAGCCATTCAACCTCTCAATGTTTCTTCTCAGCTTGAGTTTGTAGAGCTGGACTGCACGCAGCTTCACAAGCACTGTGGTTTTAGCAGTGTGGACGTTATAGTTGATAAAGGCACCACAGACGCGTTGTTGAGGTCTAAGGAAGGGAGAAAGAAGGCCAGTCTGGTGTTGAAACAGTGTTTGAAGGTGTTGCAGAGCTCTGGATCTCTGCTCCAGTTCTCGGATGAGGACCCTGATGCAAGGCTGCCGTGGCTGGAGGCTGAGGCACAGGAGCCTGGGCTGTTGGCAGCAGATGTTGGGGTGCAGGAGGTTGGGGAGCTGAGGGGAATGTTGTACTACTGCTACCAAGTGACTCCTCGCCCGGTTGTATAGCAGTGATCTTCCACCTCTGCATGGTCAAAATATTAGATGATTAAATAATTTAACATGATTGTTCAAAAACTGGATGTGTGTTTTATTTTTACTCAATCATGCCTCATTCTTGTCATGATTTTTCTTTTATCCAACCTATATAGAACCTATGGTGCTATACAATTATACATTTGAAGGGGCAGTTCACTCTTTTTTTCCCTCTTACCTGTAGTGCTGTTTATCTCTCTAGATTGGTTTGGAGTGAGTTGCAGAGTGTCTGTTATAGAGATATCGGCCATAGAGATGACTGCCACGTCAGTATAATAGAACTAGATGACACTCAGCTTGTGGTGCTCAAAGCACTAAAAATGCATTTGAGAAACTGAACATTAATGTCTCTTTCCATAAATCATGGCCCAGTTAGCCAAGAAAATCCACAGACTTTGTAGATAACATTTTCACGTAGGAACTTTTTGTATGTCTACCGAACTACACCTGTTAACTGTATCACAGCATAGCACATAGAGAAAGGAAGCTATAGAGAACGCAAACAAACAGAGTAAAGGGGCAGGGGACACTATTAGCCTCCAGGCATGCTAAAGTTGATCTAATCAGTGATGATGGAAAATATAACAGTGTTTAAACATTATAATTAAATAGTTCGGATGTTATTGGAGATCAGCCGTGCCCATTAATACACTTTTACCATTAATTATGATGAAACTGATGTTTTCAATGGGACTTTAGGGGACAATTAACGGATAATGGACGGACCTCTAGCTGGCGTGTATTGTGCTGTGATGGATTCTGTGCAGCCCTGCTTGCCAAGCAAGATAATAAACACAAAAGAGGGAGGGGAAAATACAATAAACAAAACAAAAGTAAATGGACAATAGTACAAACTTGTTTAAATTCCTGAGTTATGATGAGTAATGGCCAGAAAGTGTTTTTGCAGAACATCATGATGTCATAGTGAAGTTGACCATATCATCCCTTCATCATTTTATCCTATCAGACATTTGAGTGAAATTTTGTCAGAATTAACGTATGAATTCCTGATTTATGGTTTGTGAGCGTAAAGCCACAGTGTGTAGGAATTTCTCCCATCTAACGTTGAAATCGTATATTGTATTCAAACAGATGGCGCGCCTCACTGTTTCAAACACGTATTGCAACAACTGTAGCCGCTGTGTACCAAAAAGCTATGATAACACTGATGAAACCATGTCATCCAATACTACATGGAGTATTCATTCAGGCTCCTACACAGACACGCGATGCGAGTGGACAAACCCCCTCCTCACCATGCTGGCTGTGTTTACAACGTAGGACTGTTGGGGCGGATGTAAATTGAAACAAACCAATCACGTCTTGTCCTTTGACAACTGACAAGTGGCTCAGCCTCACACACCTCATCCCTCTCCTCGCATTACTGTGCCGCTAACAGCTGTTAGTGGCCAGCGGCACTACTGCCGCATAACAAAGTCCCACTCTTTGAGCATAATGCAGGATCATGTATTATGCAGCATCACGAGAGACGGAATCCTCGTCGCCAAGAAAGCGCAAAAGGGAATCAAAAAGGCAGCGTGACCGGAGAATTAAAAAAACAAGGGTCAGCATTGGGGTTGCCTTTCCCAGGTGGAGAGAGCTGCTGAAGGAGAAAGGTAATACAATCACAGGCCAGCGCTAACAGCGGCTAACAGCGGCTAACAGCTAACAGCGGTGCAGTGATGCGAGGAGAGGGATGAGGCTGTTAGCGACTGGCCGCTAACAGCGGCTAACAGCCAACAGCGGCGCTGGCCTGTGATTGCATTACCATTCTCCCTCAGCAGCTCTCTCTACCTGGGAAAGGCTACCCCGATGTGGGCCTTCGTTTTTTTTTAATTCGCCGGTCATGCTGCCTTTTCTATTCCCTTTTGCGCTTTCTTGGCGACAAGGATTCCGTCTCCCATGATGCTGCATATGCATGATCCTGCATTATGCTCAAAGAGTGGGACTTTGTGTGCAAATTTGCCAGGGTAGTAGCGAAGCGCCTCTTGCTCCTCTCCTTCGGCTCCTCAGTCACGCAGTGCTGGTCTGGCTCTCAACGAAAACGCCGAAGGCGATGCTGTATGTCCCTTGCTGGCGGGTGTATTCTCAAAATGGCGAAACGTAATGGAACCCCACAGACGACTTACCCGCACAATGTACAAACAAATCCAAAATTCTCCTTTTACGAGAATAAGTCAGATTATTGGTGGAGGTAATAATTCAATTCATCAATTTTTGCCAATAAACAACTGAAAATGTTACACAATGTCCCTTTAAAGTGACATTTGACTACCAAATTCTGATCAGTTCTTTCTTGAGTCCAAGTGGATGTTTGTGCCAAATTTAAGGAAATTTCCTTAAAGCCTCCATGAAAGATTGCATTCACAAGAATGAGATGGACACAAGGTCACAGTGACCTTTACCTTTGATCAATGAATACTATTCAGTTCATTGTTGTGTGCAAGTGGACATTTGTGCCAAATTTTAGGAAATTCCCTCAAGGTGTTCCTAAGAGACCACATTTACAAAAATGACAGATGAGGTCACAGTGACCTTTGACCACCAAATTCTAATCAGTTTAGTTAGCGGAAGTTTGTGCCAAACTTTAAGAACGTCCCTCAAGATGTCTTGAGCTCGTGGGTTCACAAGAAAGGGATGGACGCACAGCTTTGCGGACAACCCGAAAACATAATGCCTGGTGATGGCTTCCACTGGCTTAGAGGCACACAAGAAAAAGAGTTCCCATTGACACATGCAGCTTTATAGTGACTTGCCATGTGAAGACAAAGGCAACAGGACAGAAACTGAAGCAGCAGGGAGATCTCAACACATTAACAATGATCAAGCCAGCATGCTATAAAAAACAATGTGTCACTGTTAAACCTGTAAATGACAGAAATAATTAGGGGGAGCGCAACTCAACCTCTACACCTGAGAGACATCTGACAATGTATTCTAGTTCCTGTTCAGAGGACTTGAAATGTGCATAAACAGTTTGTACACCTACCTGCCAACTGACAGCTCCAGCAGAGGAAAGTGCCGCAGCAGTTTCAGAAAAAACAGCAACTTTGAAGACTAACTTTAGAAGAAGTCCACTTAATTTGTTTATTTTAACAGCTTTACAAGAACATCTTTGCATGAAATAAGTAGTGAAAAATTTGTACCCCATTTACTTATGCTGAAAGTGCATAAGGGATCTTTTAATACTCAACTCAAGTAAGAAGATGCAGTGAATTTTGAGCCCCTGATGTTTTTTTTGTTTTTTTCCCCAGCTTTGTAAATATTTTCCAGATTGTTTTATCTCATTTCATTATCCAACAAAAAAAAATCAAATAAATAAAAAACAATGTCTTGTCATAAAAAGCTGTGTGTTTAAGTAGCTGCAAATAATCATTGCATGATTATGATTGAAATTGAAATGGATTTTAATCATAAAATGTATCTTTAAGAAGATAAAACTTAACCCCATGACTTGATTTTAATTGTTTAAAATTGATTTAAAAAAATAAACAAACAAAACAGAACATGACAAATAACTACACATTGCTGTCCCATTATTTACATACCAAATTACTAGATAAGAAAATGTCTCTGCCTATACACTAATCTTTGAAAGCAACACTTTCATACTTGCCTCTCACAGGTGTTGAAAGGCATTCTGAATGATGTAGGAAATTGTTTTAGCTGGTTGAGAGACAGACAAGAGCGCATGGAGAAAAATTCCAATCCTTCATTATAATTAACAAACCTCCCACCAAAATGTGGTCTGTTTTGAATATTCTTGCAAACTTGATCAGAATATGAAAACCACACAAAGATCTGCAATTGGCTTCCTTGGAAATACATAACTAAACCTTCCGGACAGAAAAGTCTGTAGCTACTTTGTATATTCAGAGAAAAGCAGACATTTATTTTTGCGAATATCTGATCAGCTCAGTGCCAGCTCACGCCTATCAATGCTTTAATCACTGTTGCTACCCATGTCAACATTGACATGAAGTCACCCTGTTTTTTGCATAAAGAGCCCAACAGACCTATAAACTTTATCAGTTAACATAGTAGGAGTGGGTGTTGACTTACTTTAGATTTGCCTATCAGTAATCTTGGTTGAGTTTCCTTTCAGAGCCATACATTGACACATACAGTCCACAGAGCAACATCACCATGGAAAGGTTCTGGCTGGGTGTCTTGTATCTCTCAGGTCAGTAATTCTTGGATATTATTTATGTCTGACTGCTTATTACCTTATGATACCCAAATATTAAAGTGACAGGTGTTGTCCTGGTTATTTTAAAAAATATTTATTTTTGTGCTGGGACCCCTGACAGAGACTATCTGTGTTGAGAGCCGATACTTAAAAATCAAAAGAAGAGGTACTTCCCTGTGATGAAGGTATTATTATTTACAACATCAGACGATTAATTGTTATAACTCACGCGTCAATGTGTAACCGCCTTTTAATGTTGCTAGTTTAAATACTTAATAAACAGTAAAATCATTTTGTCCAGTGGTTCCAAACTTAGGGGTAAGGGCCCTCCAAAGTTGTGATTAATTGATTGATGGGTAAAGTATGAATACGTCAAAACAGTACTTAGTGTAGTACAAAGCTATATCTTTACTGTGCCTGCTCATGTTAAGTCAGCAGGTTCCTACATCCAAATCGCAGTATGTTCCTGCAAACCACAGATGCATTACATTTGTACATTATTATGTAGTGGATACGCAGTGCTTAATTTGTAAATTAGAAGTAGGGGCCTCTGAAAGAGCAGTGTTCCCCCACTCCCAAAAGTGCAGCACCCGAGCCGACTCACTGCGCGACTCATCCATCCGTAGCACAGAATACAGCAAGGAATCCAGTCAAGCAATGGAATGGAATGGTTGTGACATCAGCCATGACATATCAGCCCTTGTGACATCAGCCATGGTGTATCAGCCCTTGTGACATCAGCCAATACTACATGTAAATGGAATGAAAGAAGAATCATGGAAAAAAGGTTTATGTAGGAGTAGCTATAGCCTATGTCATGTGTGCCATTTACGGAAGCGTATTGCATTCACTTGACAAATAAAATAAGCCCTGTTTTTCTGAGTAATTTTTCTGTTCTTCGGAGTAATTTATTTATTTTTCTGTTTTTTGGTGTAATTTTTTCTGTTTTTCTGAATCATTTTTTCCCTGTTTTTCATGGTAATTTTTTTCTGTTTTTCGTGGTAATTTTTTTTTCTGAACGAGGAGACGAGATACTTCAGAATTTCGCAAGAAGCTCCCACCTGGCACCTGCAAGTGACCCCTGCATCCATGGTGACTCCTGCTCATGGATGTATTTTGCATCCGTGCTCCTGCTCCTAGACAATTTCAACTATTATTGTGTATTATATTATTGTGTAGGCTACTTTGCTACAGAAATGACAGAGGTCCACACCCCAGAGTCATCATTCAGAATATTTAGTGAGATGTGCCATTCACACTGACAACACACTCACACAAAACAATTGCAAAATCTGTCTGAATACCAAACACAACTTCAGAGCGTTTAGCAGCATCATTATGCACACATTACACTGTCTTAGCCTAAAAGCAACTTTTAAAAGTAACAGCCTCAGAATCTGCAGCATGAGACAGAGACACCAAACGATGTCAAAATGCCAGTCCAAATACTAGTCAATCAGTCCACATGCCATTTAATGTTAATTCCATGTACCGTAGGACCAGTGGCGGCTGCTGGTCTTTCAAGGAGCGGAAGCTCATTTTCGGCCTACATCATAAAATGTGTCCGTTTATTTATACGTAAATTCTACCCTCTGGGGCTGCTGTGCGAGGCTAGTGTGACCGCCTGTGAGTGCTTTGGGACGGTGGAGCGGCTCACAGCAGCACCTGCTGCTCGTTGGGGACAGTAACTGCAGAGCGACAGAAGTCAGAGTCTCCAAACACAAGTACAGTCTCCAATAACACCTGAAAAAGATGCTAGATTTGTCGCTAGTCGTTTTTAACAAAGAAAAAGTCACTAAGAGGATTGGAAAGGTCTCCAGATCAACTCAGAACAACGGAATGAAACTTGAAAAATGGTCCGGTGGTGGTTTATATTTCAAGATTGCTGATTCGCTCATTTCGCTGTCAATCAAAAAGGGATTCAGCCTCAGACAGATCATCCAATCATCATGCAGAAGCCCAGCGTCCAGGCCAGCCGAGGCCAGCCCACTGCCCCATAGACCCCCAGAGATGCTGAGCGTCCGATGGGCAGGACAAAACCGAGCATTTATCCAATGACTGTCTAGTTTCGCTGTAGTGGAACAACCCACTCTATTCTTCCCTATTGAAGTCTTTAGACGCTGAGCTTTCACTGTTTAACGCACTGTGACGCTACGGGAATGAATGAGAAGAAAGTCGCGTCAGTGACCTGTGATAAGTAGCTGATTCTGAACAAAAGTTGAACGCGTTCTAGCGCATATTTAGTCAATGAAATGTAAACACAACAGTACATATTTGACCACTTATTTTTTGACAGTTTAGGGGAAGCTGAGCTTCCCTTGCAGTCTTAGAGCAATCGCCACTGCGCAGGACTCACTGCAGCCTAGCCAATTCAACGTCATCAACCCCTGTGTGAAAATGAAATGATTCATCTTAGAGGGCTGTCTATACAAAATAATAATCATCATCATCATCATCATCACCACCACCACCACCACCTCCTCCGCCATCAAATAATAACCACTGAACACATACCAAAATTCAAATGGCTCTGTGTCTTATCTTATTTATTTATCCAAAACAGCCCACACTGCAGCCATAGATCCCTCTTTCTTCTCCTGGTTTCGGACATTGCTCCGCGTGTCATCTGCTGTCCTGTGTCCTTTGGTAATCCACGACCTGGCGTATGGCTCGGGGTTGAATCTGGGCAAGGGTGGTCCCGCCAGGTTCAGGAAAAGTAGCAATGAAAGTGTGGAGGTTTGGAGGGAGGCCCAGTTTGGGGAGCAGATGAAGTTCATTTGAGAGAATCCACGCTCACATTCCGCGTGGATATGGGGATGGAGGAGACACTGGCGAAAAGGACTTTTAATCCATCTGGGACAGATTTTCCTCCATTCTCTCTGTATTCCCGGTACGCGGGAACAGCAATCCGTGGACTGTCGATCCCAAACTGACAGCAGAGAGACATCACTTCCTCTTCTCCATACAATGGGCCTGCGTCCTCGGGCCAGTACTGTGCATAAAGCACTTTTAGGTCATCGATAAGCTTGTTGTAGTCAGTGTTATCACCAGAACCTCGTTGCCCTCCCTGTGACAGCATGCGTTCCTCCAGGTGCCTTGCCAGGCACACGAAAAACTCCTTCTGGTACAGGGCTCTGTCGCTGGGTTTACCAGGGTTAAGGGGGACACCTTGGAATGAGCCCTCGTCTATTCCCTGCTGACTCAGCAGGCTGTGGGTGCCTGTATGGTGCATGTATGACATGGCCTGAAACACCATCACCTGCCGGCTGATTGCCCTGTGCACGTCAATGATTGTGCAGCCATGCTTTTGAAATACAAGGGACAGCTCTGACAATTCCTGCAGCGCATCATACATAATGCCAATGTTATTTACAAATGCACGTGAAGAGAGGCGCATGGCGAGACCTCTGTAGGTTTGTTGGGTTTTGCTGTCATGGGAGCTATCCTCTGCTGCTACAGTGAAGTGTTTGTGGAGGGCCGGGAAATTCTTCCACACCGCTTCGACTGACCTAAGACTGGAAGCGACCCACCTTGTGTCCAGGATGCGTCCTATTTTGCACAGCTGGATGTCTAAACTATCTGCACACTCTTTTAACTCCAGTCTGTTCTTGTTTGACACGCTGTACATTGCATACAACTTGTCCATTAGAATTTTTAAGTGATTGACAGCTCCCATCTCGCTCACCACGTCGCTAACGCTGAGTTCAAATCTATGTGCCGAGCAGTGCCAAACTATGATACCTGGGAACATGGCTTTGAGCCTTGTTGCCACTCCTGTCCTACGTCCAAGCATAACGGAGGATCCATCGCAAGAAACTCCAATTAGTGTTTTGGAGAGAAAGTCCTTGTTAAGTCCAACACGCTCCAAAGCTGATAAAAGTTGACACACAATCCCTTCTGCTGTCAAGTCTTGTAGCTATACGAGGTCTACATAAATGTTCTCGGGTGTCTCCATGTTTGGCAGGAAGAGTCTTAGATACACAATTAAACCACTGGTTTTATTTAAACTGGTTGACTCGTCCAGAATCAAGCTTATTTTGGGAGCGCACTTAACTATTTTTTCAAATAGTTTCTTCTTCATTTCATAAGCAATATGTTGCTGAATGCTAGAACAACCAATGATTGAATGTAAAATTCGGCCCATGTTGATTCCGTTTAGCTCATGACAGTCAATTTCCAGCTCAAAGCCATGAGCAGGTCTGTTACGTTTAGCCTCTTTGTATGCTGTTCTGAAAACTCTTGACGTTGTGGCTATCCGTTCGGATTGGGCATTGACAACAGTGTTAGTCAAAATGTCCTCCTTCGCCTTTTCTAAAATGTTCACTGCTGCAAGATGAGCCTTAGTTCTTTGATGCTCCCATATTTTCTTCCTAAGAGTCCATTGCTTCTTTTTCTGATCTGAGGCAGTGGACGTTACAGAGCATGTCACCCATTCTCTGGATAACCCCAGACCCTGGCTCTTCTCTGCTCCCAAAGAGCCTACCTCTTTGCAGGTCGCACAGCCCACATGTGACCTGTTGATGATTACGAGCCAAGGGTAGAATCTCTTCTTATTTTTGACCTGAGCCTCGGTCCAGATTTCTCCCGATTCTCCTCCATCTTCGTCACAGCTCTTGCTCTTCCCATGATTCTCCTCCTCCACATTCTCCTCACCACCATTGGCATTCTCAGGCCTGCTCTGCTCTCGATCAGCTACGCTGAATCGAAATGAATTTTTATATATAGCGCATTTCATACACAGAGGCAACACAATGCACTTTACAAACATTAGCTTGGCCTTTTGCTATTCCTTCTGCTGCAGCTAGCGGTGGTGGCAGGCTAACGCAGCTCAAACTTGTAGCCTAGGCTAGCTAACGTTACCTTGAACATTTTTAGGCTGTTTGGTCATTGGCTGGCCATCATCCCCCTCATCTTCATCTTCCTTTCTTTTAAAAAGTCCAGTGAGCAACTGTTGTTTCTTCCTTGCCATTTTTGATAACTACCCAGTGCCCAAGTAAGTGACGTTAACGCTATAGCTATAGCTATAGCTATATATATGTTTTTTTTAAATGAGTGGCTTCTGACAGGTGATGTGAGTGTGAACCAATCAGAACCTTGAATGGGACTGTTGAGTTCACGAGACATTTTGTGATTGGATTTTATTGCTGTCTAATATCTGACAGTGCCAAATTAGCGATTAGGACCCATTTAAAAAAAAACAACAACTTTAAATCAATGTAGGTAGGCCTACATAATGTTTTGCAGCCATTTATTATATTTTTTAGATGCGAAAAGTTATAGACTCATGCAAATTAGTTCCGGAAGGCACCAGGGCCTTTTCTGAAAAGATCCTGGTATGCGTTCCAGGACGTTTTGGCCCAAATTAAGCACTGCAGATACGTTGAAACTTTGAACAGTTTTGTCTTTAACAGTGATTAGCTTTAGGGACAAAAACCATTTGGTTAGGGAGAGCATGACGTTTTGGCTTAAAATACTCATTTTGTTATGTAGTGCCACAGGATTTAATGGCTCTTTCCATGGCACTATCCTGGTAGGAAATGCAACAGTGCCTCAGGACAAATATTCAGATGAATGAATGATGAACAGTGCATAATTTGGGAGTTCAAATGTGTTGGGAGACAGAAACCCTTTGTTCCCCACACAGGCTGGCACATCTCCTCATGCCTTCTCCGTCAGTACCACTATGTTGCTGATCCAAAGACTTGGACTGAAGCTCAGGCCTACTGCAGGGAGAAACACACAGACCTGGCCACCATTCAGAACACTACAGAAATTAACCAACTTGCCGACACAGTTTCATCTTCTGGCTACAACTCTGACGTCTGGATTGGTCTGTACAGTGTAGTTGACTGGAGGTGGTCAGACGGCTACAGAGGGAGTGGAGCGGAATATAGGAACTGGCAAAACCGTATTGACAGCGAACCAGACTTTAGCTCATTCTATCAATTCTGTGTGAACATTGGAAGCGCCGGAGGGTGGTGGGATGATTCATGCTCAATATCCTACCCATTTATCTGTTACAGAGGTAAGGATATAGGAAGGCACATGTCAATGTTGAAAAGAAATTGATTTGGAATTCATTATGTGAAATCAACAAATCTTCCCCAAACCCTGACTGCAGGAACACAGCTGGAGCCTCAGTTTGTTTTAGTCACCAATAGAATGAATTGGTCCGATGCTCAGAGGCACTGCAGGGAGAACTTCATAGATCTGGCCACTGTGAGGAGCGACACTGAGAACCAGGAGATCCACAACTTGGTGCCGAGTGATGCCTGGGTGTGGATTGGTTTGTCCAGAGATCCCAACATGTACTGGTCAGATGGGAGTGGCTACACATTTAGCTTCTTGTCCACAGGTTCAATCGACATTAGCTCGACGAGCGTCATATGTGGTACAGCTCAGCAGAAATCAGGAAAGCTGAGGCACTGTGAATCTAGATTTCCATTTGTCTGCTACAGCGTCCCTCCACCTCGTGAATGGAAAATACAATAAATAAAACAAAAGTAAATGGATAATAATACAAACTTGTTTAAATTCCTGAGTTATGAGTAATGGCCAGAAAAGTGTTTTTGCTGAACATCATGATGTCATAGTGAAGTTGACCATATCCATGTGGATATAAAATATCATCCCTTCATCATTTTATCCTATCAGACATTTGAGTGAAATTTTGTCAGAATTAACATATGAATTCCTGATTTATGGTTTGTGAGGATAAAGTGGTCAAAGTCAAAGTTGAACCAACTCAAGTCAAATTAATATTAAAGTCAAATTTGGTAGTCAAAGGTCTTTGACTACCAAATTCTGATCAGTTCTTTCTTGAGTCCAGGTGGATGTTTGTGCCAAATTTAAGGAAATTTCCTTAAAGTCTCCATGAAAGATTGCATTCACAAGAATGAGATGGACACAAGGTCACAGTGACCTTTACCTTTGATCAATGAATACTATTCAGTTCATTGTTGTGCGCAAGTGGACGTTTGTGCCAAATTTGAGGAAATTCCCTCAAGGTGTTCCTAAGAGACCACATTTACAAAAATGACAGATGAGGTCACAGTGACCTTTGACCACCAAATTCTAATCAGTTTAGTTAGCGGACGTTTGTGCCAGACTTTAAGAACGTTCCTCAAGATGTCTTGAGCTCATGGGTTCACAAGAAAGGGATGGACGCACAGCTTTGCGGACAACCCGAAAACATAATGCCTGGTCATGGCTTCCACTGGCTTAGAGGCACACAAGAAAAAGAGTTCCCATTGACACATGCAGCTTTATAGTGACTTGCCATGTGAAGACAAAGGTAACAGGACAGAAACTGAAGCAGCAGGGAGATCTCAACACATTAACAACGATAAAGCCAGCATGCTGTGAGAAACAATGTGTCACTGTTAAACCTGTAAATAACTGAAATGGTTAGGGGGAGCACAACTCAACTTCTACACCTGAGAGACATCTGACTGAGTCATCATCACAATGTATTCTAGTTCCTGTTCAGAGGACTTGAAATGTGCGCAAACAGTTTGTACACCTACCTGCCAACTGACAGCTGCAGCAGAGGAAAGTGCCGCAGCAGTTTCAGAAAAACAGCAACTTTGAAGACTAACTTTGGAAGAAGTCCACTTAATTTGTTCATTTTAACAGCTTTACAAGAACATTTTTGCATGAAATAAGTAGTGAAAAATTTGTCCCCATTTGCTTACACTGAAAGTGCATAAGGAAGGGATCTTTTAATACTCAACTCAAGTAAGAAGATGCAGTGAATTTTGAGCCCCCTTTTTTTTTTTTCCCCCAGCTTTGTAAATATTTTCCAGATTGTTTTATCTCATTTCATTATCCAACAAAAAAAAATCAAATAAATACAAAAAAAAATGTCTTGTCATAAAAAGCTGTGTGTTTAAGTAGCTGCAAATAATTATTGCATGATTATGATCAAATTGAAATGGATTTTATTCATAAAATGTATCTTCAAGAAGATAAAACTTAACGTAATGACTTAAGTAATGAAATGTCTGTAGCTACTTTGAATATTCAGAGAAAAGCAGACATTTATTTTTGCGAATATCTGATCAGCTCAGTGCCATCTCACGCCTATCAATGCTTTAATCACCATTGCTACCCACGTCAACATTGCCATGAAGTCACCCTGTTTTTTGCATAAAGAGCCCAACGGACCTGTAAACTTTATCGGTAACATAATAGGAGTGGGTGTTGACTTACTTTAGATTTGCCTATCAATAATCTTGGTTGAGTTTCCTTTCAGAGCCATACATTGACACACACAGTCCACAGAGCAGCATCACCATGGAAAGGTTCTGGCTGGGTGTCTTGTATCTCTCAGGTCAGTGATTCTTGGATATAATTAATGTCTGACTGCTTATTACCTTATGATACCCTAATATTAAAGTCACAGGTGTTGTCCTAGTTATTTTAAAAAATATTTATTTTTGTGCTGGGACCCCTGACAGAGACTATCTGTGTTGAGAGCCTATACTTAAAAATCAAAAGAAGAGGTACTTCCCTGTGACGAAGGTATTATTATTTACAACATCAAACGATTAATTGTTATAACTCACGCGTCAATGTGTAACCACCTTTTAATGTTGGTAGTTTAAATACTTAATAAACAGTAAAATCATTTAGTCCAGTGGTTCCAAACTCAGGGGTGAGGGCCCTCCAAAGTTGTGATTAATTGATTGATGGGTAAAGTATGAAGGGTCCATGTCATTGGTTCGACAGCCCGTTGGTTCGACATCCCATTAGTCCGACTGTCCGCGGTGCTGAACGGCTCGTGGCGGGCGTATGGTGTGCCGCGACCGGCTTGAGGCGGAGCAGGCTCACGGCTTATGTGTTTGTCACTTTATTTTTCATTTTAACCCACACCATGATCTTTTCCTGACCCTAACCAAGTGGTTTTTGTGCCTAAACCTAACCAGACCTTAACCACAGGGCATCATGATGATTTCGGAACGGACTTCGGAACAATGAGTTTAATATGGTCGGAACAATGGGATGTCGAACCAATGGGCTGTTGAACCAATGGGTTCCCAGTATGAATACCTCAAAACAGTACTTAGTGTAGTACAAAGCTACAGTCAGGTCCATAATTATTTGGACAATGATACAGTTGTCATCATTTTGGCTCTGTACACCACCACAATGGGTTTTAAATGAAACAATGAATACCTGCTTAAAGTGCAGACTCTCAGCTTTCATTTAAGGCTTTTTTCAAAAATGTAGTATGAACCGTGTAGGAATGACAACCATTTCTTCACACAGTCCCCCAACTTTAAGGGCTCATAAGTATTTGGACAAACTAACATAATCATCAATTAAACAGTCAGTTTTAATACTTGGTTGCAAATCTTTTACAGTCAATGACTGCCTGAAGTGTTGGACACACAGACATCACCAGATGCTGGGTTTCTTCCCTGGTGATGCTCTGCCAGCCCTTTACTGCAGCCGTCTGCACTTCCTGCTTGTGTTTTGGGTGTTTTGCCCTCGGTTTTGGCTTCAGCAAGAGAAACGCATGCTCAATTGGATTCCGGTCAGATGATATGACTTGGCCATTGCAGAACATTCCACTTCTTTGCCTTAAAAATGTCTTTGGTTGCTTTTGCAATATGCTTCAGGTCAATGTCCATCTGCACTGTGAAGCATCATCCAATGAGTTTTGAAGCATTTAGTTGAATCTGAGCAGATAATGTAGCCCGAAACACTTCAGCTTTCATCCTGCTGCTCTTGTAAGCAAGACAAGACTTCACTAGAATAAATACAGAGGGTTTATCACAAGATGCAAACCATTGGTTAGCCTTAAAAATGGAAGGCCAGATTAGAGTTTGTCAAAAACCATCTAAAAAGCCTGTACAGTTGTGGAACAGCATACTATGGACAGATAAAACAAAGATCAACTACCAGAATGATGGGAAGACAAGAGAAGGGAGAAGGGAAGGAACTGCTCATGATCCAAAGCACACCACCTCATCAGTGAAGCATGGTGGAGGTACTGTTATGTCATGGCCATGTATGGCTGCCAGTGGAACTGGTTCTCTTGTATTTATTGATGATGTGACTGCTGACAAGAGCAGCAGGATGAAAGCTGAAGTGTTTGGGGCTACATTATCTGCTCAGATTCAACCACATGCTTCAAAACTCATTAGACGATGCTTCACAGTGCAGATGGACAATGACCTGAAGCATATTGCAAAAGCAACCAAAGACATTTTTAAGGCAAAGAAGTGGAATGTTGTGCAATGGTCAAGTGATATCATCTGACCTGAATCCAATTGAGCATGCGTTTCTCTTGCTGAAGCCAAAACTGAGGGCAAAACACCCAAAACACAAGCAGGAAGTACAGACGGCTGCAGTAAAGGGCTGACAGAGCATCACCAGGGAAAAAACCCAGCATCTGATGATGCCTATGTGTCCAACACTTGAGGCAGTCATTGACTGTAAAGGATTTGTAACCAAGTATTAAAACTGACTGTTTAATTGATGATTATGTTAGTTTGTCCAAATACTTATGAGCCCTTAAAGTTGGGGGACTGTGTGAAGAAATGGTTGTCATTCCTACACGGTTCATACTACATTTTTGAAAAAAGCCTTAAATGAAAGCTGAGAGTCTGCACTTTAAGCAGGTATTCATTGTTTCATTTAAAACCCATTGTGGTGGTGTACAGAGCCAAAATGATGACAACTGTATCATTGTCCAAATAATTATGGACCTGACTGTATATCTGTACTGTGCCTGCTCATGTTAAGTAATTTAAACCTGCCTGCAATCAGTCAGCAGGTTCCTACATCCAAATCGCAGTATGTTCCTGCAAACCACAGATGCGTTACATTTGTACATTATTATGTAGCGGATACGCAGTGCTTAATTTGTAAATTAGAAGTAGGGGCCTCTGAGAGAGCAGTGTTCCCCCACTCCCAAAAGTGCAGCACCCGAGCTGACTCACTGCGCGACTCGTCCATCCGTAGCACAGAATACAGCAAGGAATCCAGTCAAGCAATGGAATGGAATGGTTGTGACATCAGCCATGACATATCAGCCCTTGTGACATCAGCCATGGCGTATCAGCCCTTGTGACATCAGCCAATACTACATGTAAATGGAATGAAAGAAGAATCATGGAAAAAAAGTTTATGTAGGAGTAGCTATAGCCTACGTCATGTGTTCCATTTACGGAAGCGTATTGCATTCACTTGACAAATGAAAAAAGCCCTGTTTTTCTGAGTAATTTTTGTCTGTTCTTCGGAGTAATTTATTTATTTTTCTGTTTTTTGGTGTAATTTTTTCTGTTTTTCTGGATCATTTTTCCCCTGTTTTTCTGAGTATTTTTTCTGTTTTTCATGGTAATTTTTTCTGTTTTTCGTGGTAATTTTTTTTCCTGAACGAGGAGACGAAATACTTCAAAATCTCGCAAAAAGCTCCCACCTTACACCTGCAAGTGACCCCTGCATCCATGGTGACTCCTGCTCATGGATGTATTTTGCATCCGTGCTCCTGCTCCTAGACAATTTCAACTACGGGATCAATAAGGGTAAGGCATGTAATTAGTTACACACAGGGTATGATAATCTAGCTATGTTTTCGACTGCATCCTTCTAGTGTAGGCCTATCACTCAATGTAACAGGTTAGGTTAGTAACAGGTTGTAACAACGTTAGCTGACAAACGTGTATGGGCATGATTTCAGTTGTCAGCTAACGTTGTTACAACCTGTTACTAACCTAACCTGTTATATTGAGCGATAAGCCTACACTAGAAGGATGCAGTCGAAAACATAGCTAGATTATCGTACCCTGTGTGTAACTAATTACATGCCTTACCCTTATTGATCCCGTAGTTGAAATTGTCTAGGAGCAGGAGCACGGATGCAAAATACATCCATGAGCAGGAGTCACCATGGATGCAGGGGTCACTTGCAGGTGCCAGGTGGGAGCTTCTTGCGAGTTTTTGAAGTATCTCGTCTCCTCGTTCAGTAAAAAAAATACCCCGAAAAACAGAAAAAAATTATAGCTGCTGCGGAGTGATTGGTCGGGTCCGGGCATTTTTAGGCAATTCTGAGCAATAAGCAGAAGAATTGGAAGACATTTAGGAATTTAGCAACACAATCTGCCTTTTGCATCAGCTGAGGATTGAACTCACAACCTCTGAGACTAAGAATCAATTTCAGTGTGTAGCTTCACAAATTGACTAAGCCAGATGAGCAGGTTTAGCAGACCTTTGGACCTTTGTGCAAAGTTTGGTGAGTTTTCACCCATGGGAAGTATGATTTCCTCGGAAGAAGAAAGAAGAAGAAGAAGAAGAATACCTAGGATCACAATAGTGTCCTGGTAGCTTAGCTTCAGAATATTTAGTAAGATGTGCCATTCACACTGACAACACACACACAAAACAATTGCAAAATCTGTCTGAATACCAAACACAACTTCAGAACGTGTAGCAGCATCATTATGCACACATTACACTGTCTTAGCCTAAAAGCAACTTTTAAAAGTAACAGCCTCAAAATCTGCAGCATGAGACAGAGACACCAAACGATGTCAAAATGCCAGTCCTAATACTAGTCAATCAGTCCACATGCCATTTAATGTTAATTCCATGTACCGCAGCAGGACTCACTGCAGCCTAGCCAGTTAAGCGTCATCAACCCCTGTGTGAAAATGAAATGATTCATCTTAGAGGGCTGTCTATACAAAATCATCATCATCATCATCATCATCACCACCACCACCACCACCTCCTCCACCATCAAATATTAACCGCTGAACACATACCAAAATTCAAATGGATCTTCCCTTATTTATTTATCCAAAACAGCCCACACTGCAGCCATAGATCCCTCCTTCTTCTCCCAGTTCCGGACTTTGCTCCGCGTGTCATCTGCTGTCCTGTGTCCTTTGGCAATCCACGACCTGGCGTATGGCTCGGGGTTGAATCTCGGCAAGGGTGGTTCCACCAGGTTCAGGAAAAGTAGCAATGAAAGTGTGGAGGTGTGGAGGGAGGCCCAGTTTGGGGAGCAGATGAAGTTCATTTGAGAGAATCCACGCTCACATTCCGCGTGGATATGGGGATGGAGGAGACACTGGCGAAAAGGACTTTTAATCCATCTGGGACAGATTTTCCTCCATTCTCTCTGTATTCCTGGTACGTGCAAACAGTGTGGACTGTCGATCCCAAACCGATGGCAGAGAGACATCACTTCCTCTTCTCCATACAATGGGCCTGCGTCCTCGGGCCAGTACTGTGCGTAAAGCACCTTTAGGTCATCGATAAGCTTGTTGTAGTCAGTGTTATCACCAGAACCTCGTTGCCCTCCCTGTGACAGCATGCGTTCCTCCAGGTGCCTTGCCAGGCACACGAAAAACTCCTTCTGGTACAGGGCTCTGTCGCTGGGTTTACCGGGGTGCGTGTCAATGATTGTGCAGCCATGCTTTTGAAATACAAGGGACAGCTCTGACAATTCCTGCAGCGCATCATACATAATGCCAATGTTATTTACAAATGCACGTGAAGAGAGGCGCATGGCGAGACCTCTGTAGGTTTGTTGGGTTTTGCTGTCATGGGAGCTATCCTCTGCTGCTACAGTGAAGTGTTTGTGGAGGGCCGGGAAATTCTTCCACACCGCTTCGACTGACCTAAGACTGGAAGCGACCCACCTTGTGTCCAGGATGCGTCCTATTTTGCACAGCTGGATGTCTAAACTATCTGCACACTCTTTTAACTCCAGTCTGTTCTTGTTTGACACGCTGTACATTGCATACAACTTGTCCATTAGAATTTTTAAGTGATTGACAGCTCCCATCTTGCTCGCTGCCACTCCTGTCCTACGTCCGAGCATAACGGAGGATCCATCACAAGTAACTCCAACAAGTGTTTTGGAGAGAAAGTCCTTGTTAAGTCCAACATGCTCCAAAGCTGATAAAAGTTGACACACAATCCCTTCTGCTGTCAAGTCTTGCAACTATACGAGGTCTACATAAATGTTCTTGGGTGTCTCCATGTTTGGCAGGAAGAGTCTTAGATACACAATTAAACCACTGGTTTTATTTAAACTGGTTGACTCGTCCAGAATCAAGCTTATTTTGGGAGCGCACTGAACTATTTTTTCAAATAGTTTCTTCTTCATTTCATAAGCAATATGTTGCTGAATGTTAGAACAAGCAACGTTTGAATGTAAAATTCGGCCCATGTTGATTCCGTTTAGCTCTTGACAGTCAATTTCCAGCTCAAAGCCATGAGCAGGTCTGTTACGTTTAGCCTCTTTGTATGCTGTTCTGAAAACTCTTGACGTTGTGGCTATCCGTTCGGATTGGGCATTGACAACAGTGTTAGTCAAAATGTCCTCCTTCGCCTTTTCTAAAATGTTCACTGCTGCAAGATGAGCCTTAGTTCTTTGATGCTCCCATATTTTCTTCCTTAGAGTCCGTTGCTTCTTTTTCTGATCTGAGGCAGTGGACGTTACAGAGCATGTCACCCATCCTCTGGATAACCCCAGACCCTGGCTCTTCTCTGCTTGGGAGAAGAGAAGAGCCTACCTCTTTGCAGGTGCACAGCCCACACGTGACCTGTTGATGATTACGAGCCAAGGGTAGAATCTCTTCTTATTTTTGACCTGAGCCTCGGTCCAGATTTCTCCCGATTCTCCTCCATCTTCGTCACAGCTCTTGCTCTTCCCATGATTCTCCTCCTCCACATTCTCCTCACCACCATTGGCATTCTCAGGCCTGCTCTGCTCTCGATCAGCTACGCTGAATTGAAGTGAATTTTTATATATAGTGCCTTTCATACACAGAGGCAACACAATGCACTTTACAAACGTTAGCTTGGCCTTTTGCTATTCCTTCTGCTGCAGCTAGCGGTGGTGGCAGGCTAACGCAGCTCAAACTTGTAGCCTAGGCTAGCTAATGTTACCTTGAACATTTTTAGGTTGTTTGGTCATTGGCTGGCCATCATCCCTCTCATCTTCGTCTTCCTTTCTTTTAAAAAGTCCAGTGAGCAACTGTTGTTTCTTCCTCGCCATTTTTGATAACTACCCAGTGCCCA
Organism: Epinephelus lanceolatus; assembly: GCF_041903045.1. Classification (NCBI taxonomy): domain Eukaryota; kingdom Metazoa; phylum Chordata; class Actinopteri; order Perciformes; family Serranidae; genus Epinephelus; species Epinephelus lanceolatus. Next base: position 31,422,070 of record NC_135755.1, on the reverse strand, counting down.
AGTAAGTGACGTTAACGCTATAGCTATAGCTATAGCTATATATATGTTTTTTTTAAATGAGTGGCTTCTGACAGGTGATGTGAGTGTGAACCAATCAGAACCTTGAATGGGACTGTTGAGTTCACGAGACGTTTTGTGATTGGATTTTATTGCTGTCTAATATCTGACAGTGCCAAATTAGCGATTAGGACCCATTTAAAAAAAACAACAACTTTAAATCAATGTAGGTAGGCCTACATAATGTTTTGCAGCCATTTATTATATTTTTTAGATGTGGAAAGTTATAGACTCATGCAAATTAGTTCCGGAAGGCACCAGGGCCTTTTCTGAAAAGATCCTGGTATGCGTTCCAGTACATTTTGATGGACTCGCGGCTCGTCCTACTCTCCAGTGTGCTATGTGTGAGCTCAGTCCTGCGTGTTCTTTAATGAAGCAATAGGAGAAGATATTCGGTCTCAGTTAATGTAGTTTATTAAGCAGTAAAGGAATAAAATTACAGAGCTCTGGGTCTCAACTTCACGTCCCTGACGAACAACAACGGTGTGTCAGTTCACGAAGTCTGACCTTCTGTCCTTCCCCTGACCCAGTATATTTGAGCATAACAGAGTGTCATTGTGCACGCAAGCCGTTGTCCTCTTCTCATTGGCAGTTCCACTTCCTCCTTCACCACACCACGCCCCTGCCTCGTGTTAATCTGACTCCTTCCCGCTGGCGGTGGGGGCATGGTTCCTGTTTTGAAAGACAAGAGAACAACACAACTCCCTACACGTGCTGTACCTTACTATCTGTACATCACTTTCTATTCTTTTTACCATATATGAAACTAATTATCTAAGCATTGCGGTATGTGCTCCTCAGACTTCATGTCTCTTCCTCTCCTGTACTTCTCCACTTCTGCAAAGCAAACACATTCAGATCAGCTGAAATCATCTCAGTATTCTCATTGTTCACACATCTAAAACTTATATAGTGAAACACAACTTATAGTAAAACACATAAAATCATTCTATTCCCAACAGTTTCGGCCCAAATTAAGCACTGCAGATACGTTGAAACTTTGAACAGCTTTGTCTTTAACAGTGGTTAGCTTTTAGGACAAAAACCATTTGGTTAGGGAGAGCATGACATTTTGGCTTAAAATACTCATTTTGTTATGTAGTGCCACAGGCTTTAATGGCTCTTTCCATGGCACTGTCCTGGCAGGAAACGCAGCAATGCCTCAGGACTAATATTCAGATGAATGAATGATGAATGGTGGGCATAATTTGGGAGTTTAAATGTGTTGGGAGACAGAAACCTTTAACAAACACTTGTTCCCCTCACAGGCTGGCACATCTCCTCATGCCTTCTCCGTCAGTACCACTATGTTGCTGATCCAAAGACTTGGACTGAAGCTCAGGCCTACTGCAGGGAGAAATACACAGATCTGGCCACTATTCACAACACTACAGAAATGAACCAACTTGCCGACACAGTTTCATCTTCTGGCCACAACTCTGACGTCTGGATTGGTCTGTACAGTGTAGTTGACTGGAGGTGGTCAGACGGCTACAGAGGGAGTGGAGCGGAATATAGGAACTGGCAAAACCGTATTGACAATGAACCAGACTTTTACTCATTCCATCAATTCTGTGTGAACATTGGAAGCGCCGGAGGGTGGTGGGATGATTCATGCTCAATATCCTACCCATTTATCTGTTACAGAGGTAAGAATATAGGAAGGCACATGTCAGTGTTGAAAAGAAATTGATTTGGAATTCATTATGTGAAATTAACAAATCTTCCCCAAACCCTGACTGCAGGAACACAGCTGGAGCCTCAGTTTGTTTTAGTCCCAAATGGAAAGAATTGGTCCGATGCTCAGAGGCACTGCAGGGAGAATTTCATAGATCTGGCCACTGTGAGGAGCGACACTGAGAACCAGGAGATCCACAACTTGGTGCCGAGTGATGCCTGGGTGTGGATTGGTTTGTCCAGAGATCCCAACATGTACTGGTCAGATGGGAGTGGCTACACATTTAGCTTCTTGTCCACAGGTTCAATCGACATTAGCTCGACGAGCGTCATATGTGGTACAGCTCAGCAGAAATCAGGAAAGCTGAGGCACTGTGAATCTAGATTTCCATTTGTCTGCTACAGCGTCCCTCCACCTCGTGAGTGGTTTACTGTCCTTCAGTGGAAGAGAGAGCATTACATTAGAATAAGTGTTACACTGTACTCAGATATGTATGATGGATGAGTTTGGTGTCACAAAGATAATTCCAAACACGTTTTTTTTCCTCTGTATCCAAGCACCAGTAATGAGACAGGTGGTAAAGCTGAGAATCGAGCCAGACGACCCCTCTGTGGATCTGAATGACCCTGCTGTGAAAGCAAACATCCTAAAAAAGGTGAGTCTTCCAAAATCCACCCTGGCCAAATAAAAGCTTCAACAAACATTGTGGATTGATGTTTCAAAATGGCAACCGTCTGTGTTTCCCAGCTCCAGGACAGGCTGAAGGAGAAAGGAATGAGTGGAGTCACCCTGAAGTGGAGAGAGCAGCCTGATGGGAAAGTCTTCCACAAGGAGAAAAAAACTTCACAGAAGAAAACTGAGCTCTGAAACTGCTGGAGTGGTGTTCACACTTCAGAATCAGAATCAGAATCAGAAAACCTTTATTGTCCCTTGCAAGAAGCAATTGAAATTTGTCTTTGACGTGCTCACAAATGTACTTAGAATAAAAACACAAGTTAACACACAACATCAATGCAGAATAAATATAGTGAGGACATTAAAAGATTTCATTGTGAGTTGTTGATGATGTTGATGGCGGATGAAAGTTTGTTCTTGGCCAAGGGACCCTGTATCTATGGCCTGAAGGAAGGAGTTGAAATGAGTTGTGGAGCGGATGTGAAGGGTTGTGTATGATGGTGGTGGCTTTCCGTCTGACTGCCTGAGTGTGGAGGTCTAAGAGAGAGGACTGTGTGATGCCTGTTATTTTACTTGCATGTTTGATGACCTGTGACAGTTTGGATTTGGTTAGCTAATAAAGCTGCTACATTCAAATCCATGAGATAGTAATCTGGGTTGCTCTAATTTCAAATCAGGGACATTGTCCCTGATGTTTAGGAAATTTCAAATTTAGTCAGAATTTGTCAGCTCAGTTAAGAGTTTTTTTTTTCTCCATACGTGGTCATCACTGTGTCATTATATCTTTTGGATGACCACTGACAGTGAACACATCATCTTTTTAAATTGCAGATTAATTGAGCTCTTCAGGTACCTGCGAGGGAATTAAATGCAACACTGTCCTCTTCTGTTTGTATGAGTTTATTACTATATTGCCTTTAAAAAAAAACGACATATATGGGGCTGCAATTACTGTGTACTTAAAACTGAAATCATACCTTTTTTTTTAGTTTTAATATCTTCAGAAACATTTTCAACATCTGAGTGCAGTTATTTATAATCCCTGTTACATATATAACAATTTATAATAACAGAGCCCTGCATTGAATGTATACATAATATTCTTGTACAATATGCTACAATAAAATAATTAATAAATGTCTTGTCCAACACGCTGAATCATCAGATATTTTTGTTGACACAAATACTAATGTATCTCATGGTGTGACATTAGGCTTAATGTCATCTCTGGGGTCATGGATGGCATTTATGTGACGGGTATTTCATATAGAGTGATGTGACGTGACTGGAGAATTATTGATTTTGATTGTAGAATAATGCTGACTTAAATATTTATTTTGCCTTACAATGACATACTATCAATAGCACATAATGTTCTACATGCGAATATGTGACAATAAAACCTACTGGGTAAAAGACATTTGACATATTGTTTATTTCAGTGGAGTTTTTCAATGTGTGATGTAGTCTTATTGGTCTCATCATAGGGTTTCCTACTCCTGACACATTGTAAACCCAACCATTTATCCATAAATCAAACAAGTACATGCTAGAATACTTAACAATGAGTAATCATAAATTACAGTCCCAATACATTAAAAAAAAAGAAAAACAAAACTATACTATAAATATTTTTTAACATACTATACTGTGACTTTAATTGACTAGCTATACTATGACTTTTTGGACATACTACACTATGACTTCTTTATGAGTTTTTATATGCTGTACTTTAATTTTTTTCACGTGCTCACGACTGACTTTTTCAACAGATTTTTAAACTATGCTATAACTAGGTTTTTGACATGTTATATTGTGACTTCTTCTTGAGTTTTTTTACATGCTTTATCATGATTTTTTTGTGACTTTTGTTATTTTTTATGACTTTTTAAACCATTTTTCATCATGCCATACAATAGGTTCTTTTGACATACCATGGTATGACTTTTTATCTGTTTCGACATGCTATACTGTGATTTTGTGACAGTTTTTTGACATGCTATACAATGACTTTTTTCAATGTACTATCCTATGACTTCCTCTTGAGTTTTAGTTGACATGCAACAAGGGTTTTTTTGGATGTATTATACTATTTTTCCGATATACTGCACTATGACTTTTTCGACATACTGCACTATGACTTTTATTAGTTTCTTCGACATGCTGTACTACATGCTGGAATACATTTTTTTTTTCGGCATACTGTATCATAACTTTTTTTGACATGCTATACTATGACTTTTTTTTAAACAGTTTTTTGACATGCTATATCATGACCTTTTTCAACATACTGTACTATGATTTTTTTTTTTTTAACTTGGTTTACTATCATTTATTTAGACATTCAACATACCATACAATGACCTTTGACAATATTTTGAATATTCTATAATATGACATTTTTGGCATAACACTAAGTAACTAACATTACTATGGCTATGCAATAGTCATTTTCGACATACTATACTATGACTTTGTCATGGGTTGTTTTTTACATGCTGCACTATAACTCTTTTTGACATGTTTACTATGACTTTTTTCAACATACTATATTATGACTCTTTGGACTTACGAAACTATGACTTTTTTTAAATGTTTAATGACATGATATTCTATGACTTTTTTAAACATTTTTCCAACATGCTGTACTACAATTTTTAAACTATACTATGTTTCTTTTATGTAGGCTATTTTCAAGTATACTATGACTTCTTCCTTTTTTCACATACTATACTGCTTTCGACATACTATAATGACTTCTTTACGGCATACTTTACTATGATTTTCTTGACCTTCTTAAATATGACTTTTTTAACCGTTTTTTAACCGTTAACTAATGCTATATGCATGCTATACCATTACTTTTGTAAACATTTTTTCGACATGCTGCACTATACATTTTTCAACAATACTATATTTTTGTACTATAACCTTTTCTTTTACATGCTATAGTGACATTTTTAAAAGGTTTTTTTTTGACATGCTGATATGACTTTTTTCAGTATACTATACTGATTTACAGTTTTTTGTCCTGCGATATTATGACTTTTGAAAAACAGTTTTTCATCACGCCATACTATGACTCTTTTCATTTCAGTTTTTTTGACATGCTATGGTATGACTTTTTAAACTGTTCTTTCAACTATACAATGCCTTTTTAACAGGTTTTTGACATATTATACTATGACCTTTTTCAACTTAGTATACTAGGACTTATTTATTTGTTTTGACGTGCTTTACTACGAGTTGTTTTTCAACATACTTTAACTTTATTTTGAATGGTCTATACTACCATAGTCTATGCTACTTTTTTTGACATACTACACATTTTTTCTCAACATACTATACCATGATTTCATTATGAATTTTTTGACATGCTTTACTTTGAGTTTTTCAGCATACTATATTATAACTTTTTTATGGCTATATTAAGACTTTTTGAACAGTTTTTAGGCATGCTACACCATGACCATTTTCAGCATTTATGTATTTATGATTTTTTGACATGCTTTACCATCAGTTGTTTCTTGACATACTATATATTTTTTTCAACATACTATATGACTTCTTCTACTACTATGACAATATTTTGAATAGTCTATGTTACGACTTTTTTGACACACTGCAATTTTTTTCAACTAACAATTCCGGATGATTTCTCTCTTGAATGTGGAGGGGAAGATTTTCTTTAGTGTAGTAGCGCAGAGACTAGCTAGCTACTTAGAAAGGAATAGCTTAATAGATACCACGGTGCAGAAGGCAGGAATACCAGGTTTTTCAGGGTGTTTAGAGCATACTAGCATGATCTGGCACCAGATTCAGGCAGCGAAGATTAACAAAAGGGACCTACATGTAATATTTTTAGATCTTGCAAATGCGTTTGGTTCAGTACCGCACAGCCTCATTTGGAGTGCGTTTGACTACTTCAGAGTGCCACAGGTAGTTGTTAACTTAGTGAAAGCATATTTTCAGGATATTAGGTTGTGTCTAAGTACAGCAGGTTTCACAACAGGTTGGCAGAGGCTAGAAATAGGCATCATGGCAGGGTGTACAATTTCTCCATTAGCATTTACTATGGCAATGGAAGTAATCATCAGGGCTTCTAAGTGGGTGGTAGGTGGGGAGAGACGGCAGAATGGGTTGCATCTTCCACCAGTTAGGGCTTACATGGATGACATGACACTGGTGACCACAACAATGCCATGTACAAAGAGGCTACTAGAGAAGGTAAATAAGAACCTCAAGTGGGCCAGCATGAAAATCAAGCCTAGTAAATCTAGAAGCATCTCGATATGTAGAGGGAAGTTAAGTGATAGGAAGTTTGTCATAGATGATGAGGACATCCCAACAATTAGGGAAAAGTCAGTAAAGAGCTTAGGTAGGTGGTACAATGTAGAGTTGAATGATAAGGAACAGGTGGTGAAATTTAGAAAAGATGTGGCTGAAGGATTGGATAGAATAGATAAATCAGAACTTCCAGGAAAGTTGAAGTTGTGGTGTTTGCAATTTGGGCTATATCCTAGGTTAATGTGGCCATTGTCAGTTTATGAAATTCCAATATCTGTTGTGGAGAGAATGGAAAGGTCGGTTAGCTCCTACATTAGGAAGTGGTTGGGCGCTCCTAGGTGCCTAAGTAGTGTTGCATTGTATGGAAAAGGGATACTTCAGCTGCCAGTATCTAGTTTAACAGAGGAATTTAAATGTACCAAGGTCAGGACAGAGCTCTTGTTATCTGGGAGTAAGGACGTGGTAGTTAGGAGTGTGGTTCCAAATCCAACCAAGGGGAGGAAGTGGAACCCAAGATCGGCAGTTCAGGAGGCAGAGGCAGCTCTTAGACATGCAGAGATTGTAGGTAATGTTCAGTTTGGCCGGGGAGGCCTGGGGCTTGGCTCAGGTAAACCGGTATGGAATACAGCAGGCCTCAAAGATAAAAGAAAGCTGGTTGTAGAACAGATACGCAGACAGGAAGAGATAGTAAGGGGTGCAAAGGTAGTGGCCCAGGCTAAACAGGGACAGTGGTTGAATTGGGAAAGTGTAGAGAAGAGGAAGCTTAGTTGGAGGGACCTGTGGAGTATGGAGGAGAATCGTATTAGATTCCTGGTAGGGGCTACATACGATGTGTTACCAACCCCCCAGAACCTAAAACTGTGGGTAAATGAGGACCCATCATGCCCATTGTGTTCACGTACCGCAACTTTAAAGCATATTTTGTCAGGCTGTAAAGTTGGCTTGTCACAAGGCCGATATACATGGCGACATAATCAGGTGTTGAAATGTTTAGCTGCAGGCATCGAAGGGAAACGAAGACAGGTGAATTCAGAAGGTGTTAAGGATAGGGGCTTAGTAATTCAGTTTGTCCGTGAGGGAGAGAAATACAGAAGGGATAAGTTAGTGAGGAGGCAAGGGTGTGGCCGCCTAGAAGGTGCTTGTGATTGGGAAATGCAAGTAGATTTAGGGGGAAAGCTTGTTGTTCCTCAGGAAATAGTCTGTACCAGGCAGAGGCCTGACTTAGTGTTGTGGTCAGTGAGTCAACAGATAGTTTATTTCATTGAGCTGACAGTTCCTTGGGAAGACTCAGTGGAAGAAGCCTATGAAAGAAAAAAGCTTAGATATGCAGACTTAGGAGCAGAAGCTGAGCAGCGAGGATGGAAGACTAGGATTTGTCCAGTGGAAGTGGGGTGTAGGGGATTCATAGCAAGATCAACTGTCTCACTCCTGGGGGAACTCGGAGTGCGGGGACAGAATTTGAGGAAGACAGTGAGGGAAATGTCAGATGAAGCAATTAAATGCAGCCAGTTTATCTATTACAGAAGAAATAATGTCAGCTGGGGGGCAGCAGGGGGAACTACTAAGCAGGGCACATAACTCCTTGAGATCAGGTGGAGAGATCCACTTCCTGTCAGGAGAAATCCAGGAAGAGGAAGCATTTAAGTGTGGGAGTGGCCTATTGGAATCCATTTTGTTTGAGGCCATGCGGCAAGGTGAGTGTGCTTGCTGATCCTGTAAGTCCAGTTAGCTCCTTTAACTTTAGCTTATATTGTAGTTATGCTATGTAGTGTGTGAAATAGAGTATGGTGAATGTGACAGGAAAGCTAGTATCAGCATTGCTTCTGCCTGGAGCTCGCATGTATGGAGCCTGGGTTTGGTTGAAGATGGCAGTGCTGTTTGGGCTGAGAAAGCCATGTGTAAGTAAGAAGGAAATCCAGGAAGAGGAAGGTTATTTAAGTGTGGGAGTGGCCTATTTGAATCCATTTTGTTTGAGACCATGCTGCAAAGTGAGTGTGTTTGCTGATCCTGTGAGTTCATTTATCTCCTTTAACTTTAGCTTACATTGTAGTTATGCTATGTAGCATGTGAAATAGAGTATGGTGAATGTGCTAGTAAAGGTATTATCAGCATTGCTTCTGCCTGGAGCTCGCATAAACGGAGCCTGGGCTTGGTTGAAGTTGGCAGTGCTGTTTGGGCTGAGATCACTGTCCAGCCTCCTGGAGGTGTCATTGTTGTGAGGGCTCGTCCTGGGGAGGTAGACTGTACAGCCTAACCCGGTGGGGGAGTGTGATAGCCTAACAAGGCTTCCTTCCCTGGGTCTACCTCCTCTGTGGTAGTATAGGTAAGGTAAAGGAGGTTGTTCGGTTAGTGTGGGGAGCAGTGAGACCTGGCATTAGGGGAGTGTCTCTGGGACGCCAGAGATCACTGTCTAGCCTCCTGGAGGTGTCGTGGGACTAACTAGACGAAACACCGGTGAAAGGAGGTTCCCACCCGATGACCCCAAAGACATGTTAGTTATCACTGCTCACGGGTCTGTATAGTTAAGCCTTGCCATAATAGCTTATCGTAGGGCTTAGGAGGATTATTCACTGAGTGCTGATCCCTTTTTTTTTTTTTTTTTTTTATTAGAGCACAAACTTCTTGTGTTTATTTGAATGGCTTTATCAATAGTTTTTTTTCTCGACATGCTATACTGGGACTTTTTCAACATGGTATCCTGTGACTTTTTGACCATTTTTTGACATCTTATGCTATGACTTTTTTCAACATACTATATCATATGTCCCCAAGCCAGTCACCAGAAAAAATATTGGCACTGTTTCTGCTAACTATGGGTATGATACATTACTTTGTAGCGGTGTAGCAGTCATAAATGTGCACACAAAATGTGAGGCTCATTGGTCCAGTAGTTTGAGAGAATTACTGTGGACAGACAGAAACATACACCCACACATACACTTACGTATGCCTGGTCACTGATCTTGTAAAGCCACACATTCTGTTATGAAAGTTCCTGTAAACTTAATCAGTGAAAAGCACATAAGGATCTGTGACAGGCTTCTGTGGACATGTAAAATAAACCTGACAGTAAACTCTGTGGTGACGTTCTGCTGTATTGTTGGGGTTACTTTGATTATTTAGGAAAAAAAATGACAGTCATTTTTATCATTTCCAGACAACTCGACCAACGCAATTCCAGCTCATTGTTTTGTTTTATCTGAACTTAAACCACTGTCTATATTCCCATCAACCGAGTCATCCATCACATTGCTTTTTGCATGAAGGTTGTGGTAGATCTTTAAACTTAGATGGTAGAGGAGCTGGTGTTGACTTACTATAGATTTGCCTATGATGTTGGTTGAGCTTCCTTTTCCATACATTGACACACACAGGCCACAGAGCAGCATCACCATGGAAAGAATCTGGCTGGGTGTCTTGATTCTCTCAGGTCAGTGAATTCTTTGATATTGTTATTGTCTGACTGCCTATTATTTTATAATATGGTAACACTGAAATAATAACTGAAGTCACGTGTTGTCCTATTTAGTTTGAAAAAATATTTTAACACTCTTTGGTACTGTGTTGCCTTTATCAAAACCTATTTTTGGCCATTTCCACAGACACAAACACATTTACACTCTTTATAGTTTAGCATGACTTTCTCAAGGCTATGTTGAGTCCCTTTTTGGGGGCATCCTTTGCATGGCTCAGCTTCATCAACTCTCTAAAAAAATGGTCTTAAAACTTTTCTGTCATTTTGCAATCTGGAAAGAATTGGATTTACAATAAAAGAGATGAGTAAAGTTTGGTTTTTAGTTGTTTATGCTTTATTTGATAATCAAGTAATAGAAAATTGTTAAAATGAAAATGTTGCCTCGAAGCAACACTGTACATTTATTGAAGCCTACCATGTATTGTTTTGGTACTGTGTATTCAGGTTTATATACCATTCAAAAGCATGACAGTCATCATAATTTTCTTTTTATCTTTACAAATGAACATAGATACATTTAGTATTGTTAATGGTAATACATTTCAGGCTATAGCACTTTATAGTCTACTATAACAGTACACACATTTGTCTTTCATTTAAAAAACAAATGCAATATTATCATATGACTCTTCAAAGCAGAAGAGGGTAAAATTAGCACTCCCAGTTGATGTTAGTGAGGATGAATCAGAATTTAGTAGATTGGAAGACAACAAACTGCAACCCAGCAGCAGCACAGCAAATGGTGGTGACCTACAGTATGTCAGGAAAGACATACGCCAGGACACTGCAAACAAGAACAAATAATCAAACACTGAAATATAACTCATTATATTGCTTTGATGATGGTTATGATAGTTTAGTTTGATAAATTGTTGATGTTAAGTTTGTTTGCACTCTTTAATGCATTCATTCCTGTGGGTTGTTCCACAGCGGTAGACAGTGGTAATGTTAAGACAAACAAATACTATGTAAATAGTTGATTTGTTTTTCTATTTCAAATAGCATGCATTTTAAAGTCAAAGGTTTTTGAATATTTCCACAAGTGTTGTATTTAGTTTGACTAACATTTTAAACAATAACCCTCCTTTGTCATTTCTTACCATTATGGTACTGCACGCTAAAATAATTCACTGGTTCACTGAAAAAAGGTAACAATTTGCATATGCATCTTTTTAAGTAGTTCCAGCTCTGGCATATGAGTCTTTTATCATCTGACAAACTCGGTTAAATACAACCAACATGATTTGCTCTTACCTCAAAAAACCTAATTAAGTTGAACCAACTTAATATTTATCCAACAGTTGTGGTCATATTTAGCTGTCAAATAATTTAATTTTATTCAAGATATTCCAACTTATTTATCTTAATTCCTGCCTACTCAAAAATGTTTTTTGATTGTGATCAACTTCTTAAAATAAGCTGTCAGCTGGCTAAAACATGTTAATGTAAAACGCCTTTATTCTAAGCGTTATCCACTAACCCCATGAACCATTTTTTGCTTTAAGGTAATGCACCCAAAAGACTAGACTACCCCCCAAAATATTCTTTTGAACATTTCTTTAAATTATGTGTACTTGGTCTATTTTATGACAAAAAAAGTGTATTATCAGGAGTTATATTTATTTTTATGCTGGGACCCCTGAGGCTTCTTGGCATAAAAAATGTTCTGGTGGTCTGTGTTCAGACCCTTTACTTAAAGGGGAACACCACCTAAATTAAGAATTCCAGTGTATTTTTTCCATGGTCTATGGTCAAGATGCTGCAAATGGTTTTGTTGTTTGTTGGTCTTGAACAGTGGTCTGCAGCTTGGCAGGTGTCTCACTTTGGCGCCACATCATCTACCATCCCATTCACCTCCAGCTGACAAAGTCACCTCACTTTGGAAATGTTGATATGATATGAAATGTACAAATGTATCCGTGGTTTGCAGAAATGTACAATGCCACCATTTTCTTCTGGCAACTAGGCTGCACTCTATCGGGGATTTGGGAAATTACAGTGATAATTCACTCTCATAAAGCAATGTCCAAAATTTAAAGTATTACAAAGCTCAAGGGGCACAAGCCAGTGTTCTCATTGGGCCGGTTCCAAGCCCGGATAAATGCAGAGGGTTGTGTCAGGAAGGGCATCTGATGTAAAACCTATGCCATGGTAGGATGTGAGTTAGAAGAGAAGGAGAAATCCTGGAGTGAGTTCGATGAAGTGATGCAGAATATCCCTAGAGGTGAGAGAGTGATGATCGGTCCAGACTTCAATGGACATCTCGGGGCAGGGAACAGAACAGATACCAGGTTTGGTATCCAGGATAGGAACGCAGAAGGACAGATGGTAGCAGACTTTGCAGAAAGGATGGAAATGGCTGTAGTGAATACTTCCAGAAGAGGCAGGAACATAGGGTGATTTATAAGAGCGGAGGTAGGAGCACACAGGTGGACTACATCTTGTGTAGATGATGTAATCTGAAGGAGAGTGTTTGCCAGACTGCATAAAGTGGTGGAGTGTAGGATGACTCTGGTGGTGAGGAAGATGAAGAGGACAAAGGCAGAGCAGAGGCGAAGTGGTGGAAGCTGAAAAAGGAAGAGGGTTGTATGGTTTTCAGGGAGGAGTTGAGACAGGCTCTGGGTGGCCAGGAGATGCTCCCAAATGACTGGACAACTACAGCTAATGTTATCAGAGAGACAGGTAGGAGAGTACTTGGTGTGTCACCTGGTTGGAAAGGAGATAAGGAGACCTGGTGGTGGAATGAGGAAGTGCAGGAGTGTATACAGAGAAAGAGGTTAGCTAAGAAGAAGCGGGACACTGAGAGGACTGAAGAGAGTAGACAGGAGTACAGGGAGATTCAGCGTAAGGTGAAGGTAGAGGTGGCAAAGACCAAACAAAGGGCGTACAACGACTTGTATGACGGGTTGGACAGTAAGGAGGGAGAGACTGATTTATACAGGTTGGCAAGGCAGAGAGATAGAGGTGGGAAGGATGTGCAGCAGGTTAGGGTGATTAAGGATAGAGATGGAAATGTATTGACAGGTGCCACAAGTGTGATGGGAAGATGGAAAAAGCACTTTGAAGAGTTGATGAATGAGGAAAATGAGAGTGAACAAAGAGTATCAGAGGTGACCATTGTGGAGCAGGAAGTAGCAAAGATTAGTAAGGATGAAGTGAGGAGGGCAGTGAAGAGGATGAAGAGTGGAAAGGCAGTTGGCCCAGATGATATACCTGTGGAGGTATGGAAGCGTCTAGGAGAGGTGGCAGTAGAGTTTTTGACTAGGTTTTTCAACAAGGTCGAAGAGAGTGAGAGGATGCCTGTGGGATGGAGAAGTGTGCTTGTTTTTAAGAACAAGGGAGACGTGCAGAGTTGTGGCAACTACAGAGGGATAAAGTTGATGAGCCATACAATGAAGCTATGGGAAAGAGTAGTGGAAGCTAGACTATTTGTGTGTGTGTGTGTGCGGGAAACAAGATGGCGCCAATGTGTACGGCACGCCATCTGTTGCTCCCACTTTTGTCTGTGTTTTTAGTGTTTTTAAGCCTTGACACTTCTCAGATCGAGTCTCTGCTGGTATATGATCGCCAGACCCTTTTGGATTTACGACAAAATATCAGTGATCTAAGTGCCTTTAATCATGGTGGACAGAAAACTTTACCCCCGCTCCTGTCGGAAATCCCGACTCACCTTCTCCGGGCCTCGGCGCTGCCTTCCCGGCGGAGGCGTCCTCGTCGCCGCGGTAAACGGAGCGGTCGGATGGTAAAATTAAGGATCTGCCTGGCACGCTCCTCGTACGACTCCCGGACTGTACAGGGATCATCGCATCTCTTCACAGTGCCCCGGCGCTTCCTGGATCCCATTGACAGCTGTCTGGTACCTGTCACCGGCTTGGATGACGTAAGCCTATTCCGGCTGCGTTACCCGCCCCCCGCCCGGCTCCGCCAGCGTGGGATTAATCTCCACAACCTGAGGACACCGCTTCGTGTGCAGCGATCTGCTGGATCACAGGCTCCAGCTCCGACCAGAATTGGCCTGGTTAACGCCAGATCGCTGGCAAACAAAACTTTTATCTTGAGGGAGTTATTCAACTCCCGTGATTTGGATTTCCTCTGTGTAACGGAGACGTGGATCAACGCTGGTGAGTGCAGCCCTCTTGTTGAACTTTTACCGGCCGATTGCTCTTATTTTAACTCCCCGCGGGCACTGGGCCGAGGTGGAGGAACGGCGACTGTTTTTAAAGGAACTTTTAATTGCAAACAGCGTCCTGCATCTTTCTCCAGTTTTGAGCTGACTGTTTTCGAGGTTGGTCGCTCAGACCCGGTGCTCTGTGCCGTCATTTACCGACCCCCAAAATATAATAAAGAGTTCATCAGTGACTTTTCAAACTTCCTTGCGGGAGTGATGCCCGTGTCCTTCTTGTCGGCGATTTTAATCTCCATGTCTGCTGTCCTGATAAGCCTATGGTGAAGGACTTTTTAAACGTCGTGGACTCTTTTGGTTTGAAGCAGTGTGTGTCTGGTCCCACACACGAGCATGGGCATACATTAGACTTGGTTTTCTCTTATAATCTGACTGTGTCCAACTTGGAGATCGGTGACTGTGTGTTTTCTGACCATGCACCAGTTTTATTTAGTGTTGATCTCTCCTGTGCGGCAGCTGAATACCGCGCTCCTGTCAGGCTCTGTCGGGCTTTTAACCCCTTCACTGCCGGTAATTTCTCTGCTGCCTTTTCTGCTGCCTGTGTCCGCCCTGGTTCAGCCTCTGCTGATACGGAGGAGCTCTGCTCCTGGTTTAACTCCTCCTGCCTTTCTATAATGGACTCTGTGGCTCCTCTAAAACCCAGGCAGTCTAAGGCTAGACGCGAACCCTGGTTCAATGACAGAACCCGTGCAGCCAGACGGGAATGTCGCAGAGCCGAACGCAGGTGGAAGAAGGACAAGCTGCAGGTTTCATTTCAAATTTTAAAGGACCGCTGGTGCTCTTATCAAAATATTGTCAAAGAGTCCAAAAGAGAGTATCTGTCAAACATGATCACAGAAAACTGTAAGAACCCTCATGTACTGTTCAGAACAATTGACTCTGTTTTGAATGTCCCACAGCCTGTATGTTTGGAAACATCCATTGATGTGTGTAATAGTTTTCTGCACTTTTTCATTGATAAGGTTGTGTCCACAAGAGCTCTCATTTCTCCACCCACCTTTGACCCCTCTGTCTTTGTTTCTTGCCCAGCTGTGTTCAACAGATTTGAACCTGTGACTCTGTCACTGTTAGAGAATGTGGTGGCCCATATTAAACCATCAGGTTCCCCTCGTGATGTGCTCCCTCCCCACTTCTTTAAAGAAGTTTTCTCTACTATAGGGCAGTCGGTTCTGACCATCTTAAATAGCAGCCTGTCCTCTGGTGTTGTCCCAGTAAGCTTCAAACATGCAGTAGTACAACCTTTGCTGAATAAGCCTGGCTTAGATAGCACTGTTTTAGCAGATTTCAGGCCCATCTCCAAGTTGCCTTTTATTTCTAAAATCCTGGAGAAAATTGTCTATGCACAACTAAAAACTTTCCTTGATGAACACAATATTGTGGAGGTTTTTCAGTCTGGTTTTAAAACTTTGCATAGCACGGAAACTGCCCTTTTAAAAGTTTTTAATGACATTTTAACGGCAAATGATAGTGGCAACTATGTTGTTCTTGTCCTGCTCGACTTGACGGCTGCCTTTGACACTGTAGACCACAACATTTTGTTAAAACGTCTGCAGCAGCTAGTGGGCATTGGTGGTAGCGCCCTGGACTGGTTCAGGTCCTACTTAGCCGACAGGACTATGTGTGTTGGTCTTGGTGCGTGTGAATCCTCCTCCGCTCCGCTTTTATATGGGGTCCCACAGGGTTCAATTTTAGGACCCCTGCTTTTCTCCCTGTATATGCTTCCCCTAGGGTCTATCCTCAGAAAGCATGGTGTTGCTTTTCATTGCTATGCTGATGATAGCCAGATATATGTCCCCCTGAGTAAAAGCCATGCCTTTTCCCTCAAACCCCTGCTGTCATGTCTTGAAGATATCAAAGCCTGGATGGCCCTAAACTTTTTAAATTTTAATGAGAAAAAAACAGAGGTGATGGTGTTTGGCCCCAGCGGTGTTTCCTCCCCTGTTGATCTGGGTCCTTTGGCAGTTTATGCAAAGTCTACTGTTACTAACTTGGGTTTTAAGATGGACAGTGATTTTAAATTGGACCGTCAAATTAGTGCAGTTGTAAAGTCGAGTTTCTTTCACCTCAGGCAGCTTGCGAAGGTGAAACCTTTTCTTGCACATCAGCACTTTGAAGCAGTAATCCATGCCTTCATTACATCTCGGCTGGATTGCTGTAATGCACTTTATTTTGGAGTTAGCCAGTCCTCCCTTGCACGTCTCCAGTTAGTCCAGAATGCTGCCGCTCGTCTGCTAACTGGAGTACGAATGAGAGAGCACATTACACCCATCCTGGCCTCCCTCCACTGGCTGCCTGTGCACTTTAGAGTTCATTTTAAGATCCTTTTATTTGTTTTTAAATCTTTAAATGGCCTCACCCCGCCCTACCTCTCTGAGCTTCTTCACCCCTACGCCCCTGCCCGGTGCCTCAGGTCAGCTGATCAGCTGCTCCTTGAGGTACCGAGGTCTAAGCGAACGCTTAGAGGAGACCGTGCATTCTCCGTTGCTGCTCCAAAAATGTGGAATAATCTACCTCTGCACATCAGACAGGCCTCCTCACTGTCTGTTTTTAAAACCCACCTTAAAACCCACTTTTACTCACTGGCTTTTAACCCAGCATGAGACCTCGCTCTGTTTTTATTTGTTTGTTGTTTTTATTGTTTTTTGTTTTAACTGCTTTTTATTATCTCACTGTTTTGTTGTTTTATGACCTCCTATGTACAGAACTTTGTTTCAGCTGTGGTTGTTTTAAAGCGCTTTATAAATAAAGTTGAGTTGAGAGTTGAGAGTTGAGACTAAGAGCAGACGTGAGCATCTATGAGCAGCAGTATGGTTTCATGCCAAGAAAAAGTACTACAGATGCAGTATTTGCTTTGAGGATGTTGATGGAGAAGTACAGAGAAGGTCAGAGAGAGAACTGCATTGTGTCTTTGTAGATCTAGAGAAAGCATATGACAGCGTGCCGAGAGAGGAGCTATGGTATTGTATGAGGAAGTCTGGAGTGGCAGAGAAGCATGTTAGAGTGATGCAGGACATTTATGCGAGGACAGTGGTGAGGTGTGCTGTAGGTGTGACAGAGGAGCTTAAGGTCATCCAATCAAGGATCAGCTCTGAACCCCTTCTTGTTTGCTATGGTGATGGACAGGTTGACAGATGGTGGAGGTATGCCCTGGAAATGAGAGGAATGAAGGTAAGGTAAGGTCGTAGCAAGACAGAATATATGTGTGTGAATGAGAAGGACCCAAGTGGAATAGTGAGGTAACAGGGAGTAGAAATAAAGAAGGTGGAGGATTTTAAATACTTAAGGTCAACAGTCCAGAGCAACGGAGAGTGTGGAAAATAGGTGAAGAAACGTGTGCAAGCAGGTTGGAATGGGTGGAGAAAAGTGTCAGGTGTGATGTGTGATCGAAGACTACCAGCAAGATTAAAAGGAAAAGTGTACAAGACGGTGGTGAGACCAGCGATGTTTGGTTTGGAGACAGTGGCACTGAGGAAAAGACAGGAAGCAGAGCTGGAGGTAGCAGAGATGAAGATGTTGAGGTTCTCTTTGGGAGTGACGAGGATAGATAGGATCAGGAATGAGTACAGAATCAGAGGGACAGCTCATGTTAGATGTTTTGGAGATAAAGTCAGAGAGGCCAGACTGAGATGGTTTGGACATGTTCAGAGGAGCGATAGTGAATATATCGGTTGAAGGATGGTGAGGTTGGAACTGCCAGGCAAGAGGCCTAGAGGAAGACCAAAGAGGAGATTTATGGATGTTGTGAAAGAGGATATGAAGTCAGTTGGTGTGAGAGAAGAGGATGCAGAGGATAGGGTTAGATTGAGGCAGATGATTCGCTGTGGCGACCTCTAAAGGGGACAGCCGAAAGAAGAAGAAGAAGAAGAAGAAGAAGAAGAAGAAGAAGAAGAAGAAGAAGAAGAAGAAGAAGAAGAAGAAGAAGAAGAAGAAGAAGAAGGAAGAAGAAGGAAGAAGAAGAAGAAGAAGAATTCACCCTTATGAAGCATATTTAGATGAATGAATGATGAATGGTGGGCATAATTTGGGAGTTCAAATGTGTTGGGAGACAGAAACCTTTAACAAACACTTGTTCCCCTCACAGGCTGGCACATCTCCTCATGCCTTCTCCGTCAGTACCACTATGTTGCTGATCCAAAGACTTGGACTGAAGCTCAGGCCTACTGCAGGGAGAAACACACAGACCTGGCCACCATTCAGAACACTGAAGAAATTAACCAACTTGCCGACACAGTTTCATCTTCTGGCTACAACTCTGACGTCTGGATTGGTCTGTACAGTGTAGTTGACTGGAGGTGGTCAGACGGCTACAGAGGGAGTGGAGCGGAATATAGGAACTGGCAAAACCGTATTGACAATGAACCAGACTTTAGCTCATTCCATCAATTCTGTGTGAACATTGGAAGCGCCGGAGGGTGGTGGGATGATTCATGCTCAATATCCTACCCATTTATCTGTTACAGAGGTAAGAATATAGGGAGGCACATGTCAATGTTGAAAAGAAATTGATTTGGAATTCATTATGTGAAATTAACAAATCTTCCCCAAACCCTGACTGCAGGAACACAGCTGGAGCCTCAGTTTGTTTTAGTCCCGAATGGAATGAATTGGTCCGATGCTCAGAGGCACTGCAGGGAGAACTTCATAGATCTGGCCACTGTGAGGAGCGACACTGAGAACCAGGAGATCCACAACTTGGTGCCGAGTGATGCCTGGGTGTGGATTGGTTTGTCCAGAGATCCCAACATGTACTGGTCAGATGGGAGTGGCTACACATTTAGCTTCTTGTCCACAGGTTCAATCGACATTAGCTCGACGAGCGTCATATGTGGTACAGCTCAGCAGAAATCAGGAAAGCTGAGGCACTGTGAATCTAGATTTCCATTTGTCTGCTACAGCGTCCCTCCACCTCGTGAGTGGTTTACTGTCCTTCAGTGGAAGAGAGAGCATTACATTAGAATAAGTGTTACACTGTACTCAGATATGTATGATGGATGAGTTTGGTGTCACAAAGATAATTCCAAACATGTTTTTTTTTCTCTGTATCCAAGCACCAGTAATGAGACAGGTGGTAAAGCTGAGGATCGAGCCAGACGACCCCTCTGTGGATCTGAATGACCCTGCTGTGAAAGCAAACATCCTAAAAAAGGTGAGTCTCCCAAAATCCACCCTGGCCACACAAGCTTCAACAAACATTGTGGATTGATGTTTCAAAATGGCAACCGTCTGTGTTTCCCAGCTCCAGGACAGGCTGAAGGAGAAAGGAATGAGTGGAGTCACCCTGAAGTGGAGAGAGCAGCCCGATGGGAAAGTCTTCCACAAGGAGAAAAAAAGAAAAGGAAGAAAACTGAGCTCTGAAACTAAAGTCCAACTTTGCTTCTGTTTATCTGACACCTTTGGTGAATGGGGATTCTCTGTAGTACACTTTTGTAGCAGCTGTGTGAAATATTTTAATGGAATGTAATGATGTTGAGCACGGGCAGAGCCGGAGGTTGTAAACATCTGGGGCTCAACCAAAACCTAGGGGGGCCCAGGGGCATGCCACCATAGGAGACTTTTCCCTCATTGATGGTAGCCATGTGCACTATTTTTCAAGCTGTTTGTGATAATAGAATACCTTAAAATCTGTACATTATTTGGAAAAAAATCCACGAAATTAAAAACAAAACAAAAAAACATGATATTTGCCAAGGACAAAAATCATTTCATCATTCTCAAACTATAACACAACAAATGTGAATGACTCATTTTCCTTCATGCCATCTAAAAAGAGGCAAAATTGTCTGATGTTACTATTTTTCAGTTACATAACATAGGTAGGGTAGGACTTTACCAATCTTGAAACCTGTTTTTGTTAAACTATGCTGGAATAAAGTTCACAGAATTAATGTTTAGCTGACAAATCTGCTAAATTTGAATCCATGCCATAATAATTTGGGCTGCTCTGCTGCTTGTTTCCAATTGTGTGACTCTTATGACACTCAAAACCCAGTCCGAAGGCAGGAAGTGATAAATCTACATACTGTGCGAATTGAATATAGAGGAAAGGCAGGCAGCAGGCCAGAAAATTGAAACTCATATTGGATGTGATCCATAAAAAAATTGGTACATTTTTGGTTCCTAAAACACATTGAGAATGTTACGGTGCAATGTTCTGGTAATGTTTCAGCGGGACGTTTTCTTTCAGTTTCCAGATTGTTCTCCTTAAAGGTAGGGTAACGTTCTCTACAAACAACCTAAATATGTTTGGTGATATCTGTCTTAAAATGTTTTTGATTAGAACATTATGACCTAACATTCTTAAAATGTTATCAGTTGTAGGTTTTTTTAACGTTCCCAGATTTATTTTATCGTAGGCTAACATGCTTCAAAAACATTGTACAAATGTTTGGCGGTACCATTATTAAAATGTTTTTGTAACATTGTTAAAACATTATGCCCTAACATTTAGAAAACACTTTCAGTAGCTAGCTTTCTTTCCGTACCGAGAATATTGTTATAGTGTAGGATGTGCTTTAAAAACAAATGCTTTGTGCTATCATTTTATTAAAGTAATTTAACATTTTAAAATATACACTGTTGACTTTTTTTTCAATTCCCTTTCTTTTGTCCTCTATGTCTTTACATATTTAATGCAAAAGTTTACAAGTTTACAAAGACAAGTGTAATGGAAACACATATTTACATAGCATGTGTGTCCTTGCATCCACTGGTAAATGGCAACGTCTTCACTAGCAGTGGCATGTTAATTAGGATATTTTATTTCCTGCACCTTCCTAAAATGCAATATTGTAGCAGCCACATTTTGCTGTACAAAGTAGGCTATGTGAAAAACACCTTTCGCCTCATCTTGTTAGCCATATGATACCCTGAACAGACCCAGAGTCGAGTACAGTATATGTCAAAAATATCTTAAACTTCAGTAAAGATAATAACTGCAGCTATGGTACAGCAATGTCCAGGATGTATGTACAAGATCAGAGACCCCGTAGCAAAATTTGTCTCACACTAAGTCAGGAGCTGCCCAAGTATTGCTGTCTCACAATAATAGTCCAGAAGAAATGAAAAGCATACACCATAAGAACATAAAAACACATACTACACATAACAGTATTGCACATGAGCCTCCCATGTATTGCACATAACACCAGCACACAACAGAGCACCACAGGCAAAACACAACATAACCCAGTGTTTGCTCAAGTGGGTAGTCAACCCCATCATCGTGCTGGTAGTGTTTGCCTCCAGTTGCCTGCCCTCCATCTAGAAAGTGCACTGGTGTATGACATCATGTGCAAAGAAGCAAATCAAGGAACAACAATACCAAGTAAATGTGTTGTTCAATACTCTCAACTGAAAATTAGGCCAACAGAAGAGTATTTACTCTGTTATATTAGGCTAAATTTCTTTAGGGGATAGCATAATGTAGCATCAGGGCTTTTGCGTTAACATTCAGAAGCCATCTCCTACTCTCAGCAATTTCAGTCAGAATTTATCAGCTCAACTAAAAATATCCATTCACATGATCATCACTGTGCTATTGTATCTTTTGAGAGATGAATGACTATATGAGCACTTGCCATATTTTTCATTTGCAGGTAAATTGAGCGCTTTAGTACCTGTGAAGGAACAGAAGGGCAACACTGCCCTCTTGTGTTTGTCTGAGTATATTGCCTTTAAAAACACAGCTGAGGAATTGTAGGAAACAAAAGAGGCATGCTATGAGTAAAACAAGGTGTAAAGTAATGAGTAAAAGTATAAAAAAAAAAAAAAAAAAAAATTCAATTAGTAGCCCGGGCTATTATTTGCTTAAATCACTGAACTCCACAGGCGTCTATATGGGACTGACCTTTAATTCCTTTCCTACAATAGTGTTGCTCAGCAAAGATGGGAAATATGATCAAAGTGTTTACTTTAACCAGTATGAATATTACTTGTATAAGCATTTGGCTTCGTTTCAAGGCACCTGCAGATAACAGCACCAGGCATACTGACACAGCACCACTTTATCCAATATTCACAACTTGGATTAATTTTTATGAAAAACCCTTTTAATTCCTTTGACCAGTGGACCTTTACGGACTAAAGAAATATAAATAACTTACTGGGTAATTGAGGAATGGACACATATTTTGACTATATGACAGCTACAGAGGTAGGAAGTCACCACTTTGTCACTCTTTTTTTTACCAGGCTGATAAATCTGAATGAATTACTGTCTTCTTTGGTGCTCATGGTTTCCAAAGAACTTCTGTGAATATGAACTGATTGGCAATAAGACCAGGCGTCTACATGAGACAAGCTTTATTTGTCAAAATGTGTAGCCACACCGGGCTAGTAAAAGAGATGTTTAACGCAGGCGTTTAACTGGCATTAAGCTGTTAATTGTCTAAGTATCTTTAGACATATTCTCAAAATCTGTTCTCTCTTTAAATGTAGCTTAAATCATTTTTTTTACAAGAGCACTGGCGCAACATCACACTCATTTCATAGTTTCAAACTCATATGTGCACAATAAAAATGTCCTTATTCAATAATATTGTGCCGTTATAACAGAGCCATGCATTTAATATTTGTACAATATATTACAATAAAATAATAATTTACAAATATCTTGTCCAAATAGCTGAATCAAATAGTTTTGCAACATGAAACAATAATGTATGTCATGGTGAGGCATTAGGCCTAATGTCATCTCTGGGTCATGAGTGACATTTATGTAACAGGTGTCCGTTATAAAATGGAGGAGCACCCCTGCAAATCATGACAGTTTAGTGTTTTCCAAGTTAGACATGACCATAGAATGTAATGAGAGACATTCGAAAAATGGTGTCACAGAAAAAAATTGGTAATATATTGAAGAGAATTCTCCGTCCACATGTTGCGATGTATTTAATGGCCTCACAGACTACTGCTGTCTACAATGCTGCCTCCATTAAAACGGACATTATTATGACCTCCCCCACCATCACCATGTTTGTTGTTCTCAGAAACCTTTGACTCTGCCCTCTAGTGCCATTTAGTGAATGTATCTATGCCAACATAAAGGACGCATGGAAGTATGTGGGCAGTGATGTTTACAATGTTTGAAATGAACATCATTTTTGTACATAAAACATGGGTTAAAATGAGCCTCAAATTGGTGTTGGTGTTGCTCATAGTGTCCGTATGATGCTCACCTTGAAGCTCTATTTGAACTCTCAGAGATATTATGCTGTCTGGTTAGATTTTAATGAAAGAAGAAACAATCTCATTAAACAGATTTTAATATCTGGCAAAAATAAACAAACAAGAAAAAAACTCAATAAGTGAAACATTTGACATTCACCTTGTGATATTATGTTTTCTAATGTTAGATTACAAGTGAAATTATATTGTACATATAATTCCTCCCTTACCCTGTATTTGCAGTAAATGATTTGTGAGGTAGGGACCCTCACTCTGTTGCTTGTATTAATCAAAACTGACTGAATAATGACATTACCCTCACGAATGCTATGACACCAATGACTGCAACTAAAAAAAAAAAAGAAATAATACAGTGCAAATAGTCATACACAGTAATGACCATCACAGTGCATTACATTTTTGAAAATGTAACATTTTAAAACAAGCTGAAGAAGGTCGCTGGATCCTCACCATCCTCTTTCTCCAGCTGGGCGCCATCACAAAAATGTGGAGGGATGAGCCGTTGAGGGTCTGTCAGTCCCACGACGTTGTTGAAGAAGCTGAAGGTGGAAAACAGGAAGAACCCATGATGAAATCATTCAGACGAAAGAAAGATGATGCTGCTACTGTAGTTTACTGAAATCGGGAACACAGAGGCTAGGGGGTCAGGGGATTCAGGTTATCAAGAGCCGTAGCCAAGTTAGCTCAGCTCAGTCCAACACATAACCCCTCATAAAACCACAAATTGTTGTTGCTATGCTAATCATCTCCTAGCTTGTTGTATCAGTCTTCTCATCTAATTCCAGGCAAGAAAGGTGATAAGCCCATTTCCCAAATTGCTGGACTATTTCTTTAAAGGGACAGTTCACCCTAAAATCAAAACTAAATATTTTTCCTACTACCTGTGGTGCTGTTTATCAGTCTACATTGTTTTTACAATGTGAGTTACAGAGTGTTGGAGATATCGGCCCTAGAGATGTCTGCCTTCTCTCCAATATAATGAAACTCAAAGCCCCAAAAAACACATTTGAAAAACTCAACAGTAATGTCTCTTTCCAGAAATCATGACCTGGTTACTCAAGATAATCCACAGACCTGGCTTTGAACAGATTCATGTAGGAACTATTTTCTTGTACTGAACCAAAAAATGTTTTTTTTTTTGTTTTTTTTGGCACTCTGAGCACCACAAGTTGAGTGGTCATCTAGTTCTGTTATGTTTGGGAGAAGGCACACATAAGATAACATAATGTGTTCTATATATTTTTACAGTTTTGTTTTTAAGTTTTTTCTTGTAGATGGAAGTTTTCCAGAAGGGTTGGGCATTGGAAATCTCTCACACACCAAACATTTTGACTCAACATAAGAGGAAACTAAAAGTTGTCATGTGATGTGCATGCACTGACCCTGTCACGACCCATCCGTTTTTATTGGTATGAAACAGAGTGCTGACAGGAATGCATCCAAACTCTGTGACGGTGCTGATGTACTTTGCTGCAGAAACAGAGGTGGGTCAAAGAGAGCTGAGGCAGCACAACTAGACAAGCAGGTTCACAAGCATAAAACAGGAAGGCAGCTATTACACTGAAAGACCACAGAAAGTCATGTGCTACAGTACACCACATGACATCCATATTTCCTCAAGTTTACTTCGGTCTTACTCTACCTGGTCCCCTCTTCGTCTGCAGCTCTCCCCACCAGTTGTTGACCAGCAACCCCTGTCCTGGACCAGATGAGCTGCCTGTCACAGTCTGCCCCATCAGGGAAGCATTCTTTGGGATGGCTAGCGGGTGGAACTCTACACTCAGTGGTTTCTTGCAGCATGTTTGGTTCCTGTAGTTAATCTTGTACATGACAGCCTGGAGGACAGTATGGCATTATGCAGCAATTTGTGTTGGGCATGGCATCTAGTAATGTAAATGTTACTGCTATGTTGTCATTACCTGTTCGTAAAGTAAAAGTACATCAAAGTGGAAGGTCTTGTTCTTGTAAGTTCCACATTCTGATAGACGGATGCGCTTTCCTAGTGCGTCATAGCTGTACCTGGCATATGCCATCAGATTCTCACTTTGGGTGGACTTGGAAAAAGACAGAAATTTTATTGAAAGTTTTCTTATTGCAACGAGCATTGCAATACTTCTTTCGAATAATAGTAAGGTGAATAAAATTTAAGATTTACGCTGTTGCATAATTACATGTGGAAGGAGATAAAAACTTACCACATAGAGCCTTCCAGTCAGCAGTGGTGGAGATGCTGTTAAGATTAAACTTTTTTAAAAAATGAAGCATTTACATCACGACTGTGTGAAGCTTTTAACATAGTCGTATTACTTCCTCATAAATACTAAACCGACTAACAAAATCATAATCACCATTCAGAAGAAAACTAGATATATACGAATTAACTCAACATCTGTTGTGTTTGTACTTACTGCATGGCTGTGGCCTCTGAGCGAGGCAGCCCACTGTCAAGCACACAAACAGGACGAGGGCTCTCATGTTGTCTGATGGTAGATTCCTCTGCACACACAGATGCAAAAATGCTGCAGCTTCAGAGTGCTCACTTCCTCATAAACCAGCTGGTGAGGCTCCCAGTCACACCCACTGCCAGGTTTTGTTTTGTCTTCAGTAGCTCATACACCTGTCCTGTCAAAATAAAACACCATTAGTAATAACATGTGGGATGTTTCCGTGACTCAGCTGGCACAGATTTTATCAGATGTTCTGTTTGAATCTGGCCTGAGATGTTTATGTCATGTGATCTTCTCTCTTTTTTCAGTCCTTTGCTATCTCTTTTTGAGGCAGCAAATTAAGGCAAAGAATGTACTCTATATGTAAATCTTTAACCTGCTATTGCACGACTTATCACTTAAACATGATAGAAATATTTAATGTTTTTTGCTTTTTGTGTCCCCCTCTGTTCCTGAGTTATGGCGTTGAGTAATGGCTAGGAAAGGGTTTCTGATGAACATTATAATGTTGCAGTGAAGCTGACCTTTGACCTTTTGCATATAAAGTGTCAGTACTTAATAATTTTATCCTATTAGACATTCATGTATCAATTAGCGTATGAATTTTTGAGTTATGGCCAAAAAACACATTTTGTATGGTCATAGGGACCTTTGGCCACCTAATTCTAAACAGTTCATCCTTGAGTCCAAATGGATGTTTGTGCCAAATTTGAGAAAATTTTCCTTGAGGCCTTCTGGAACTATGGCGTTCACAAGAATGATACAGATTTAAGGTCACAGTGACCTTGACCTTTGACCACCAAAGTCTAATCAGTTCATCCTGAAGTCCAAGTGGATGTTCATGCCAGTTTGAAAGAATTTCCCTCAAAGTGATATCACATTCACAAGAATGAGACAGATGAGGTCACAGTGACCTTGACCTTTGATATTTGACCACCATTTCTATCTCTAGGCGTCTTGAGATATCACTTTTGCAACAATGGGACAGACAGATGTACTGATGGAGAATGGAAGGGAGGAAGAACAATTTGAAAACATAATAACTCGGGCCACGGCTATTGCCAGCACGTAGGTATTAAGAAAAAAATATTTCAAAGGGAGGTAGTTGGTAAAGTGTTGCCATATGGAAAAAATGGGCAATCGTGGAGGGTCCCGTAAAACTAATTTTTTTTCCTATTTTAATTAATCTAACAATTTATATGGCTTACCAGGCCCGTTGTGTGTCTTGCTAATGACCAGGACAAGATAATCTCCAAAGGCCCCCATGTGTTTTTGACAAATTATTCCAGCAGGTTATACAGGGCCTTCTTGATCCCTCCCTTGACCCAGGGCCTGGTCAACTGTCCTGGTGTCCCTTGGTGTTGGTAGCCCTCTGGGTTACAGTCCAAAAGGTTGAATACTCACAGATCATTTCCATATTCGCATATAATTGCCATATGGCAACCAGTTAATTGTATCATTTGACAACAACCTTATCACATCTAAATTGGTTTTAAAAACTAAAAATTAAAAGTAAACTGGG
Source organism: Epinephelus lanceolatus (assembly GCF_041903045.1). NCBI lineage: Eukaryota > Metazoa > Chordata > Actinopteri > Perciformes > Serranidae > Epinephelus > Epinephelus lanceolatus. Next base: position 31,394,560 of record NC_135755.1, on the reverse strand, counting down.
ACCCCCTCGCAAACGAGATGTCACATCTCAAGGGGTTTATCCTGTTAAAGAAATTTCAACTTGCCCTAGGAATTCTACCGTAATATTGAACACTTTGTCAACTTTTGGAGTGGGGAATTTGGTTTCAAGAATTAAACAATACTTTCTCTGATCACAAAGATATGTTTGAACCAGATTTTGTCCTAATAAATTTTTTAGAAGTGCGGCAATGTTGTCATCTGAACCAGTACAGTCATCTTAATTTTCCTGCTGTCACTGGACAATTTATAGTAGAAAAGGTGTGGATTCTGTGAACTTTTAAATTCCTGTTACAAATCCCCCCCCGCCCCCCCCCCCCAAAAAAAAAGTATTACAATGCTGAATATTGTATGTTGTCGTTACAAACGGAGACAAGGTGAAATATATGCATTTGTTTTTTACTGATTAAAATGATGTGGTCACACTTCAGCACATTGATAGAAAGAAGGAGTTTTTTTTCAAAATCAATTGTCAGTATGAAAACATTTATAAGTTCAGCTTTAAGACAGAAATATAAAAAAAAAGAGAAGAAAAGAAAAAAAAGGAAATGAAAATATGTCAAATTCTGCTGAATTTTGTCTGAGACGCTCACAATGCTAAGAATGACACATTCTTAGCAGGAATAAATGTGATGTATTCCACATTAAAAAAAGTTATGAGTAACTCCACTTGTTGTATTTCAAATCTCAAAGACAGTTTGAGACATCAGTTTAAGGGAACCCTCAATTCTTGCGGAGGAACAAGCTGAGGAAGTCTACCGGTTCCTCTTCACTGTCAGCCTGCATCTCTGAATCCCGGCAGAAGTCTGGAGGGTTGAGCTTACTGGGGTCTGACATCCCGACGATGTTGTTGAATAAGCTAGTGAACACAAAGTGACATCAAGATCACTTAGCCAAATGCAAATATTTCTGATTTTCAAAAGTCTATATCTGGACTGTCACCATCACACTTGTCCCTTCTGCCCTACAGAGTGATTTACACAGTGTTGATGTTAATGTAAACTAACCTCGTTACCACCCATCCATACTGGTCAGTGTGGTACACAGTGCTGACAGGAATGCATCCAAATTCAGTGACTGTAGTCATGTACTTCCCTGTAAAGTCAGAGATGAAAAATAAATGTGTTAAACTGGGATGGCTGAATAGACAGTTTAGATCATTGCGTACTCATTTACCTGTTTTTTCGGGCAGATCTCCCGTCCAAGTGTTGACCAACAGTCCTTGTCCGGGTCCAGAGGAGCTGCCCAAAACAGCCTGGCCCAGCAGAGATGCATCTTTTGGGATTGCCCAAGGCTGGAAGTCTGCCTTCAGAGGCTTTTTCTTACAGGTCCGATCATGCTCATTAATCTCATACATGGTAGCCTGATGGATAAAAGTAATGGGATAGGGATGACTGATGCTTTTTTGATTCCTTTGGCATTTCTTTCTTTGACACTTGACTTTTACACCTTCTTTAATTTGCAGTGATTGGATAAAACACCAATACATGGCATTCGGGCTGTCTTTTAGCATGTAAAAATACATGAGAAAACACAAATTGCAGGAAAGTGTTAGGGTTTTAATACTTTTTAATTGCGATTACTGTAGGACAAGCTGATAAAAAATAGGCTATTATACAATTTCAAGCTTGTAATTTGACAGGATAAGAGGCATTTCTTCAGGTGTAATATTTCTTTTATAAAACAGTTCTACAAACGCTATTTATTAGTTCAACGGTAATCAGTGATAACACGTTGTGATGTTTGATATTTTTTTGGCTCTGCGAACACAAATAGTTCCACAACTGAACTGGGTCTGGACTGTTGCCAAGCAACACATAACATGTTAGCATAGGACAATTATTTTGTATCATGTACATTTATGTGTATGCAGTGCCGCACTGCAGCCCAGATGGCTTTTGCCTTTTCATTTCCCTTTCTCTAATAGTCTTCCATATGTTTCCCTCATGTTTGATTTCTTTAAATGTCACTTTGATGGCATGTGTGATTCCCATGAATAAAAAGCGTCATTAGATAGTATGTTGTGACACTGGCTGATGTCATATGAGCAGACCTAGAGGGATGCAGTGAAGTATCCAGGCTTCTTTCCTTCCCCTCGTCCTCTTCTGACAACCATTCATTATGTAATTCAAATGCTGTTTGTGGACATATCTTCATCTTTGCAGGTTAATCATTCGTACAATGACCGTTAATGTCGGCTAATTAATGGTAAATGTAATTAACACCTGCAAAACAGAGTGATACATGCATAGTCCCAGTGCAGCTGTACTCTCAGCACTCGTGGAATGCCTCTTGTCCAATCAAATAACTTTGTCGGTTTATGGTTTTATTGATGTCATAACCAAAGGACCACTCATGTATATATAGCTATCATTCGCAAGGTCAACATACAGGTTGTACTACCACAATAATTTAAAACTCTTCTTTGTTGAGTGAGGAGCGTATACTAAAGACAACTTAATTGAAATTAAAGATAAATAACATACTCTGAATCAGATTTTATAAATTCCTTACAATTTTCTGTAATTTATACTCCTCACTACCTGAGTACACTCTTGCTGGAATAATCTTTAGGAGCAGATCTCTGTGCTTCTACTTAATAAGATGATATCTCTTTTGGTTTTCACTTGTGATCAGGAGTGACTGTACAATAAAATAAATATTTAGGACATTCGTGTCATTGCTTTGCTCACCTGTTTGAAGAGCAGCAGAGCATCATAGGTGAATGACTTATTCTCGTAAGTGCCAACCTCCATGAGCCGGATCCGTTGTCCCAGTGCATCATACAGGTATTGGGCATAAGTCCACAGCTTTTCATTCTGTGTGGACTGGAGAAAGACCATGTAAGTGAGTTCACATCTCTCTCTCCAACCAAATCACCAGAATAAACTTTGGCATTGTACATTTCTATGAACCACGGATATGTAACATTTGTACATTACTATGTAGAGGATACGTTGAAACTTTAGGTTTCAATGACGCTGTGGTTTATTTGTATGGAGGACCACAAGTGTCACGGAAATGATAACAAAGTATTTAATTAATTGATAACGTCACGCAGAAAGCAATTGTTATTAATAAATTTGTTTACAAGTCAATTTAATAATTTATAATTAATAATTTATAATGTAATGTAAGACTAAATTACAAAGTAATTCATTATCAGATGATAAAAAGAGGAATTATAGAAATATTTTACAAATGAAATATTAATTCTTTCTCTAATGAACCACCTTTTCCTTCCCACCTTAATGTTATATATGAGTCAATGAGAGAGTGTGTTACATCCCATGCATTGTTTTCCTTGTTTAACAAGAGCAAGTCCCAGAGTGTCATGGAAATGCTAAATGGGGATGCTAAAAGGAGAAGCTAACTGAGTAAGTAAGTAAATCAAATGATTAACAGGAAAAAGAAAAGGAGCAGGGAAATAGAAATACAAATGGTGAAATGAAATTGGCCTCTTTCAATGCCTAATTAAAAACTGTTTTCTTAATTCAATTTGTAAATCTATTTCTTTTTTAAAATCGCATTTTCAAATAGAATTTTAAATTCCATAATTAATTAATTCATTAATCAATTAATCAATGATATTCAAATAATGTACTTATTTTTTGTTTAATGTTGCTTTGCTTAATCCCTTTTTTAAATTGAAATGTTTATTGATGGACTTATATTCCATTTGTAAAATGTCATCATATTTCTTCATTTTATCGCCAATAGAATATCTAATAATGAATTACTGTAATTCAGTCTATTTATTTCGATTGATGAATTAATTAAAACAATTATGATTGACTATACAATTAGTTATTAATTAATTAAATGGTTTATTACTATTTCAGTCAGGACCACTTTAGTCAAAGAAAACTTTATTTGCATTTGCAGTATATGTGGCTGTATGGCTCTGCTCTGGGGCCTCTCTGCCGGTCCTTGTGCCTACGCAGAAAGCCTAAGGCGCAGAGAGCACACCTTTTCCTCCTTCCATGTGCCTACGTGGAAAGCCTTAAAGCAGAGAGAGCAAACCTCCATGCCCTTCCATGCGCATACAAGGAATGCCTAATGCATTGAGAGCAAACCGCAAAGACCCCCCAAGAACAGCACAGAACATGCATCAAAGACAAACAGAAATGACATTGACAAGTCAGACACAAAATGAAAAGGAGCTGGGGTGAAGGCAGATTGCAAAGCAGCTTGCAGAGGAAGCAGCAACTAGGCAGGCCAGAGCAGTTGAAATAGGGCACCTTGAATGAGATTTGCCAATTAGTTGCATAGAAAGGAATTATGTGATCTGTCAGCTGACTCCTTCCATCAATCATCCATCACTTGATTGGGCTGCTTGAGATCAGCTGATGTAGCTGGGGTGTGAGCTGAGCTTAACATTGTGTCCTGCCTGAGCTAATGCTATGCTTCAGTAACAGGTATGGTCCTCCATAGATATGTGGTTGATTATGTTTTAGTTGCACAATCCCCACTGGAAGCGCAGCGATGGCTATCTAAGAAAAAACACCTGCTTTTTGTTGCACAATCCCTTTAGAAATGCTGACGTATGACACTGTAAATGTAATGTAACTGCTGTTTGCAGAAATGTTTCATGCCAACATTTTCTTCTGCCAACTGGGCTGCCCTCTTTCACACTCTGTAATCCTGCTCAGTCATTTTACTTAGGTCCTGCTTTATGATGCTCATATAGCATAATAAACACTCACCACAGTGAGGGCTCCGCTCAGAAGAGGAGGGCTTGCTGTGTTATGGAGGAAGATGTGTGAAATAGTAACACTGCATTATTTATCGAAAACACACATTTGACACAATAAAACAGCATTAAATTAGCCTGATCACTGTGTAAGTCAGTAACAGTATAAATATTCTAGAATATAATGAAAGCTTTAAAAAGCATAATACATAGGAGCTAAGAAATCCTACAAAAACAATGACTTTTCTCTCCCCTGTTATTATACTTACAGCATGGTTGAGGCTTCTGAGCCAGGCAGCCTGCCAGAAGGCACGATAACACTAAGAGTCTCATGCTTTAAGACTCCACACGCCTGTTGTCAGTTAGCAACAAATAATCTGGTGCTGCCGAGTGGAGTCACTTCCTTATAAGTGCAGGTACTGAGAGTCCAGGAAAGAAATCCGGCCTCCGGGGTTTATTTTTAACCCTTTTACACCCATTTAACCCATTAATCTGGGTGAAAAGCTGTTACGACACCTGCTGGTAAATATTTTTCAGAAGACAGAAGATAGTGTGTGTATCTGTTAGGAAATAAATATTACATCTTCACAAATTTCAACACATTCACCTAAAATACACGGTTCAGTATATTTTGCTGAGAACAAAATACAGCAATACACTACTGAGTGAAGTGTGTTCAGAGAAGTTTTCATTAAGTGCATGTAGCCACAGTGACTGTGGGGTCTGTGCACTGTGGGTCATGGGTAAAGAATGTTGTTTGTGCTCACAAAAGATGGTGGCTAATAAACCCAGAACTGGATTTTGGCTGAATGGAGAGGAGGCTTACACATGCTCTAGGAATTACATCACTGTCACATGATGTGGAGGCATGTGACTGCACTGATAAGGGCACCTGTTTATTGTCTTCTTGCCTCATTGATTTATTCCTCTGAGCAAATACTTAATTTAGCAGCATTACTTTATAATTTCATAATGTTTTCCCCCCTTTATTTCACTATTTACACTTGCATTTGGCTTACACAGTGAAAGTTAAGGTCACAAAATCAAGGTGACTTACAATCATGCAGTTTTACTGTATGTAGGGGAAAGTGGGGTCAATTGGGACAGTGCCTTTTTAGTAAGTAAAAAGCAACCATCCCTATGCCATTCACCATGCTCATAACCATACAAAAAAACATATGGAACAGTGACACAGCTACAGTTGGGACAGTATTGTCTATAGCTCCTACCTTGTCACAAATCAATAAAAAGTCAACAAGATAAAGGCTTTTTGACTCACTTTGAAGTCAATTTGTGTTTTAAGGTATATTTTGTCCAATAAGAGAGTTAGAATGTTAAGCCAAATTAATGTGCCATGTAAAAAACATAGCCTTGAGCATATTTTGACTGTGCAGAGTTCAACTGTTAAACTTAACAAGCTCAATAGCCAACATAAACATATAGGCTACATGTAGACTATGGTAACTACAGTGAGCTGATACACGCCACTGAAATGAAACTTGAGAGACAGTCAAAATCCATATTATAGTATTTCATTAAAATATAATGATTTTACAAATAACATTTTTCTCAAAGAAATGTTAACAAGTGACTTTGTAAACAAAAGGTGTTTTAAACTAAATTAAACTGAACAAGGTGAGCCAACCGACCCTATCCACTGTACCAGCTGTCCCTTGGAGGCAGAACTTTTGGAAAATGCACTCCTTGTACATTCAACAAAGTTGTACTTTCCATGTTTAGGTTGGACTCTAAAAAACGTAATTAATTATTAGCACCTGTATCTGTTCAGGGATCAAATTATTTTCATCACAGTTCATGTGAATAATAGAAGGTTATCTTGTGTCAACACAAATGTGTCGACCCCTATAACAAGGGGATAATTCATACTCTCCTTCATGACTATCGGTGTTTTACTGTTCTGACTCATGCACCACTATGATAGGTTTCAAGATGAAAAGAGCAGAAGAGCAATGCTTTGTTCTCATAATATATAGTTGCATAACATTTACACAAATGTTTGTCAGTGACAAAACAAAAGGACGTTAGCAAGAAAAAGATGGACGGACCTTTGCAGAGCAGTCACCTTACTGGCTAAGCTACATAGCTTAAGTAAATATTTTCCACCTTGTTGTATTCATATTGGGGTTGTGTATTCAATCACACCCCCTTTATGTTTGAACAAAGTCACCTACATCTTATTCCTACATTTTAAAAGTCACTACTCATGTTGGCATGTCTACAAGGTTATTTTCTATCTACAGTTGAAACAAATGAAATGGTTATTTAATAAAAATTAAACTGGACAAAACCTTTGCAGCAAAGCTGAACAGCTACCACGAGGGTGTTAATAGTAGCGACATAAGTTAGATCAACACAGTGCTCCTGATGGAAAATTTTCATAAAGCACATGCTTCATTGTCTGTCACACTGTCAGGTGATTCCTGCACTGCCAATCCAGTTAGACAGCAATCCAGTCACATAGTGATGAGACAGTGATTAATTACAATAACATTATTTTCAAAACAAAACACACAAGTTTTAAGTATTATTTCTAGCAGTACAATCGAGCTTCAACTTGCAATCCTGTGGCTGTAAATCATAAAATGTTATTTTCTGACGATTTTTTGAATAAAATCTATCATTTCTTTTTCCATTTTCAAACATGGGAACATGAGACTGGCTTTTTTAAGCACCTGACCCATCCTTAAAAGTGAACGAGTCTGTTTACACATGGGGAAAGATATTCAGCTGACTAGCTTTCACAATCATATTTTCCAAGCCTGGAAAAGTCATTGAACTGGTAAAAATCATTAAAAGTCTTGGGAAAGTCGAGGAATAATTGTTACAGTTATCTTCCGTAGATAACCTTTCATGTTTTTTTCAGTCTTTTATCCAGAAATGACTTCATAATCAAAAGCATTAAGAATACACTGATAGTAAAATAATTTCTATTTCCCTCATGCTTAAAAGCCAGTGCCAGACTACTGATATACTGTAAGTGCTTGTATGACTGTGCCCGTGGTTTAAAGTACTGGAAGTAAATATGAACATAACCCACTATTAGAGATTAGACCAGGTTAATTATTAATTTCACACAAGAATTAACATTGGGAGTAAAGTATACTTTACAATTCTGTTTGTGTTATATGTTGTGAACAGTTTTGGACATTTTATTATGGCTCCTAAAGAAATCATGGAATAGTCTTGTCAATGAAAATATGTGGGCATTCAGCCCTGCATTCAGCACCCCAGATGGAATGTGCTTTCAACTACATTCATACTTTCTTTGATTTTATCTTTTCCATAAAATTATACTGTTATGTTTACATGAGAGGTACAGTAAGTCTATGTATCAGCCTCTGGCGTAGTGTGTCTAAGGTTATCAGAATCAGGAAGCTAAAAATACAAAATTTATATTAGCTGTACATGAAAAATACAGTAAATCTCTCAGGAAGGTGCATCAAATGCATATTCTCATATATTTTCTAAGCTAAAAATATGTCAAGTTTTCACATATTTGAGAGTGCAAACACTCAACAACTCCTCAAACTTTCGAAGGTAGAACATGTGACTGTCTGACAACTGGAGGTAGTTTGAGCAGCTGGCAAATGTCATTGCACTCTGGTCCATGCTGCTGCTCCAGGAAGATCCTGAGGCCTCTGGCGGCAAAGTTGGAGGGGCCTCTGGGGGTCTTGGTGGAGTGAATCTGGGGGTCAGTGAGGTAGGTCAGCCCTTTGCCATTGGCTGTCACCCACCCTGTGAAAAAAAACGAAAGGATGATGTGTTCACGGTTAAGAACAAACTTTTATTATAGATAGTACATAGTGATTTCAGTGATCAGTGACACACAGACGAACCTTGCAGGTCAACAACCACTTCCTGGCAGTCAGAGAGCAGGTAGGTGAAGTGTCCAAAGGCAAGGCCATATTCTGTAGCCTGGAAACTCTTGTCCTTCTTCCAAGTGTTGTTGGTCAGTTTGACAAAGTCTCCAAGCATGTAGGGCTCCACTGTTACACATCCCACAATCTCATTTCCATTCAGAATCTATTAACAAATACAGAAAACAAAAGGGGAATTAAGAAATATTTAAAGGGACACTTCACCCCCAAATCAAAAATACATTTTTTTTTTTTTTCTCACCTCTAGTGCTATTTATCAGTCTAGATTGTTTTGGTGTGAGTTGTCAAGTGTTGGAGATATTGGCCGTAGACATGTCTGCCTTCTCTCCAATATAATGGAACTAGATGGCACTATTTTCTCTATGGCACTACACCTGCCAACCGTATTACCGTGCAGAAAGAAGAGTGCATATTCTCATGGATGAGAGGCTCATACTCATGATAGCATGATATGCGCACATAATTGCATCCTCCTTGGCTGAGCTGTAATGTTAGCTAGCTCAGTGGTGCCAGTTGAGCTAGCTGTTGATGCACGCTACCCTCTGCGCACTGATACTGTTGGCAGGTGCAGTTCAGTAGTGAGAAAATAGAAAATAGATGTGAAACTGCTCACAACAAGGTCTGTGGATTATCTTAGTAGTGAGTAACTGATTTCTGGAAAGAGACATTGCTGATGAGTTTTTGAATTTATTTTGGGGCGTACTGTCCCTTTAACAAGCAAAAATACAATTATGTGTATTTGTGTACTATAATTTTCTTCAGTAACCCAATGGCTTTATTATGTCAAATTAAATGTGGTGTTAGAGCATGATGGATGTTCTGTCACTACTCAAAATATTCACTAGTGCAAGTAATGCAGTCTTAGTATATAGTGTTTAATTTGGGGTGTGTGCAGAGACACTGAAGAGGATGCTTGCCACTGAGCTATTATCTGTATTATAATGTCCAGTTATTACCAGCCCATAGTGCATTCTAGACTAATAGCCAACAAATGATCAGCTCTAACAAAGTCTTGAGAGTATATTTCTAGTTGTGAACTGACAACTGGAGGGTGTACTGGGGTATTGCATTTGAATTTCAACTAACACTGCTCAAAGGCAGCTGCAGGCTATTCTGCACTCCGCTGTCTCTCGTTATGTATTTGTGTAGGGGGTCCTACTAAAGTGGCATTTGTGATTTGAGCCATTTGAATTCTCATGCAAAATCTGATAAAGCTACATTTCTTAGATGAAGTAAAACTTTCTATGTTTATTTTATATGTATGGCATGTAAATGTGGTCTGTATGATATGGCCTCACAAGTAGCGCTTCCGAGGGAATGAAGAAGATCTGAGCCATGACTTCCTTGTCGTAAAGACTCTTGTTGAATTCAGTCACATAGTACTGGGCTGTCATCTGTCTCTCCACATCTTTCAGGTGGAACTGGATCTCCTTTGGCTCCAAGTAATCTTTCCCCACATAACTAAATAAACATAAACATAAATACATAAAGTGAGATATAGTCCCAGTCCCATTTCTTAGTTTTACCCCTGTGCATAATTTCTGAGTGCCCCTTTGCCCCTTGGCACAGAGTTACAAGAGGTAGTGATTGAAGTCTTCCCCTATGAAATAGGACAACTCTTCAAGAGCCTGATATGTCATCAGTAAGCTAACATCATTTTCACTGATGACTACATGAATAGATGCAACTATTGCAATAATTGTGTTATAACAATGACATTTGCCATTTATTTGAAAAGCATGTTTCAAACTATCAAAGATGTCATCAAATAAAAAAGGACCCTGCTTTATTACCAGGCCACTGACAGTGCTCTGTAGGCTAACGTTAGCCACCTGGGATCCAACCCTGCCAGTCTGAACTAATATTAGAGGAGCTGCTGGACATGGATAAATTTTGGGCGTCATATGCCAGTAAGGGGTGGGGGCAGGGTTGCATGAAAATATGTCAAAATGTGGGACTGCATGGCACAAATCATCAACAACAATGTAAAGTTAGCTACCAAGCTAGTTAGCTACTGAGAAATTAGCATACTACCCGTAATGTTTTTGTTATGCATGTTATAAAGAAAAGGACATTGAAACGACATTTAGCTAAGATAACAATGCTTATCGTTTAAATGTTCATTGTTGAAGAAAAAGGATTTGTGGGTTTCATTTTTTGCTTGTGCAGCCATGTTAACATTCGGTTTAGAGAGTGCTGCTAAAAAAATCGCAGTTTGGAAGGCCATGTAGCCCTAACTTATAACTCCTTCCCGGCAAGGTATCAGGACACTACCCCTTGGTGTGAACATGCCAAACAGAAGGGTAGAGCTAAGTGGTCGGGGCAAGGGGTGTATCAGATTTGAGCCTCAAATGTGCAGTTGCATACCTGCTTAACCTCTCCTCCTGGTGTAAAAACTGCACCCATATTGCCTCTCTCTGCTTGCCCTGCACCCCCATCGGCTCTCCGATGTAAACACAGGTCTCCCTTGCTGTCCACAGTCCTGTGGCTTTGGAGAACTTTAAATGTAGAGCACCTAGTAGAAATTATCCAGAGATCAACAGACAGTTACAATCAGTGTTTTGTACTGATGACACAGACACATTTCAACAATGGGAATTCAAACTTACTGTAGGCAGTTCTGTGTGCCTCGAGTTTGAATTGTATCTTGTCACTGCGCAGTCTCTTCAGCAGACATTCATGGCAAACTCCAGCCAGTAGGGCTTGGTAATCCTGCTTTGACAGCAAATACTGACTCTCAGGGACGACACCCGCTACAGTGCTGTGCTTTAGGCAGCTGTAGCACCAGGGGTTCTTCATCTGGGGGCCATTTACTTTTTCTGAAAATGTAACTTCACTGCCCTGGTGTCCACTCTGATGCTCCTCCAGCATCTCAAATGAACTCTCTGAGGAGGTTTCAGTGGAAGCACACTGTTCTAGGACAAACTGGGAAAGGTTTGGGTGTGGGGTTGCTAAAGAGTTCTTGGCGTCAGGTTTTACAGATACTGAGTCAACTTCAGTGTCCATATTTGGGTCAACATTAAGGCTCTGCAAAGGTTTGGAGTCCCATCCAGATGTGTGTTTTATGTGTGTGGGATCATGAGCTGAATCGCTGCATTCAGAATCAAGTGTTTCTAAGAGGAAGAAGCTCCCATCGGAATCTGGTGACTTGCTGCTTTGGCCTTTGGTTCCTGCTTTTAAATGGCTGCTTGGCTGTGGTGTTCTGTTTGTGTGGGAGTTTAGGTCAACTGGGATTTTCTCCCATGACGACTGGGAACCGAAACTGTCACCAAGAGAGCTGGAGGATGTTTTGAGAGCTAGCTGGGATAAGGATTGCACTGCTCCTTCGCCTATTGACGGTTTCAGCGCCACATCAACAACGTCGGTCATCCAGTCCTCCTCAGTGCCCAGTGTCTCTATTCCAGCTTGTATCACTTCAAACTTCTCTGAATCACCACTTGCATTGGAGGAGGAAGTGGCTGGTATTGCAGATGTCGGGACTGTATGGGAACTGACACCAGTGTTACAACCCTGTAAGTCTCGCTTCTCGTTTTTATCAGCAGACTGCAGAATGCTGTCTGACCTGTCATCAACCTCAGTGGTCAGCAGGCTCTGATTAAGTGCATTTACCTCACGTTCAACGGCACTACTTCCTATGAAGCCACTGCTGCTGGGCCTGGGAGACCCTGAAACACTTAAGGAGAAGTTCTGCCATGAAGAGCCAAGGTCATCTGTGCTTCCTACAGTGCTACTCAGTTCAGGCTTTTGAGGTGGGCGCACAGCAGATGACTTTGAACCTCTCTGTTGTGGCTCCTCTCCTTTGAGTGACACTCTGCAGGCTTCGGTGCTACATTCTGTGTTGAGTGTACCAATGGTCGTCCCCAGTGCGGTAATACATACTGGTAACCTTGCCCCATCTATCTCATCACCGGTCCCCTCGCAGTTTGTGTTAGTTGCCTCACAAAGTGATGCGTGATACTTTTGGAATCTCTGCATCACCTTACAGAAACCTTCCAGAGTGAACTTGACCATTGCATCTTTAATGTTTTTGTAGCTGTCAGGAATAAATGACCCCTTATCTGAATTTCGGAAAGGCTCTACTTGCAACAGAAGCTTGACTTGGGTGACCAGGTGCATGATTTCAGCACAGAGGCTGTCTTTATCTTGAGTATCTGCACTGCAGTAGTCATAGAAATTTGCTAAAGCTTTTTGGCAAGCATGAGCTGCCTGTACCACAACCTCCAGAGGAGTGCCAAGCCATTTGTGAGCAACAGTGAGAGAATAGGCAGCCTTGAGGAAGGTGTGAAGCTCCTGCTTGCTGGTGACCAGCTCGCCCTCTGCTTTAGTGAGCAGGCCGATTGCAAATGCCTCTCTCGCCTGCAGGAGGAAAGACTGTCTTTCAGAGGCAGGGCACTGCACTGAGAAACTGTACGATAACAAGCAGGTCCCTTGAGTTGCCTACAGCAAAAAAAAAGTTCAGAGAGAAGCAAAAGAATCATTAAAGCAGCACCATGTAAGATTTATACCTCTTTGCTGTCGGTATCAGTTGTGATCAAAGTGATTTATATCACTTGCATAGAACAGTGAGCCCTGGCAGAGACCCATCAACAGAACAACTTACCACATTGGTCAACACATAGAGTGAAGTGTACTGGCTGTATACCACCGCCATCTTAGCTGCCTGGGCTGCTGAAAGAAGACGATGACTCCCATCCCCGAGGAAAGACTGCTCCAACCAATCAGACAGACATAGATAAACAATTATACAAGGGAAACAATACACATGGTTCCCACACATTTTTAACAAGGAATTTTCTAGTTATTTTACCCCATTCCCATGACTTTTACAGCCATACATTTTTAAACACATACTTTCCAGACATTTGCTGATAAGCAAACTGCTAGCACCTGCTAACTTTACTGTTAGACATTTCAGCCACCAACTTTCAGACAGTTCTTTCAAGAATTCAAGAATTCCAGGTAAGTAGAAAGGTAAGTAGTACAGGTGGTTCTGTGCAGAAGTAGTTTTGATGTAGGAATATGGTTATTAGAGTGAGTTAGGTTAATTACATTGCATTTTGCCAACAGGTGAGTGCAAGTATGAAGTAAAAATCCACTGTGAAGGCCCAAGGACAGAGAGATGTCATTTGCTGTAAAGCCTTCTGAGGCAAATTGTGATCTGTGATATTGGGCTTTATAAATAAAACTGAATTGAATTGAAAAAGACAGTATTAGGTTCTGTGGTAGGTTGAAAGATTTGTAACATCAGAAATGTGAAGACCTTGACTCATTTTAACAAAAAGAAATTAAAAGATGAATAAATGAAATTAGATCAAATGTTTGTGGCAATTAAGACCTCACAATTTAAATGTACGACTATTTAATTACTTATAAGGACTAAGACTCCTACGTAGCTGAAGACTCCTCCTAAGCGATGATGTAATGCTGGTCTGGTCTATGTGTATCACGTGACACTGTCTTTAAAAGACACACAGCACAGCACTACATTTTAAATTACTATTGCAATACACATATTTTGTGTAACATTAGAAATGTTTTAGGATTTTATAAGCATATTTCAAATAACAGCCAAAACAATGCATATTTAAAACTTTTTGAAAACATTCTGTTAATTTCAAACCATTTAAAGGCCTGGAAATAGTTTTTCTAGTTTCAAAGCTTTTCCAGAAATCAGACCATGGGAACTCTGAATACAAAGAAATCATTATATCAGTAAGACTGACCAAATCAATATCTGGATTAGTCCTAAAAGCGTGGAAGTCCTCATCGTTCATAGACACCAATATGTTGGCCAGTATGCCAAGAGAGGTTCCAATGCCCTATAAAATATACAGACATGCAGAGCGAAGGTTTATAACACGGTGTTAACTGGGATGTGCATGTTTACAAGCTGATAATATGGCAACTGCCTTGTTGTAGTTGTCTCTCTACCTTTTTATCAGGTTGAGGAAGTGCGTAGTAGCCAACCAGAGAGGCCCAGATCAGCTCTGCAGCCTCGCGCCACAGGCCTGGAACAAAGCACACAACAGCCATGACACCACTGTATTAGTGGTTTAAACTACTGTCTTTCCTTAAGGAAAAAGATCTTACCTAGCTTTTGTAAAATCATTCCACGCACTTGAACACTCACAGCCTGCACAAGAGCCTTGTCATTTTCATTGTGGTACACCCAACAACCTGTGTAAGAAAACAAAGATTTGGTTTTATTGAGCTTGTAGAAAAACCAACATAATACATTATTAAAGGCAATTAAAAGAACATAGCACCTACCTGTGGCCCCGCTGTCGTTAATCAAACTGCTCAGTATGTACTCTGCCTTCTGCAGTTTGCCTGTGGGGAAGATGATTGTAATGTTTATCCAACTCTGTATAACAAAACATTAACTATCTCTACAGTGACAATGTGTAATTAGGACAAAGCCTTTTCACATCTCTATGTTATGAGTTTGTATCAATTATTTCCCAAAATAATGAATAGGATGATGTATGAAGTGTTACTCATTCATCAACCCCAGGTCTTCACCACACTGTACCAGAGTTAAAGTAGACTCTGGCCTGCCGTATGACCAGCTGGGGAGCCACAGGGGTGTCGGGGTGGCGTCTGTGGAGCAGCTTGGTGATCCTTAGCAACCGGCTGGACTCGTCTGTCCAGTAGAGGAAACGGTCAACTAAAAAGACCACTGCCAGCGCCGTGCATGCCTCGTGAGCCACGATGGAGGCCTTCAGAACAGCCTGGAGACAAAACAAACACAAATACAAGTCATTTTGTTTGTTTAGCAACTCTGCAAGGAGGCCATTTCCTGTGGGATTTTTACCAGCAGCGGAGACAGGTGTTTGCTGATGAGGTCACTGAGGTTGGTCTTGTCATTGGCACTGACTGACTGCTTGTACTGCCACTTCTCCGGCACAAAGGGCCACTTCATCTCCATTGCCTCCTGCAGGAGAGAGGCCAGCTCTGCACACAGCGAGTCTGCAGGAAATTATTTGGATTTCATAAAACAAACAAAGTGTGTGTTAAGATGAACTGATTCAAAAACTTGAATAAATGACACAACACTTGATAAACTTGTTCAACTTTTTGGAAGAGTGAATAACTAAACTAAAAGGTTAAGTTTGGTATTTTCCAACCTGGACCATATTTTCCCGTATTTTGTGACTAAATGACTAATATGAACACAATTTTTGGGACTGGCCCAGTATTGAATGAAAGAGCTGCAGCCAGCAGTAGCGCAACAGGCTGCAATGTAACCACTCAGGGCAATTATGCATTTTCAATGTACGTCCATTAAAAAAATAACTTGTTTTTACCACTGACAGGCTCAGATTGTTATAATGAGTGTCTGACAACTTCATGGAAAGGATCCCTACAGAGACTGACCTTTTTGTTAAAAAGTAAGATCCTTTTAGTTGAAGAAACAGCCTTGAAACTGCTGATGGCAATGCCACCAGACTCTAAGACTTTAAATCTTACTATATAATAAATGAAACGAAAACTCTGTCTGTCTGTGTCTCTGTTCCACGTTTTTCTCCTCACTGACTTGGTCAGTCCATGTGAAATTTGGCACAGTGGTAGAGGGTCATGGGAGGATGCGAATGAAGCAATATTACATCAATTGGCCAAAGGGGAGCACTATAGCAACGGACTGAAATTGCAAACTTTGAACGGGCATATCTCATGCCCCGTATTTCGTAGAGACATGAAACTTTGCATGGAGATGCCTCTCCTCATGAGGAACAAATTTGCCTCAAGAACCCATAACTTCCGGTTATATAGATTTTCCTCCATTTTGAATTTTTTGAAAAACACTTAAAATCGATGTCTTCCTAGGAAGTTTGACCGATCTGCATGAAATTCGGTGAACATAATCTAGGGACCAATATCTAAAGTTCCCCCTTGGCAAGTTGGAAAACTTACTAAAACTGAGCTTCTATAAGGCAATGAATATTGTGGAGGGCGTGGCTCATCACATAAAGGTGTGTAACATCTCAAGGGTTTCACCGATCACCATGCAACTTTGTAGGCATATGACCACACATAATCTGAGGGGACCCCTCCATTATAGACCCAAGCAAACAAAATGGGTCATGGTATGGTATGCTGTACATAATCACAGAAACTGTCAGTGTGTCATTCTGTCAGTCAATCATTCTGTCTGTCCCACATTTTTCTACTCACTGACGTGGTCAATCTATGTGAAACTGCACATAGGCATTGAGGACTGGCATAGGTAGAAGGTGACAAAGCTACCAATGGGTATGGACTAGTAAAGAGTAATTTTAGCCAGCATATTTTCACTTCACATTGTTGGAACAGTGCAAAGATGAACCTAGGCAGTTTTTGAGAGTTTCATTTTGGTTCTGTTGACTTCAAATAAAGTGTGTTTTACCATAATGAAATTACTGTTTATTTCAGTGGAGTCTGGTGGGTTTGGATGGTTTGGGGCATTTTCTGTTGTAGAATTGCATCAGTTTCATTTTAGGGTTAATATCAGGATTAATATCAAACCAAACAGAACGCTGCTGTTTTGGCATTCCTTGCTTTGACAGAGATGTGATGTGGGCACTTGTAAGGCAGATGAATTTGATTATATTGAGTGAATGAGATTTATAATGAGTACTGCCCCATCTTGTGCAACTAAAAGGTTTTGGCTAAACAAAAGGAAATCCCCTAAAATTCACACTGAGCATTTGTAAAGAATGCCTTTGTCCCTCATTCTCCACACAAACCATGGATGGCATTTTCATAATTTTTTGTATATGTATATAACACATGGATATTATATGCTACGGCTGGTGGGCGGTGCTTCTTTTTGGCTCCACTGCTTTCAGCATGGCAACCGGGTCACAAATGTTCTCATTTTACAGCTAAACAGTACACTAAAATGTTTCTGAAAACATTTGAAACAAGACATAGGCAATGCAGTAACAGAGTCTCAATTCATATTTGATCTGCGTTGCCTAGTTTGACAATCTGACTTTAGTTCACAAGCACTAGCAGCTGTCTAGCAAATGCCATTAGAGGCACTATGACAAGGAGGAACTTTTTTTTCACAGATTATCTGCCTTATGTACTACTGTGAGGATATAGACACAGTTTCAGCAAATATAACCAAGAGTTATTTTCATAAAAGTTACTTACTTCAATTTTAATCCAAACCCCAATCCAATCTCCTCACGTTCCCAAATGAAAACTCAACAAACAGCACCATCTTGTGTCTGACCTTTGCAGCTACAGTAGTTGAGCCCCTCTGCCTCAGTGGGTTGGTTGGACTGCTTAGCTGCTCTGAGGCACTCCTCCAGTAAACCCCCCACCTCCTGGCTGTCCATTCTGGTAAACACTGAGAGGATTTCTTCCTCTCTCTGCCTCTTCGCTCTTGTTCCTGTGTTAGAGTGATTCAAGAAGGGAAGGGGGGGTTCCAATGAATGACCAGACTGCAGCTGAGAAAAGATTTCACCATCAGGTCTGTTTGTAAATTTCAAAACATGAAATATTGTATCAATACATGATTAAAACTCAAATAAATGAATAAATAATATCACAAAATTCTTGTTGTTGTTGTTTTTTTTATTCCAATTAAAATAAATGTATATGAAATTATAAGTTTATGGACAGTACATCTCTGTTGATGTGCCTGTTTTTCCATGAAACAATGTCACAGGTAAAAAAAAAACCTTTGGTTTATGGTCCTTAAAGAGAGTCACAAAGTTTTTGTTTACCAATGATTTTATAGTGAGCCATACTTTCGGTTCATTGAGACATAATAATTTCATACTATATTATATCGTATCATATAATATGTAAAACAATGTGTAAAAGTTATTTTGAGTGTATGAACTCTCAGTCCAAGGACAACTTGCAAGTGAAGTGCACATAGAGAAAACACACTATATCGTGTAATATGCCAAACACAGTGCACTGACATTAAAGAAACTCCACACACATAACAGGGGTGAAAGTCACTGCTGTTTCTGTCGACACGTTTAAAACAATCCTTCTCACTCCAGTCAAACGCCAGCTTTACAAAACTGTATCATTTACTACAATGTCAGATTGATGAAACATTATTTTCATAAACAGCACCTACCGTTTCCTCAGGTTCTCCTCGTCTTCCTGAAAGGGCAGTACTATACTGTGCTGCCTTCAAATGCTGTCGGAAATATTGCAGTTTCAATTGCAATTGAGAGCGCTCGTTTTGAGTTCCCTTTGTACTTCTTAGTGACGAGATGTGTGTTTTCCGGTATGTTCACACACTGACTGTACTTTCCACATATCAGCAAGATGATAGGCCATGTGTTGTAAATTTGTCAATGAAAAAACAAAACAAATTACGTCACTGCTTATAATACCTTAGCATTACATTAGATTACATTATCACTCACTTAAAGAGGAACACCACCTAAATTAAGAATTCCAGTGTTATATGTCTGTGGCCCAGGAAAGTGTAATTAGTATTTGTGAACATGAGCTACTCTCTCTCAAAGCCAGAAACCAGAGAAGTAAAGCTCCATCTCCACCTACAGTAGCAGTGCGGTACGTTTCAGTTCAGTCCAGTAAGCATTTTTTCCGTCTATGCTGTGAAAAGTTGTGGATGGTACCAATGGGGCCATTCTGTACTGCCCCCATTTTTGGCCACCCCTCTGTTGGGGTACCTAGCACACAGATCTGGTACTAAAAGGTGGAGCTAAGAACACTGCAGTCAGCTGATTGGTCGATAGCATACTACTTTTGGTAAGGGCTAAGTTGTGGCTGGTTTTGTAACTGCTGTTCATACTGTGGCAAGTCTTATATATATTAGTAAACTACAACAATAAAAAAAATAAAGGATGTTTTGCTGCCTCTCGCAGCAGCTGTAGTCTGAGAAAAAAAACCCCTCAATTCACTGGGCCGACTGCCGGCAACTTTTAGGGTGGAATGTTTACTTATAATGTTACTCAATGCATGAGTTGATGAAGTGAATCCATCAGCACATCTTAAATTTCAATGTGACAGCTTTGACCATCACTATAGTTGTTTTTTTTTGTCTCTCTTGGATGACACAGACGTTTAGTAATGAGGGGATCTTCAAACATTTAAAATATATATATATACATACATACACATACATACAACAATTTCCCCCTGGGGATCAATAAAGTATCTCTGATTCTGATATATATATATATATATATATGTATATTTCGACCAGATTTTGTTAACTGCAGATAGTCTAATCCTCACTTGGAGAAAAAAAAAAGCATCGCGGAGTATTCCTGGGGGGTCTGGACGGCTGTGCTTACCTGGGAAGGACTCAGTGCACAAACCCACTATTTTTAAATATCCCATGGAGAGTGACTCTCACTACAGCCACTGTTTTTTGTTCTGAAAATGTCGAATTGTTCTCTGGACAAGAACTGAGGTGCAGATGTTCCATCTATGAGGAAATACAGTGAGTGCTGGACGAAGCAGTGTGTGACAAGAACCCCGCCCACATTTAAGGGTACTCTTTGTGGTGGAAACACTAAACATACCTAGGGTCTAGGTACCATGTCTGAAGGGTCACTTTTGGTTCCAAAGGTACCATATTGAAAGTGTTAGGTGGAAACTGGACTTAAGCCTCAAACTTGTAATGTCATTGGGTATAAAGTCTGGAGCTGCTCCACAGACAATGAATGTGAGCCTGATTTTGTGGACCCACAGAATGTTTTTTTTTTAATACACAAATGGCCTTTATAGACCCTATTACTGTGACATGGCGCAAACATTTCCATTGTTGAAAATTGCAGAGATATGCAAAATCTGCGAACTTATTTCTTTTTTTTTTCTGTTGTCATTTCCTGCTGTAAATATGTAATTTAAAGATGTATACTGTAGTTCAACATGGTGGTCTGACCTATCTGACCTTTCTGCTGTGCTTATTTTATGTACGTTGTTGCTTTGCTAGCGTCTTTGATAAAGCAAATCTAACAGCATGGAAGCTAAGCAATGTACTGCCACTGATGGGTGCCACAGTGAAACGCACTAGCCACCTAAAAAGATCAATATCACTTTAAGTGTTAAATATATTTGAAATATTTTCCACACTTTACCTTACACACTAATGGATTGAGGCAGCAGTAGACCAGGAGGTAAAGCATTGCGAGGTAAAGCAATGAAAAAATTCTAAATATAGCGTACATTTAAACTGATTTTGATTTTTGTCGGTGGGCCTTTTCTTAAGGTGGCTAAAAACTAACTGAGGCAGCCTCTGCTCAGCACTGTTTCATTTTATGTACGTGATGTCAGGGGTTATTGTTAATAAACTGTGATTTAGTCACCTCAAAACATTCTCTTGTTACATAGAACATCTTTCCCAATTCATTGTCTAAGGAGCAGCTCCCTGACATCACAAATCTGAGTTTCAGCACTCTGGATTTTTTGGATTTGTAAGAAAATGTTTTATGTGTTGTAATATTTTGGGACTTTCTTAGACCATAGGAATAATATGAATGGCTTTGGAAAATACAGTCCCCCTTTAATCCCCGTGACCTGACCTGAACGCAACATGTGACGTCATGAAGGCAGCAAACCCCTACCCTGCAGCAACAGGTAGGTGTACTATATGTTTAACATATCACTATGAAAAAAAACCCGTGTATTTAATGTGCAACCTTCTTGATTCACCTAATAAACAGCAATGCAGCATAGTTTTCTCTAACTGCCATGCAGTGTTATAAATGCATTTATCAACAAATGCATGAACGTCCCATTCTGCCACTGCAGCAGCTGTATACTCCTTGGTTACTGTCATCCAGCCAAGTGCACGAGACCACTCGATAAAATGTTAAAAAAAAAATCTAAATGTATAAAGTGTATGTGAAGGTAGCACAAAACTGAAAGTGTAGACATGTGTGAGACTATAAAGAAATTCTACATTTTGTCTGACAAGACGTATTAATATCGCAGAGATACGGTGTGTGATGGTGCGTGGCGGCTCGTGCACAACAAGCATGTGCAGACTGGTGTTGCTGTGCTACTACCAATAGGCGGGACTGTGGCTCTGCAGTGTAACTGTGAGCCGCACAGCTGGAACAGGAGCAGAGGGCTGGCACGCGGTCCAGCTGCGACCAGATGACTGAGCTCAGCTGCTCCTAACACGCCAACAACACATCGCATCCATAAACTTGCTTCCGAGCGCGCCAGGAGATGACTTGTGCGCACTGTAGGGTTAATGTGCCGTAGGAAAGCCCCCGCATAGCCCATTCAGAGAGCATCAACCCAGCATCAACTCTGAGGAGGAATCCGAGTGCATCTTTTCTGATGACTTCTTGGGTTTCGATCATCGGCGCCTCTCTCCGCAGGACCCCGTGTTCCCACTCCGTAGCCGAACAGGCGTTTTGAGTTCGGTACGTGGTGCTGGTGATGTAACGCTTTGCATCTCAGTGCTCACTCCACAATTGTTCTCACTGTCGTCTCCTCTCCCAGAGCATGGGACCCTTCAAACTCTAAAGGTAAGACGTGTCATAACTTGCATGTTAGTAATCAGAGGCCGCTGGAGACTTTTTTTTTTACGCACGGCGGGTTTCAGAAGCTTTTCTTTCTCGTCTGGTCAGACACTTGCATTTAGAAGAAACCCACCACAGTGTAATGTTGCATGTGTCTTATTTCACTCCTACTTCACCTACAGCAGTGTAAATGTGTATTGTTGTATTGCAACAGTAGATACGATCATGCGAGGACTTGTGTTCTTGCACCATCAGCCACAGCAAATCAGAATTTCATGTTGACTCATTGGGGAGTCATGAGTGCGCTTTGTACTTTGTGTTGGAAGTACTTACAGCTGTTGTGCTCAGACTTGTACAAGGCACTGGTTGCATCAGTTATGTCTACTAGTTGAACCAAGGCCATAGCCATGGAGTCAAAAATGGGGAGGGGGGACCAAATCCCCTTGGATGTGTGGGTCTTGTTGATTTTATTTGTTATTATGATTACATTTTATATTCAACAGGTGTGCATGGGGTACGTGGTTGCCTGATGTATAGCATAGATTAAAGAAAAAAGTATACTTTTTTATCAAGAATTTGGGGGCGGTGGTCGTATCCTCAAATACATATTATAATTACTGCCTTGAGCTGAACTTATACAAGGCAGTAATTAAAACATATGTATTTGGGGGACACCCCCCCCCCCACGCATGCTCAAAATGTCCCCCTCAGTGTATTGATAGAAAATGTAAGAAAGATTTGCTATGCTTCGAGAGGCAACCCGCACTGCTGTCTGAAATAATCATTAGCAAATGCAATCATAATCATAATTAAACTTTAAAAATGTAATTGTCAAATTAACATTGTTATCACTTCAGGTTCTAGTATTTTGATGTACTGCGTAACTAGTGCAAATGGCGTTGCTGTACCCCGGCTGACACCATTGAACATAAGTTACAGTTTGTAACTCTTATAAATTTTACAATAAATTACATTATTATCACCTTAAAGGTTACAACTGCAATATTCAACCACATTCAGAGTTTTACTGTGAAATTCATGCAGGTAAATATAGTAGTTTTAGAGAAGTACACTGCTAAATCACAGTAATATATGCAGTTTGACTGTGAGATTACAGTGAAATATAATAATGCCATGGGAGCATACTGCTAAATCAATATACTCCAATGTACACAGATGGTGAAGTTACAGTTAAATACATTAATTTTACAGGAACATACTGTTATATTACAGTGATGTAATAATATATGGCTTTAACTGCGTGGATACAATTGAATACAGCAATTTTACAAGAGCATATTGCTAAATCACAGTAATATGTTGGCATAACTACTTTGAGATCATAGTATACAGCTGTCATTTCACAATAATTTACTGTAAAAATGATACACTAACTTACTGTGAAAGTGATGCAACTAGTTGCTAAGAATTTTCTGTAAATGTATATATCTCTAGTGGACTGAAAAAGCAATTGGTTTTATCATTCTAGTAGGCTACCAAAAGTTTAATTTGTATTTGCGATACTATTAATTTATATAATAAAAAAATACTTGCCGTCCATGTATAGATACAATATTGCCACACAAAATATTATGATACTATTATGTATTGATATTTTCCCCACCCCACCGCAGACCCAACTTCAGGGTTTGGCCAATTGAAAATAGTCCCCCCAGTCATAAGTAGGTGATTACAGCCCTGAACTAAAGGAATTAATGGGTCAGTGCAATTATTTTCAGGAGGAGGAGCCTCACTGGGCATAGAGTAGAGAAGGAAGTAGGAATTCCAGGGAGTGGCTGGGTGAGTGAGAATAATGGTAAACAAAAATCTACTAGTGTGCAAACTTACTGCCTGACCCATCTGGTAAGAGAAGGGGAGGAGGGAAGATGCCTTGCTGAGGGTTCCATGAAATGGCACTAACACTGACCTTCAAGAACCCTGGCAGTTCTGCTAATAACCAATAAACACCTGTGTGCTGATGGGAATTCACCATGACTGGAGAGGCCACATCCCAGCTTATTGTGCTGGGATGTATTATCGTCAGCCTTGGCTGCTGAATTAAACATGGGAGAGGTCAGATTTAGCTCATTTTTTCCCCCCTTCAATCAGCCCACCTCATTACCTGTTCTCTTATACAGGCTGCAGCTGTCTGACTGCAGTGATTCGAGGTGATTTTTCTCCCACCGCCCTCAAAGCAGCGGGGATTAGGAGGCATCTTTGAGTGCCGGGGCTGCTGATTGCTTGCTCTGCGACGTCTTCGCTTATACTTCACCCCTTCCTTATCCGACCATGTTTTGATGTCAGAGCAGTGGGGATTTGACTTGTAAGCTGCGACTGGCTGCCTCTCTGGACATTTGAAAGTCTTAACAGCCGTAGTTGTGCAGCCCGTCACATCTTCGTGGGAGGCACTTCAGTGTTTTTTTCACGATTTGGCCAGAGCTACATGTTGCTGATTAACCGCTCCTATTTTGAATATTGGACAGGCTTGCTTTGTGTGCACTTGTTCGTCCAGATCTGCAGCTGATTCAGAGAATGCAAATGTGGCAGCCATCAACCGCATTATCATCATATGTGACAGACAAATCTGTCAGCGAAGCACAGATCAATAAAACAATTAGTCCAAAGTCCATTTTAGCAGCTGCCTCACAGTAACCTCTGTGATCTGCCCAACAAGTGAAGTGGTGCTTGACTTCAAAGGTACAGCTCTTTAAAAAGAAAGGATTTCAAGAATTCAGAGTGCCTCCAGCATGATGGTAAAATCAAGAAGTAGAGATTAAAAAAAAAAAACAAAAAACAAAAAAAAAAACATCCTCTGCACCTCTATTTTTCCCTCCTCTCCTCTGCTGCTGCAGTGCAATTACTTCAGGCCTCTGGAGCGGCCACCCTTGATATTTAGCATCACTTCCAGCCACCTCTGCCACCTCAACCTGCAGCAGTGTTGCACTTATCATGAAAGCCAGCCATTATTGGATCCATTGTGCAGGGGCTGCTGCTTTATGCCAAAGCAGCAACAGCGACAAATCTGGGAGGAGGAGGAGGAGGAGGAGGAGGAGGAGGAGGAGAGGAAGGAATAAAACTAAGGCAGAGCAGAGGGATGTAGTGAGGAAGAGGTAAACAAAACTCAATATACACAGGAGACAAATCAAACAAAAAATTATTACAGAAAACCGACAGGAGTAGCTATGAATGTTCGCCATCATTGGTGTTTACGATCCAGTGCACATTTTATCTCTGTCCAGTGCCTTCCCTATCTCATCTGTTCCTCCACAGTCCCTGTACTCACCCCAGCCACCAGAGGAAAATGTTACATTACATTTGTAAATTCCATATGCATCATATAAACATTTCTATGATGTAGTGTATGAGCTGCGGCTTTTAGCCAGCAAACGTAGGCATTTCTTAGTGGCATGCTGTTGTTTTACCACTGTGGATAGTGCAAAAAGCTTTTGTCTTTTACTGAGATGCCACTGCATTTCTGTCTGGGATAATACCATGAAAACTGAGACACAGCTGCGATTCCAGGCAGGACATTGTTACGAAAAGCAGTTGGTTTTTTACAGAGACATTACCACATATCATGCCCGGATAGTGCCACAAAAAGCGGTTGTTTTTTACTGAGACATCAACAGCTTCTTCGGCCGTGATTGTGCCAAAGCCCACCATGATCTTTTCCTAACCACAACCAAGTGTTGGTGAAGATTTTCAGTCATCCAGGCCCTGGCAATCATAAGTGTTGTGTCGTAGGCAACTGGACTGGCTTGAGTTTCTTGAAGACGTTTCCCCTCTCATCCAAGAGGCCTCTTCAGTTCCTCTTCTCAGTTCTGAGAAGAGGCTTTTTTCAGTTCTGAACTGAGAAAGCCTCTTGGATGAGAGGGGAAATGTCTTCAAGAAACTCAAGCAAGTCCAGTTGCCCACGAAAAAGCACTTATTATAACCAAGTGGTTTTTGTGCCTAAACCTAACCACACGTTAATTACAGTGATGCTAAAACATAAAGGAATGTAAAGTTTTAACGTATCTGCTATGCAATAACATACAAATTAAACCTATCTGTTGGTTGCAGAAAGGTACACTGCCAACATTTTTTGTGGCAATTGGGTTGCTGTACTGTGGTCCTAATTACCTGTATCAACCCTTCACATTTTATCTACTGGATTTCATTCACACCAAGCATTATATCATAGGCACCAAGGCCACCTGAATTTATAATTTTTCTTCTAAAGTAAATGTTGGTTGTTTTTTTTTTCTTTTTAACACCAGAAAGAACATTTAAAGACAGGCAGCATAGGCAGAGCTGGAATCAGATTTAGTTTGGCTCCCACTAACTTGGCAGGACAACAGTGATCCTAAAACTACATCAATAAATGCTCTAATTGTGAGTGGATGTGACATTTCTTAATGTGAACAGGGTCACTTCAAAACCCGGTGGTTCAGTCCAGAAAAATAGTCATCTCTGCTCTTTCTCCGTCCCTCCTGGGATCTTTCTGCTTCTCTGTCACCTCTGTAACTGCAATGGAAGTGCACAGACCCTGTAAAATCTCAGTCTGTCAATGCACTGTGCTCTCCTCACCTTTAAAGGCATGGCTGGAGTGCAGAAGAGTGGGAGACATAGGAGGGGATGGTAGCTGCTGTTGAGGGAAAGTGCCAGACCTGAGGGGCTATAAATCAAGCTGTGGCTGGAATTAAATCAGTCAGGGGGGAACACAGTTGTGGACGAGCCCGGTGGGAGGGCGGAAACTCACAGGCTGCTGTATCTAAGCTGGTGGAGTGATTACTTAAGGCAGTGAATTAGCAGTGATGGTGATTGCATGGCTGTGATTAGTTCAGGTTTCAGTTGAATGGCATCACTCTGTGCTACAGGTGTTAGGCGTGCCTCATTTTCAGAAAGGGAATCGAAAAATGAGTGGAACGCCTGTAGCATCCTGCACCTGCAATCAAAAAAAGTGCATACTTTACTTTTGTTTTCATCAATCTGGTTGCAGTCTGTAATCTCTCATACTGTTCTATCTATCTTTCTAAATGTGCATTATGAATGGTGTATTATGACGGCAGGAAATTGTGGGGGTTGTGGTCTGCTCAGGGATGCAAGCTGTTTTAGGGAGGAATACGTAAACAGGAACTAGCCAGGGCTAACGCTGTTAGAAAAAAAAGCCTGCAGGGGTAATGAAGAGGCTGGCTGGGCGAATGTGAAACTCATAGCATGCACACACAACATTAAACTAGTTTACAATGACTGTTGTATAAAACCAGCGTATAGCTCAGTGAGCACAACTCTGACAGGCAGGAGGAAATGAAGCAGATAAACACTGCAAAAAAAAACCAAATTAGTCTCCAGATGCACACTGTGTGCCCTAGTCTGCAAACCACACACATTTCTTAGAAAACCTGAATTGTGAAAAAGGATTCACTTGGTGTCTGAGCCCGACCAGTGGCTGTTTTTAGGCAGATGTTTTCCTGCAGTGTTTCTACATGTTGGGCCTTTGGTGCCTCTTGGCAATGGAACTGAAGTTTGCTGTTAAAGAAAGAGTTCAACATGTTGGGAAATATGTTAGAGAGAATCAAAACCACTCTTGTATGTGCTACAGCCAATAGCCGGTTATCTTAGCCTAGCATAAAAGCTGTATGTATGTATAAATATGGATGTATTTGGAAAACTAGTATATGTGGCCCTGTTCAAAATGGTTCAACTGCAGTGTATAAAATTACTTGAATGATCCAGGGATGATCAGCACTGTTCCCGCACTGTGTGGTCCATAGAGCAGGTGCGCTAGGGACTTATGGCGGCTGAATGGGACCGAGTGCAGCTTACTTTCGCTGACTGAATACCTAACTTCTGGTTTTGCGCTCTGCTAACTTGAAATGGGATAAACTGTTTTAATCCAGTGGCTCTTTAAAACTTATGAAAGCAATACCAATAGTGAAATGAGTCATTTCTCGAGGGTTGTGGTGCTCAAAAAATGTATCCACTGATTTACAGACCTCTCATTCACAATGTAAGTCTATGGGAAAGAGTCTTTTCGGCTGCAGGGCATCACATGACGCACCCCAGAAACTGTAGCACCACAGTTCGGCCAAACAAAGAGTTGCTTCAAAGTCTGGTGCACTTCCTGGAGGCCTTAGTTTGCCAGTTAGGCCTAACCAGTGGGTACTCCAGGAAGTTACTGGTCCCAAGCCAAAAACTGCTGTCAACAAATGTTAGATGTTGTCTAGTGAAATTAAGAGGTGCTCGGAGGCATTTTATATTACCTTCGAGAAAGCCAAGCTAGGTGTTTTCCCTTGTCTTATGCTATGCTAAGCTAAGCTAACTGGCTGCTGGTTCTAGCTACATATTTGCCATGTAGACATGAGAGTGTTATTATACCTAATGTCTCATTTTCTGTTACCTATATGGAAACAGCTAGCCTAGCTCTGGTCAAAGGTAAGAAAATCTGCTAAGTTAAACTAATTGAAGCTAACTGGCTGTCAGCCCTAGCTTCAAATTTACTGTACAGCTATGAGAGTGGCTATCCTCTCATCTAACTCTCGACAAGAAAGCAAAGAAGTGTATTTCCTAAACTGTTGAACTATTATAAAAATTTGCTGAAGTAGAAATTGTCCAGTAGGCCTAATGCTTACAATTTCCTATTTTTTTCATGATATCTGGTGAATGCTTGCTTCTTGCAGTATACAAATGTTTTAGATTATGTACTATTACATGGAATTTGTTTGCCCGAGATCTAACACTATATCAACAGGAAGTGAGATTCCTGACATCAGCACTGCAGAAAATGAATGCTGACAATGGCATGCTCTGATATTATCAGACAGTTGGCAGGAACTGTGAGAAACAAGCTCTAATACTGTTGCAAAAGATGACATATCAAGTTTGCTCTTTTACACAATACACCCTGTGGCCTCAGCTTTTACTCATCACAGAGCGAGCTTGAGAAGGAAGTTATGTGTGTGTTAGGAAGATAACTGACAGTGAGGAAATCCTCTACTGTGGCAAAAAATTGAGAAAATACTTTTTTTTAAGAGTAATGAGAACTCATATCACTGTGAAAAAAACAACTGCATATGAGACTGTTTTATAAAAAAAGTGTGGACATGCACATATACTTGCCACATTTCGCACACACACACACCAACACACCCTTCCGGTATTTGTTATGAAGCAAACTTTCACATCTGGTAAAAAGACAGAAGTTTGAGCAGGAAGCCTCAAAACAAAGCAGTAAAAACAATGTGACACAATGATCCAGTGTTGTGTTTGGGAGGTGCAGGAGGCCGATATTATCACGGCACATATGAGATCCGAAGCAATGCCCTCTCTGTCTCACACATGGCACTTTACATTTGAAGTCAGAAAGTTGAGATGTGAGATACGAGAGTGTGCCAGATGTGGAACAGGATGCATGACTTTGTTTTGCTTTTGGAGGACGTAATAAAACATTACACTCTAGCAGCTGCTATGTCCCAGCAACACATTGTGAAATGTGCATTTTTTTATTCTTCTGTTATTTCAAGATTATGAAAAAGCACTGCTTACCTCCTTCACATATACAGAATTAGTTTTGCTTTTGGGGCAGATTTTCTTCCCCTTGTGTTTTCTATCATTACTATCCCGCCCTATTTGATATTTTTCCCTCTTCAGCCAACAATCTCTTTCCATGTTTGACTGGGCTGAAGCAAGGTCGAGTGCACTCTCTTCCTGCCTCCTAGTCCCTCTCTTTATCTCCCATTCCTCCTCTCCACCCTCTACCTCCCCCCCTCCATCCCTAAGGAGCAACTGTAGCTGCTAATCTCAGTTTGCAGCCGGTGCGCCCCCACCGATGTGGCATTCTGCGTGTCCAGGGAAAAGGAAATGTTTCCCTTCCTGCTCTCAGTACCCTGCAGTCTGTAAATAGAGCCTGTCACCAGCCGCTCTGTAGGCCCCTCCGGAGAACTATATCTGTCCCATCGTGCAACACCCTTGCTACAACTTCCTGAAACAAACTAGGGGGTGTTGGGCAACAGATAAAGGTGGTGTGTGTATGACATGAAAAAGTGTTGTTTGTATGTGTTTTTGCAGTGTTGTAACTCCATCCACGTGGCCTCACAAGGACAAAGAGATGAAATAAAGCTCCAATTTACATTATTGTCCCTCCGTTGGAAACAGGGCTCAAAGTTACAGTCAATAAATAACCATATTAATCTGAGACACTAGTTTTTTTTTAATATAGTAGAATTTCTAGTTGTGGCACCACTATACTCACAGATACAGTGATAGTAAGATCTATGTGAAATGGAAAAAGGAGTAACAGCAGCACGAATGAGACATTTAAGAGCAAAACCTCTGATGTTACAAGAAGCAAAGAGGTGCGTTGGGCGTGTGGTCTTTATTTTTAGAAAAACAAGTACCAGCAAAACCACTGATGTGAGAAACCACTAACCAAATCAGTAACACAGTTTTGTATTTATACACATATTTTTCAGACATGGATATGTTCCATGACATGCAAAATGTTATGTAGCTACAGTAAGCAAAATCCCATGTACTATATTTAAATGGATACACAGCAAAAATCACAGTTTTTATCCATTATAGGTTACTTTATTACATGATGTGTAAAACCAAACAATCTGTAACGTTTTTTTAATATGATGAATAATTAGAATATAAAGGATGAATACAGTGTAATTCATTTACATTTACATTTACAAACAAAAATCACTAGGACTTTTAACTATGGATGTATCACTGGTTGTTGCAACAAACTTTGCATCCTGAAGATGAACATATTTCCATCAATAAAATTTGAGTTAAATTATGAAGGGTTGTCAGAAGAGGACAAATGGAAGGAAATAAGCCTAGGCACTTCACTACAAACCAGGTGTGCTCATATTACATCAGAGGATGTCACAATGAACTGTATGATCAAGCTATTAACTCATGGGAATCACACATGCCCCCAAAGTGTCTGTCAGCAGAATCTTATAATACTCGTACAGTAAATGGAAACATACAGATAAATGTACCTGATACAAAGTAGCTGGGCTGTACTAATGTGTAGACCTACACAAAGTAACAAGCTAGTGTGCAGAAATGTTGCTCGACAACAGTCCAGTGCCAGTCCAGTTGCAGAACTATTTGTGTTGGCGAAGACGAATGATAAATAAACAATCATATCATAATCTGTTGTAGCTGTTAACTGTCGGAACTGTGGTAGAGCAGCTGTGATTATCTTCGACTGAATCACAGGCGTGCAGATATTGAGTGCAGCAGCACAGCCTCGACTGTGATATTGCTCAAATAACAAGGCTCTATAAGGCTGTGCTTAGGCCCAGTGGTACTTTAAGCTAAATGCTATTGTCTGCTAACATGCTCACAGTGAGAATGCTATCATGCTGGTGTTTAGCAGCTAATATTTGTATCATACTCACCATTTTTATTTTAGTGTGTATTTTGTAGGTTTGGGGCTATAAACTGAAGTATTGGACTAATTTTTTTGACCTGATGATGGCTCCAGGGGTGCCTATAGATTTTTTTTTCAGAGGGGTGGCCAGATGGGGCCACTAAAAAACTTAGGATGGCACACCACAACCAAAAGCCAAAACTGGATTTCAGGAATTTGATTATGCTGTCAAAGTATATAGGTGAGTTGAAAACTATGTCAGTATTTAAGGTAAGGAATTACATACTTATACTTTGGTTTCTTATTTTACATTTCATAACAGTAATTATCTGATGTGCATAGACTAATACCAATACAGTTAACACTGAGTTCTGCATCAATCCAATCAATAAAAAGATAAATACAAAACTTTAAATTATAGAAGTACATTGATTGTAAGCAAAAACAAAAACTATTGGGAACAAGCCTTCTCAAGTTTAAAAACACCACACAGTGGACCTCCGTTATTTTATATTGTTTTTGTGAGGGAAGGGCTTGTGGTGGGGCCAGTGGTTGTATCAAGGTGACCATGGTCCCCACCTGGCCACCCTTTGGCTGTGCCACTGAGTGGCTCTCAATTAAAGTACAGTACATCCTAATGACGAAAGTTAGTCCATCACTTGGTTGACGTGATGGAGTGACCAGCCAACATTGCCATTCTGAGAGCACTGCTGCTAGTGTGGCTTAGAGATAGAACCTTTTAACATGTTGGTGCGCAGCACAATGAACAGACTGTGTGTGATTTTTAGTGTCTGTCTGATAGCTAATCAGAGTGCATAAATGCATCCTCATCTTTTAGCTTGTGACCATTATCCATGAAAACATCAATCAAACTTGTTTCACCCAAATGCCAGTGGGGAGGGAATAAAACTTAATCAATGGCTGTATGGAGACTGTGCATTAGCTTGGGGTATTTACTAGCATGGACATGAGCCCATTATGAGAACATCAATAGCAGGATGGATATCATTATCTGTGTGTCTGTCAGTGTCTAAGCATCAATCAGTGCTAGTGTCAATTTTAAGACATGAAAAGGTGCTTAAGATTTATACAGCCAGTTTCCCTCTAATGTGTGGTTTTTGTTTGAAGGTGTACTTAGCTTAGTCTGATGGAATCTAGGCAGGAAAATAATTTACTCCATTGGTTAGAAAGTATATTCTCACTTCCCACAAATAGCCTATTTAAAAACTGTAGATCAACTGCATTAAATTCTAAGGGTTTGAATTTGTTGCTTTAAGTGTCTTGCTTTGCAAATAGTGCTAGCGTTTGTAGTATGTTGAATATGGTTTCCACTGTTTTTTGACTAAATCTGAAAAGGTGCGCTATGCTCAGCCAATTTTTTCTCTATTTTCTGATGTTTCATATACAAAACAATTAATTTAGAAATGACCCCCCAGAATGTGAAAGACAATGAAAGTATTACTTGCAGTTCTAAATTTACTAAAATAAAAATTGAACAGATAAAATAATATGAGTGAGTAAGTGACTGTTATTTGCAGCCCTACATTTAACTGCCCAGTGTAGACAAGCTCTGGTCAGTGTAATACTATTTCTATCATATTAAGGTATCCTTAACAGTCTGTATGATATCTTAAGAAAATGCACATACAGCGGTTCAAATGACATCTAATGAATTAGCGCCCAACAAATTGAAGTCACGTTATGTATGTAATGTAAAGTTAAATTAGGTTTAAAAAGAAACAGGGTTAGGTCTCCTCACATTAGGTACTTAATGTAAAGTTATGTAGGTTACATTTAGGCAAGTAAAGTAATTTCGCATCATAATGTACTAAACGTAAAGTTACATAGCTTATGTTAAGGAAAAGAAACATGGTTTGGTTTCGCATCATAATGTAGTAAATGTAAATTTACATAGGTTATGTTTAGGAAAAGAAACATGGTTGGGTCTTGTCATGTTACATAACATAGAGTTGCATAGGGTAGGTTTATGCAGGTTAAAGGGAAAGTTCCGTTTTTTACAACCTGGACCTTATTTCTGGCATTAAATACGGTTGTTTACTCACCCAGATAAGTTTGGTGTCATTTGGAGTCCTTCGGAAGATATTTAGATCCGCGAGAGCTGCGTACATCCATATAGTAGGAATGATCGGGGCACCGACAATGAGGCTCTAAATAACACATTATCTGCCGCAAAACTCGTTCATTTCACCAATATGTTTTTATGAATCGCTAGAGTTGCTTGTCATCATCATCCGGGTCATTTATACTGACCTACTAACCTCTGCAAAAAAAAAAAAAAAAAAAAAAATCAGAGGCAATTCGTAAAAACAATCCTCTTTACCACCGAAACGTTCACCTTTCTGTTTCTCACTTCTTGTCACTGAGCACTATGTAATAATAAATTCATGTTTTGCATAAGAAGTGCCTCTGCTTTTTGTGCAGTGTGCGGGCCGTTCTACACGAGCGATGAGAAGAAACTAAAGTAATGTAAATTCTCATAGTTATTTACTTATCAAGCAAACAAATTCAAGGAAAATAAACAATTTATGCATGTGTGTAGGCTACTTACTCAATCGAAAGTTGCCTGTTCAGTCCTGCAGGCTTTGGCTGGGTCTTCCAGTTTACTTTCGGGACACGAAAAAAAACAGCCCGGTTGATCATAGAAGTGAAATCCTCTGTAGTTGTGAGACAGTCATTTCTGGAGACATCCAGACGTGTATCTCCTGGCCTCAAATCCCACTCGGAGCAACAAAGGCATTCTTCCTCTGTTGGCATAGATGCCAACATTGTCCACAAGAACACCACCAGTTAGCATCTATTCTTGGACGTGCAGTGGTTTGTTGCTCTCTGGCCAGCTGTTCCTCTCTCTGCCTCCGCATCCTCCTTTCAAAGAGCTCCTCATCCATATACTCTGGCTCGAAATGGTATGGGACGTCCATCATATTCAAAGTCGTTGTCCACAACCTCAAAATCTGACAAATATTCAGCCATGTTTCAAAAAACTAACAGTAGCAAATTCCAGTTGTAAACAAAGCCGTGCTGTGGGTGTGCGGCGGCGCGCGCACCTGGATGACATCATCCAGGTCAGAGGTTAGTAGGTCAGTATAAATGACCCGGATGATGATGACAAGCAACTCTAGCGATTCATAAAAACATATTGGTGAAATGAACGAGTTTCGCGGTAGATAATCTCATTGTCGGTGCCCCGATCACTCCCACTATATGGATGTACGCGGCTCTCGCGGATCTAAATATCTTCCGAAGGACTCCAAATGACATCAAACTTATCTGGGTGAGTAAACAACCGTATTTAATGCCAGAAATAAGGTCCAGGTTGTAAAAAACAGAACTTTCCCTTTAAGGTATGCAGGTTAGGTTTAGAAAAGAAACATGTTACATTAGGTACTTAATGTAAAGTTATGTTCTTAATGTAATGTTACATGGGTTAGATTTAGAAAGAGTGATAACATACCTAAGAAATAACTCAAAATTCGCTTGGCTTTTTACATGATCCTGAACACTGGCCTTCTGGGGGAAAGTCCTGTGTTTGTTTGACCCATCCCCCCAACCTGCATCCTTGCATGGACCTTAGCTATTTATACTACTTCCTTCTTTACTACCCTCAGAGCATTGGTCACAGCCTTTCTGATTACATGAGTTCTACATAAATACTGGTTCATGATTACAAGGGTTATACGCAGAATTGGTGCATTATTTTTTGTACGTATACATACAAACAGTAGATGAGAACAGCCTTAGCATACAGTATACACATATTGTAGTTATGCAGTAAATAATGTTCTTTTCAAGTAAAGGAAGCAGTATACAGTGGTTCTAAACCACTTTTAAGGATGTGACATTTTCAGTGCCCACTAAAGCAACAGCACACAACAGGTTCTGCATGACCAGGATTGACCAGGCACCTGTCAACTTGCCTTTATCCCCGCTGCGCCCTCAACCCACCCCTAATCTGTCTGATCGATGGCCCTGGACCGTCGTCACCAGGCAACCAAGGATGACACCAAAGCTCTGGTAGTGTGCGGTATACCTAACAATCAATCTACCTAAATCATCAATCAAACACTATCAGAAATCATGTGGGGAAAATACCTAAAGAATTGTAAGAAAGGCAGAAGAGGGGCACTTATTAAGGATAAATCAATCTCTGGATCCTCCTGAAAGCACAGAGAGAATTGTTCTATGGGTTGCGACAAAGAGCTCCTGTCAGTGGGATGATGAATGGATGGCGAGATGGTATCATCATCAACACAGGCTCAGCCTGTGCTGCAGTGCCTCACAAGACTCCAATAAAAGCAGGTTCACCCTGTGCACAGGTGACACCTTCTGCCTTTCTGTTTTTTCAGCACTGGGCCTCTTGGGATGGACAGGTCCTTGCATCTGATGAGAAAGTAGTTTAATATCTTCAGCTCTTGAGGACAGACTGTTCTGAAATGAACGCTAGAAATGCAGAAGCAAAACAGATGCCCACTTTGTCACAGAGAAATCCATTTCGGCTCAGATCTAGATGACTCTCTGATTAATAATGACTCTTGTTGTGCGGCAAGGCCACTTTCCCTCTGATTATATTCATGAGATGTGAGCAATGGTATCGGTTCATATCTTGTTGTGAGCCAGATGTCACAGGTCTGGGTATATTTTTTCTTTGAGGTTTCAGACTTACAGAACTGCTCTATGGCTCAGACGCATTTCCTGTGGTGACCTTAGCATCCTCACAGGAACTTTCATGTCTATCTTTAGCAACAGCACATCATTTTGATTTTAGTCCGGCAGTCTGTCATGTCTTTACACTTTCTCTCTCCATGATCTGACCACGTCCTTTACAAAAGCACAGATTTGAAGTTGACAATTTATCTTGTTCCTCATCATCATAGTGACTTTCACTCACTCTCACCACATGACTGATGATTTAAGCTTTAGCGTTACACTAGTTCCCTTTTTTTCCTATCTTTTCTTTCCCCTCCATTTCTGCATGTTTACATGTGTGTGGCTGAGACAGCTCGTGAAGCCTGTAATTGAGTGTGTCCGCCCACCGTGTTTGCAGCAGAGACAGCGCAATGGAAGGCTTCATTGTGTCAGGCACAATAGATACATACACATACTCATCACACCCTTCTCACACTGCCACAGAACCACAACACTGGGGAGCCATTAGTAGAAGCAGCAGCGGAGAACATAGTGGATTTTGTGGCCCAACTCCATCACTCGAGCACAACCTCAGCATTACCTTTACGCTTATAAGCAATGAACCAAACAGTCCAGTGGCTTCTTTTATCTCCTATTTTACCCCCAGATTAAGATGTAACCTATATAGAAGATTAGATTAGTGCATTTGACCTTGTTTAGATTCAATTAATGCATTCAGGATTATAGTAAACAATAGATTCCCTCAGGTTACGCTTTCTCTTAAACCATACTTCTTATCACACTTGTTTTGTGCATGTGTGTTGCGTGTAGAGGTGTACCTATATGTTGTGAAAGTGTGACTGGGCAGTAAGATGTGGTTGCCATGGTTCCCTGCTGCAAGGACCTATTCAATCACCAAGAAAAACAGCATACATTTTGTTCTTTCTTATTCCTGCAACACACGTGTGATAGAACAAAATGCCATCATGTATGTCCAGATATTTGTCAATGTGCCTTTAATACTTACCATGCTGGCATTGTGTTGTATACCACAGACTGCACTGGAGCATGTCAAGGACAGATAAAAAGGGGTTTCCTGTTGATTGTGCTTGTGGCTGTTATCAGTTCTTTCTAACAAACCACACTGTGGTCAAAGCATATTTGTATGTTATGGTGCAGCACGTTAATCATGCTTATTGCAATGTATAGATGCAAATTAGACTTCAGACATTGTGGAAGTTTGAATTTTGATAGTAATATAACATGAACTGAAACTGCCAGCCAATATTTTAGATGTTTTATTTTCTTTTTCTAAATTTGACTTTTTTCATCAGTGGTGTAAGAAGACATTGGATCCTTTGCTTGAGTAAATGTATTGGTTCTATTAAGCATCAAAAAGTGTATTTAGTTAGGACCTAACACACATATTCTTTGATCAGATAAGTCCTACTAAGTCATAATCAGAAACTGTATAAAATAATGAATTTAGCTATCACACACTGGTTTGTGAACTCTTGTTTCCAATCCTGGAGTTTGGCATTTTGGCTGTCGACATCTTGGATTTTTTCGCCATATTTGGATGAGAGGGTGGCGCTAACCCTAATGCAGGGGAAAGCAACCTCCAGCTCTGTAGCCACATGCCGCTCGTTGGCCCCTCTCCAGTGGCTTCCAGTGGCAAAAAAAAAAAAAAAAATCTTTTGTTGTGGGCCTCAAGACTTTCTTACATTTTCTATTTATACAAATGTGTAGCCTATACACTGAATCAAAAGAAAAGTTTTCACATTTCGTCAACTGTGTCTACGGACTGGCGCCTTTTCCTCTGAATGGTGCTGAACCTTATTAACGGTGGCTAGCCTTGAGTCTCCCCAGTGAGTCTAGTTATTGATTAAAAATCCAAAAATAGAAAGTTCTCAGAGAAAAATAAAGATATTAATAACTGTTGGACACATTTGTTACCAAATATTCATTAACAGCCCACTGCAGATTAGCAACCTTGTGGTAAAATATATTAATGAATGCTCATTCAGACATATTAGTAATGCTGATAGGCCAATTTAGACGTAATAGGTTGTTTTACCTTCATAATAAGGTTTAAATATGTTTTTTGTTTTTTGTTTTTTTTTAAATTTTGGTCACAAATGGCTCTTTTGATGGGAATGGTTGCTGACTCCTGTCGTAACACTAGCAGCTAGCTTGGTCATTACGGTGCATTTAGAGCTACGGTAAACTGTGATCATGCTAATCATAATTTTTGCTAAAACCGCTGTAGGCTACTGACTGGAAAACTGAATATCTGACTCCTTAAAGGGTCTTTTAGTACAACGAAACACTGAACAAGACTTTTTTAGAACGCAAGGGTTGCGTTACTCAACAAGAGTTGTTGCCATCGTAGCGTCATGTCAGCAGATAGAGCCTTTAGGTCATGCAAAGTGTCCACGCCCTTAATTATGTATAATTTTAAGCCCCCCCCCGGATAGGTTCTGTAAACATGTATATTTCTAATGTGAAGTTGAGCATTTCTATTGGGGGGTTTATGAGGACTGACTCAATTTTGGACCCAGCCTCAAGGGGCCATTAGAGGAACTGCAGGTTTTGACTTTATTTTTCGGGCCTGATGGTTGATGCTTAGTCTTAACTTATCTTACTACAAGTCAAAACTTTTCCAGTTTTATTCTGTATAGCTACTTGCGTTGTCAAAAAGGTACTGTTTTGTATATTTCTTCTCAGGTATCATATTGACAGCTGTATCTAAAAATGTCAAAAGATGCAGAGCTCTGCGTCTCACCAAGAGTAATACAAATGCAAAGCCTCTTATAAATTTAGATCATTAAAGACGTTTAAACTCTCCACTGAAAGCTGGACCAATTATTGTGCTCCCTCAAATAGAGTTACTGACAGTGCAGGTTTTGCAGATTGACACATTGAATTTGTTGAGTCAACTCAACCCATCATATCGGATGGGGGATGACATTGAAAGGCAGATAAACCCATTAAATGTACCAACCCTAAATGTATTGTAAACAATCCCTGATTATCTCACTCACTGCAGTGAGAAGCAGTATACAAAAATAACTGACCACACAACTATTCCAAACACGCAGCCACGACCACTACGAAATTAACTTCCCCTGTCTTTGCTTAACACAGCAATTACTCTATTTTGCTCTCCTTTGATCCTCTCTTTTCATCTTCTTTTGTGTTCAGTGAGAGGAAGAGAGTCAAACCAGAGAGAGAAAGAAACGAGGGGGAAAAACAGAGAGGAAAGCGACGATGGAGTCCATATTGTCGGAGCAGTCAGCCGGAGTGGACGAGCTAGTGGAAGCATGCATCCAAGCCTTTGGTTGGTCATTTGAACACATTTCTTTGAAATTGTATTCATTAATTGAGTGAGTAAAAACAAATTATTATTATTATTATTATTATTATTTTACCATAATTCTTGTACTTAATGTCATTATGTGGAATTTAGAAAAAATGTCTTCTCCATGGTGCTGGACACATTGGTGATCAGGCTATGACCCACACTCACTGACCACCAAAGATACGATAAGATCTAACTGATAGCAGGTGATGCTTGCCCTGTGATTTTATCTTCCTGATGATGAACCATATTTTGTTGTCTTCTTATAGATGAAAGGGGCACTTTGAAGGATACCTCCTTGGTTCGCATGTTTCTCATGATGCACCCTTGGTACATCCCGTCAACCGACATGGCGAAGAAGCTAGTGCTCAAGTATCCTTCACCTTTGTTTTCAGCTACCTCAGAGATGTTTTCCTTGGTGCTTGTCTACAAATATCACTTCACACGCTGCTGACAGAAAAAAGGAATCAAGGCCAGATCGTTTGTTTTTTTTTTTTTCACTGTTCTCTTAAATCTGTTAAATCTTTATGAGATATAAGAGAGAGTTTTTGCTTCAAAGTTGCACCTTGACTTTTAGATAAGATCTCAAGAGGAGAGCTGCACTGCTGAGCGCCGAACAAGAATATGCCACCTTGTCAAGTAATAAACTGTCATCTTTTTTTATTTCTTCTCATGCAAGTTCTCTCTGAACTTCAGTCTGATGATTTATTTATGAGTTTGTGAGTTAACAGTTGAATATTGACAGTAACAACACGTCATGCAGAAATTGTCTGACTTGGCGAAAATCATCACATAAAACAATCAGGGAAAGGTCTTAAACGTTAGATCGCATTATTGTGTTGATGTAAACAAGTCTCTCTCCCCCTCCAGTATTTTTCATCACCCTTCCCTCTTTTCATCTCTTTGTTCTGCCTTCCAGGTACTGGATCTCTGAGTTTCCAGCAGAGTTCAATCTGAGTCCGGAGCTGGCTGACCAGATCAAAGACTTTAAAGACCTCTTGACCACTGAGGGCAACGAGCGCCAGAGTCAGCTCATTGACCTCGACAGTGTGTGAGTGAATTGCTCGCTGAAAGCTGCATGTGTTGTTGACAGCCTGAATGAATGTCTCTGTCTGTGGGCGTTTATGTCAGCATGCCGTTTTTATTGCCTGTTCTCAGAGATTGCTGAGCTGTGCTATGCGGGGTCAGCGACTTCTCTTTTTCCCATAAAAGCCATTTCTGTGTGACCTCGACTTCCCTTTAGTGTCCCATAAGTAGAAGGCTTTGTGACTTACTGCAGC
The DNA here is from genome assembly GCF_041903045.1 of Epinephelus lanceolatus. NCBI lineage: Eukaryota > Metazoa > Chordata > Actinopteri > Perciformes > Serranidae > Epinephelus > Epinephelus lanceolatus. The sequence goes on along the minus strand of NC_135755.1, from coordinate 31,353,833 downwards.
TGAGTGTTTGCAAATGAGGGAATGTCTTTCCAGGAATAAATTCTGCATTTACAGAAAAAGCTCAATAATGGTACTTTTTAGCCAAAAGACCCAAAAGGAGAAAACCTTTTGTAAAATATCCTCCAATTTTTGTGCTTCTCTCAGGCCGTCATATAAATGGAAGCGACAGGTGACTCAGCGTGTCCCATCAGTGTCCAAAAAGAGGAAAATGTCCCTGCTGTTTGACCACCTTGACTCCTGTGAACTGGCTGAACACCTGACCTACCTGGAGTACAAATCCTTCTGCAAGATCTTGGTCAGTTTGCCTGCAGTCTGTGCTGAAGTTGTGTATATCTACTGTGATCTTTACAGCTCTTAAATTCTTTCAGTTCTCAAGTAATGTCACAGGCTGCAGGCTTATATTAGTTGCTAAGCAATAGTGGGTAAAATGACTTTTATTGGTGGTAATTATATTTGTTTTCTGGAAGCATTTTGCCCTTTGAGTGTTATTTTGGGAAGCAGAGGCAGTGACTGGGTGTGTGCTGATTTAGATGCTTTTAGATAATTTATTCAAGTGTGATGGTGTTGGTGGCAAGATGGGGGCAGCGGTGGTGATTTGTCTTGGCTTTGTCTTTGTGTGTCTCCTTATAAAAAGATTCTGGCTCAATATAAAACAAAATAAGCCACGAAGAACAGAAATATAGAGAATCTAGCCTTTTGGTCATAATGTGCAGTAATGATGCTTTTCTGTATGTAGAGTAGGTGAAAACAAATCTGTTTTTTTTTCTTTGTATTTCCCACATTAAAGGTTGGCTTAATCAGTCAGTGAATCGGGCAGTTGGCTGCTTTGTTATCCACACTGCTTCCCTAAAGGAATAGTTCAGCAATTTGGTAAATACAATTAAAATACACTAGAAAAATCAAATCGGACAAAGCCAAGAAATAGAAAGTTTTATTAAGTCCTTGTAATGCAGTAAATAATTGGTTTTACACTTTCCTATCTGTACAGAGTAAAGCTGAGGTAGGCATAAATCTGGAAAAGGCAGAATTTAAAATTACACCCTCCTCCTGCCCCATACATTAAGTGTTTCCCATGCAGTGATTTAATAAATCTTATTCACCCCGCCCCTGTTTATCAAACAAATACAACAAGGATTAGCTGCTAGCCACGCCACAGTCCCTCCACCTCTCTCCCTGCCGCTGTGGACTGCTTCCCCAAGAGGAGAGCCGGTAGCAGCACAGGGGGACAGATCTTTGGTCACGGCTGTAACAGCTGGAATTTGGCTGGCACAAACCCCTCCAACGGCCAGTGGCAGCCTTAGGTCTAAGGCCCTGATCACACAGAAAGCACACTGCCTTTTGTTTAGGTGGAGGAATTAAAAAAAAAATCCTTCCTGCATCTCTTTATTGTTGCCAGGCAACCACCCCATCACCTCCTACCCTAACCATGTAATCAATCATCCGTTTATTTTATTTTATTCATTTCACAGTAATTGGTAGCAAGTTCCTAAAATGGACAGGTAGAGGGTACTTGCTCTGTTTGAGAGTGAGAGGCTGTCAGTAAATAGTTTGTTGGGCACAGGGAAATGGAGATCTATGTGGGTACATGAGACCCTAAAAAAGAAGGTCGATTACAGGGAGTACCACCAATTGGTCCAGGAGCTTCACCTAGATAACGGCCATATCAAGTGCTGCACTTATATGCTTTCACGCCTACTGATTTCTATTGAAATTGTGAAGTTGTATAGCTTTTTGTTTCTCCTACCTAACTTGAGGAGTTCAGCGCGCTCTGGCAAAAATGCCAGGCAACTAGAGTGCAGAAAGGTGAGGCGCTTAGTAATGCAAAAACAGTGAGCAAAAAGCTTCATTGTCATTAAAAACAATCACAAAATCACCTCCAGCTGCTAAAATGCTTTCTGTGTGATCAGGGCCAAACCTGTGTGACAGCAGCAACAGAAAGTTTGCTGAGCCTGGCTGGCTTTCGATTGCTATGGCTGCCGACTGGGGGCTCTCCTGATGAGGTGGTCTGTAGCTGCAGGGAGTGAGGTGGAGGACACACTGTGATTCAAGGCTCTAGCTAACATTAGCTACTTAAATTTGAACTTAAGGCTGCAGCCGTTAGCCTTTGGCTCTGGTTTGCAGAAAGCTAAACTATAAGCAACATACTCTTCAACTTTTGCACCAACAGCCAATAGACACCTCCTCTCTCTAAAATGACCTATGATTGGCCAAAGTCTCCAGTCATGGGCAAAATTTTCTAAAGCCTGAAAACAGAGCCAAGAGGAGGTGCAGAAGTCTAACATGGTCAAAAGTTATTATGGGATTTGTGTCCAGTGATGCCCAAATAAAATTGCCTACCCCATGTTAGTGAGCTTTAAGGGTGCTGGATGGTGGATTGGATTATACTTTCCCCAAAATGTAAATGTAATGTAACTCAGTATGTCTTTTGTTAGACCTTTTCCTGACATTTTACAACAACATTTGAGGATATAATCTTCTGGATATGCAAAAATACTGGGATATACAGTAAAATGTGTCATGCCCCTTCCTGCTTTCAGTTTCAGGACTACCACAGCTTTGTGATGCACGGCTGCACAGTGGATAACCCCATCCTGGAGCGTTTCATCACCCTTTTCAACAGCGTCTCCCAGTGGATCCAGCTCATGGTTCTCAGCAAGCCCACTGCCCCGCAGAGAGCCGCCGTCATCTCCCACTTCATCAGAGTGGCACAGGTCTGTCTCTTGGGCCTGTTAAGACTGCAGACCTTTTTCAGACAGAGCTGGAGGGAGTTTTGGGGTTCAGGGTGCATGTAGAGGCAGACTGATAAGAGGTAACTGCCTGGAGCCACAGAGCAAGAGGAGAGGAAGTCGTAAAAAGGTGTATTACAGATAAAACCAAGAGATGTGGAGAGAAGGGGAAAAGTCAGGGTGAAGCCTTGATGATTTGCACACACATACGGATATGATCATTACCGTTCAGTGTGAGGAAAAGTGAACTTAATTTAAAAAGGCTTTAGAGATATTAGCATGTTCAGATGCCCACTGAGAGCTCTTTAACATAATGCTGCTGTTAGAGGAAAGTGAATTAAGAAAGTCTTGTTTTAGCTGGGTGATGATGCATTTTTGGCAAAGCTTTTATGGGCCTAGGGGGTTGTTAAATTGTCTCAAACACTGGAGGAGCATGTAAAAATGTATTTAAAAGAATACAAATCACCTAAATTTGGGATGCAACATTTTCCACCCCAATTGCCAGAAGAAAATGTTGGCATTGTGCATATCAGCAAACAACGAATACATTACATTTACAGGTTTCTTACCTATTATATCAATGTTTCTAAAGTGATGCAGTTTATAAGCAGACTAACACATCGGGAGGTGGAGGGGATGGTGGATGGTGTGTCTCCTAGGCGAGGTGCTGCCAAGGTGCAGACCACTGCAGACCACTGTTTGAAACCAACAAACAGCAAAACCAATTGTGATTTGAAAATCTTTGCCATGTTTCTAACAGGCTATTAGGCACCAAACGTGGGTGTTTTGTAGTGACCGGTTGCAGTTTTTTCAGCAGTATTTCAGGGGCTAAGCGTGGGTTTTGTAGAGACCTGTTGCTGTTTTTTTATTGCCTTTTAAGGCACCAAATGTGGATGCTGTTTTTGTGACCTGTTGCTGTTTTTCCATTCGCTTATTAGGCACCAAACATTGGTGTTTTGCAGCAACCTGTCACTGTGTTACCAGTGTTTTATAGGCACCAAGCGTGGGTGTTCTGTGGCGACCCATTGCTTTGTTTTCAGTGGGGATAGTGGCATGAAAAGCAATTGTTTTTTATCAAGACATAGCTGCTTTTCCAGCCAGGATTTTGCCCAAACTGCCAGAACATGATCTTGTCCTAACCAATACCAAGTGTTTTTTGTGCCTAAACCTAACCACATGTTAGCCACAGCACTGTTGAAACATAACGTTTCAGCGTATCTGCAATGTAATAACATGCAAATATAACCTATCCATGGTTTGCAGAAATGTACAGTGACAGCATTTTTTTCTGGCAATTGAGTTGAGATTTTCACAATTGAACGATAAAATGTCATAATTCCCAAAAGAGAATGAGCTTTGTTCTACAAAGAAGAGAATGTACAAATAAGACACAGTGTGTCATTACTTAATTATGAATTATGTGCACTTTCTATTGGCTAGAAAGAATCAAATGATCCTTCTGTAAAATACTTGAAAATGTTGACATGTTGTTGGCCCTATGAAAAAGGATCCAAGTCATTAGGATTCATCTTTTTCGGAAAATCTGAACGAACTTTTGGGGTAGTCCATCTGATAGTTGTCATTATTTTTCATGTAAAAAAACAAAGATTAAAACTTAGAAGAAAAGTCGGGTTATCATCAATGTTAGGATTCATTGTCTAGGGGCCACGAATGAATGAATGAAATCTCTTGGAAGTGCATTAAATAGTTCAAAGTGGTGGACTGACTGACACTGCTATTCCTGGAGCCATGCTGCTATCATAGCGATTGATCTCTTTGCCCGCAAATTCTGCCTTCACTGGGAGGTCCAGGCTTGTCTTTACTTACTCATTCCTCTGTATGAGTCTGTTGTATTTTATATTGCTGGTTGCAAAGATTCCCCCCTGTATATTGAGCCTGAATAACAGTCTGACTCATTTAACTCCTTTGGCTGTCCATCTATCAACTTATCTCTTCATTCCTATGCTCAGCAACTGAAATCATGTGTGGTCATCCACAGGTCAACATGGCTCTAATCCTAATCTTAACTTAATCTGGTCTCTCCCAACCAACTCCCAAACAAAGTATCCAGCTTGCTGCCTTTTATGGTTCCCTGCACATATGCTTGGAGTCTGTCATTCTTTCACAACAGAGACATCCCTCTAAATGCCGTCCTGGGCTTCAGTGTAATTGATTTAATTTCAGTTTGATGTTATCATTTGGTCTGCCAGATGGGCTGGGTTCTCTCTCTATGTGACAATTCACTCATCTCTGTGAAAGGGAGCTTCAGTCGACCATAGAAAGCGCAGGAAAAAAAGAATATTTATCCCGATAGCCTGCAGTGTGAATGCATCCTCATTACTTATTGCAGGTCTGCTCCTGGACTGATACCCATTCTCCATCTATCCTTCCCTTCAGCTGCAGAACAAACTTCTGTCTCTCATAATTTATTTAGTGGGGTCTCAGCAGGTTAACACCTCCCTCTGTTTAAGTACAACAGCACAGCAACACCTCAGCAGAGCTCTTGTCTCGCGCTCTTGTTTCTCCCTCCTTGATATTGAATACTTGGACTTTCTCCAGTATTTTGTAAAGCTCTGACAGTGTTGTGGTGGAGACAGATGCTGATTCTGACCAGTCTTGTGTGGGATGAATGATTATGACAGATCAGCAGCAGAAGGCCTGAGAATAATCTCCTCCTGATCTAATGTCTCTATCCTCCTTTCCAAATATCACCACTCTATCTGTACCTTTCAGATCATTTGGAGTGTAATGCTAATAAGCATATGTTAGCATGCAAACATGCTAAAGTAAGATGATGACCATGCTAAATATTAGACCTGCTAAACACTGACATGGTAGCATTGTCTCTGTGAGCATATTAGTATTCTGACATTAGCATCACGCTCAAAGCATTACTGTACCTGAGGACAGCCTGACCGAGCTGCTAGCATGGCTATGGACTTAATCTTGTTACAAGACAGCATTGTTTGACAATGACAAAAGTTGAATCTGTCAGTACATTGCATGTAATATTCCTTACTTTTATATACTGTGCTGGCTGTTTTTAGTGGAACGATTACTGAACCTGGGCCTCACCTGCGAAATGTCACACAGATTAATATTAACTGACTAGGAAAATATTCAACATGACCACACAGAGATGCAAAGGCACTGCAAAGAGACATGAAGTAATTACAAAGGGCAAAGCCACCCAATAAACAAAACAGCCAAAAAAGACACTGAATTACCACAAAGAGACACAAAATTACCTCAAAGGGACATAATGATGACACAGAGACAAAAAAGTGATGCATTATAATGATAAGGAGATTTAAAACAACAACACAAAAAGAGGCTAAACAAATAAAAAGTGTGTTTCTTGCTCATACATAGGAGAGGTGGGGGGTCTTTTGCATACCAGCCCCCAGATTCCCATTGTCTGATATTCTTGGTAGTGTGTCCATATTAGAGGTGTAAATTCCTACTTTTATCACAATATAACATTATATCAATTCTTTGGACAACAATGCATTATTAGCTGATAACACTAAGTCTAACACAATAAGATTTTTATTCAGTTCAGGGGCCTTCAATCGATTTGAGGTTATGCCGTATGCAAATTTAACACATTTGGTTTCAGAAGAAGCTGTCACCCCTTCCTTTAAGTGAACTTTTTTTTTTCGCCTATACTTTTTCTTACTTAGATTTAGTTACTGCATCTCTCGACATAACAGAAACTTTGAATTCCATTTGCAGCCTACAGAGCAGCTAATATTTCCCTAGTGAAAGCAAGAAGTTAGCAGTGGCATTTTTTCCACATGGCATGTGCTTTGTCTGTTGACCCATCTTTTATCCAAAATCCAAAATATTTCCACTCTGCTGATTTATTGCCGAGAAGGGAGTAAATATCCTTGTCTTTCTGAGCTGCATTGTTTGATGGTGACACAGACGCACTATGGGAATATCAAAATAAATGCGAATCTTAAAGGGGTACGTTGCCAATTTTTAACCAGCTCTGTGTCACTGCAGTGTGGGCAGTGTGTGCAGTTGAGTGGAGTTGAGGCGCTCCCTGTATTATTATTAATGATGCAGAATGATGTGTTTCACATCAACTTGTGGACTTTGCTCATGGCATGGGCAGAGAGTTCATGGTGCTGCCGGCAAGGGGGGAAGCCAAGCATCATTCATCTGCACAAATTCCCCACATTGCGGAGACACAAGTTTCCCCTTAAAGATGATGATATGGATAAATGTTTTCATTGTGCGTTGATGATACTGGATGATACTGATCATTGAATTGATACATCAGTCCAGATCGACGGATCATTACACCCCTAGTCCTCATAAAGATAATCACTGTTTCTCATTTTGAATGTAATGCCCAGAGGTCATTTGGGACTGTCATCTATCCATAATGGGTGAACATTTGGGCAGATACATCAGAAACAGACTATCCCTGCTGGAAATCCTGTAGTCAATTCTCTGCCAATTTGAAACGCCTCAAATTTTGGTATTCAGAAAAGCATCCCAGTGTGAGCACATGCAGGGACAAAAATTATGTTCAAACTGATTTCAGATGTATTCAGAGGCAGCACAGAAGGTAGCCTTGACACACTTGACATTTCTCAAAGCTTCAGGGTGCGTTGGTTGTGTCCCATTTCAGCTTCCTGTTGGGCGTGCGTTACTAATGGTTCATGTTCATAAGACTTGACTGCACATTGTGTTATAATTTTAAATGCAAAAACATCCCTTTCATGCCTATTGTAAAGCTCCATTTCAATCAATTTTACAATATGTTAGGCTTTCATAAATAGCCACATCACCAATTGGCTCTGTGATAGCAATTAATTGACAAGAGGATGAATTCCATCTCCGAACCCCATCATACAATAAATGTATTGTATACCCAGTGGGAAGCCCTGGCATGTCGACAATGAAACCTTTCTCAGGCCTCGCTCATGGTCACATGCACGTGCAGTTTAGGCGAACGTACTCTGCGAATGCTGGGCTGCTTTCCACATTGCTTTGCCAATTGATTCTAAAGGGTGTTTGAGCTGAATCAAATGATCCCCTCTGGCAGCCCTCCCACACAGCTGCGACCCCATTGATTTTCTGTGAGATGCCATGCAGGCTGAAGGGCAGCAGGGAGCCCTGCAGAGCGCCATTCACAAAGTGTTAGCTTAAGTTTGACATAGACAGGTTAGAAAATTCAGTAATATCTTGGTAGGCCAATACTTTAATATGGTTATGTGTGGATGTGCATGTGGGCTGCTGAACACTAGTCTCTGGCTTTATATTTTGAGGGTTTACTCTTTCCTGACTCCTCATACTGTACATAGTTTTTTTAACCTGTGCCACCCTCACTCTTTTGCTCCCCTTTTTAGATCCTCTTTGGCAGTGGCTTTCACAGTCATTCACTGTCTGCTCTTTCGCCCTCACTCCTAATGTTTCCTCTTTCTCGTCCACAGAAGCTGCTGCAGTTGCAGAACTTCAACACACTGATGGCTGTGGTGGGCGGCCTCAGCAACAGCTCCATATCTCGTCTCAAAGACACGCAAACCCACATCAGCACAGAGACCAACAAGGTGCAGTATCCATCCTCCCAACCATCACTGATCTCTCTTTGGCATCAACAGCCTAACACTGCCACACAAATTCAATATTCACTGCATGTCGATGCTCTTAGCTACCAACTGATATTGGATCTTGATTCAGTAATCCACATGTCCTCCTTGTGAGCTGCCAAGCTCCTTATCTGTGCCTGTTACTCCTACACGGTGGCTTTTTAGAACCATGAATTTGAGCCATATAACTGGAATGCAACTGTTGTTGGGGGAGTTGCAGTCAGTTATGTAAGTCCATCTGGAGCAAAGTTTTCCAGAATGTTTGTGATACTTCTAAACAAGTCTCTCTTGAGATAGGCTTCCTGTTTGCTGCCAAGTCTCATCTCACCCCTTTCCATTTTGTCCACCCTTGAAGTGGAAATATACCCGTTTTTTGCTTTAATTCATCTTTATGAAGTAAATGTTCATTGAACAACAGTGAATGACTATAGAATAATGACATCACCAGCATTTAGATTGGTTCCCTGCAAGGCTTACTTTCACTGTGCAAGTCTGTCTGCCACTGTCTGCCACCTAACCTCCTAAGCCTAACCCTGACAACATAACCCTTAAATTATTTTCATCCCCCTCCATTTACTCAACCTGCAGGTTTTTAACAACCTCATTGAACTGGTCACATCATGTGGGAACTACAGTCAATACCGCAAGCGCTTCTCGGAGTGCTCGGGCTTCCGATTCCCCATTCTCGGTGTGCACCTGAAAGACCTCATAGCCGTGCACGTGGCGCTGCCAGACTGGGCCGACAAAGAGAAGACGCGGGTCAACCTGGCTAAGACCCAACAGCTGTATGCCATCCTGCAAGAGCTGGCACTGATCCAGGCCACGCCGCCGAACATCGACGCCAACACGGACCTGCTCAACCTGCTTACAGTGAGTGCAAAGAGTGGACAGAATGTGTATGTGCAGCGTCCAAGGTGTTAGGCTCAAATTAAAGATGTAACAGCTTGTGCCGGGTAAAATCAGGTCCTGAATCAGGTGCTGTGAGTTGGTTATTCATCAGAAGTGCAAAATTTGAAGGCGCCCAGACAGCATTGAAGTAGGAGGAAAAACTTTGAGAAGGCCGAGCACACAGCCGGTGTAAGAGGCAGTCTGTTTGATACACAGAATTTGTTCTGCCTTGATTTGATTGGCTCGTGGTCAGACCGACTGAACAGCAGCCAGCTGGGATGAAATCTGTGAACAGACAAAGGCCAGAGATTATACGTAACCGAGGCATTCAAAACATTAACCTCCAAGCTCATAGTATTCCTGTGTCTCAAATAGATGTGGTCCACGGTGGTAAGAGCAGCCTTTATATCATAATACAGGACTGCTGTAAAAATAGATTATATTGAGATTGACAAGCAATACATAATAGAGATAGGATTGATACTTCAACCTACAGTATTTTAACAATAAACAGCAGAATGTCATCTACTCAGTGCAGATAAAAAGTTTAAACCAGGAACCCGATCTGAGATTACTCTGATGACATCATCAGGATTATTTTTTCACTTTGGAAAGCTCCTACAGAGCCACAGAAAACATCAAAACTGTTTCCACAGGCTGCATAATAATGATGAGTACATTAAATATCTTTGGTTGACTGCTGAAACACTGCTATCTGGTTGCCAGACTCAATTTTCTAGCATTGTGCTGTCACCCAGGACAAAGAGTCACAACCTCAGTTTAAGCATGCCTTTGTTGAACTCCACTGAACTTTAAATTGTTAACCTGCTCTGAAACCTTTTGTCTGTTCCTGTATCCTAAGTAAAGACTAAAGAGCTTTTGCTGTCAGAATGTTTTGGCTTTGAAATGACTTAAAAGAGGACCTCAGTGGAGTCAGTTTCTCCTTTTAAATCTCAACACTTCTGCAGGGAAATCTTGATTTTGAGAGATCGCATTGCTATATTGTGTCATCAGTGCTATCAAAGGGGACCTATTATGCTTTTTGTATTTTGTGTCTTAAAGTTACAATAAAGGACGTTCATATTAAATGTGGCCAAAGTTTCAAATAACTAGGCAAATATATGTAGCAATCCCTGTAATCCCTCATTTTGACATGAGAACTGTGCAGTGCTCTTGGCATTTTTAGCCAAATGGTTAGTAATCTTGTATCGTAATTACCAAGGCTGGGAGGGTCATTTGAAAACCATGTAACTCCAGCTTTGATGATGTTTTCTGTTCTTATTGCCTGGCATTGAAAGTATTTATAATTCCCTCTGGGAGAATCCTTTTAACACCGATGGGTCATTTCTATAATACATGGCTTCCCATAGGGATTCTACTTTCACCTTGCCCATCAGGCCTTCTGCCTTCTGTTATTCCCCTGGCTGCAGTGATCCAGAGACTTTGCTATACGTAAGTCTCAACATTAGGCCCGTTTCCACCGCAGGAACCTCGGGGTAATTTTATGGGGCTGGAGCCGTTGGTGCGTGTCTCCACCGCAGGAACCATCCCCGAAGGACAGAGTTCCGCAACTTTTACAGGGGCTAAACAAGTCCCTGCCTCGGAGTAGGTACTCAGAACGGCCCCGAGAAACTCCTGGCTGGGGCTTGGGGATTACTTGGTGCTGATTGGATATACTCAAGGCGGGATGTGACGTTTTGTAATTAATAACATGGTTATCGTAGATTAGCTGGGATAACCATTAGCTGTTAGCGGTGACTGTAATAACTCCAGCGGATATCTTAGTTACAACATGATTGAACTAGCAAAGCAGTTTTGTGTTGTTATGTATGGTGTTTATTCAGTTTTGGGAAATCACAATGTCTAGAAAGCATCAGTGGCTGCAGCTGACAGGGACAGCTAACAGCAGCAGCAAAGCTAACATCAGGACGTCATCTGTTAAAAGCCTCCCGTTGTCGGATACGACATGAAACTACTCCAGTTAGCTCAGTCATGTTGTAACTAAGACATCTGCTGGAAAAAATCTTTGTTTCACGGACCGTGACCGGAGTTATTACAGACAAGGCTAACAGCGTCCCCACACCCCTATGTCGCTTCGGTCAAAATGGTCGCGCAACGATTACGTCACATACAGAACCCGGTAACTTTACAGGAACCTTCCTCGTACTCTGCTCTCTCAGTGGAGACATGGCGGTTGAGAGGGCCGAGCAAAAGGACGTTCCTGTAGTAGTTCCTGCCCCCCAGATAGTACCAGGAACTTCTTCAGTGGAAATGGGCCTAATGCTGACCAATCAGAGCAGACCAACACATTCTCACCCAAGATCTCGTCACATGTTGCAATTGGTCATGGACTTTTGCATCCAGATACGATGTGCAAGGCACCCTGGGTGTGTTGATTGTTGACGTTCTGGGACCCCGTGTCAAGTTCGGCCTGTTACATGCATTGTCTTTTTTCAAATGCACTTCCGTTATCAAAGGAAATTTACAGTTTACTTACAGTCCCTTTCAAAATAAAGGCACTACATTGGTACAACATTGCAAATTGATGTTTTTTTTTCCTTCAACAACAAACGTACATGGTTGGGTTTAGGAAAAAAAGAACAGGGTTTGGCTTTATAATCTAATGGGATGGGAACACCGTTCTCCTAGGGGAAATTTGATGTTTGTTAGACCCATCCACCAGTGCACCCACCCACTCTACACGGACTTTAGCCGCTTTAACTTTTGTTCTTGTCCCCCACGTTTCCCCCTGATGCCACCGAGCGCCATTAAAATATAACGGTGACCGGCCACGTATCATGCCGACGTTAAAGGAGGGCTTTTCCCGATGCCGCAAGTTACCGGATGTTGACAACTTTGGAGTGAGACTGGATTGAGCAGACTGGGCTTTTTGGAGGGTGGCTTTAAGTGTCTCAGACCAAGGGTGAATACAGGTGTTCCAGCACAGACGGTATGAGGGAAGTAAAGGTGTTACAAATCAAGCATATAAACATGTTCTGGTAGAGACCTTAAATACAAGTATGGGCCTGAAAATGAGTATTATAGGGTCCCTTTTAAACTGTAAAAGTGTAAACATTTTACAGTACAGTCATTTTGCAGCTTCTTCCCCAGACTATTTTTCTGTCTTGGCTTACAAAGGAATGCTCTCTCCTCTCACTTTGTGCCAGCATTACACTCCTATCAATCACCAAAGACCGACAGGAAGAAATGGAAGCCTCCATCAGGAAATAATCTCCTCAAAACACATTGTTGCCCTATAAAATACATTAAGCTTGTAATGTGAAATGATGTGGGAAAGGCATAATTTAAAAATGCTTACAAGTATCATTGAGGAAATTACCCTTTTTATATTCTGAGTGATAGTTATCTATGTCTGAGCAAACAGTTAAATACAGCTACAACTTATGTTTAGTGCGAGCTCTTAAACTGGAAATAGTGAGGGAGGCTGATCTCAGTTTTTGTTGCTGTGTGCACTTCAGTATGAAAGCTAGGGTTGTGTTTTGGCACTTCACACCAAACCCCTGAGTGTGTGTGAGTATTTTTGGCAGATGCAGATAAGAGTTTCCTGAATTTGAGAAGCTCTCTGTATTTAAACAATCCCAAGGGATTAATCATTCAATCCGGCTGCAGGTGTTTGCGTGAGATTGCAGCTGGCGCCCCCGTTTTTTTTTTTTTTTCAGTGAAAATGAATGAAAGAAAACAACTTGACAGGTTTTGAAACTGAGGGGAACCAGGGAAGTTTGCTGGACAGAGTCAATACCCAATTATCTTATGCCAGTGCTTATTGGACTTTATCTATCTTGAGCCTGAGGGGACGAGCGCAAGGAGATGGAAGGAAAGTCGATACATCCTTCAAAATAATCTCTACACGGGCATGCCTGCAAATCACACAAGTTTAATCATACTTTCCTCCTGTTTGATTCAAATTCATCAGCCCTTCAGATAATTCAAATTCTATCAAATGATCTCGGATGTGGTGAACAAGTCACAGTTAACCTTTTCACTGAAATACAACAAGCATCACTAAATCAGACGACCAAACAAGGAGAAAAGCCTTTTTTCCCCCCTTCCGCACTTCCCACTTCAACTCAATAAAAGCCAGGAAACACAATTACGGTAAGAGAATAGCTCTGAGGAAAATAATGTGAGGACAACAATGGATGCAGTGGATGATAACATGTGGCACTTGGCTGCAGCATTTCAGTATGAGCAAAAAACAGATGCTGCTCTCTCACCTGTTGCCATAGTGGCTGTGTACATTATAATGAACAGGTCTGTGTGTGAAAAGGTCTTTGTGTTGAACTCCTAGAAATATAGAAGTGTGTGAACTGAAACACTCATCTTCTTTTGTGTTTGCAAAAAATAGATGTTGGGTCAATTCACCCAAATTAGAATTAAATTATTATTTCATTAACATCTTTATATGGAAGCCCTGAGAGGAAAAAAAGCAACCTGTGAAAACTGGTGTTTTTAGTAATATTTTTATTGATCATCTGTGGAAACAGGTGAATTCTTTGTTTTTCTTGATAATTTTTGCTGTGTGATACCGTAAAAAAATCACCTCTTTTCACAGATGAAAAAATAAACTTGAAAAAATGATCTTGGAAAAAAAATGCATCTGTTTTCAATGATGGGGAAAACAAACAAAAAAAAACCCAAACCCATCTTGCTTGCCTCTCAGGGCTTCTGTAACTTATACTATTGATTTGATTGATTGATTTGATTATTTATTTTTATTTACTGCTACTCTAATATGATTTAGATGATCGATATTTTAGTTGCAGTGCTCTCAAAGTTGAAAAAATGACACTATAAACATTTGGAACTCAAATAAATAGTGAACAGTTTCAGTGTTGTGAGTGTACACAACAGCCTTATTTGGTCACTTATTTGGTCAACTGTTTGTATTTCCCAGATATTTACATTTGGCTATGCCTTTAAAAGGCTCCTTTTGCAGAGAATTTATGCAGGAATGAATAAATTTTGTGGTGGAGATGAATGCTAAGAATGAAGGAGGGTGCTCTGAGTGCTGCTGAAACAATGCAGACAGACACTCTCTTCATGGATGCCACACAAAAAGAAAAAAACATCAAAGTATTTTGAGCATGGCTGTTTATTCTTGATGTTTGAGAACAGTAAAATAATCTCAGCTCAAAGGCCCATTTACAAGCTTTAAGAGCTCATACAGCCTTCATTATTCTGCACTCTACTGGGTCAAGTGATGATAGTCATATTTGAAGAGAAGATTGCAACCCCTGATTTAGGAATAATTTAACATCTCCTGAAAATATTTGTGCTCAACACAGTTGGTTTACTGCAGCTATGTAGAAGTGTACTTCAGGGTGTGTTAGTATACTGTGATGTCACTGGCAGGTTTAGTTACAGGTGCAGTAATGCAGGTTTGAAACTTCCAACCAAAAAGATTGCAGTGAAATACTGCTTTTCAGCCTCAGATTATGGTATGCCTTAAAAAGTCATAGCAAAGTATGTCTAAAAAAAATCCTTCAAACGTCATAGTATAGTATGTTGTAAAAAAAAAAAAAAAGACAGAATTGTATGTCAAAAACAGAACAAATAACTGATAACCCTTGATCTAAGATTTCAAAATGCTCTAAAATGGTTAGCTTAGCTTAGCTCCTGGTGGGAATTTGCCCCAGATCCCCCTGCAGAGCTTTGGGTTGTTAAATAGGTGATTTTCGCCCTGCACTCTGAAATGTAGTAGATGCTAATGTCACAAATGATTGGTTCATATTAAGACAAAATGGTCACACTGGCTCCTCATGTCCTGTTCTGTGCAGGTATCTCTGGACCAGTACCACACAGAGGAGGAGATCTACCAGATGTCTCTACAGAGAGAACCTCGCAAGCCAGCGGTGAGCAGCCATTTAATGTACACATTGAGATCCCATACTGGGCTGGTCTCAAATATCCCAAATTTGGCAGTGTTATATTGCTCTGCTCCTGTCTTAGATGATAGATCACATCACGAATACAATACACAAATCTTTGTTTTTCCTCTCTCATGACATTTTGATCTGCTGTTGTAACCCTTGACTGCTGCTCTGTACAGCAGCTGTCTTTTCTTGTCCTTGGAAGATGACAGCATCTGCTTCCTGGGATTGATACTGATCTAACCCTCTTTGGTTTCTCACTGGTTGTAGCAGAACTCCAGCCCCGCCCCTGCGCCTGAACCCAAGCCCACCATGATCGATGACTGGGCTGTGTCGGTGAAGCCCAACGCTGACCCGACGATCATCAAGAAACACATAGAGAAGATGGTGGAGGTGAGTGTGTCAGCCTCTACACATTCTCGTCTCTCAGCGCTGATTGTAACCTGAGGGGCGCTGGAAGGCTGAGGGTAAAATATCTGTTGTTATCCTCTCCACAATCATCTTGCCATGAGTACTGCCAAGTGCTCTTGGCTTTCTGGCCAAATGGTTGGTAATCTTGTACCATAATAACCAAGGCTTGGAGGGTCATCTGAAAACCGTGTAACACAAGCTTTGGTCCTGTTTTATGTTTTTTATTTCTTGGCGTTGAAAGAATTAATAGATCTCTGTGAGAGATCCTTTTAAAAACAGTGGTTCAGTTTGTGTAATGCATGGATTCCTGTTGGGATTCTATGAAAGGCCTGAGAAGCATAGTTCGTGGGCAAGTTTATCTCCTACATACAAGATATTATCTCCTACGTATGTAAGGTTATCATCTATGTAGGAGATGTCCTATAAAGGAGATCAACTTTTGGCCAGCACACTGAAACTAACCTTCTCAACCCTCTAATTCACAGTCGGTCTTCAAGAACTTTGACTCAGACGGTGACGGCCACATCTCCAGGGATGAATTTGAAGCGATCAGGAACAACTTCCCATACCTCAGCAAGTTTGGAGAACTGGACAAAAACCAGTGAGCACTCGCAAATTTATTCACTGCTGTAAAAAGTTCACACATTGAACCAACGTCACTTCTCTTTGCTTTCTCTCCCAGAGACGGGCAGATCAGCAGAGATGAAATGATAGACTACTTTATGAAAGCCAGCTCTCTGCTTAACTGCAAGATGGGCTTCATCCACACTTTCACTGAGGCCACCTACGTCAAGCCCACGTTCTGCGAGCACTGCGCCGGCTTTGTGAGTAAACACCTACTTCTCACTTGTAATCATGTTTTGAGCTTATGTGTTAGGGGCTGTTCATTACTTTTGAGGGGGTGGGTTGGGGGGGTTGGTAATTTTTCCAAGCACTGGAGAGGGATTGTTTTTTTTATTTTGGCTTAGGGGAAGGACATACAACTTTAAATGGTTGTATTTTGTATTTATTTCAAATACCATCTGAGCCTCAAAACCTGCTGGAAGGTTTAAACAGCATGTTCACTTTAAAAAGGGCTAAAATCACACCATTTATCATAGTCAGAAACTGTAAAACTGAAATTATCATTGGCTTTTAAAGTATCTGAAGATGTAATGTGCAACCAATCACTATTATTTTATGAAAAAAAAAGATAAAAATAAACATGTACACTAACCAGATCTTGTAAAAAACATTAAAATCTGCACTCCTGCATGCACAAAAATATTTGGAGCTTGGGAAGGGTTGAATAATAAAAAGAATAAAAGAATAATAAACAAAGTCCGAAACCAGCCATTCCTCCTAAGAACAATCCTTTACTTCACTATATAACCACCCTCAGTCCTAAAAATACAAAATACTTTGCAATACTTTTAAAAACTGTTTGCGATACAGAATCAGCTGTATGATATATAAACTCTTCAGGCTCCTGTGGAGGTCTTTAACAGATATCGATCTTTTTGTTGTTTGCTTTTGTGCTTTCAAATGCATCGATTTCTTCAATGACCCAATCAATAGCACGTGTCATAGTTTGTTAAAAAAAAAGGTCAAAGGTCAGCTGTGCTCACCCTGCCTTTCCACAGCCATGTAGCCGCGTAGACTATCCGCACTTCATTATTTGTCTCAGCAGTCACCGGCGGCGCGTGATAGGCTCATCTCTCAGAGGTTCCTCCTGTCAGGTCAGGGCAATGCCAATTACTTTGAGCTACAGCCACGTGCTGCTGAAGTTGCATTCTGGGAAATATGGGAGGAAGGTAATTGGGCGAGATGATAACCCTCCTCTGTGGCAGTGTTACATCTGTGTGTGCGTGTGTATGTGTGTGTGTCCTCTGGCCCTTAACATTCCCCAAAGTCCCCCAAGGATCTCTCTGTTATTTAGACACAGACAGTGAGTCAGCACTCAGCTGAAATGAGAACAGGAACAGAGCCCTCATATTGAACTGCAGACAATGAAATGACATCCCATTCATTTGTCTATGCTGCATATGTAAAAAAAAAAAAAAAAAAAAAAAGCTAGAGGAGAGGATGCTCAAAGAGAAGTACGCCATAGATTATATGTATAGACTTTCATTAACACTCAAAGGAGCACACATTTAGACACAGTCATTCTCCGGGGGAAGCTGGAGCATTTTCAAACCATCATGAGGGGAAACTCAGAATAGAGAGCATGGAAAGATAAGGACTCTGGCAGCATGCTTCTTCCTTTGAATATGTGTGTGTGGCAGAGGTAGATACACTAGCCACTTCCTCCTTTGCCTGCTTTGTGCTTCCCTCTTGGCTCCTGTGCAAAAACAATATTTTCCCGCAGCCCATTTTTCAGCTCTTGTCTCAAACACGGCGTACAAGCCAAGCTGGCCCTCCTGTAAACACTGCAGAGTTCACTCATCTCCAGTGTCGTACACGGATCGTCATAATCTTACTCCGCTCTGCCTGCAACCCTAATTAATGGCACACAGATGACTTTCACTAAACGCACGAAGCGAGGAAACACATCACAGGGTGTGAGATTTTTTGCATCTCGGGGGAGTACTGCAAGTTTGTAGCTGGAGGCTCAGAGCACTTTTATATGAGAGATTGCAGACAGCGATGCACAAGTCTCTTTGGGGCTTTTGACAGTTTAGTTTCATAGAATCAGAGTAAGAAAAGCAAAAAAAAATCTCTTGTTTCGACTTCTCAACCTGACTGAAAAATCGAGTATTTGAAAATGATCTCACTGGGGAAAATGGCTGTCTAGGCAATCTATAATGAAGCAACAAAAGCAGGCATATTCATTGTTCCTTTATGTGATCACACACCTACAGATTCATTTCCTTTTATGTATTTGGTGCATTTCGGTTCACACTGGACTGGCAAACAAACCTTCCATTAACATGTTTGGGTGACCTTATCCTGCTGCGTTCCAGATTTAGAGAGGGTCGTGCCAAAAACAAATTTGTTTGCAGTCCCTGTTACTTTAACCAAACACAATTTTTCTTCCTGTAATGCTCAAACCATTTAAGGACACAAAGTGTATGAGACTTAATTAACAGCTGAAACATGCAGAACTTACATAGGTTGCTCACCTACAGATGATTACACCGTCTATTTGTCAGCAACATGCACACTAAGTCCTCAGTTTCCACACTGGGTCTGTTCAGTCCTGTTTGTGCCATGCATGTGTTGTGGAGGAGGGAGAGAGGAGTCTTCGAATTTCACAAGCTGCAATTTCTTCCTTTGTGTTAGCATGTTGCAGAGGTGAAAGGGATAGCTTTTGGGAAATGTGTTTGCCAGGTAGCAGTTACCTTAGCATGAAGACTGGTAACAGGGGGGAAAATGTTATAAGAATTTGCCTCCCTGCACCTCTACAGGCTGTCCTCATGCATAGTTTGTACATATACCTACAAAAAGTAACACTGGTAAGAGCTGGTAATTCATGTATATCCAACGTAATCGCGAGGACTGTTATCACGTGACCAGACGGGAGTAAAGAAGGAATAAGTATAAAGAGCGAAAGTCTGCTTCAGGAGACATGTTGAGGTATTGGATGGGTCAAACCCAGGACTTTACCCCAGGAGACGGAGCTCTGGAATGTGTGAAACCAAATGAACTACGATTTATTTTAAAGTACGTCCTCACCATGTTTCTTTTCCGAAACCTAACCTATGTGACTTAACTTGCCTTGTCCTAACTTGAGTAACTTTACGTTAAGTATGTCACGTGACAAACCCCAACTGTGTTTCTCTGTGTGACTCTATGTTAAGGACATAACGTGACAACGTCATTCGTGGGACACTAATTCATTTGATATCATACCAACCCTTGTTTGAGATTTTGTTGACCTCTAAAGCATAAACTGTATAGAGTAATGGACGTAGCCACCATTATTAGTTTGTTGACTCCTATTTTGAAGCCTTGACTTTTGGAGCTTTTTGGCTGTCACCATCTTGGATTTTTGGAGCCAGAACGTGATGATTCCCAACCTTAGATCTTTTCCTAAACCATACCTTTGTGCTAACTTTGTGTTTAGTACGTAACTTTACATTAAGTACATACTGCGACAACGCCCAACCATATTTCTTTTCCTAAACATAACCTAAGTAGTGGGGCACTTATTTATTTGATATCATACCAACTGTTGTTTGAGATTACATAGATCTCTAAAGCATAGACTGTATAAAATAATGGACGTAGCTACTATGACATCACCTATTAGTTTGTTGACTCCTGCCTTGAAGCCTCGGGTTTGTCTTTTTGGCCATCTCCATCTTGGAGTTTTGGAGCCAGAAGTTACTTAAGGTGACCATATTTGGATGAATCTAAGTGTATGAGTTCTATAAAAATCCACCCCCCCGTACAGTTGTAATGAAGGTGCTATTAATACAGCTAATTAGCTATAGAGAAACTGTTGTACCAGACTGTAAACATGTTTATTTCTGCTGTAAATTTGGGCATTTCGACATGGTGGTCTCTGGGGATTTACTCACTTTTGAAGCCAGCCTTAAGTGGTCATTCAGTTTAGGACACTTTCATATTGGCTTCATTTTTCAGCTGCAGAGGTTGCCACTTGGTCTAAAGCTCACTAATTAACATGTTATATCTCGTACAAAAAACAACAACTTGTGGTTTTTACAGGAAATAAAGAACTATTTCTTGGCTGGGTGGAGTGACTTCCTGAAGTCCCTGCTGGTTACCCAACAACCTCACTGTGACAAGACTCAGCAAGATGTGTTAATTAGGGATGTTGGAGGTAATGGTAGGCAGTTTAATTGACCTTTGGACAGGCTAGCTGTCTCCCCCCTTCTTCAAGTCTTTATGCTAAGCTAAGCTGTAGTCTCATATTTAACAGATGGATAGATAAATGAACCCTAGCATATGCATTTATAACACCAGCAGGCATGACAGAACGCATTTTCTGAAGATGCATATACAAGTGTGATAAATAATAATATTTTAAAGTATGGGATGAACAGACCTCTGATAGGGAAGAACAGTTACAAAGGATCAAACAAAACTGCCAAATATTATATCTACTGTAGATACTGTACATTTCAAAGTTTAACTTGGCTCATTTTGTGTTTTCCTAGTACTGTTAATGGTCGATATGTCAGTGTCCTGAGAGTCTGTTAACACATTTTAAATCACTTTAAAACACGGTGGTAGCCGAATGCCAAAAATGTCAATGTGAATTTAGAAAATGTCAAGAGGAATCTCTCCTCACTGTGTCTGTTTATCTGCACTCGCTGTACGCAGGAATAGAGTGACATGTGATTGGTGGCACTCTTAAAATGTGTTAGGAAAAGATAGAAGGCACTTTTTGTAGTGAAATAGCAAAACATAAATTATTTACTTGAGAGGAAAAAAACCTTTTCCCTTCAGGGGAAACCGCTGTTGGTTGGCACACAGCTATGTTCTGGTCCTTTGAGGGTCACAGAAACAAAGATGTAACATCAGATTGTTTTCTTTCTTGTCCTGCACTCATTTAATAAAACATCTGAAAGTTACTAACGGTTTTTGGTAACATTTCAGTTTTATAATATTGAAAGTAAAAAAGTGGTCTGTGAACGTATTCTTAAACTGTGTTAGAGATATTGGAAATGTGTTACTGTAGTTAATAGAGAGAGGAATCAGCTACATTTTGATACAAGATTTGAAAGTCTGTGACGAGCGATTGTAGCTGACAGAATTTTGTCAATTTTAGATTAAAGACATTAGAGAGATTAAAGCCAGTGTTTACATAGCTAGTTGATTATTTTAAATAGTCAGTGGCAAAAATAATTAGTAATTCCTAGGGGTGGGAATCTCAAGGCACCTCACAATTTGATCTGATTACAATTCAGATTGCTACAATTCAATGATAAAATGATTATCGATGCATCATGATACGTCTTGATGCATCAGCATTTTTTTTATTTCTGTATTATTTATTTTTCTCACTGTGTGACTACTTGCTATTTTTAAAACATATCATAATATATTTGAAGTGATCCATAATGAAATAAACAGATTCATTTGCAGATTCAAAATGTATAGCTTTTTAACATTGTGCCAACCAACCCGGTGATGGGGCCGTGCATAAATGCAGAACATGACTTTTATTACAATGTACCTAATCTTAGAAAACATTTGTGTATGTTAAAACAATTTTTTGAAGTAGCGGCTTTAATCTACATGTTCTCACTCCGACCTTGTCACATGTCGACGTTCGATCAAGGCCTTTCCACATCGACATATGACGCACAAGGTAGCCTGGGTGAATTGGTTGTTGATTTCCTGGGACACCATGTCAACTTCATTCTGTTTACATGCATTGTTTGTGCATTTCTATTTTCACAGGAAATGTATAGGATGCGGTTGGGTTTCGGCAACAACAGCACCTGGTTGGGTTTAGGAAAAAAGAACAGGGATCGTCTTTACAATCTTAAGTAGGCGAATACGATGCTCCTGGTTGAAAGATGGTGGTTGTTGGACCCATCCACTGTCACACCCGCCCACCTTACTTGGACTTCCGCCCCCTTAAGTTACATTGCTGTCCTGCCACGTTTCCCCGATGCCGCCGAGCACTGTTAAACAATAACACCAACCGGCCACGTATCATGCCAGTGTTAAAGTACGGCTTTTTTGGCGGTGTCTGACGCTGGAAGTCCCTGACCAGGCACTAGTGTTCGACAATTACGAGAACGAGTAACCTTAACCTTTCATTTGCTGCTGGTTAGAATATTCTAACATAAATTATGTCAGTGGAAGGTGAAAAGTGAAAAATATGCCAACCAGTCCCAGTCTCTCCCACTTTGAATTTGCTGCTAAAATAAGTAAACATACAAGATTACATGAATGGACCCACAGTTATTAAAGAGTAATTAAATGCATTCTGCTTGGAAGATTTTATTTTAAATGCAATAACATCAAATATGTCAGCTCAAGTTTCATGCTCAGTCACAGTCTGCTGATTCAAAAGCTTGTAAGCACATAAGGAGACATTAGCAAAGGAATCCAAAAATATAAACATGAATACCTCTCAGAGTGCATTTTTGAAATTGAATGTGTAACTGCTGGCAGTAAAAGTAGCACATTTCCTCCACAATAAAAAGCAGGATTTGCAATTTTAGTGCCAAATCATTTCTAGATTTGTAGTACAGTTTTTTAAAAGCTTGCTGTAAAACCGTGAAGGAAATGTAGTGAGTTTGTGTGTCTCCAGCTCTTGTTTGTAGTGCATTGTGTTTTTCAGTCCACAGAGGCAGTAAAGGTCAGTCAGTGTAGGCAGAGCTGTGATGATAGTTGTGTTTAGATGTTCTGCTCGTAACTGACTTCTCTTTGTTGTAGAGCCTCCGGCTGTGTTCACCGTTTCCAACTGTGTGTGTCTTTGTTTGTGTGTATATGTGCAGCAACGAGTGTATGCGTTTGCATGCATGAATGTGTGTGTGTGTGTGTGTGTGTGTGAAGAGGTCAGGATATTTTGTGCCTCCTCAGATGTGCCAGTGCAGTGTGTGATCTCCAGCTCGGCTCTTTCATGTCATTGTTCCCCCCACTGTCTGTGCGCTCCCTGTGTCCCGCTTGATCTCGTTCCCCCTCCGCCCCCTCTGTCCCGCCAACCTCCTCTCTCTCCTCCTTTCTTTACCTCCATCTCTCTCTCTCTCCCTCTCTCTCTCTCAGCCTACATCCTTCTCTGTTCCATTATGCCCATTTTCTTCATTCGCCTTTTTCCTCCAGCCTTCACTCACTGCCTCAGTATCAATGGGGTATATCAGGATGTGAACTATATGGGTGTTTAAACATGTTTTAGACCATTTACTGCTAATTGTATGTACTATCTCTTTACTGCCACCCACTTCCTAAAGCATACGTTTTTAGATACATTTCCTTCCTTCCCTCGAGTTATTGGTTTCCATTATTTTCACTTCACTGTTCATCACAGCTTAGAGACTTGGTGGTGTCGACAAAAAGTCAGAGGCACAACATGTGAAGAGAATACTGTGTTTTAGTTATTTAAGAGCTGCATTTCATCAGCTAACACTGAATTGGAGGGACCCTGAACATACCTGCAATTTCCCAGTCCAACAGTCCCAGTTCACCACATTACACTGCAAATTTGAAGTCCTACTGATTTTAACAATGTAGCTAAATGAACAGAGGCTAATAGCTACGACATTATTCCAACATTTGACATGCCTAATAGTTGGCAATTACATTCGTAGCTAATGGGCTAAAAACTACTACAATCCTTCAAGCTAGTGTGTCAAAACTAGCAATCATACTTAAAGTGCTATTATCACGCTGTGAAAATTCTCAGTCCTGCATTTAAAACCTTACTAACTGCAAGTACAAGCATGTTAGCAGTATCGGCAAAATATACTTTAAGTATTAAAAGTAAAAGTAGTCATTTTGCAGTAAATCGTTCCCTGTGGTGTTTTACTGATATGTGATGTTTATCTGCTACATTCTGTGCAACAGTAATATTGCATTGTGCTGCTATAGATGATTAGGCTGTGCTAATTTTAAAGGTATACTATGCAGGATATTCCTAAAAAACAAACCTCTCAATCATCACTTATAACCCACTAGAAGTGTATGGCGGTGTATTTATCTGCAGAGACGCCTTCTGCCTGGTTTTTCTTCTATTTTTGCTATGTTTGGGATGTTTCTGGGCACAGCTTGCAGGTGAGGTAAGGACTTTATAAAAAGGTAGCGACCAGGTGCCAGACCATAGGAATCTCACGTCCTAAAGGAAACTAAGAAAAACGCAAATATAGTGAACACCAAGTGGACAAAGGTTGCTCAAAAACGATAGTGAAACTGGGGTTAGCTTTCACTTTATTTCTGGCGACAACAATAAGCTTTCTGAATTATTAATAATACATATGAGCATTGCGGCAGTAGTCCACCGTCCACAGTCAGCTTTTCACAGTGTCGGAAACCAGCCCTGTTTTCAGCTTTGTAATGATGCATTGTCTTGCTAACCTAAGAGGGTTTTTGAAGAGTTTATTTAGCCTAAGAAGTTGGAGAATTTTCTCAACATATTTATCACAAACATTCAACATACACACATGTGGAGACACATGTTTTCTCACTGGACAGCAGGGGGATGAAAAACTGTAGAATTGTAGCACAAGAAACCCATAACAGAATGCCAATTCAAAGCTAATTCATATTTTTCTGTTCATTGCTAGCATTCTGATTATTCTACTAGCTATGTTTATTATTCTCTGCAGTTTTGCTTTGTTGCTAACAAAAATTAAATTTTCATACCTTATGACCACATTAAAGAAAATTAAATACTCTCCACCAGATTCCTAAATATCATTTCCAGTGTATGCTTACAGCTACAAAATATTTAGATTTTTGAAAGTACACTTGCTAAAAATGTAAAAAGCATTTAAAAAGCGGAGCATTTCAATTCTTAGAAGAGTGGACCTTGAACATCTACTTTCTGTCAGCTCAGATCTCTGTAATTGCCGCATCACTCTGATGAAATGAAAACACGTCTTAATTAACACCCACCCCTGCTGCCCTTTAATTTCTCTCTTTCTCTCTGCAGATATGGGGCTTCTACAAGCAAGGCTACAAGTGTAAAGGTAAGAGAGCAATGCACTCAGACTTAACCCTGTGTCTGTTGCACAGATGTGTGTGCTCCACGCAGAAGGACGAAGCCTTAAAAGAATTAACGATTCTTTTTTTGATGCCATTGAATCCCAGCCATCGTTCACAAACACATGCACACACACTGTAGACAAAGATCTGTAGAGTTGAAGTGCTGAGTAAATGTAATCGGCACAGAAACAATGGCAAATAAAACACACTGTTTTAATGTATGTTTATACACACAAAGCTCCCTTTGCTAACCATTGGATAAGCTCCATCAGCTGAGACCACACTACACATAATACACTATTATTTGCCCTTTAAAGGTTCCCAGTAGACCAGTGTTTGAAGAAGCTACTTCATTTCACGAATGTACATACACACAGGCAGCCTCATCCTCATTAGCCTTAAAAACACACACGCACTCAAACAGCTTGCCTCTTCTCCCTCTATGGGTGTGCCGCTGGTGGTCTGTGCTGACGCTAAAAATTAAGTAGTGATAATCTGCAGACGTTCAGTGCACTAAATAACCTGCGCTGCATATGTTTCCACACAGATGTCAAGCAAAAACTTTGGAAACGATGCCAAATGTAAAATGCAAATTATGCAAGTTTCCATCTGCTGGAGTGTTTGGAGAAGTGATTGATTACAGCTCTGCTTTATGAATGGGAGAGGTTTGAGTGGGCAGTTATTTTACGGGCAGGATTTCATTGTTTTGTCAATTGGTCAACAAATTAGTTTCAATTGGTGTTTAAACCACAAGGCTGTGTGTGTGTGTCTGTGTGTGTCTGTGTGTGTGTTTGTGTTGAGCCTTCTGCATGCATTGGTTTCTACATTTTTGGAAAAAGTGAAATATTACTGTATCAAGTCCAAGAATAATCTGAGAAAGTAGACCTACATGTATGAATGCATGTATGTATGTATGTATGTATGTGTGTCATGTATTCATGTTCTCCTTGTCCTTTTTTTGAAAAACAAGCGTTTCAATTACCAACTTTCTCTTATCCATTCTTATTCTTAGCATTAACTGCTTTCCCATTCATTCAGGTTCATCTCAGGTTGAAGCTTATTAAAAAGCTAGCAAGTTACCATCAAACATATGAGTTGCATAGCAACTAGAGTAATTAAGGCTCCTTGGGGCCTTTGAGGTCTTGTGGTCTAACAGTGCTCACCCTGTGCCTTGTGTTTAGGAGAAGAAGATTCTTATTCTATCACTGCTTAACTTCTTAATTACCAAGACATGTTCTACTTAAATCAAGTGTTTGTTTTTTTATGCCTCCACACCAGTGACAGCCATGGTCAGACACATTATGTTTTCTGGTTGTCCATTGATCCCATTCTCATGAAAGCAATAGCTCAAGAATGCCTAAAGGGAATTTCTTCAAATTTGGCACAAACGTCCACTTGGACTCAATACTAAAGTGATATGTGAATTTCGGTGATCATAGGTCAAACGTCAAAGTGACTGTGACCTCGCCTGCCTCATTTTTGTGAATGCAATATCTTAAGAATGCCTGAAGGAAATTTCCAAATTTGGCACAAACATCCATGTGAACTTTACAACAAACTTACTAGATATTGGTAGTCAAAGGTCAAGGTCACTGTGACCTCATCTGTCACATTCTTCTGCATGTGATATGTCAAGAACTCCTTCAGGGATTTTGTTATTTCACATTTGCAAACGACAACCAGTTGGACTCAACGATTAATTGACGAGATATTGGTTATGAGCTGTAGGAAGGTCAATCACTGTGACCTTCTTACAGCTCATTCTTGTGAATGCAGTCTTTCAAGAAGACCTTAAGGGAATTACCTTAAATTTGGCACAAATGTCCTCTTTGACTTAAGAGTGAACTGATGGTGGTTGAAGGTCAAGGTCACTGTGACCTCACAAAATGTGTTGGCCATAACTTGAGAATACATACACTAATTTGGACAAAATTTCATGCAAATGTTTAGCAGGATAAAATAATGAAGTGATGACAGTGTATATCCAAAAAGTCAACAGTGACATCATAATGTATTGAAAAAAAACAAAAACACTTTCTGGCCATTATCATAACTCAGGGACAGATGTAGAGCCATTTGGTCAGATACTGAATTAGTGACACAAATCTTTGGTGTCCACCTTGAAACTGTGCTGATTGTATGATCTTCTGTGTTGCCAGGGGGAGGATGTGTGTGAAGCATCCATGTTTTCCCAGACATGGATATAAACTGTTGACTGTTTCGCAGAGGTGAACAGCCATGAGACAGTAATTCTAGTTTCTCTGTAATTTTAGCTTTTCTGGTGCAACTCAGTTATTAAAAGACAGACATGCTTACATGATTGCTGCTGTCGAGACAAAAGGAGTAAAAAAAAATGGCAGGAATGTGAAAAGAGATTAAACACCCATACCCCCAAACACTGTACTTTCCCATCGCCTCTCCTTTCTGGCGAAGTGTATGTCTGAAAGTCTGACTGGGAGTGTTCTGGCTTGTTCCAGTGCATTAATGAGACCACAGGAAGTCAATGAGAGAGGCCGCTAGCCATTCATCCCCATTACCA
Source organism: Epinephelus lanceolatus (assembly GCF_041903045.1). NCBI lineage: Eukaryota > Metazoa > Chordata > Actinopteri > Perciformes > Serranidae > Epinephelus > Epinephelus lanceolatus. The sequence continues at coordinate 31,326,172 of NC_135755.1, read as the reverse complement.
TTGTTAGCCCGTACTCAGGGAGGTAGAGAGAGCGGCAGGGACATAATTGAAATGAATCACCCTTCCTTCGCAGAGCAGGAGCAGAGTGTGTTGAACTCTGAATGTGTGCATGTGTAGTAAGATGTGTGTTTTGCAGTGGTAGACATATATTTACACTTTGAGAGGCATCTCACTGTCTTTGAATCAGCATGATGTCACAATCCCAGTATTCACAAAGACAAGTCTCCTCTTATCTTTGACCCTCTCTGTTTAAATGACTGTAAGTCAATACTATGGGACATACACTTATTCACGTTCTTGCAAAGGGATAGATGAGATGATCAATACCACTTTCACTTTCCTCCTGTTTCCGCTCTTTATGCTAAGCTGCAGTTGGCTAATCAGCTGTAGCTTCACATTTAATTGACAGTGGTATTGTTCTCCTCGTGTAGCAACTTCTTCTCAGCAATAAAACAAGAACACGTATTTCCCAAAATGTGTAACTTTTCCTGTAAGCCTGAACCCCTCCTTTGTTGTCAACATTTTACAGGTTTATTCTAGCTTTGGTTGATGTGTTCTATGTCCACTGAGTGGGTGGAAGCCAAAGTGATGACAACCAACCCAGTCACCAGAAGAAAATGTTGGCATTGTACGTTTCTGCATACCACAGATCTGTTACATTTGTACATTTTATATCATATCAACGTATAAGCTGACTTTGTCAACAGAATTTGTTGTGTTTCAGTGAGTCATTGTTGCATTTCCAGCTGCTTTTTAGACACCAAAAATACATTAGACTGACACGTCTGGGTACTCAATGTCAGAGCTGTACACCCTTTTGGAGGACAAAAAGCCAAAGATCTTATTGATGTCAATGCAATTTTGTGTGTGTTTAGATTATAACTTTGACATTTTTTTAATGCATTTATTTCTTCTTAAACATTTGTCTGAACCCTCGGACTCACCGGCAATCCTGTTCGACATTCTTCTCATTTAGAGGCTATAGAGGCTATAGAGGCTAGAGTAATGATACTTGTATCATATTAAACTAGAAGACTGAAGGCATCCAGTGGCACCAACCATGTTATGCTAGCTTCTAAGGAAGTGAGCCAAAAAACGCTCCACACTCAGGCTAAATTTTGGCAAGGGAAAACAGCATGGTCTTTTCACAGAGGTCCCTTGACCTCTCACCTCAAGTTATCTGAATGAAAATGGGTTCTGTGGGTACCCACAAGTCTACCTTTTACAGACACGCCCACTTAACGCTAGTCCCATGCAACTTTGGGCACAAACTATGGACTTCTTTGCATGCAGTATGAATTTGTTTTTGAATATTGCTTCATACTGATCTCGCTGAACAGTATTTGAATTGCATAACTTGGGTCTGACTGGAATGTGATGATGTAAGCCCCAGTAGTATTTCATTGTAATGAGACTTTTTTTTTCTTCAAACAGACATCACTCAATAAAATGACCTGTTGTGGCCTCTAGGATAGTCACAGTCTCATGAAACTTTACAGCCAAACACTAGAGACCTTAAGCATTCGGATGATGGATGGCTATCTTGGGTATATTGATGATAAGGTGGATTTATCAGCAGTTACCAAATAAATTTTTTTTTTTTAAATTTTATATACTTTATTAATCCCCGAGGGGAAATTCAGTTTTACACTCTGTTGTCAATTACACACAGGTCCGAACACACACATGCACAAACTGGACCTATACATGCACTAAGTGGAGAGATGTCAGAGTGGGCTGCCCATGACAGGCGCTCTGAGCAGCTGGGGGCTTCGGTGCCTTGCTCAGGGGCACCTCGGCAGTGCCCAGGAGGTGAACTGGCACCTCTCCAGCTACCAGTCCACGCTCCACATTTTTTTGGTCCGGACAGGGACTTGAACAGGCGACCCTCCGGTTCCCAACCCAAGTCCCTATGGACTGAGCTACTGCCGCTCCAAATTGCTTGCCGTCCAATTGCTGAAAAATGCAATTCTTACAGAAATGATCAAATATCAAGTTTTTGACACCAAATCAAAGCACAGTTTTTTTCTGTGGTGTTCCTCAAGGTCTTGGTGTCTTATTGTGGTCTTCTAAAGGGATTTTGACCATTGTGTTCAATCCTCAACATGCCTAAATTTAGCACCCAGCACATGGTATCAACTCCAAAATTGCTTCAACAACTTATGACACATAAATGATCATAGGAATGGCTGATTAATACTTAAGTTATAATGTTCTAATACTGTATATGATACAATATGCACTCTAAACCTTTAAAATCTGAATAGGTGCCTGACCAAAACAAAATGTTTATTACAGATTTATGATTAGAAAATCAGAGTGACACAGAGTGCTGAGCTGAATCTCATGTTAATCTTGAGGTTTCCAGCTTCCAGATGATGTATATCATTTCTATATGGCATATACTGTTGACCTGCTATCTCCCCCAGAAGATCCCTTGTCCCGCACAAAAAAGCAGACAGAAATGGGTCTACATGTGTTAAAGACATGTCTAATAATTGGTTTGCGACTTTGCCTGAACCTAAATGTTCACAATACCTTGATGAATTAAGCTTCCTTGGTCCCTTTAGTGTACGTCCATCCACGTGGGATGAATGACGCAGAGGCTGGATATTGCTTATCTGGACGTCTATAGTTGATTGAATCACTGTAATCACTGTAAGTGCCGTCTGTAAATAATCAGCCTGTTAATAGCCAACTGTTTGATCTAGGCAGAGATTTTGCTGTAGATGACTGATGCTGCTGTGCTGCAGCAGCTTTCCACTAAAGCTAACATTAGCTATCCTTTAGTTGTAACATAATGAATATTCACGTATCTTATGGGCTTCAAATCTGTGTGAAAACCTTGGTTAACCTGCTACAGCTTGTAGACATTTTTCCATTTTTCTCCTGATGGGACTGTACATGTGCATGTCCCACCAAGAGGGAACACAGAGATGATGATGTTGCATTGCCAGGCTTGCATTACTAATTGAAAGTACTTTTTGGAGACATGCTTTAACCTCCACTTTGTATGCTGTTGCTGTCTATGCTAGATGCTGGATCGTTTTTTCCCCAAAAAATGGCGTGGTGATGAAAGCCTACTCTGGATGATGTCTTACCAATCTGATGCAATATTTTTTTTTTTATTTTAACCCAAACTTGATCTCTTCCTAACCATAACAAAGTGGTTTTTGCCTAAACCCGACCACATGCCAACCACAGCGTTTTTGACATGTAAAGTTTCGTAAGGTTTCAACATATCTGCTACGTAATAATGTACAAATGTAACAAATTTGTGGTTTGCAGAAACATATTTTTTTCTGGTGACTGGGTTGTAATAACACAGCAAAGTCAAAGCAACAAACCAATTTAAAAGAGCGTTGAGAAGAAGGTTCTCTATCTCTGCATTTCAAGGTAGACGGCTCATCATGGATGCAGTGGGTCACACATTTCCTGACTGAGGGAGAAAAAAAAGTATTTTAAACTAGCCTATTATGCTGCCGAGGAGGCCATGACATGGGATCTTTTAAACACCATTGTGAAAGGTGTCTGAAATTTAAATGTTGAGGACAATCTTCTGCAGTGGTGTCAAGGAGAAATTCTGGTCATCATGACTGAACTACCCTACAGCGTATGAGTGTGTGTTTTCAAGTTCTTTGACTCATGTTTTCATGATGCTTTGCTCGATTACCCATCGCTCCTCTCCTCTTAGACTCCCCCTGGTTGACAGAGTTGTTGCCAGGCACAGTCGGCCTCAGCGTGTGCATGTGCGAGTGTTCCTGTGTCTGTGTGCCGTGTCGAAACTCTTCCCCGTCACCACTTGCTCTGCCGTTAGCCCCGATGTTTCTGTTTGCACCCGTCCCTCTGTCTGATCCTCTCCGTCTCTCTCCCCCCCGTTCCCCACCTTCCCCTTCTTCCCGGCCTTCCCCTCTCCTCTTCCCATCTCGCCTCCTCTCTCGGCGACTCTCCCTCCCTCTCCCCCGAACTCCCCGTCCTCTCCTTCTCTCCCGTCACCTCTCTTTGCCGCCATCCCTCTCCCGCCACATGGACGCTCCGGCGGCAGCCTGTGGGGTTAACTGCCACAAAGCCTGCCGAAGCCGCCTGGCTGTGGAGTGCCGTAAGAGGACAAAGAGCATTAGCCACGAAACTCCGCCAGCCCTACAGGCCAGATCCTACAGCTTCCCTCCACCTGCTAACACCCCGCCAAGCCTGCAGAGCACAGGTGAGTGAATAAAGTGCTCATGGCAAACAGCCTCACAGTCTTAAAATTTGCAAAAGCACTGGCAGAAGAAACCCTAATGCAGCCATCCTCTTAGGAAAGTAAAGCTTAGAGAAATTCTTACAACACATTTTTAGCACTTCACTCCACTGCAACAACTTCACCTTTTTGATCGCTGCTTTTGTCTCCCTCCGAGCATATGGAGCACTGACATTTGGAAGATATTCTCAAACAATAGGGTGTAATTTGCAATGGAAATGTAATTGGCCCACTGTGGCGAGGCCAGTGACTCACAGGTGCAGTGTTTTCATCAGGACATTAGCAAAAGTGGTGCCCTGCCTGGCTTTAATATCACTGTGAACCCGTTTGATCAATGGCCCAGACAACGCTGCAAGACAAATGAAAAGGCACAGTAAACAGACGAAGGCCGCACATCTTCATTAGCCTTAGGCAGTGTTTTGCATTTTCATTTGATTGACCAATCTATTTCTCATTTCTGTATCTTCACCTTCTCTGTTTCCATCAGTAATTGCTGAAGAGGACATAGAGACAGTGGAGGAGGGAGTGTTTGATGTCCACCTATAACCAGGTAAGAGAGGCTTTCACTTCTGCTGCTAAAGAAAAGTCCTTGTATTCTCGCACTACTCACTGAATTCCAACTATGATTGTTATTGACATCATCGTCTGTGTTCCTAATCACCGAAGCAGCAAATATAAAGTCACATTTTATGAACATCTGCTCTTTGATTCAATGGTGACCATTAAAGGAATAGAACAACATGTTGGAAAATACCCTTGCTTGCCTCCTTGTTGAGAGTCTAAATAAGAAGATCTCACATCTGTACGCTAAAAACGTAGTTGGAGCAGGCAGCTGGTTAGCTTAGCTTAGCATAAACACTTGGAACAGGGGCTCTGTCTGAACGTAGTAAAATCTGCCTACCAGCACCTCTGAAGCTCACTAAGAAACATGCTTTAATCTATACAAAACCCAAAGTGTAAAAATGACATGTGGGCTTTAAAAGACTATTTCCTGGAGTGTTGTCACTGTGACACTGCCATGCAACCAACAAAGACTCTATGAATTTATTAAAATAGTGGCATACATAACCCTGGCATATGATTAGTGAATTTCAGAGGTGCTGGTAACCAGATCTTGTTTCATTTGGACAGAACACAGACTGTATAAAATAATGGATCTAGCCATAGTGAGGTCACCCTTTGGTTTGTGAACTCCTTTTTTGAAGCCTCAAGTTTGGCATTTTGGCTGTCGCCATCTTGGATTTTTGGAGTCAGAAGTTAGTTTATTTGGACTAAAGGTTTAACACTAGCGGCTAGCTTGGTTAGCACAGTGCATTCACAGCTATAGTTAACTGTGATGATGCTAATACAATTTTTTAATAGCAAAAAACAGGCCTAAAACCATTAAAACAAAATGTATTTATTAAAAAACTAAACATCTTCATCCTTAGGAGTTATGTTAGTACGACTAAATGCTGAATGAGACTTTTTTAGGTGACCAAAATGTTACAGTTAACTTAAATGCACTGAAAACACTAAAATAGTGACAGCTACGGCGACACCTATACTCTGTGTATCTGCGGTTTACACCATGGCTACATTACCTATCTAACATTGTTGCCATGGTAGCAACTTGTCAATGGATGGCACCAACCTGTCACTTAAGGCAGCCACACCCTTAATTATAAATAACTTTAAGCTTTGATCAACTAAAATGGGTGTGTTATATAAAAATTCACCTGGTGTACAGTTTGTTGAAATTTAATATTAAGGAAAACCATTTTACAGCAGACATAAACATGTTAGTCTCTCCTGTAAGGTTGGGCATTTTAACAGGGTGGTCAGTGGGGATTCATTCACTTTTGTAGCCGACCTCAAGTGGCTCTACGAGGAACTGCAAAGAACAGTTGAGGAACTGTAGTTTTTGTCACTTCTGTTTCCGATCTTTATGCT